>NC_070641.1:10856236-11539986 GCF_947347685.1 Pleuronectes platessa
CCAAAACACCAACTCACGTAACGTCACACACACACGCACACACGCACACACACACACAGCCCCTGGGGGAGAAGACGAGGAGACCCTGTCGGGGGCGAGAGTCCAGCCTCTAACAGGCTAGGGTCACATATTCCAGTTGTGATTGGCTCAAGGATGCGGGCTAACTCCACCCCGGGGACCAAAACACCAACTCACGTAACGTCACACACACACGCACACGCACACACACACACAGCCCCTGGGGAGAAGACGAGGAGACCCTGTCGGGGGCGAGAGTCCAGCGATTAAATGAAAATTAAATCCCAAGGAATGACACTGGAGATGTGTGGGGATTTATGGAGGTTTACACCAGCAAGGGGATGTGAGCGGAGCATCTACCCAGCTGCATGTAGGTTTTTCTTTTCTATATTAGCTCCACAGCTCCCTCGGTTGTGCTGAAACGGTCATCTGTGACTCCTACAGAGCTGGGCTAGGCAAGCTGCTCTACTTTGTGCACTTAAATCAAAACAGCATCCTCTTCATTGACGGGGAGTGAAGGATGGCTTGAAGCTTTGTGTGTAGGAGGGAGGAGGATGAGCATGAAGAACCAAAAAGCTGAAAGACAAGCCAAGGAGTCTCCAGAAATGAAAAAGGCAAATTTGTGGCATTAAATCGCCAATGTGAGGTAAAGCCTGTACCCACAGAGCTAGAGTACATAGTGGAGGGGCATGTAACTAGCACTGTCCAGAGAGAGACAAGGATATCCAACCTACATGATCCATCTATCAAACGCATTCCAAAGTCGGAACACAAACCTTTTGACAAGAGAGGAAAGCAGAAGAGACCAAAACCATCTGGCTCAGATGGAAATGAAAAATAAACCTTTATGAAGGTCACCTTTCCAGTGTCAGGTCTCTTCTTCCCTCCCTCTTCTCAGACTTGTGTCTCGCTCCTAACACGACGAGTCTTCCTCGTCATCATCATCATCTCTTTCACCCTTTCCATGACTTTCTCCATCTCCCTGTCGTTACCGGCCTCCTGCTTTTCTTCTACACCCTTCTGCATCTCCGCCTCATTCTCACCCTCTCTGTCTCTCTTTGGGAAAGATTCTCTGTGGGCACAGGCTGCGGGTCAGCAGGAACCCACTGGATCGCCGCCGACCAGTCTCCATCTCGGGGGAGGCTTCCAGAGGTCCTGCCACTTCTGCTGCTGGCACTGGAACTGAAACGGATGCTGAGTTATGGGCGGGGGGTTGAGTGTAGGCCGGCGGTTTTGAAACAGTTTGAACCAAAGGGAGGGCTGGTGGCTGGGGCTGTGGCTGGGGAAGGGGATGGAGGTAGGCCGGAGGTGCAACCTGGGGCTGGTGCAGTGGCGGAGGCTGTGGGTGGGGCTTTGGCCTGGGGCTGCTGCTCTATCTGGACCTGCTGAAGCGGGTGGTGGTGTGGATGAAGCTGGTCCTGGGGGGAGGAGGCTCCGTTTTTACCGAGGCCGCAGGACTGAGCTGCACAGTGGATCTGACGCAGGTTGTCCAGGGCCTCAACTCTTAGCGTGTTTCAGCAGGTCGGCCTGGCCTGAGGTTGACACAGAGGGGGACAGAAAGAAAGAGAGAGACAGCTTGGTGAATAACACACTAACCATATCGGATTATAAGGCAGCGATAGCATCAGGTCATGTCTCTGATTTCCAGCTCTGTTCCTACTTTGTACCTTCGCCAAGGCAATATGTTTTCACTCCCGTCCACTTCTTTGTTTGTCCGTGAGCAGGATTACACAAAAGCAGCTGAAAGGATTTCAATTAGACTTGTGCTAGGATGTTGTGTGGGTCAGGGAAGAGCCCATTCAATTTCGGTGCAGACACAGGATTTTATTTTCTCCTCTCTATCAATTGAGAGATAGGACGTTTTTTCTACAATTGCCCCTTTCCAAGGTAATAATAGAAAAAAAGAAGCAGACAGATTAAAGGAACTGACATTTGTGAGTGTGTGTGATTTGGTGTAAACGGCTGGATCCAGTGAATATACATGTGGTTCTATAAGGAGACTGTTGGGCCTGTTGGGCAGATGTTTCCACTCTATTCAGTGCTAATGTAATGCCTAGAAATCATAATCCCCAAACTACCTTGCCAAGTTAAAGATGAAGGAGCGAAAAACACTGATAAAAAGTTAACGAGGACTATTTTGTCCTGAGAGCATTACCTAATAAGTGGCAGAAGGGGGCAGTAGAAAGCCACTGAATGAAGGCTTTTGGTTGCCTGCCAGCTCTTCCAACTGCTTCACTCATATGGTGATAATGTTATACACATTTCTGTAATTTATTTGGGAGCACTAAGAGATGAATCCCTGCCATATGGTGGAGGAAGTGGTCGGGGCAGGCATCCCACTATACAGCACTGTCAAGTCCTTCTGGGCGGCTGCCATGGCTGCCTGCCCCCCCCCTCCTCAGGCTTGCTGTCTCTGCCATGTGGGAACGTGGCAGTTATTTCAATGTGTGAGGTACTTATATTATTGGAACTGTGAAAAAAAAAAGGAAAAAAAAAAAGAAATGCGGACCACATGCTTTCACAAACTCTCTCAGGCCTCCTCTCCAGCACTTTCTGTACACCAGCACTCCTCCAACATCTGTTCCCGAAGCAACTTGACAGCAGTTGCCTTCACATCTGTGCATCTGCATGCTTTTCCCTCCCTCCCTCCCACCGAACTCCTCTCTGACTCTCTGTGACCCACTGTGACAGCTCATTGGGCCAACATTCCCAGAGAAGAGGCACAGGCTGACCTGCTCTGCACCAGGCCGAAGTGTACGTGTTGCAAGGGGGCGAAGATCTCGGAGCGGCGAGATAGGCACGACGTGTCTGACATACTGCGTGAGGTGCTGCCCAGCACACAACACACTACGCTCTACCCCCTGGTGATTGTTAATAAGCTGCAAGTGGCCTTTTTACCTGAGCCACTCCAGAACGCAAACCATGAACAGAAATGAGAAAAAATATTTATGTAAGTCATGACTCACCGGAGAAGCTTGTTTTTTTGGGTTCCCGAGCCGAAAATCGGAACGGGACTTCAATTCAAGTATTTTTACCCCTACGACTGGCCTAAAAGCTATTCATGGGGGGGGGGGGGGCTAACCACCAAATCCCACTACTATAACCTCATTAAACTCGAGGGTATAATCCCTGCCTTTTTTACCAGAACTAGTCTGTCAATCCTTGGGGTAGAAATTGGATTGTCAATAACCTTCCTTGAGTAGATTATTTTAAGGATATAGACAAAGAAAGATGTGTGACGGTGGATCATCAGTGAAACTGAGAACTATGCATCTCCACCAGACAGTTTTATGAATGGTTTCACTGGAACACAAAAAAATCTGGCCTGAAGCATCAGGAAATGAGAGATTGTAAAACAAACGGAGGCCAGAGGTGATGCAAAGAGTTACCACTGCAAATTCTGAGCTATTTCAACAGGAGATAATTCATTATGTGGAATTAATTATGTGCCCCAAAAACTACTACCTTCGCCTAGGTCATGTTTTCACACATGTTAGTTTCTTTGTTGTTGGTGAGATTTTTTAGTTTTTCAATTTATGCATAAACTAAAGAATGGATTTCCACGAAACTTGGTGGAATGATGGGATATGGGTCAAGAAGGAACCAAGTCAATTTTTTGTTTTTTAAACATTGCAGTGATTTTGTAATTTTCACCAATTTACCCAAAATTAAATCATGCACCTTGATAAAAAAAGAAAAGGGGACATTAAAGGGATTGATATGAGCATGTTCAATTTGATGCAGATTGAAGGGTTATGTACCCGTCGGATTAAAATATAACACTGGGGTTGATCATACTGTTCAGGTTGACATTTGCTTCAAAGCCTCTTCCTGTTTATCTGACTTGTGTTTTTCATATGACAGGAAGGTTCAATGTGCGACAGTGCAGTATCACTTGGCAAAACACCCTCATTCACCATGACAGCTCCTGTCTGTAACTGGAACTACGGACGGAGAAGGCGTCTGGTGACAGGGAGAAGAAGCGTCTCTCAGATTCTCTTCCTCTCAGCTCCCCACTATCACAGCAGCAGGCGCTTCCCCCCATGCTGAGGATCCGGAGACACTAACCGGTGAAATAACTGGGCAAGACTGCCAGTCTTGGCAAACAGGCAACAGGCTCCCACAGAATGTTCACCATGAGACACAGATTACAACTGAGGAACGGCAGAAAGAGGAGGAGGAGGAGGAGGAGGAGGAGGAGGAGGAGGAGGAGGAGGAGGAGTTATATGGACGCCAAGATGCCTTAATGTAGAGATTTAAAAAATTGGACACAAGGGAGGGGTGGGAGGAGTGGCGTGGGTTTAGGAGTGAATGGGAGTTGGGGTGACATTGGGATTAGGTCCTGGTGTCCACCTGTCATGCTACTTAATTCAAATTAATCTGGCTGGTGCACACAAAGCGACTCTAATAATTTCAGAATAACAACAGGAGAGTATTTTATATTTATATTTTAACACTGATCTACAAGTGGAATGTCCATAACGTTAAAATGCATCAAAAACATTGATTATGCATTTGTCATTTACAGCTTCCTAAATATATAAACTATTAATAGTGTAATAAAAACAGGAGAGGTAAGCAATAGAACAGAGTAATTGTTATTGACAGGAACTGCCAGTTGCTCCCTTAATCTTAGCTTTAGGTGCTTTTTGATGAGACTGACATGAAACAGGAACAAAGCAATCAGACGTGTACCTGAGCTGACACTCCAGTGGGAAGCTCAGCCAATTGGGAGCTTCCTCACTCAATACCAAATGATTTCAGGGTGATGAGATGAGATAAAAATATCCCAGCTGCTCTGTCCTTACTTAGCCAAACAGGCCCACAGCGCAGCACTGGTCTCGCTGCATTGAACCAATAAGATGAAGGCATTAGGCAACCTTATCTCCCGTGTCACGGGACAGGCAGAGACAAGAATGCATCCTGCTGAGCATCGTCTGTGTGAGCAGTCCTATCGTATCTTGTCAAGATGGTTACATAAGCAAATAAATAAAACAGTACTTGGAATCAGCAGCAATTAATTAAGAGATTTAGGGATTACAGAGGAGGAAAACACTATTAGCCCAGGGAGCCTTCTTAAGACACCATGTAGTTTAATCTCCGGGTTGAGGATTCCTTATCCAGCTCGTTATAGTCTCTGATACAATCGCACATGTTGACATCAATCAAAGGTATTATTACACACACTGGAGATAAAGTGCAGTTATGGGGGGAGGGGGTCTCTGTTCTGCTGTAGACCACCTGTGAGTGCATGGTTCAGTGCGTCTAACCTTGAGCACAGTGATGTTCCACGCGTAGCTCTCCATGGCTTTCTGGAGTTTGCGGCCTTTCAGGCCCTCCTTTGCTCCGATGCGATGCAGGTCCTCATGGAAATCCAGACCTGGACACAGACACACGTGACATATACATGTGTTAAACAGAACTTTAATAGAAAATATGTTTCAGAAAGTCCTCCTGTCTTTCAATATCACATAAATACGGTCTATGGAATATTAATATTTCATCCAGGAAAAAGCACTCGATTTGAACCCTATTAGAAAAGTTGAATTGATATGACCTTTAAGAGTTGCTGTCCTTGTTGTCGGTAAAAAGTCAAATAGAAGTCTATAGAGGTCATTGATATTTGCTATTTCATAAAGTCGAAAATACAGAGACATAAAACATAAATGATTGCAGACCAGTCTTATTTTAGTTCCAGTTCATTATCTACAGTAGTTAATGATTAAATAGCAAAGAATTGCAACAAAAAAGCCAGCAGAACAAAAGGCATTGAACTAACTCCTCTGGTGAATGTCACGCAATTCAATGGGTTGAATTACTGTAAGGGGGTCAGATCGACGAAGTGCAATGCAGGGGAACCTCTAATTAATCTATGTGTAGGTCTGGCTTCATTTATTTAGACCGTTACTAATCCTCAGAGCTTTAAGAACATACTCCTCCTAAAGCTGTAAGTCTCTGCCCGCATGTCAGTCTGTGCCCTGACCACTGGCCTGACGCCACCGCAGCACTGAACCACTGCAGAAACCGACAAAACATGAAGCGCAGTCACCGCTCTTTAGAACTCAGCTTGTGTCTGCCACCTCCGTATAATGCAACACGGCTCAACAGCAACACAATAATAAGCAACAGCAACTCCAAAATAATGAACGGTTCTCTCCCCCCCCCCCCCCCCCCGGTAAGGCTTAAGAGTTCCCCTAAATTCAATCAGGCCACACTCAATTGCACCCACTCGCAGATGAAGTTTACTGCACCTCAACTTCAGTCAAGTCTTTTTAAACTGATTTTCATTGGGGAGCCAGATAATGACCTCAGTCCAAGATCCTGACATAATAGCTTAATTATACTGAACAAAACTAATTCTTGGTTTAATATTTAATTCTCCGCTTTTTATTTGCTGTAGAGTACGCCATGCTCTGTCTGTTTCCCGCTGCAGTCACACTGTCTCCTATTCGACACAACCAAGGGCTAAAGTAGAATGATCAGGACGGATGTTGCTGATTGCCAGTTTCATAAATAGCTAGAATGACACCTACCTCTGCCTTATAAAACCATGTTTGAACTAGATCTGGATTTTTAGCTGGATCTGCACCAAATATCACACACTCATGAATATTGGAGCACTAAATATGCCTGATTGCTTTCATCTAGATCCATTCATTTATCTGAGTAATCATAGAAAATTTTGAAATGTGAAGAAAGTGCAAACATTTTTTTTCCTGGATCCGCACCCTGATTCTGATCTGCACGTCACTTTGTGCGCCTGTTATGTATTATGTGCGTGAGAGTGTGCTTCATACATGTTCCGCAGCTAACCCCCCCCCCCCCTCTGGAACTTGACCTCAACATAACTGTATGTTTGACACTACGAGAAACTAATTTCCCCCAATAATCTGCAGAGCAATTAAAAAGGATCAAGAGGTCAACCAGTAAATCCAGAAAACATCCTCCCTGGCCCCCAGTGCGCATCAGAGCCCGGGCCCCTGTTCTCTCATTTCCATATAAATGATGATGTGGAGCCAGTGCCGAATGTCTGTTTCTAAGGATGGAAGTTGTGTAAACAGGGTTTAGGGCTGATTTGATCTTGTAATCTGGTGTATGGGTCTCTGCTGGTGCAGAGCCGAGTCAAGGCGGGTTTGTGATCACAAGACTTGGGGAGTGAGGCCGGCAAAAAGCTGAATGAGGGATGAAATTAGCTAGAGGCGGATTGTCGCAATACAGCCTCTCCAAGCATTTTAATTACCAATTATTAGTTATGTACTCCCTCCATGGCTGCCTTTCTTTAGTGTCACTAAAAGTGAACTTTGAGTTAATAAACAGAACAAACTGAATGCAGCTCCCGCAGCAAATTCAACAACAACAGGCAGAGAGAAAAATTGGTGCTTAGATCGACAAAAAGACGAAGAGGACAACAATATGTCCCCTCTGAGTATACACTCACACACAAAGCCCCGGTTAGGGCTTATAGTCTCTGCATAGAGCAGAGAGGGGCTTTGGCTTTGTAATGACAGCTGCCGCTGCAACTCTCATACTCCAAACACACAATGCTCAGATAAAGGGAAAGAGAAAGGTAAATAAATGAAAAATAAAAAATAAAAATAAAACAGAATCTCAAAGCTGGATCTGATGGAAAGGAATGATGAAACCAAAGACGGGAGAAAGGGTGAGAGGGAGAGACAGTCGGATCAGTGTTTCATTGATGTCGAGTCATACACACTGCAAAGCCCAAGCAGAATATCATAGCTGCAAAGAGAGAGGGGGATTTTCAAGCTGCGGATGAGCCAGGGCAACAATTACTGCACAAAGCCAAGGAGGAATGGAGAGAGGGAGATGTCTTCATCCCCTCAATCTCCATGGTAATGGAACGGCGTGGCCTCAGACCATATACCTAACACAGTGGTGAGTCAGGGAGTCTGTGCATCGATAAATAAGCACAGTCAGGTTTGCAGGGAGGCAGCATCTCTGAAACCCAGTAGATTATTCTGTTTTAACATGGCTGGATGCAGGGCCACGTTCAGACCGGACACCTGAACGCCTCACAGTTAGGTTGGGCATCGTTTGTTTTCTCTCCGAAACCGATGCTAAAAAATTACTTAAAAAATGGTTCCGGTGCCTTAACGATGCCACAAAAAATGTGTTCCTTTCAGAAAAGCCAAAAACAAATGGTCAACGATAAGAATGGGTCTTTTATTGCTAAGGCAAATTGGAATATGAAATTGAACATATTTACTTTTAATAGTTTAAATAAATATCTTCTTCCTCTTCTTCTTCTCTCAAATAACTGGCAGATCGCAAATAACAAGGTGCATACCGCCACCAACTCTACAAGCTGGTGCTCCCCGCTCTCGGCCATTGAAATTCTTTCCCACAAACTTCAGCCACACTTTTGACCCCCTAGTTTCAGGCTTTTGCTGTTGTGTGGGACTCGAGTTTCAGGTAGCTACTAGGTAACTGGAGGCTAACGTTTCGCGCTGCCAGAGCCACTTACAGAGTGTCTTGTTTACTATGCACATGCTGTAATGTTTATGTTGCCTGTAAGCAGGGAACAGCTCAGGCACAGAAATCTGCATTGTGATCCGGTCCAGTAGGTACCGGCTGTGTAGGAAAGGATTTCGGTACCGATCCCTCCTCAGCGCATATTGAACACAGAGAAATGCTTAAAGATGCGCAGGAGCACAGAGATGTCGTATAAATGGCTTAATTGAGTCATTGCTCGTCTCTGAGGCACTATCGCCTCAGTCTTTCTGCGAAGCTCTCTCATGACAGACTTTCTTAAGGAAATCCCAGAATGCTGAAGAAGCCGGTGCAGCAGAGGCTGGTTAAGAGATGGAGTTGGAGTTGTGCTCTCCATGCACATATTAAATATGTTGGCATTCACATAAACAAGTCAGAGTGTACTGTACTGTACTGCACACACACACACACACACACACACACACACACGAAGTGGTAGCATCTGGAGGTGCCAGTGGGTGCATCCCAGCTGTCTATCTGGTCCCCTATTAGTGGTGTGTGCGATGCAGAACCATCAATAGTGCCCGGGGGGGGGGATCATCAAGCACCTCTCCATTCTCATCAACACGTCAGCCTCACTGCCCAAATTGAACGGATTAGCTGCAATAATGACTGGGCATAAACTAAACACGGGAAGGAAACGAGGAAACAGAGGCCGGGGCAGCTGGGAAATGGAAAAAAAACACAGGGGTCCGAAAATGTCCATTCAAATTTTCTGGCAACGCTACGTGTGATGAATCTGCCGACGTTCCAGCCATTTTCATTTTGCTCATATTGAGAATTAGAGGCAAGTGAGGAGGTAAGAGGTGAGTTCAGGTCCCTCATTTTAGAACCGTCACCAGCCTGTCATTTTGATTATGGCTTTGTCACAACAGCATTTAGCTGATGAGCACAGCACACTTTTAATGACCGGGGCTTAAGTGTCAAGTTCAATCAAAGGCCTCGCAAACACTCTCCCACATTCCCTCTCTGATACTGACAGCTCGTCCTCTAATAATACCCTTTACCACTTCTCACACTGCCATTACATCAAAATTATACCTTTTGGCTTTCAGATCGATCATAAAGACAAAACCCTAAATTCCAGGCAAAATCCTCCATCTCGCGCCTCATACTCTGTTCCCACTCGCCGATCATCTGTCTGCGATTCAGCCTTTTTGCTCTTGTCAACGTCAGTTTGCACAAATTCGTGGGGCTTGCGAGTCGCCTTCTGATGAGAGCATTCAGAGCTTGTCAGTCTGTCAAAAGAGGTAAACTCGTGCCTTCCGAGGCCGCCAAGAATGATGGAGGGTTTTGACGGGGAGCTACGAGTTCATCCAAATGTCCTGGTGGCTTTTCTCCCGTTCTCCCGAGGATGAGAAATGCTCATAATGAACTGAGACGCAGGCTAAACAAGTCAGAGATGACAGAAAAAAGGGAGAAAACCCATTTAGGGCGGAAGGCTCGCGCTGTAGCCTTTGTGCGGGGAGACAGGTGGATCTGGGTATCGTTTGTTTAGATCCACCGACTTTGTCATTGTAAAATTAGATTGAAGTGGCTTTCCTCAACCCGCTCAACCTGTCTATCCATCACACGTTCAGCAACATAGAGGTCTAGTTGTAGCACTGTCACAATGAATTATTCACGGTCTACAGCAGCTTAGCAGTTTTTTAAAAACTACATAACTCCATAAACATTCTGACTGCTAGATAGAGGTATTACATTTGCGGTAAATAACAACAATTGAATCTCGATGGACAATTGTGAAATATATATGCAGGGAAAAGCAGCGGCACATACACAGACCAACAGGGACCCGAGGAGATGGGAAGCAGATGGAGAGGGGGAAAAAAAGGAGAAGCAGGACGTGTCAGAATTCATATCGAAAAACAATTGGTGTATTAGTGCTGGAGGGAGATTATTATTATCGAGATTGAAAAATGTTGACATATTTCCTCCATCAAGAGATTCTTCCATCTGGAAATTCTCTTAAATGCGATTCATGCATCACAAGCACAGATAGCAATTTATATATGCTTCATAAATGGACAGTATTTCATACTTAGTGCTCCGTGTGATGATGTAGTTGTTATATATTAGCGTAGTCAAATGATGGCAGTTCTGAGATGTGACAATTGTGCATGAGCCTGAAATCGCAGTGTAATTATGAAAAACTGCTGTCAGACTCGCTCCGTTCTGTCTTATGAGCCACAAATCAATTCAGAACTTATATTCCCTAAGGCCTACAAGGTTCAATTTAATTTAAAGTTTAAAAACGTTATTTCCCAATTTTGATTTGAGGCGATAGGTCACATTTCAAAGCTCTTTTATACATGAAGAGGTAAGTAATTGGAATTTGGCAAACAGTGTTGGGGCATCTGCTCTTCTGGCAGCCTGCTGTAACGCGACATAATGGCAGAGAAACGGCTGCTATCTGTGCATCATAATTTTAATTCCATTATTTTCTTCTGCCTCACTTATCACTATCAAAAGTACAGCGGAAGTCTGGACGCATGGATGAGCGGACATGGAAGGGATGTGTATTTGAGAATGGCGGTGGTTTGGACCGAGGCGTGCGTGTGAGCGCCGGGGGCAGGGGAGTGGGAGCAGGCGATAGGGAAAGTGCTATGTTTGGCCTGCAGCTGAGGCCCCTCAGGGCTGTCGCTGCAGCCCTCCGTCCCATTGTATCGCTGTTACATAAGGCTGCTGCTCTTATGGCAACTCGAGATTGGGGAATTGCTTTGTTTTCACTTCTGTTGGAGGATGACATGCCCCTCCAGAAAACAGTTCCACCCCTTGGGCTATTGAAGCCCTTTTCAAAAGACATTTAATTACAGCTCGTAGTTGGATTTTCCAACTCTGGTTCCTAAATTGTTGACATTTTGATAGGTTTTCACCTGACGGCAGCAGTTAGCCAAGCAACTAACTCCTGGTATCCAGCTACTGCCGCTGCTGAGCGTGTGGTCGCGGCTGTGTGTGGGGTATAAGTGATCTGCCTTCGACCAGTTTGAAGATGCCTCGAGCTCCGGGCTCGGGAACCTTGGAGCCAGGGGGACAGCTTTGTGATTGAAGCTCCTACGGCTCAACCCACATCCCCGGGTAACCGCACAGCACAGATATCAACCAGGATGGTTGTGGTGGGGTGGAGAGGGAGCAATGCATACGCCTGCCTCTGTGGGAAGCCAGGGAGTAAAGCTGGGTATAGTGGTTTTAAATTGGCTTATCAGCCTCGGGATTTTGGGTTGGCATGTGCCACAGAGCGAGCCTCCCCTGCCTACTTTCGGTTTATCATGCAAAGCAAAAACACACACAAACTACAAATGGCTTACCGCGTTGACACACACTGCTGTGAGGTCTATTCTAGGCCTGAATCCGTCAGTTACATACTCTGTGCCTACAGCATTACAATGAGGCACAGACATAGAAAATGACGATGTCGGTATTCAACTTATGTGCTCCGATTCGAGGAGTTCTTCAGCCGAGGCGCTGATGTGTGGCAAAGAAGAAAAGCAGATGAGACAATTAGTGCTGAATGCAAAGGAGGCTCGGGATGACGGGCCACAGGATTCCGTGATTCTCTCTCTTACTGATGATCTTATTATAGGGAGTCTTACAGTTTCACCTAAAGGTCAGACCCTTTACACCAAACGCCCTTAAAAGAAATCTCTTAAACAAAGACTAAACACCTTTTCAATTTGATCCCTCTTTTTCATCCCCAGCCCACCTCTCCCTGTGTTGGGTTCTGCACTGGTAGCCTAGGCCGATGCCTGTTGTCGATGCATTTTCAAACGTAAACGTAGTGGTGTGGATGAAGCCTTTTTTCTTTTAACCTTCCCTCTGAAATGATAACTACACAGTGCAAACTCATTGACGATGGCCTGCTTTATCAGCAGCAGCCACTGTTTTTGATGGAGATGCTGAAGGAGCGGATACACTACACTCAATCTACTCACTCTATTAGCACGCAGATTTATGCAGTAATAGCACACAAGCCACTCTAATCTTAAAAGAGAGGAGCTGAAGATATTTGGCTCCTCAACTGATTTAAAGTTACTTGGTGTCTTAGGATCTTATTTTTCTCTTAAACAAATAAGTAAGAACTGCCTGTGAGGGAGATAATGGATTTTGTCTGACACAAATCTTGTCCTTGAATTTTGAGTCATCTGGCGCACAGCAGCAGACAGATCTACATGATCCTGCCTTGTTTGACACTGATGCTGCTGCTGATTTTCTGAAATGTCATCAGAGATTCTAAAACAGGCTAAGCTCAGAACTATATATCATTCAAATAAATACCAAAGATTATCAGCTTGCATTACGTTGTGAATGACACTAGTAATGGATGGGAAGTTGCAGCAGAGGAGCGTTGCTGAGACGTACCTGCCCGTTGTGCTTGTGTGAGCTTGGAGTGGACCACGTCAGCCGACTCGATCAGTGTTCTGCTGGTTTGGATCATCTAGAAAAAACAGGTTTGCATTGGATTAGTTTTTCATCTCAGCATCGCACCAGTCATCCCGGAGAGCAAAGCAGAGGCCCAGCCAAAAACAGAGCAAAGTTATTTCATACACAATAATCAGAGGTGTTTCAACAGCTTTGATCCCTTCAACAGACAGGCCTCATTTTGGCGTATTTGAGCGGAGATCTTAGCTGCTATGTTTACGGACACATTAACAATTAAGCCTCAACAGGTTTAAGGAAATGGTGTTCTCATGTAAATATGTTTATCTGATTTCTTATTCCAATTAAGCCAGCGTGTAAACAACATAGCAGGGATGTATTTTGCCATGTTCATAGGAAAAAAAGCACAGCAGTCAGTTTATGGTATTTAACGTTATGGGTTTTCAAAATGGAAATTAGGCCTTACATTTTTGTCTTCTCATATCTTCTCTATAACAGACGGTGATATATACTGTACATTTTAAAGCTAAACCAATATGGATTGTTTGGGCCCGATGCAAATTCTGATACAGATATTAAAATAGGAAAAAAATAATTACCAATACCATTATACCAGAGGAAATTTGGCAATGTTAAATTTTTTTTTTATGAAATCCTTGTGATAAAGACTTATTGAGGCTAATTACTATGGCTTTACATATTTTAGGGTTTAACCATAAGCTTATTATAATTAACTATGAATTAATAGAAATAAAACACAAAGTCAACCAAGTATATACAACTTGAAGTACATGAACATAAACATAAAAATTTATTCTGTCAAAACGATTTGATATAGGCAAACATTAATGCTTTATAGTATGTAAAAGGCTCATATAGGTCAGTCAATAAATCAACTGGCTCTAGAACATCAGCTCTCGGTATATGAACATAAAACCACTTCTGCCTGTACAGTATGTTCTTATTCATTCAATATTTATTCCAGCATCCTCAATCTCTTGTACAGCTTGTACCACAAGTCTGTACATACAAGTATAGTGTAACAATCTGGTCTGATTGCTTTCCAGCACCTACCTGCATATCAGATCTGTATGTTTGAGTCTGTTTATATATACATGTGTCTGTACGTGTTCATGTCTGTATCTCTCTCTTCTCTGCTCGACATGGTGTGATGGAGGTTTAAAGCTAACTCCAGGCATATCTGCACTGAATTGACATGTGTATTGGTACCACCAGTGAAAAAGGGAAGTGTGGGAGAGATGCTGCTTCCTATTTCCACCCCCACATTTGCGTCTGACATCACAGTGTGGTGTAGTTTGAGCCCTAAACCTCATCCCACAGGCTGAGGAGAAGCAGCTGGACCAGCCCTTCAGCGCCGAGGAGGAAGCTAATGAAGTTTCACACTCCTGTTTGCAGGGAGACAGGAAGTGGACTCTGCACAAACTGTGTGTGTGTGTGCATGTGCATGCCGTTTCTTGTTCTGCTATCCTAATGAGAGATGGTCTCAGTGCAGACAGTTTTGTAAAGTGAGCTCAGTTTAGACGGTCCCTTCCTCAAGGGGACGTTTGAAACCTCAAGTAAAATCATAAAAATGCAGAGGCTTTGATGTTTAATGCATTAAGTATCCGATGAATCTACATTTCCATGACTCTCTTGCCTACCCTCCACAGAATGGACGTCAGAACTGTGAAATGAATGGCAGCAGTAGTGGAAGTAAGACAAACAACAAATATTTCCGTTGAAAAAAGAGAATAGTCTTGAACGCAGCTTGTCTTGAAGCGACGCTGCATTCTGGTCACGCCTGCCTCTACTGTAGAGGATTTCTTCCTTTGTGGCTGCTGCAAATGATGAGTCTAAAAAGAAGTCCAAGCTCTTTTTACCTCAGCCAAGGACGTTATATTTTTGTCTCGAATTGTTTGTTTGTGTGTTTGTTAGCAGGGTTACACAAAAACTACAGAGCAGATTACCACAGAAACCTGGTGGAAGGATGCGGTATGGGTCAGTAAAGAGATGGATCTGGATTAGGGAGTGTGTCCACACTGACAGTTTGAATTCTCAGAGAACAATTCATGGATGTTGACAAAAAAACGGTATGCTTAGGGAAATGATATGTAAGAGTGTATCCAATTTGATGCTGAGCGAAATACAATTCCAGATTTAATGAATGTTAATGTGTGATTCTGTTGGTCCTTGGTGGAGAAATGCTCTCGCTTTGTGTCCTTTTAGTATCCATTTAGTATCTTTAGTATCTCCATGAGAGGAGTAAAGATGTATGGACAAAATGGAAACCTTATTCTTCTGTACATAAACAATTGCTGTTTTATGTTCAAGCATTTTTGGTATATTGTGAATTTAAAGATCAAGGTACTATTGTAATTCAAATATACAACATCAGTGTGCATTTCGTGTATTTGCGCACATGAGCTTTACTGGCCTCATATTCAGCTCAGCCTTCTAACAGCCACATGAAGGGGAGCATGGACACACATTGCACACTGATACGCTACAGTAAACGGCCTGGCGTTGGCAGTAATGTTGCTATGAGGTCACAAGCATCTACACACACACACACACACACACACACACATACACCCCCCCCCCCCCCCCCCCCCCCCCCACACACACACACACACACACACATCACACATACACACCAAAGAAACCCACACACTGGGTCATCTGTTCTAGAGTGGGGAGCATGCCAACAAAGCCAGTCTTTGGGAAGCAAACACAAACCCACGAACCAAAACATACCCGAGCCTCAGGACAGGACTATGGTTTAATGTACGTGCTTCCTTTTATAGAGAGAGAACAAGGTGCAGGGATATTATTATGCACTGGAAAATGAACAGACAGGCGAGAGCGACAAGACCTGAAAGACTTTATTTCTGACATTTTTGTGATGTCCTTATTAATTGGCTTACAAAACAGACTATTAATCATCCTTATCAATTAAGTACCGAACATGCAATCAGGTAAAATGGACGACAAGAGTTCTTTTTTTTGGGGGGGGGGGGGGTTAAAAGATGTGAATGTGGGTAGATTGGGATGTTTTCATTTCTGGGCGTGAAGCTCAGCTTGTCCCCAAAAGCGTGTACTGTGGACTGGAGCGTGAGAGTTGCTCTGACAGCGCCAGGAAGCCTCCTGCATGGTTAGGGCTTCATAAAAGCCCGAGCAGATGCGTTTTGGGAGCTTCACGCTGCGTCGCCGCTGATGTCACGCACCTCTGGAGGTGTAGGCGGCAGGAGGAGGAGCGCGGGGCCGCAGCAACCTCGTGCCCTCTCCTAGTGACCCACTCCCCCAGCTCCCACCAAGCCTCACAAAGGAGGAGGAGAGGGGAGTAGAAACAGCGGGTGATAACTAATTACAGACAGAGTCCTCCAAGGCCCTTTTGGGCCGTGTCGATGTCAAGTGGTGAAAAATGCAGTGTTCATGTAGGAGAGGAGGCAGGATGGAGAGGGACGTGTGAAATTATACAATGAGAAGCCACAGCTGACAATCTGACTGATCAAATAGGTGGTTTGAGACGCGTTTTAAAACACATCCAGCAAATCAAATGTTAAACAATCCACCATTAAGGGAGGGAGCAAGATAACCATCTGCCTTGTGGAGGCTTTTTCCTGTTTTATTTTTATGAGCCCAGCACCTACAAATATATCTGCACAGAGCAGGAAGTGCTTATCACAGCATCATGGGACAGGACAGACTCTGATATCATACTTGAAAGCCTGAGTGGCTTTTTTTTTATCTTTATCTGTAGTAGAAATGTACTGAGATGCATACGCAGTATAACAAGAGTATTATTGTCTCAAAGGAAGACCTGTGCAATATTCATGACTCCTGTCACAGTTCTGTCTTTTGTCATGCTCCACCCACGCACCACATGTCCCCAGACTGTCTTTCTGTTCCCGGACCCACCTGCTTTCCTGATTCCCGACCACCGGAACCGTTTCTCATTTCTCTCATTTGTTAATGTCCCCTGTGTGCTCTTCATGCTGTAACCTCTCCTCCCTAGTACCTTACTTGCTACTTGTCTACTCTCTGTTACCTGCTGCCTGCGGGCATACCCACACGCATGCTTGTTAGCCTGCTTTTCATCATACGTTCAATGAATCTGACTTTGTAGCACCAGCCTTCTTTTGTGTCTGCAATTGGTTCATATTTACTTATACTTTGTTAATGATTTAAATTCAACACAAAAACTAATGGACGGAAAACAGATCAGGGGTCGGATCCAGGCATGCTTTTTTCACTTTCTTTTATAATTGACATTTTTCAACATTTGCACCAGTTTCAATTCATGGATCTTGATGAAGAAAGGCATTTTTAGGGGACTGATATTTATGAGTGTGTACCACTTGGTGCAGATGATAAAAGAAAATCCAGGTCTATAGATAAGCTGATATATCAGTATCTGTAATATTATAGGTACCAGAATAGGCCTTACAATTTTATTTTGCAGGTCACTTACCATGTCATAGGCGTTGAACACTTTGCGCAGCAACTCAGGTACAGGACCTTGAGCCTCCATGGTCGGGTAGGTCTCGCTCAGGTCCACCGTTACCCTCAGTGACCGCTCACTGTTCGTCAGCCAGCTCGACACTGTGAGGATGCACTGCTTCATGTTGGCCGCGGGGGTCAGGCCACACAGCTCCTTGAAGGACACCGTGGCATTCTGGGAAGAAAAGCAGCAGCAGTGAAAAAAATGCACAAATAAAAACAACAATTCAAATTTTCCAGTTTAAATAAATAACTATAACAACTGTAAACATGGAGTAGATTTTGAATTGGACTGTTGTTGATTTGAAAAAAGATGAGCACCAGTAACAAAATGTCGTTCAAACACCTGACATGCAAGACTTAAAGGAAGGAAACTGATTTTACGAGCTATTGCAGAGATTGATCGTCTGAGATAAACACTGGAGCACTAAACCAACCAGGCATCTCCAGTGCTCCAGGCCCCACTCAAAGGTTCCTGTACTTTCGAAAAACTACAACCCACTGAGCAGGGATTTTTCCTGTGGATAAAAATATTTCCCTGGAACTAAATTTAGACTCTGCTCCCTGAGGTGGAAATGCCTAGTTCCTGCAAGGGATCCCAGTTCCTGTGGAAAGCACTTGTGGTCGAAACCTGGCATATATTGACATAAATATTATAAATGTGTCTGTTGTCCCCGAAAGGTTATTGTACTTGACAAATTAAGTGATCGCGGTCCTAAAGGAATGAAACGTACTGTGACCTTGAGTGAGGAGATTTAATCAGAGTGCTCATGATATTCCCTCAGACCAGAAACAAGATAAGATCGCAGTGAGTGTTTTCCTTTGGCGACAGTGAAATTGGGCAAAATCAGTGTCCCACAATGTAATTCTGCTCATCCTTCTCTTTCTTACTTTCCTCTTGTCTTTTCTCACCTTTCTTTCAGGCTTTGTATTACCTAATCTCTGCCTTAATATGTTCCAGTTTCTACATGGACAACTGAACATTTTACAGAGAACAAAACTACAATTGCACTGAGTTGAGCCGAGGCTGAACAATACACATGATTGTCTAGTTCTCTTAGCAGAAATGTCAAAGTAATAAGGGACGGTCTGATAACCTAAATGTTTTACTTGTCATAACACCAAGTAAAGAATTCAAAAATGCATATAATTAAATATACTCCTGGATCCGCCCATTAGGCTGCATCTGGTCTAAAATTGAATTGATTCTTTCTTGGACCAGACCTCATCCCTCCACCAAGTTTGATGTAAATCTGTATAGTTTGTGTAACTCTACTAACAAATAAACCAACAACTAACATACCACCAAACAGGCAGGGGAGGTAGGTACATTTTGAAATTCAAAGAAAAAAAGGCAGTGGATTTCAGGTTTGGAGCCCTAACAGAAACCATTATCTCATCTTATGTATGTGCCAATCGTTTATGTCTTCCATTTATTCCAGTCCAGTTATATATCCAATGTCATCACTGCCATGTAACAAGCTGAAGTTGGTTCACAACCAATTTTCTCCCCCCAATTGAATCATTTCTTTTCACTGTATCTGCCCGCAAGCCCAACAGTAACCCAGCTATTTGACCATCCACTTAAATGACAGTTCACCATATTCAAGAGCAGCTGCAACTCAATTTAATCTCAACTGTTCTGCCAGCCTCAGTTTTCCTCTCTGTCTCTGGCTCAGTCTCCGACCTCTGCTGTCTGTTTTCCAGCCACAACACGACTAGAGTCTCTGCACGTCTGGGTTCAAAGTCCGCTGCTCCAGCAACCAGGCAACTGTCCCACACAGCGTTTCATTCTTCTGCCAACATGGGAATTTAAGCTGGTTTTTCACAAAGCACCCTTTGGTTAAGTGACAGCATGAAAAAGCGAACGTGACAGAGGGAGGCTGGGAGAACAGAAAGGGACGGAGAAAGACAAAAAAAAAGCAGTGGAGAAGAGAAATGGAGACATGGAGAAGAGTGAGTGTGATGATGAGGAGACGTGAGGTCAGGTAAGAAGGTATACAAAGAGAAGAAAGGGGACAGTACAAGAGAGGGAACAAGCCATTGTAGGATTTTGGGAATCTGTCCACACACTCTGCAGTGTGGGAAACCAGCTGCCTCCCGGGGCTAGACCTCCAGCTCCGCAGGAGAATCCCCACCAACCGCCCTCTCTACCTGAGAGGATGTCACTGTGAGGCTTGACCTTCCTGTGGACCGAGAGAGCGGCCAGGGGATACAATCGCCATCTGAATGCTGAACCTCAGCTACAGTTAACACCTCTTGGGGCAGTTGAGCACGGCCGTGGAGGAACACAATGGTGGAAGCGGGACAGCACTGAGGCTCTGGAATACCTGCCGCTGTGTGACTATGGCCGTGTGCGAATAGCGAGCATGTATGTGTTAATGTCTCAGTGTGGTCTGAGCTGAAGTCATTAGCATTCATTATGCCTCGTATAATTGCATGCATGTGTGTGAGGGACCACATGCATAAATGTTTTTGCGGCATTAAAAGCCATATTGTTTCCAACCCATGGCGTTACAAAAGCCAATGAGAGGCTTGTGTTTTTAATTACTCCCTTCCCCCCACTTTACTCCCCTTCCAACATTCCCAAATGAGAGCTCTGTGTCCGGTTACAACACTGCTTTTGTTTCTTTTTGCCCCTCTCTCTCTCTCTCTCTCTCTCTCTCTCTCTCTCTCTCTCTCTCTCTCTCTCTCTCTTTTTGCTCCTATCTGTGTACCTCTCTCTCTCTCCCTACAGCGTTGAGTTGTGCTGAATGGACCCATGATGGCACACTCACACATTACAGCAAATACAAAATAAATTCCAGGCAGGCAACTCTCGACTAGCTCGATCAACACTTTATGAGGTCCACGGGCAGCAGCACACACTCTACTGCAGAAATAATTGATTTGCTGTGGAGTTCTACACACGAGGCATGGCGACCAATCATGTCTGCCCACTATTCAGTGTTCATGGATTTCCTCAGTGCTGTTAACAATCAAATGGACTTCTTCTTCCAGTAGTTATTCAAGGCACGCCACCTGGATGCTTTGCTGTTTGAGGATAAAAGGAATCATAAAAGAGCTCGGTGGGGTGAAATAACGGCAACATCTAAAGTGTGTGTGTCTGTGTGTGTCTGTGTGTGTGTGTTTACGTACAGATTTCATGGCTCTGGATGGATAGATTTAAGTGAACAAGGGTACAAAAGATGGGTGGCATAAGGTTAGCACTGTCGCCTAACAACACAACGGCTCCAAGATCAAACCAAGGATGTTTGGCTTCAGTTCTATATAGTGGGAGGAATTGGCGATGCGTCGTCCATCTTTAAATACAGCCCATGGTTCGAACCTGTCAGCAAACCAAGCAGAGTCAGGAGTTTGACAAAGACGTTAAACTCGAGTTAACTGGAGACTCTATTAACTGTAGGTGTGAATGGTTTCTAGTCATTCTAAATATAGTCAATCCTGGAATATGCTGGCGACCTGTCCTGCCCTGCCTCTCGGCCCACTGTGAGCTTGTGTTGGCTCCCTCCCACCCGAACCCTCAAAGTTGAAGCTGTAAAGAGAAAGGATGGATGGATGGATGAATGGATGGCTGGGTATGAAAGATATTCCTATCTCTTGTTAATGCAGAGCCTTAGCTTCAAGTCAAGCGATTCAGAAGTTTCCGGTCTGGTTGCTACCTTGTGGGTTGTTGGCCTCAGGCCGTGCTGCTGCCCTCTGGATCCATGGCACCAGGCTCCACACAAATAGCCTCCACAAAGCTTTCACAACACTTTTTACATTTAAAAGGCAAAGGCCTTATTCCACCTTTATTTATCCCTTTCATCACCCTTCCTCTTAAATTCACCTCTTTCATTTATTCCCTTCAACTTTGATCTCTTCATTTCAAAAAGAAACATTTCCATTTCAAACATGAGGTTGGTGTGGTTTGGATTCAACGCTGTTTGATCAGGTTGAAAACACTGATTCACATTTAATCATCTGTCCACCCAATGACATTTTTCATCAAGGTCTATGTGTTGAATTCAAAGCCATTCATTATGAGAGACAATTCAAAGCCTGTGACACTGATTATTTCCATTTTAAATAAGAGTTTGTTGACTTGAGTTTTACAGAAGTTAGGATGTAATGTATTAGTCTGTGTCAGATTTACAGGGCTGTCTTCACAGTGAGCCATGTTTCATTTAATGTTTCTGTGCTGATCACATCCGAGCAAAGATTGGGATCTGATATCAAACTGCTATGGTGTCCATTTGTCACAGGAAGAGTTTTGGCTCGGCCAGAAAATACCACAGCATTAAATTCCATAACGATCGTTCATTAGTTGCTCGAATTAACACTGAAATTGACTTCTTCTTAGAGTCTAATCAGGATTTAATTTTTAAATGTTACTCTAATGAATTTGATAGGATCCCTTTCCCCATTAGAACATGCAGATGTTTCTCTCTTTCTAGGGGTATCGGGGAGTAAAATGATCATAACATGCCTAGTTCTACGACTGAAAAAGCAGGAGCTCTTATCACATCTCATTAAGTTTGGTCGGGTCTTTTGTTTGCTGTGCCATTAGACTGAAGTTACTGTTCAATAAAGACAGATGGTCAGAGCATGGTATTTATGACTCACATTAATAAAAAGGAGAGTTATATGTGGCTTCTTGATTTCTCCTTACATGAGACATTAACATTTATTTGATTTTACGCCTGTGTCAGTCAATCATTCACAAGACAGCGGGGGACTGGTGAGATATCAGGGGTTTGTCAACTTCTCATTACCACACATATTAAAGAAAGACACCTGTTTATAAGCAAACTATAAATACATGAAAAGGTTTTTGTTATATTAATGAGAAATCACTTCATGTAAATTTGTCTGCTCAACTGTGACAAGTAACTTTTTATATTCCACTATTTCTACATCAGTCTTTAGGTAATATAAATAATGATCTCTTCCTTCATTCTTTTACATTACTGTCTCATTTTTTTTCATACTTAAATTGTCAATTATGTTTTTTGAAATGTTATATGAGAGGACTGTTTAAATTGTCTTCTTAAATAAGTAAGAAAAAAAGCTTGTTTGGGGGTTTGACTGTTAGATCAGGGCAGATTTACAAACTACTTACTTTTGATCTCTTTTACATATAACGCGATTATGTTGACACATTTTCCCCCGACTAGACAGAGCATTGTTATCAACAGTCAAGTGAACACAGCAAGATTTTTTGTGTTTAGAAAACTATCAGAGCAAGACCCAGCCTGCCACTCTGACAACCATGAAACACAATGGGGAATGAAAAATGCTTCCTAGCCCTAATTTGAAGGGCGAGAAAAATTAGAAAAGCTTTGCATCACACCCTTCAGTCATCACAAATTAAATAATAAACTGCACTGAAAGACTTCTGATTCTTTTATTGAACCAAATATTCTCCATGGTTACTTATCTTCATTTGTTCAAGTAGAGGAGTAGAGAACTAAGTGCCTAGCAACCTAGTCATCTCCCGGGGGCAGTAATTGTCCCTAGTTAATGATTAAACTATTCATAAACCTTATAATTGTATAGCAATGTCACTATATTACAGCTCTCTTCTGCAACATTAATTGAGCACACTTAGACACAAGCCCCTATCCACAAGAGCAAGTGAAATTAGTCCAATTAGAAACAGTTGCATCAGTTTGGAACTCTTAAAGGAACACATCTACTTTTGTAGGCCAGTTATGCCAAGATAAACCCCATCATCACAAAGCAGTTTTAGGCAATCAAAAGGATAAAAGGAAAATCCTATTCCATATAACCAAGTTTAACAGAAAAAATATCAACAATGATTTTGTGTCAATGTCTCATTAATACATTAAGTCTGTAGTTCCTTACCTGCACATTCTCTCTGAGGTCTGTGGCCTCCCTGAGGGGCTGGGTGGATGCCCTGAAGAGCTCATCTACTACTTTGATCCCTGTGGTCTTGCTGGTGGTGTACTCCCGCGCCTTTCTACCTTTCCTGACAGACAGACCCCTCTTATGTGCCTTTCCTCCACCTCTCCTGTTGGTGATGGCTACATGGACAAACAGGGTGGTGTTAGGTAAGAACTCTCCCGTAAGAGACTGTAGAGGGACATGTCTGTAGCCTGGCTGTAGGCACTCAAATGGGATGGTGTACTGGCCAATGAACTCGTCTCCAATGTAGTCGTCATCAAGCACCACAAAGCGCAGCACTGCAAGTTCTGGTAAATTGATCTGGAATTCAAAGCTCTCATCAAAAATAGGATTATCGCCATTCTGGGACACAGTCTTGGTTCTTTGCTCAGCACAGTCAGCTGGGATGCCATGGATCTCCACATATATGTAGGGTTCCACCACATCACCCTTTGCAGCAGAGCCGCGAGGCTTGGGCAGATTCTGCCCACTGATGACCTTAATGTGAAGAAGCTGGGCAGACACTCCAGGCAGGGAGTCTCGGGCATTGGCACTGAAGTAAGACACCTCCTCTCTCATGATCGCTGGTCGCAAAACATACCCACAGTTGCCATTTTGCCGAAACCAACCAAGGTTGAGGTCCATCATTAAGCCTGGGGTTTGGTAGTTCATGGCCACAATCTGGCAGCCACACTTCCAGAAATCCTGGGGGTTCATGTTGCTGGCATCAATTCTCATAGGTGTGGGATACACCCTGGAGAGAAAGCGCTTGTTATAACAGACAAATTCCTCTGGGAACTCATTGGCAAACCTGTTTGCATCTACCTCATTGAAGGAGCAAATCTCCCAGTATTTTTGGTCCCTCTTCGAGATGTCAAAGTCCCTGAACTGGACAGACTTGCAGAGAGATACAAGATCAGACAGCTCCCTGCAGAGTCTGAGTCTCTTGAAGCCAGAGCCATTTATATGGTCCCTCTCATCAGACCCGAGTCTCCGGGACATTTCAAGACCCTCCTCCTCATCTGTCACATCCCCTTCAGTTTCAGTGCTGCTGGGCGGTAGCCTCTTACCCTTCAGTAGAATTTTACCTTTGAGGTTCTCAGGGGAGGGTAGGTAGTTTTCCTCCTTGTTGGGGGGTTCAACATACAGCTTATCACCAATAATCTTCTTCACATGCTGTGCCATGACCTTCTGCTGGGGGACGCAGCAGTGGGCCACCAGGCAGAGAATCAGGGCATATTCAGAGCTCTCAAAAGCATATTGGTTTATAATGTCCAGAACTTTAGAGAAAGCTAGCTGTGAGGCAACCGAACTACCTACATACACCACGGGTTCATTATCAGGGCCATCCCATACAATGACCTCAATGCTGCGACAGCCCATCCTTAGAGCTCGAATGTAGCTGCTGATGTCTGATGAACCCCAGAAATGGTCTTCCAAAAGGGAGGCATTATGCGAGGAGTTGATGTAGTAATGGGACAGAGGTTGGGTCATATCCTGGCACACACGTTTGTGCTGGGGGTCAAAGATGTGGCATTCGGAGGAAAGGAGGTAGTGTGTAAAGCCATCAATGGAGAGGTAGCTCCTTTCCCTGCCTTCAGCGGATGGCTCAAATTTATGAACAATATTCCTGCTCATGTCCTCCGTTACACCTTCTACACCCTGCTCCACCTCAACAAATAGCATCAGGTCTTTACTGTCCAGATACTCCTTGTTACTTGAGAACTGCACCAGTAAGAAGAAAATCTCTGGCCGTGTGCAGAGCTCACAGTACGCCTCCACAAAGGTGTCCATGTTTATTGCCTCTCCGTATTGGTCTTTCGCTTTCTGGAGTTCCTTGAATTTCAGCTCTATCCTGGACTCTTTCATTCCAGGGTTGAGTCCCTTGATTATCTGGGTGGCCCTAAACATGTCTATGTGTCCATCCTTTTCCATATCTGCTAGCTCAAATACTGAGCCAATCCACGAGGTTCTCAGACTTGGTTGGCTGGGCTCCACCATGTCCACAGTGTGCCGGCCATAAGACACAAGATACCTCAGGCCCATAACCCATGTGCTGACAACGTCTGCCGTACTGGCTACCAAATCTAACGACTCATAGTTATCCCCATAGATGATTGAGAAGGCGCATTCATCAGGGAACTGATCTGAGAGACCATTGCTGCGCAGAACAGGAGTTTTCTTCCCCAAACGGACCTCCTTAATGCTCTTGATCTCCAGTTTGGCTTTCTCTGAGTCCTTCTTGGATGGCTCCCAGCGGAGCCAGTGCATGTCTGGGTCCAGCAGGAAGTATCGGTTGTACATGCGTGAGTTGGAGCGCACCTTCTTCATCTCACAACCCTCCAACATGAAGGCCATGCAAGCAGCTGTGCTGTTGATCTTGCGGTCATTTGGCATTGAACTAAAGGACACCGTCTTCTTCCTCACCTGCCTCTGTTTGGAACAATCCTGGAAACAAAAGGATGGGGGGGGAAGAGAAAAAGTTCTTGATTAGACTTAAGATTTTACCTGAATTCAAGAAATAGCAGCTAAAACAATTATGTATAGAAGGGGAGGGTGATAGATTAGAGAGCAGCTTTACACAAGACAGATACATTACATTGTTACAGAAAAACCCTACACACAAATACAAGCTATTATGCTGCTATTGCAATAAATATATAGGTAGAGCAAACAGCTAGTGGTGCTTGTACAAAATGCAACTGCTTGGCTTTTCATACATCATCTCACTCCTGTTTTAGCTGTCTTAAATCACTACTGACAGACTGCATCGCTGAGCTGCTGCTCTTTTATGAGCTAGTGTGCATCCTTGTGTCTTCAGGAAGGGGCCTTCTGGATATTCTCAAGTGCAAAAGATAAAAGGTGACGAGACATTGGTACTAAGGGGCCCTGAGTTCTGGAGCTCCCAGTCTAAGGCTGTGAGACTCACAGAATCAGTAAAAAAAAAAAAAAAAAATCCTTTTTAAAAGGCCTTTTAGAAATGTTTATGTTTCATCTTGCACTTTATTTAATTTTTATATTTTATTTTTAGCTTTTATCTTATTCTGGATGGTTCAATGGTGGTGTAGCTTTGTTTGTATTTCATTTTGCCTTTGTTTAGCACTGCAATACTGTTTTCAAAGGTGCTATATTATTACCATTAGTAGTGATATTACAGTGCTGAGTGGGCACCATGTGGTGTCTTCTTTGACATTTCACTATTGAAACTGTGAAGATGATCCGATTTTTCTCATAATATATTCATCACAGTCCGATGGCTTCAGGAATAATTTTATGCTCATTTAAAAATTGCTTCTCTTTGTCTAACTATTCTGCTTATAGTTTAAATTGCAGATCTTTATGTAAAGGCAGAAACCTTCTGGGTTATTCCCTTGAGACAAATCATAGTATACTGCATGAGGCCTTTTTTTCTCTAAAACAGTTTTAGGAACTTTAGAGGAGGTTTCATGTTACCTCAGAATTGCAAATGAGATTTTCTGGATAAATATTCATCATGTGGGAGGCCCAATGTGGGAAACATGCATTGGTGGCCAGCCAATTCAGAGGTCATTGAAGTGTTTGTTGTAATTCAGAGGAGACCGTCGCTCTGCAACAACCCAGACGAGAGCCAAGCTGGTGAAAGTATTGAAATAAGAACTCAAAACACCACAAGCCATGACATGGCTGAACTTCTGCAGCTTTTAGGTCTGTGAGCCGAGCTGGCAGAAAGCAGACAGACAGTGCTGTCCTATTTCCACAGAAGTCTGTGGTTAGCTAGATGGCATAAATGCAGATAACCGGGTTATAGGCTTGTCGAATGCATACCACAGAGAACACTACATTAAAATCAAATTCTAAATCTTTCCACAAATTACTGTAGACTGCCATTGATGAAACTCAGAGAGATCACATATTCTCTTTGTAAACAACTATCACAATGGTGACATGACAGTGGTGATGTTAGATTAAAATAGGAAATAAATGCAAGTAAAGCAGAGTAATGTCGATGCTCTTTCTTGTTCAACACCTTTTGTTCCTTTTTTAGTTTCAAAGAAAAAGAAATAAATAAAGTGCAAAGGGCCTCCAAGGCTATGAAGGAGAGACTATGTCTTCCCCCGTAGATGGTGACTGCCTGTACAGGTTTGATGGATCTCCCCAGTGCATGGTTCAACACTAGCCACAGTGAAACACCTCAGAGCCATCTGTCTTCCACCTGACGGTCAGAGGCAGATGACGCCTGGCACCTCATCACAATTAATGAGCGCCACTTCATGCAAAGCTGAAGAAAAGACATGATCATCACTCTTTGCCCCTGCCCTTGTTTTACGACCTCTATCTCTTTACTTCACACATTAGTACTCACCAGGAAATTTTCCACACCACGTAATCCACAAAATTCTTCAGAGATAAATATTGTTGAAAATAACTTCTGAAATTTTCAGTTAGTGTCTTTACTGATCTTGCAACAGATGCTCTTTTGTGTCCAATGGTGCTGGGACCACCTGGGCTGCTCCCTATGTGTCAGAATAGAGGTAACCTAGAATCCAAAGTAACACATCTCTTAAAAGATCTATTTTTTTAAACAGAACAGAAACACATTTGATCTATCCTCTGATTTGCAATATCAGCCAGATGGACATGAACACTGACTGGGATATTGGGGATATGTGTAAAAGCTCAGCTGACTTTGCAGAATCTGCAGTGGTACGAAGGGGGGGCGGGGGGGGGGGGGGGGGTCTGTTCAGGTCTGTGTGTTGTTTCCAGGCCTTCTATAGGGAAGTACAAGCCACAGAGGGTCTAAGTGTGTGAGGGGTAATCTCATGTCCCATTACCATGCTGTTACAATTAATTGGACGACCAGGCAAGACAACATGCTGCTATCCTCAGCCTCTCCATCATAACCAAGCAGGCAAACTGTGGGCTTGATAGGGCTCATTTCACTCACCATTGAAATTTAAATTTAAAATCATAATGCCGGTGACCTAGAGGTACAAAAATTAGTTAGTCATGATGATTATTTCACTTAAATATTTTCTGTTAAACATCTTTCTGTCTTATTATCTAAAATATAGAGTCTATATTTTCCTACATGCAGCTGTCACTTTTCCCTTGATTGAGCTTTCCTGGGTCACACGCTATCACCACTGTTTCACAGCCCCTGCGGTCTTTCCTGGTAGAGATGTCAGTATTCCTGTGTGTGTGTGAGTGTGTGTGTGTGTGTGCTTCTGGCTCGGCTGCCTGTTGCTGCCGTTGCAGCGGTGATGTGAGGGTATTTTGGTGATCCTCCACACCTACCCCCATCCTCTTTCCTGTCGTACCACTTGCTGCCCCAGGCTGGGTCAAACACTCCCTGATGGAAAGGTGAAACTGCTGGGGCCAGGCAGACTGTGAAACAAGGCCCCTAACATCCTCTGAAGGGCAGAGGTATGTCCACACACACTCTACCCCCTGTCACTGTCGTCACTCCAGTGGCTGGGCAACGGGACAACTCAACGCAAGACGTGAAGAACTCAACTCTGGGGAGGCAATTAATGCAACATGAGCTCTCAGGTTGCCTGTTGCACTGCAGTGAACCACTGAGTGGATTATGCGTAAACAATAATGCTTTAAAATGGTAAAGTGGTTATATTTATAGACATCCTATTTAGTATAGTTCTACGATAATTATATTTCCAATCATATGGTTAAATGTAGGCAGCACAGTGTTGAAGTTGTTTTCTGTGTGGAGTTTACATCTTCTCCCAGTGTCTGTGTGGGTTTGCTCTGGGTACTCCGGCTTCCTCACAATCCAAATACACGCAAACTGGGGTAAGGTTAATTGGAGACTCTAAAACGACTGTAGGAGTGAATGTGAGCGTGTATCATTGTTTGTCTCTATTCTATATGTTTGCACTGCGATTCACTGGTGATCTGTCCAGGGTGTTCCCCGCCAGTTGCCCAAATGTCAGCTGGGATTGGCTCCAGCTTCCTGCGGTATAAAGATAAGTGGTCTAGACAATGGATGGTCACCTCTTAAAGCAATGTAAATAGGAAGTGTGTCTGCTTGGCCTTTCCTGTACTACCCAAGTGTGTCCTGGAATACAGTAGTCTTAGAAAGAATAATGTCTATCATCTCATTAGTTTGTGTGTGTGTGAGTCTGTGTGTGAGTATGTGTAACCAAACAAAAAACCCTAGGGACTTACCGAGCAGCCTGATCTCTTGTTATGTCAAGGAGCACAAGAAACTGTCTTCCTCTGGCTGCTAATGTGGTGGCGTGACAAGTCTCCTTTTTGTGCACACACTGACAAACACCACGTCATACTGCAGCTCAGCATTTCAAGGCTAAAAAGAGTGTGTGTGTCTCACGGGACTGTCAAATGTTAGTATGACCAGAGTGCTGAGCTACTCAACCTGATTCTGAACACATGGAGGATGACTCTCTCTCCCCTGGAGGTCTTCCTGTGGGACCCTCGACATACTGCCTCTCTCACTGCCCTGACCCACTTCCTCCCCATTCCACTAAAACCTCCAACCACCCCACCTCCGTGTCATGGCTGTGCTGCTGGCCGCCTGCCACTAGCTACTCCTTGCTCCTATCATATCTCAACTCTAAAACAGGTCTGCAGAAAGTAGTTCAGCAACGGCTCAGTTGCTCTCGCCCACAGAGCTACTGTTTCATTTGTGTGTGTGTGCAATGTGAAACGGTGAATAAGGCAACTGGGGACAATGGTTAATGGGGAGCGAAGACAGAACAGAACAGAGGCGAGCAAACCGAGGCCAGCGTGATGACAAACTCTCCAAAATGTGAGTCATGGTGTGTATGTGTGTGTGTGTGTTGTTGTGTGCCCGTATGTGTCCTGGAGGATCATAGGATCAATGTCAACAAACACACTGAACATCCTGGCAGACAGCGAGTCACAGCTAAGCCACATCAATGCACATGTTGACATGAAAAACACAGTGAAATCAAACCACACAGTCACAGAGTCATGTTTACTTTGTTTTGATGGTGAAGTGTTACTCTGTCTCACTAACTAGAAGGAAACTCATGTACACAGAGGCTTTCTGCAAACTACTGACATTAAAGACAATATCTATTCCCTGATATAGATTAAATATTTGATATAAATAAAGATCACTCCCTCCAAAAAAACCTGGATCTGCCCCCTTTATTAAATCCTTTAAAAAGTTAATGGGTTCTTGCTTGGCCCATACCTCACCCTTCCACCAGGTTTCAATAAAGTCGGTTAAGTAAATTTGGCGTAATCCTGCTGAGAGCAGTGAAACTCTTTCTTTCTTTCTTGGCAGAAGTTATAACATTGTGATTGAGGCTGTACTTTAACAGTGCTCTACTTGGATACAAAAATGGAGCAATAATTTACTTTTCCAATGTTAGATCATTTCTGCAATTTAGATTTTCATCCCTCTAAAGAAATAATAGTTTTATTACACATCAGTGTGCTTTTGCTTTCCTTAATCTTCTCAAACACGGCAGGGCACGATTCAAGTGAAAGTCAAGTGAAGATGCACTGAAACGCTGAACACCATTCTCCGCAGAAGCCCTCGACATGACTAATCTGAGAACTCTGGCTTTTGCCTTAAATGACGTCACAGCTCAGTGAGCTGCGGTCTACATGAGGATGAGGTATGTGTGAGGTCACCATCAGAACAACCCACCCCCACCCGCCTCCCCCTCCAAAAGTCTAGGCTGCCCACCACTGCCCGGAGGCACGGCACTGCCTCGTCCTTCCCGCATCCAAGATGGTTACACAAACTGACATCTGAATCCTGCCACACACAGCTCAGGGCAGACGTCATTCAGTCTCTAACAGACTCTCCTACCCCAAACTGCACGGAGGGATACATGTGGAGAAAAATAAAGGGAGAGAAAGGGGTAAAGTGGATATATGCTAAGGTCGTGCAGTCTCAAGAAAGAAAGATAGAAGACGCGATTGATAGAACTTGAGAAAGAGGTTATGTTTAATGAGCTTAATGTTGCCCTAATTTGTTTAGAGGATTTGGAAATGCTGTGCAACCTTAATGCCAATAATGCAAATTAAATTGAATTAAGGAACTCAATTTACATATGGAAAAGAGGGAGGGAGAGATAAATGCGATGCCAGTTTCATTTTGCGTTGGCAACATGGCATTGTTTTCTGTCAGGCCAATAAAGCATCTTCAAAGCGAATGCAGACTTTTGGAAATGGGGGAGCCGAGGGAGGGATGTAGAGAATAAAGTGAGGCAGACAAGGGAAAGAGAGTCAGAGGGGGAGAGAAGCTGGGCCTGTCATCGTTTGTCACAGTAATCTCTCATGTGGGCGACTGCTTAAATTCCCACAGCACTCGTCTCAGCCGCATATCGTGCAACTCATCGCACCATCTTAGTGCGGGTTTGGCAGAACACGAACATAATGTGTGAATGGGCGAGAAAATCGAAGGTCTGAGAGGGAATGTGAGATGCGTGAATTGAGTGTGTGCAGACACGCTGTGTGTATTTCTTCCCGGCGAACGAGCGGATTTACATTTTCATCCTGGTGGTGCATTGTGCGCAACAATCGCCGGCCCTCAACCATAATGCCCCGGCTCTGGTGTTAACTCGCTTTCTGTGCTCATATTATAAGTGGAAATCCCTGAGAGAACTCTGCAAAAACCAAAGAGCACCAAACACTCTCACTAATTGCTGGCCCACAGAGAACGGAGGTCAATGCTATCGAGCTGTGGAACCACAGGGAAAAAAAACACAGAGTGCTACCTTCCAGTTTAGATACTTCAGTCACAAGCATTTATGTTTAAAGTACATTTATTTAGAAATTCAATCATGGAATACGATCAATACGTTCAGTATCTACGAATTTGGTCATAAATCAAATCACCAATCTACCTGAGATCAATACAAATTTTAATGCACAAATGCACACACCATTGTCAGGCACAAATGTAAGGCTCTCCTGTGGCCTCTCTATCACGCTAACCTCATTGTCCCCAGATGCTCTCCTCATGCTTTCCATAAACTCAAGTCACCAATGGGGCCAATTATTTCTCACACATTCTATTTCGTGAGCTCTGTTCAGGTGAGTTCGTGCAGGTTGGGCTCATGTGTGCTCACTTGCATGCTTGGCGACAGAGATTCTTTCGAACGGTCAAGTTGAGCTTGCTGTCTTATCAGCTGGTGGCCATGCTCTTCCATAGGCAAGGAGTCAACTGTTAATCTCAGCCTCCAACCACTCTGGGTGATTGTGTTCCTGTCAGGTCATGTGGGTACTCTGTAGAAGCTGTGGTAAATTATAGCCAAATAATCCTTGTATCCAGAGGGGGAGGCAAGAAGGGGTTGTCTGTCCTCAGATTCCTTAGAAACTATTGTTTTCCTGGGGTTAACTGAGGATGTTTGAAGATTCTTTCATCGACAGGATTTCTACCTTGCATCTCCTGTTCTGACTAATCTGACAAATGTATACAAAGATCGACAATGAATATTCAATTCCTCTTACTGTAAACAAATTTTGCAAAAACAATTCTGGATGTACTTGTCACCATCTTGCACAGTCTACACAGTAATCCTGGTAAGGAGCAATGGTATTGTGGTTCCGCAGAAAAATGGCCATCTTTGAATTTATTTGAGTTTAGCCCAAGTCAGATCTACTCACATGGAGGAGGTAGGGTTTATGACCTATTTCTTTAAGATACTCCAGAAGATGATTTGGATTCACCTATGGGAGCTGTTATATCATCCATCTTTTCATATGGTCTGTGATTCCTGCTCTCTAAAGACTCCAGCGCCCTGTTAGTGTGCTAAAAACATGCAGAGACGACAGGGTTCGGTTCTCACTCGGGGCACCCGGACATCTAAAAACGCATGCAGCTGCTCAGACACATTGCATAAGACCCTTCCTAAAATGGCATCCCTTGCTTCTGCTGTCAAAGGAAAAATCTTTACCTATTAAAGCATCAAAGCTGCAATCTGGACAACTTCACCATGGTGTTTCGGTCTCTGAGTGATGGGAAAAAAGTAGGGATGCACCGATATGGAAATTCTTGGCCGATACCGTTACCGATATTTAAAATAACAATCTGGCCGATAGCCGATACCGATATTTGTTTATTTTCTTTTTGTTGTTATTCATTCACCCTTTTGTGCCAGAAAAATAATTAAATCATTATTTAAAAGCACTATTTAAAAAATGTTCAGCCCTTCATCACTCTTATCTTTTAATGAGCACAAATTGAATCAGATTTATGAAACAATCTTTGATTTAACTAAACTTTATTTAACAGAGACATATTATGCCCATTTTACCGCAAGTTGAAATGGTTCCTTGGGATCTTAATGAAATGACTGTAACATATTTTGGTCAAAATACCACAAGGATAATTTAAAACAGCACCTTTTTACCCTGTCTAAAACAGCCCTGTTAAAGTATCATTATAGAGAACGCTCTTCTCATTGATTTACGGTAGCAGTATTGCCCGTTTATTAGATGTGTTACGGCTTCTGTGTGTATGACGTATGTTGTCAGTTCCCTTGTTACCTGTGCATGAGACGGATGAATAGAGCCGGTGCACATGAGAATAAAGTACTTAAACAGACGCTACGCTCATACTTTTTACGCCAAGTTACACTGCGTGAGTCAAGATAACTTAACAAGCCCTCTTCAGTTTTACCTGTTTTTAGTGTCGGGCAGAAATCACATCGCGTCAACACCCACTGTGGCCCTTCGCGATGCTTGTTTTATTTAAACAGTCGGATTCCCCTGGTCCACCAGTTCTCAGTCAGCTGCTAGGCGCCAGCCGAGGCGCACCGCAGGGTGCCCCCCCTCGCGAACAGAGGGTTCCCCCAGCGGTCGCCGTAGCTGAGGTGATCCGCGAGAAGGGCCCGCCGCTGACCGCGTACCCAGTCCCCTCCAACGGCCCGCCTTCCGCACCGGCGATGGACACCGCCCCGCTGTCCAAGAGAAAGAAAGCCCCCGCACCAGTGACGCCGTTAGGCGCCACCGGATGAGGACCTCACGGTGCCGCACACTGAGCCTCCGGCGGCGCGGAGAGGAGGGCGACGGAGCGACTGCTCCCCCAGCCGCGGCACGTGCCCAGCGGTCTTACCACAAATATGAACATCGGCCAATGATATCGGTGAAAGTCAAGTTTATTACCGATAAGCCGATATCAGTTAACGAGGCGAATATCGGCCGCTACCGATGTTCGGCCGATAAATCGGTGCATCCCTAGAAAAAAGCTTGAAAGTTTTGGCTGAAAAAACCTCATAACAAGCAGATTAGCTGTTAATTGATCACTTCATACTGAGGGCACAAAAAAGAGACAAGACAGTATTTGCTTTGCATTCTGTGGATGATTATTTCTTTTTGGATTAGTCACTTCTTGAGCATAAAAAAAACATATAAGGACAGTTTCCTTTTATCTAGGCAAACAAGCTGACACTATGGCCCTGTCCCAATTCAGCCCTTAACCCTACCACTTGGCCCTACCCCTTTGTTTTGCGTGTAACTTTGAAGCGGTAGTGTTTTTCTGTATGTGATTTAGGGGTAGTGGCCATCTAGCCCTTCAAACACCCCTTCAACCGTAGTGTGTTCAGGACCCCCCTAAAATCAAAGGTCCAGACGGAAATGCCTGAGTGCTTAAAGCACAAAGAAGCAAGCGATCAAAATGCCGGACGCTGTGGGTAAAATCCAAAACTATTATCTTGCAAAAAAGCCATGAAAATGTTTTTTGAATCCTCTGGAATATCTTATTTTAATCCTGTAGCAAAAGGTAACATTTGTTTCTCCTCTGTACCGTATATGAAAAGCATTTCCTGCTCATATTATAACGTTTTCATTGCGAGGCAGAAGTTTCTATAGACAGGACTAATGTTGCATTGAAACAATCGATGTAAACACGCAACTGACCTTGTATTGATCAGTAGATCAATTTGTCCCATTCGTCCTGCAGTTGTCAGATGTGTCACTATTATAATGTTGGTTGATATTCTTTGACACTGTAATAACGTCAGTTGGTTGCTGAAGATGTATCGATTGATTACCCAATTCCTAAGGGAAGACTTTCTAGTCCTCTGCCTTGTGGCTTTGTTTGGAGGGGACACTCCCAGCAAAGTGGTTCTTCATATTTTAGGGCTAGGGCCAAGGGATAGGAATTGAGACTGTGGTAGATAAGTGAGAATGGTTTGCATTGTCAACATCATACAATCAGGGTTGCTCCAGTTTTCAACAAGTTAAATTTAAGTCTCTTTAAGGCTTAACATTAATACAAATATATAAGCCATCAAGTACGACAGCTATGAGGGAATATCAAATATCCATAATTGAAGATAAGGCAAAGTAGCCTAATGGAGAATAAGCCAAGAAATGCTTTTAGGTAGCTCTTACTTAAGGGTATCTGTCGTCTTTCCTAGAGCCAAGCCGAGCATACTGCTTTCCCCGAGCCAAAGACAGCACACACACACAGCTGTGTTACCTTCCAAATTAAATCAAAAAAAGAATTTAAATTTGAGATGCAGGGTTTTTTTATCTGATAACGGCCGTATGCTAACAAGCTGACAGCCCTGTGCCAAGCCTCTCGCAGCCATCACTGCTGGAGGCACTCTTTGAGACATAACTACGTTTAATACTCCACCATGGTCTGCATTGCTTTAATTAAACAGGGCTGTCTCGTCTCAGAGCATTCCTCTCATTACATTCATTACCACAGCATTGTCCCATTTCCCCAAAATGGTCTCCAGCCACAAGCACTGGATCTTGGCCATGTTTAACAAAGATATGAAGGATGTTGACAGGGGGGAACGGGACGGGGGGGGACGACAGGTGTGTTTGCAAAACCAATGACTGGTGGAAGGATAATCGTTGACAATGGCACATTGACACCGGGGTCTCATCATCACTCCTCTCCTCTCTCTGTATTGCTTGTTCTTTCACTCTCTCGCTGTTGTTTGCTCTCCCACTTTGTCTCCCTCTCTGTCACTCAACCTTTGCGTCTCTCGGCTCCTGAAATAATTTATTTTTTCACCCCCCTTGCTTTCTCCGTCTCTTCCTTGACATATATGTCTTCATACAACACTAATAAAGAGATGAGATTGATACTGGGAAACAATTAAGGTCTCACTAGCAGCGTGCTGGACGTTTCCACCCTGTGTGGAATGATCTATCACTTCCTCAATAACATCTGACAGAGGCAGCCTGCTTTGAACCTGCCCACAATGAATGGTCGGCCTGAACGGTCGGCCTGAACGTCTGGCACAACAAAAGGAGCAGCCAGAGGAATTTGTTGAAGTACACAAGCAGACACACACACGGACATGTACAGGATGTGGGAGTTTGGCATTCCTCTTTGGTTTCTTCTCAATGTGTCTGCTTAACACTGCAGCTCACTTTGAACAAGATGTGGGAATGTCTCAGTGGCAGCGCTGCCAGATGTGACCTATCTCCCATCCTTCCCACCAAAAGCTTTGCATGGGACGTCTCTGAAGCACTGACCATATTTATGTTAATGTTTGTAGCTGAGACTGACATATTTATTACAGCCAGCTAGAGGAAGCTGAGCTGGGAGGCTGGTTAACAACAAATGTCACCATGCTGGTCCCGTGCCACACGTCTCTGGAGTGCTAAACCCCCGTCTCAGACACAATGATTGTAGGAAATGACAGAGTACAAGGTAACTCTGTTACAAAAAGGAAAATGAAAGTGATGTTAGCAGTTATGATCAATATAAACTTTATTTTAATGGAACCTTACAAGGTGCTTCACACGATTAAATACAGTAGCAATAAACGCCAGATGTTGCTGGGATGTTACGCTTACCTCTTTTTTTGATACTATTACGATACTTTGGTGGTGATCCTAAATGTATTGTGATCAATATTACGATAAATAACGACTGTGTATCATCTGGCTTATATTTGCAAAAACAATGCACATCAGATGTCAGTCTTCTGAGTTTGATTTGTATCTAGGTGTTCCTGCTTATCAAACTAGTGTCCGCCATTTCCTCCTTTCTTGCGTCTGCTTTTTAATTTCTTGAAATATGATGACGTATGATGTCACATAGCAAAACAGCTCTTTTCACATTTCCTATGTAATAGGAAGCAAATTAAGAAACCTTATTTGAATTTTATCGATCCAGGAAGAAAAAAATTTATTCAGAAATCGTTAGAAAATATTGTAAATCCATTTTCTTCCCAGCCCTATAGTATGTTTAGTTTGAAAGAAACATAATGCACTCTTTAAAGACATCAGGTACTATTGACGGACTTGTTTGCAAGTCTATGCATTAAGGTTCATTGGCTACAAATAAAATCATTACCAGACATAGAGGCCACAACTTTCCTGAAGCTTAATTGCCGTCTCTCAGATCCCCGGCACCAGCATCCTCGATACTTCAGTCCTAAAATGTGGCCGAACAGGCATAACCTTGACTGCCGTCTGCATTGCAGTGAATGGCGGGGGAAAGACGTGTCCCTGTGCGTGCCACCAGAGAGCTGTGCTGCTGCTGCTGCTGCAGTACAGGACACCTCTGCTGCACTCCCCTCCCCTCCTCCACTACACCTCACCTCTCCACTGTATTCCCTCAATGGGACCAGAGAGAGGGGGAGATTCTGCACTGTCCTCTGACCGATGTGCCTGGTCCTATTCACAGACAATCACACAAACACAAATACACAACCTGTCCTTGAATGTGATACTGCGTCTGTCTTTGTCCCCTCTAAGGTGTACATTAATTCACAAGTGGACAAACTGTAATCGACACCCACACCTCTAGTTTCACAATCTAAAAGAAGAGGCGCACAAGCCTCCTCATGTGTACGTACACACCCACCGCTTTGCTGTAAAGCCCACATAATTTTGTGTAGGTACACACCTGCCTCCATATGCAGCACACTAACTTTCCATACACTTACCATGTAAGTAGTTTCAATGCCCAGAGCTGAGAAACTATGAAAAAGCAGGAGTCGAGAAACAGAAGGAGGATAAAATTGGCAAGTGTTCAGTCCAGTCACCTGTGTTTGTGCAGAGGACAGTGTGTGGGTAGAAGAGCAGGCGAGCTTACTATAGCTCAGCACACAGAGCCTTTAGTATAAGGCGATTGTTTTCTCCCAAACCCCCGTGTTCACTCTGCGTTTGGCAAAAATAAGGCTCACATCTCTGAGCAGGTTTTCGATCAATGATGCATTTTCTCTCTGACACATTCCACGACTGTGTCCATGAAGCCCACTCACTTCTATAAATAATCCCTGTGAGCCCGATCGTTGGCTGGGCTCCTTCTGTCTCGTCAAGAGGTTGGCAAACCGACTCGTGGGCTGATCCTGTGCCAGTGGACGAAAAAAGAAAAGAGAACTCGTGCGTGGTATCTGCACCCGCTCTGATCTGCAGCATTATGAGCCTTCTTATGCTGCTCCTTCCCTCTGCTTTACTATTAGATAAGCATTTATCAACACGTTCACTGGCTTAGTATATTTGGACCAAATTAACAGCTTGTGGAAGGTAACTGAGTACATAAGCTCGCGGAGTCATACTTTACTTGAGTATATCCACTTTACAGCATTTTAATTTCTATACTGCATTTCAGGTAGAACAAAAAATGACACTAAGTAGAGTGCATACCTCCAAAAGAGGCCCAAAAGGTCAAATCTGCTAGATTCTGAATTTTTTTTAAACGCACCATACATCCGTCTCCTGGTTTTTCATTAAGATTAAAGAATTATTCCAGAGGAAAACTGAAAATATGAAATAATGCAATGTTATTTTGCAATGTTAAAGAAAACGATCCATGCAAATATCAAATGAGGTCTTTCTAGGCCCATGTTCCATCCTTCCATCAAGGTTCGTGAAAATTAATATTAGTTGAGTAGTTTTGGCGAAATCCTTTTTCGAATATTTATAGCATTAATTTGGTGACCACATGTTCAATACAAATTAAAATGTAACAACCCACAACTAGCATGTATAGTACCCACCAATATAGATAAACAGATAGTTAGAATTAGCTCCGCCTCCACTGGCTATACTACACACTAAAATGCTGCTTACCCATTTATGCATCAGTATTAACAATCTAATTATGTCATGTAAATTAACGAGGTCAACAGTACCATGTGCCACTTTGCACAATGTGTACTTTGCATTTTAATAATGTATTTCTGTGACGTGTAACTGTTCTACACATTTTGATTTGAGCACGTCTTACTGCACCGGTTAACGCTGACTAGCAATAATTAGCATGAATGGAGACTGGAAACGGGCAGAGCTGCTGCTGCGATGAGTTTCATTGGCTCTTTTCTTGCAGTGCTGACGACAAATGTAGGACACGGAGAAAGTGGGTGTGTTTGTGTAAATGCAAAGTGAAGGGAGGGTGTAGGACACAGGAGCAGAGTGCTTCATTTTGCACTAGAGCTCTGGTTGAAGGTGACCTTGGCGTTTGCATGGAAATCCTGACTGGCAGCACTGCGGTGAAGAGAATCGGCTCCATCTTGCACTGGCATGGTGGACTGATACTGATGATGGATTGGTAGAGGAATAAAATGTGAACAAAACTGGGGGGGGTCGCATGCATCAGGAAGAAAGAAGGCGGTTGGTGTGCAGGGTAAGAGGGGAGGGGGGGGGGGGGATTCCCTAGGAGAGAACTGCACAGCAGGAGGGGAGGTGAATCTGGAGGATGCGTACGAAAACCTTGCTGATATCCAGGCCTTGATACATGCTGACCCAGTTTCAACAAAAAAGCCAAGAGCTGCATGTAACACATGGACTCATCTCTCCTGGCGAGAATGTGTTCTTGTGCCAAAGGTGATGTGAAGGTGACAAAGGGAAGGAGATCGAGGACAAGTCGAGGGATCATCCTACCATTAATCTGTGGTATTAACTCTTCTGCTGTTTTGCTCTAAAGCAAGTTCTGTACAGTGTCTCATTCTTTCTTTTCTTTTCCTTTCGTCCAGATTGTTATTTTCAGCTTGTGGGGATGTTGTAAGCAGAAAGCAACCAGAACATATAATCATATGCAACACGATCCACAGTTCTTTAGTATAGAAATTGCTGTTTAAGGCCTCGACAAAACGCAGTTTAGTTTTTGCAGCGGGAAGCATCTTTTGTTCTCAATAGGCAGTAGGCGCTTTGCACACCGCAAGGACCTCATGAACTGGGCACTTGGGGCGCCTCATATATTTGCAGAAGCGCTTTGAACGCATTATAGGCTGAAAAATCAATCCCATCACTCTGGTAGAAATTCAACTTAAGAGCAGATAAACATGCAACATCATTCACGTTGTAGTTTTCCTATCGCCCAGCTTGATGAATTGCGAGGCGGAACTTTGCTTTGAAGAACAAGAACAACTTTCATCCTTAAATGCAGATCAATTGCACTTTGCTTGTAGCTTATATATAAAAAAATAAGTGAGAGTTTACTTCAAACCTCATAGAACAAAACCACAGATGAGGACTGATGATTCAGTGGTTACCTAATAATAACCCCCAACCCCCAATAAATAAAACTGCAACCGGCACTCAGTCTGATCGGGGCTTTTAGGGATGTAGAGTTCAATCTGCGGGCTGTCTCAGCCACAATCCTCTCCGGACTGGGCTCCATCAGATCCACCATCTCAGTGTTCAAAGAGTCAGAGAGACTTTGTTATCTAAAATTCACCATGCAGTCTCATTTTGGAAAATAACAGTTTATTGCCTCTTTTTTTTTTTTTGCTGTGTCAAATAGAGTCAGTGTCAGATTGAGGTTATTTATCCGTTAACAGTTACATGTTGGTCTGCATTCTGAGTTGTAGAACTGTCTTGGAAATGATCAACTCAACATGACTGCTTCAGAGAGAAGCTGAAGTCTGTATCAAAGGGAGGAAGGCACCTAACGAGTTTGATAAGTTTGATAAGTGAACGGAGCGCCATTAGGCTATTTTGGTTCGCTGTTGTGTTATCTCGTCATGTGGCTGACTTTACAACTCCCTGCGGAGCACAAAAATCGTTGCGCACATTCTGGCAGCAGCCACAGAAGCAGTAGCTTGAACAGGAGAATCACATCAGTGTTTTTAAAGGAGGACATGGCAGTGCAGAGCCCTCTGCAGCCATCATTACCGTTCTCTGTAGGGAGCATTCCGACCTGTTGACCAGATACTGCCTGGAGTACAACTCTAGCACCAACCACCATCACTTCCCAAGCTGCCCTGATCCACTCTGCCATTCTGCACCAACATTTACATTGAGTCTCTTTAGAGATGGAACGTGAAATCCAATGTGGCACGTAGACAGATGCCGTATTCCAGTTGTAAAAACGATGCCCAAAGTCAAAGCATTACCCACATCTCTCAAGGACAAAAACGACTTTTGTTGGGCATCTGCTTAATTATGGAGAGAAGGGGGGAAGTGTAGAAAATGGTTCTCAGTGTCCTACAAAAAGGAGAAAAAATTCCAATACAGAGTGGATGATGGTGTGGGTGTGTGAGGGAGTTACAAGGGCATAGAGGAGGAGAACCGGGGTCAGAACAGCTGCTCAGGGCTTGGGGGTGGGGGGAGTGGGTTCAGTGGATACAGAGATACAGAGACACACAACATAAAGCTCCATTCATTGGAATAAACTATTTCCTCTCTGCAGTGACAAGCTCAAGTATGGCAGAGAACATCAATTTTGCATTTAACAATAGGCGGAAATTCTTTTGCAATAAAAAAAAAGATATATCCATGTATAATGTATGCTTTCACACATTGTGAATGAAATTCCTACGTGAGCTTGAAAGAAAAAAACATAAAGTCTATTGACGTTTTAGGGGTCGCTGACCGCCCATACAGAGGTGATACGGCTACTAGTGAGATCACTCCTCTCTTCATCCATCTGCTACTCACCCTTGACGTTCACTTCCTTTTGGCATTTCTTGTCTAGATTTAAATGGACCCATGTGAAGGATGCTTGATATCAGAGGTTCTGAGCCTCCTCCCAGACATATCAGAGTTTATGTTTGACTATATGCAGAAATAAACCTTGCCTATTTTCCTTATGTAAGTTCTGTAAATTTCGTGAATTTATGTTTTCTTATTTATGTATTGTTAGTTTATGGTTAAACTGTAAATTAACAAGCCTTAATTACATCTTGAGAATCATGGCCATTTTTTTGTATATATATGAATCGGCAGATATATCGGTATTTGAATTTCATTACTCCCAAACATCGGTATCAGTCCGTTTTTTCTAAATAAGACTGTTATCATTCTTGTGTTGACGTTAATTCTTTTCAGACACACTTTTTAATATAAGTTGTTCAATTACAGGGCCGTACAGGTTAAGGCTCCTTTGTCACTTCCTGTACAAAGGGCTTATTGCGATTTAACATGCTGCATTTGTGAGCATCCATGCTGATTTACTACACTCATTAAGGAAAACACCAGCTTCGCACTATTGTACTATACAGTGTGCTTAGTGTGCAGCAGGGATTTAACAGTATTGTAACACTGCAGCAAGGTGGTGATAATGATACCACACCAAGTTTAACAACATGACGGTTGCTGTGATCCTGAGGAGGAAGTATGCAAGGCCTCCTTCAAAGGCTTTTCTGTTATTTCTCTGCTTCCCTTTGGGTTTGCACCGCGAGGGCATGTGACAGCCATTTGGTAGATTTGTGAATTCAGAGGATATTACATTAACTTTCCCTGAGACCCACCATTGCTTTTAGTTTACTCTTGTGGGGAACAACATGTTTATATGGTAAATATTAAATACTTTGTATTTATAGCACTTCTCTAGTCTTGATGACACTTGTAAAGTGTGACATTTTTGCCATTCACCCATTCACACACATTTCTCTATCACACATCAGTCACCCAACAGTCAGGGGCAATTTGGGGTTACTTGCCCAAGGACACTTCTGTACACAGAATAAGGGAGATAGGGATTGAACCACCGACTTCTCTGGTTAGTGAACTACACCCGCTCTAAGTCTTGAGTTACACACCTTTATTTTAGACTTTACCTTACAATTGAATAATCTGATTAAAAGGCTTTGTGTGGAAAGAAAACCTTCTGGAGAAGACAAGTCTCCATAAAGTGACTGTGTAAACAGATTTAGGTCCCCGCAACATGAGTTACACCTAGATCGCACACACACACGCACACGCACGCACACTACATGATGCAAATTCTCAGCAGCTAATCTGATCAAACATAAAGACGCCAGAAAAAAACCAACCATCTGTATAATCCTGTAAGATAGTGATCAGTGAGCAAACACTATGTCAAAGCAGGACTCTAGGAAGATGAGACAAGGGATTTGTTCACTTTCGAGAACAACAGGAAGCTAAATACCACATACACATTCAGTTCATCTAGATCTTCACCCCAGTCACAGAGGCCTCCTGAGCTTTGCTCGCACTCTAACCAGCTCCCTCTGAGTCCTGTCCTTCACACCCTGGATTTTTGTTTTCTAACGAGCGCCTAATGTTATCAATGGAAATGCGTCTAACTATGTTTGAACCGAGATTACAATCACCTACCAGTAATTGAAATTCATCATCGGTGACCTTTCCTTGGGGAAATTGGGCAGAGCTGAAATACAGCATTTTATCTTATTCACAAACCTGTCTGTGACAGATAGCAGGGAAATTATGAGGAAGGAAAGGAAACGAGACAAACCTAATACAGAAAGCACTCTCTCTCTCTCTCCCTCTCCCTCTCCTTGTCAACACATTCATTAAAGGATAACGTCAGACATAGAGGGAGATTCCGACATGATTTTCTTGCCTAATGGAGTTCAGAGCTGCTGCAGATAGCAGAACTCATCAGGTGACGAATAAAAAAATGCTTTGATGCATACAATAATGCTGGTGTGTCGACAGGCTGTGTGTTGATATGACAATCTCATGGTAAAGTGAAGTTTCAGACAAGAGAAAGTTTTAAAATATATTTTGCAAAAGAGACAAGCGGGGACAACTTAATCGAAATATGCCGCGTATGAGGGTTATTCCTTTTGCTCCACAGTCTACAAGGTCACACAAATGGCAGGGAGCCTCAATTTGGAGAATCCCTGCAACTTGCTAAACCCATCACAGCCTGAATTCAGACATCACAAGGCCGAGTCCAATACACAATACATGCTAACTGGCCTTGAACCTGGCCTTGAAGGAAACGGGAGATGAGCTAAGTAGAGGGGTGAAGAAGGCCCTGAAGTGGCTTGGTCTGCTTCATTCTTTCACAACAAGAGAGAAGCCTGTCAAGGTGAAGCTTTTGTCCTTTCTTTCTCAAGGTAGCTTAGCCTATTGATGTTCATACAATGCATGTTCTGTGCAGGCTAAGATGACACCCCCACCTCCTCCCAAATGATGTGAAACTGGACTCAGCATCCTTTTATTCACCTAAGCTAAATATTTCACTCCTCTCTTTAGAGCCTAGAGCAAAATCCGGGTAATGAATGTTGATTTGCAAATTTGCATAAAGATAGACGACATAAAAGTCAAGCCAAAATATCTCAATCCCCCCCTGGTGGCTGGCTGCAGTATCATAAATGCTGATGGATAGGGAGTGGACCAAACTTAAAAGTCAAAGTAGAAGTCAAATAAATGTAGCTTTCTGTCAGTTTAGGTTATTCTTCTTTTACTTACTTATTTAATGCTATAAAAAAGGGTTGAAACTTCATTCTTGACGGCTGATCTGAATCGCCACATGTTAAACACATGTATCGATGGGACCTCGATACCATACCATCACAACATGATCGTTCTGGTTCCAAATTATGTCATCAGCGCAAGATGGCAGCTCCCATATCTGCATTATTCTGGCTTCCTTTGTCTACAGTGGAAGGAAGTGGGGGTGGGTTGTCCATCTTTGTTTACGGTCTATGGCTGAGCTGAAGATGGTAATGTACAGATCCTTTGCAGTTGTATAGGCCGTGACTAAGTCTACAACAGCAGCTGATTCAATTTAGTTGAGGTCTGTGAATCTGAAGTAGTCGTAACGTTTACATACTGTGCTACAGTCGCTGGTCTGTTGAAACAGTGGCTCAGAGCGAGAAATGAAAAGACCACCTCATCTGAAAAACCCTGCTGATGCAGTATAGATGGTTGTTTATAAATACACTTGTCCAAACTGGTGGTTTTTCTGCTGAGGGGGAAAATAAATAAATGAAGGAGCAGCAACGTAGAGCTCGTCCACCCATTCTGAGCACAGAAGAAGTAGCTATTCTCCAACATGTAGAATAAATAAATATATACATATATATATTAAAATATATATATAAAAAAACAAAATAATCATTATTAATAAAACTAGTAAATAATAATGATAAACCCTTGTAAGGGATTAATCATAATGGTTCAACTTCAACATACATCAATTTATACTATATATACTGCACCTATAACTGTATTCTGTATAAACACAGTATATTACCATCTTAGTAAATAAATGAATTTGCAGTTACAGCCGGTAAAATGAATTACAAGACAGAAGTGAACATTATAAGAGCTGGTTTATTAGGCCATCATGAGCCGGGTAGCGTTTGAAATCACTTCTTATTTTACGATATGGTGTATTGAATTTACTGTCCACCATTTAATGTGAGTGTGTGGATTCTGTCTCTGTGACTGAAATCACTGCTTTGTTCTCTCATTCATTTCTGTACTAATAATTCACTCGATAAAACAGAAATGTCACTTTACACATGTTGAAACCTCTGTGTCTCTGCAGACGTCACCAAATGATAATACAATTGTAATTTACTTCTCACTTTTGAGTGTCTGTTATATAGGGCACAGAGAACGGGGGAGTGATGAGTCAACTGAACACCCTGTTGCTAGTAGCAACCACTACTGGTCCAGGTCTGTAACACTTAAATGACACTAATACATGTTCTATCAGATCTGTGACCAAGCAAATATGGACAAGCATATTTTATGTACATATCTGCATATCTGTGCACCTGCACAATACTTCTTAGTCTCTGGTCCGACTGAATTATATTGCTTGACAATGAGGCATGGCGGTATAGTGGTCCCCCCTGTCGCCTCACAGCAAGTAGGTTCTGAGATTGAACCTGACGGCCGAACAACGGGCCTCTGTGTTAAGTCTCTTGTTTTTCCTGGACTACCGGGCCACAGTCCACACACATGCAGTTTAATTCGAGACTCTAAAATATCTCTAGTTGTGAATGTGAGCATGAATGGTTGTTTGTCTCCGTGTGTCGGGCCTGTAATGGACTGACCCAAGGTCAGCTGGGATTGGCTGTATAGATAATGAAGAGATGAATGGTTACTAAGGTTTCTTTTATTTATAACAGTTTAAAGCGTCACTCAGAGGAATATCCCCAAGCAGTGTAAAAATGTTTTAATAGTTGGCACAGGCTTTAAGCAGAACCGGAATTCAGTTATTCACAACATTAGTATAGAAATTCTTAATAAATAGCCTTGTACGTTTTATAAGATAGTTAAATAACATTTGTATTCAGAATTAAACATTTGTTCTACAGTCTCTATGAGCTAGATTTATGACGATCATGATCAGGTAAAAAGATGTGGGTGAGACCGAGGCCCGGCTCACCACTCACTGATTCTGGTACATTCAGTTCCTGAGCAGTGCAGAGGTGGCCTGAAGGACACCGGTGTCAGTGTGCACCAGCGATGCATGAAGGAAAACAATGGACGTGAATCATCCTGCTCTAACTCTGAACAAACTGAGCCAAAATGCAGAGGGGAATCAATACAAAAGGTTGATGAGAGTGTGAGAGAAGGTAGGTGAAGCTGTGGGTGTTTCGCCTCTGTGTTGTGTAACAGTCGCTAATTCAGACGTGAGTGGAAGGGCAGATGATGAGAGTGCTGAGGGGTCATAGCTGGAGCAGAGTTAGAAAAGGAATGAAATAATCTTTTGAAATCGCACCTTTTTCCCTCACTCACTTGATGTTCTCGACAGTCTGTCAAGATCCATTTCAAATTCTATCTGTCATATGAGTGAGGATCCAGGGTAGGAAGGAGCTTCCATTAGTGCACTTACAGAGCGTCTGTTTCTCTCTGTGTCTCTCTCCGAATGCTGAGTCAGCGTGATGTGAGCATGCAAGGTGAAAATATTCACCAAAGCCTGCACCATATTACAAAAGTTGGTAAAAATAAATAGTCTGTCATCTATAGTGCTAATTCTTTGAAGGTCACTGGATGCTGGAGCTAATCCCGGTTGACATCAGGCAAGAGGCCGGGTACAGGTCATCAGTGTATCGCAGAACTGAGAGGAGCAGCTTTCAGGCATGAAGTCTGGCTAATGTTTGCACAATTGGGTCCAGACTTTCTCCATCAGGTTGCATGAAGAACAGGAAGAGCGCAGCAGAGGGTTCTCCACTCAGACACATTCAGAACAAGGCAGACATGACATCACCCGGACATTATCCAGAATATTTACTAGGGGGCTGGAAGGAGAAACTCGGGAGAAAGTACCTCTAACCTCGAACTCTGACATTTGCATTGTCACATAAACATCAGGAGATTATCTTGTCAGCCGGAGTAGCCACAGAAAACCAACAAAGACAAAGGGTGAACATGCAAACTCTCTTCACTTAAAGACATGGGCATCAGGTCCACCTGTCCCCTAGATTCCCCCCTCCCTTCCAAGCAGTGTCCCTCATCCCTCCAAAATAAAAGCCGATACAGGGAGAAATCCTCACGAGGCATCACCTCACAGATGTCCCGTCTTCTGTTCGGCTCAGACAAAGCATGCACAAGCAAATACGGCCGACTCAACACTTTTCCGGCTGATTGTTTGTCTACCGTCTTCTGCTTTTCTAAAGTGAAGAGAAAACAATTTTCAGTGCCACATCCTCTTTCACTTTCCGTCATATGCTCCAGAAGCAGACAAAGCCGTGACTCGGTAGTTACACAAAACAGCCCAAAATAAACTGAAAGCGATTATGGTGACTGTTGGGATTGTTCATTCTTATAAATCTATCCAGCATTCTACCTGGTACCATGCAGTCTGCCAAACAAACAAACAAAATGTTATACCTATTACATTTATTAAAAAACACAAACTATATATTGAAATGCATGATAGCCTTAGCTTGTAGATCTCTAGTTTCAGGAGAGCCTGACTCCATGATGCTATTTTGAATGCAATGGCCTGTTCCACCGTCATTATGAGCATGTGGGAGTCGCTCTGAAGGTATGACTGACGATACCGACAGAGCTCCTGGGTATCGTTACGGGTTCATTTTTCACACCAGACACGAGCGACGATACAGTAGAGCACACGTACGCTTGCAGCTGATGCTTGATGCAGACGCTTCAATCGGCGGTGTGATGGTTTTTGACAGATGCCTAAAGTGGAAAATCACCGGGTGGAGCAGTCAGGTGGCACTGCCAGTCTGCCTTCGGGGAATGGATCAGAATAGTTTCTTTCGGGGGTGGGGGGGGGGGGGGGGGGCATTGATTCTAATATTGACACACACTGGGTGTTTGACCAGAGGCATGAAATGATGTGTCTCCTCCATCAAACACCATGCAAATGTGAAGAAATTGAAGAGAGATGACTCATTGATATGCGGCAGGCGAGAAGGTGCCCTCGGATTTACCTGTGGGTGTCGTTCAGACCAACACATACACAAGACAGTGAGTGCAGCTGCTTTCAAGTCCCTACTACACACGATCCCTTGTGTAAGATTATCGTTTTAAGACAAAGTCAAGTCCAACCATGGGCCTGAATGGTCTTCTGTTTTTATCTATCTAGTATTTCCAGAAATCTCTGTCTGTCTATTGTAGAACACATGTATTGATATATTCATTATTACTGCATTTTGAATAAACAGGGGACCGGCACTCTGCAGCGAGAAACAATTCTCAAAAGTGATGTTGTTGCTCAGGACAACACACCACAGCTGGTTGTCCATTTCGGGAGTGAGCTGCATTTTGTGTAGCAGCAAAGGTGCAGCTTCAGGAATCTGTGGACTGAGTGTGTATTCGCCACGGCACAATTACTGCAGGTCACTTTTTTCAGAGAGAGAAAAGCTGCAACCAGCCAACAGCCCATTCCAAACAGGCATGTTTAGAACAGGCACTCCACTAGTAAAAGCTAAAATGCCCGAAAGAAAAAAAGAAAATTTAATTAAAAAAGAAACTCTAAAGCTTAATTAACAAGCTACTCAAATCTGCCACCAACAGTTGTCGTTTCAGCTGGCCAGCGGTCGCTTGTGAAACGTGAGAAGCCTGCTTTCATCAACTGCTGTGTGTGACTAATTGTTTTAAAAATTACAAATTCGCCAACGTTATCATAGCAATAAAGATTATAAGCAAACGATAGATTCCAAGCTGCCAAGTGCCGCAGGTTTATATTTTCGAAGACGGAAAGGACCCACTTATTCAGCTGTGAGTGGGCTTTTAAGCTAATAGTGACCTGTTATCATGTGATGGCCTGCAATTTTCACAGCTTGCAGGATTTTCCATTCCAGACATTGATGTTATTTTTAGGAGGTTTGGCCGTAAATTCTACCGTTAATTGTTTATTGTGTCATTTCTGGGAATAACTAGTGTTTTTTCAACCTGTTTTTCTGTGTAGTGGTGTCTGCTGCTGGCATGCACAGTACACGTGTGCTGCGTGATGTGTCGAGTACAATTTAACATCAGTCACACAGGGTCTGTGGTGCTGTTATTTTGCATTGCGGAAAGCTGGGGTCCCGTAGGTGTGCATGCCCCCACCACCACCACCACCACCACCATCACCACCCCCCATACAGGGGCTGCAGGGATATACTTAAGTATACAGCCCCGGCTCGGTCAATGACATTTCCACGCTACAGGCATCTGTTTCAATTTATTTCCAGTCAAGGGCTCCATCAACAGGAGATGTAGCAATTGACCTGATACCGCAAGCACGCTAATGGCCCTACATACATGACAGCCATAACATACAGGTGTATATCACCAGGCAGGGCAGGAAAACCAAGCCACTGCATCTCTCTGCTGCCGATCACGACTCCTGTCAGTCTGAGAATCAATACTTGAGGTAGAGGAGGAGGTTGTGGAGGTGACTGTCGTGGGCCGGGCTGGAAGATGCTCATGACTGATAGCCAGCTGCCAGGTTTCTACATCACCTATGCAGCGTTGACTGTGGGAAATGTGATCCTCTCTCTCCTCTCCCCCTCTATCTGTCTCTCTCGTGTCTGGCGGTGAGGCAGGGAGGGGCTGAGCAGGAGGAGAGGGAGGAGTGGCACATCCTGTTACAAGGACATGCATTCGACAACATTAGCAAACAGTGCATGTGCGTGTGTGTGTGTCTGAATGTATGCCTGTGCTTGGAGCCTGAAATTGCCCTGGGATGTGCAGGTTTGGCCTTCACCTATGTTCCACTCCGGTGCTTCGAGCATCACTGTTTGATAAACTAGCTTATAATTGGATTGCTGTGCAGTTAACTGCTTATCTAATGGCACCCGGCCAGCCTCAAGATTCAGCTGACCATCACGTCAACCGTCCTACTCCTCCCCGAAGTTCCTCTCCTCCTCCTCCTCGGCCATTTGTCTTCCCCCACCAGCCAACTGTATCAGGCTGTGTCACGTAAACACCCCTCACTCCCTCCAGCGTTCACCTTGACCTCTCCAGGCTTATGTCAGCTACTTCTCTCTCTCTCTTCGCTTCTCTATCTTCGCCATCACCTGCTCCAGCTCCCCTTCCCCCTCCCCCCTGCGTCCATAACCAGACCTCTGTTTCTCATCCTTTCATCTCCACTGTTTTTCGTCATCTGCTCTGTCTGCGATAGCACACAGGCACACATTACGGGTCTATGGGTCTTTGGAGTCTGCGGTGTTAAGTGGTAGGTAAGACAGAGGATGCACCATGGGGGCCGACATTGTCGCCAGCACCACACCTCTTCCCCAGTATAAACAATAATAAACTGACACACACACATGCAAGAACACAGCCACAAGCAATGTAAACAAAGATGGGCAAATCAGGAGATGTGCACCTGTTTCCAGCCCTTTAACAGACACACAAATATGCACAACCTAAGGGAGTTTTATCAGTCTCAGCATGAGGTGTCTGAATGCAGTGTGAACACCGACTCCCCGCGGTGACGGAGATGACTGACATGCATTAGATGAGCCTGATCTGTTTTTCTGTGTTTACCAGATTCAGCAGTTTCCTGGAAATGTCCCCCTTTTTTCACAGAAGCCGAACATCAATCGGTAGCAACAGTTGTGATTATTTAGCTCATCTGCAATCACACCGCTGAGCACAAACACACACACGCACAAAAACACACTCATACACACTCTGAACTGAATAAATGCATTTTGATTAGATAAACATGAACACGAACACCTGATGCATATATAGAAATTCTTAGAAAATGGCGGATACAGAGAGATAAGGGTGCACTCACAGCCTACTGGGTTTACTCTGTCCAGTTCTCTGCCTAGAATGTCCTGAAATCTGTCTGAATACATCACAGCTCTCCTGCACTGCTGTTTGCACCATGCTGCAGAATAAGATTATGACACAACGGCGAATTTCATGAGGATGGAGTCATTTTAGCAATGGTCTGCGTGTGTATTCATAGAGTCTGTGGAGAGAAGGGGAGTTCTGCTGATCTGGCTTCTATTTGGTTGTGGATATTCACTCTGCCTGTTGGGTAAACAATGAGGGTAACGCGTGTGACTGGAATTAAACAGAAAATCAAATGAGTGAGAAAAAAAGAGAGAAGTGAGACTAGGATCCCTGAAAGCACAAGAACACAGACTTCACTGCTTCAAACTCAATTTGTCAAATACTTAGCCAATCGCTAAAAATTGAATCAGCCAATTATTTAAATCAATTAATACTATTTAATGAATGTCTTACTAACTGGTCTTTATATCAACTTAAACTTTTTTGACTTAGTAGAAAGATCAATCCATTATGTTTGATGTCATCTTGGTCTCTGGAACTCGTGAAGCAGCAATTATTCAATAAATTAATCAAGAATCATCTGTCGAGGGAGAGAGTGCCACTTAATTAAGAAAATAAAACACCCACACCCACATGCATGGCTCAAAACAATCCCTGTGACTGATCATAATCTGATGGACGGACACAGTTTTGTTTTGTCTCACGAACCACTTATTACATGTAGCTTGAAGGTGGCACATAACCACTGCTTAAAAAACACACACACATTACACACACACACACACGCACACTGTCAAGGCAAACAGGATCCACCCAGTCTTTACACAAGTACTATTTTTCATTTCATTTGTCTGAAAACATCTGGTGGAAAATCCGCCTCTGTCATTTCAAACCTCTCATGGATGAAGAGACGAGGCCTGAAACGAGGCCAGGCAGGCAGGAAGAGGAGCGCCCTCGCGGCTTCACTGAAGCATGTGCATGCAAAATGTATGGCTTCACTCTCTCTTGCTCTCTCTCTCTCTCTCCCTTCATCTGCGCCTCACTTCCCCGACTCTGCCTGCGTCCTCCCTGCTTCGTGACTGAGCCGGTGGGAGAAGACGGTTCAGCATTACAGCCAGCTGAAGGTGCTAATGGTGTGTAGCTGCAGAACAGACAGTGTCCTCTCACTCGGGCTGATTTCGCCATCTTTGTCCAGCTCTGCCTTTTCAGGCTTCTCACCCTCTCGGGCTGATTAACTCCTCTTCTCTCACTCTTCTTATCTTTCCACTGATGAGCAACGTTGACATTGATCTGTATGTAATTCCCGAACTGCTGGTCCAGCACGGGGCATTTAACATTCAGGACATGCCCAATAGGCGGTATTTATTGAGATTTATGTCCATGTGCTGTAAGGGCTAGAGCCTGACCAATTTTACAGTCTGGGTGATCAAAATGTGTATACTGTTGAAAATATATGCATGAGATTAAATACATATATTTTTAATAGATAAATAAAAACAATTGGAAATATTTGTATTACTTAAATAATGGCAATTTTAGTTTTATTTTTACTAGAATGCCACTAAAGCGAGCGCATACCTCCACCAAGGCCCAGCAGTCCTCTTTATAAAACCAAATTTAAATTCACAAGAACAAGATTTTTATTTGGCTCATGAATGTAACCTAAATATGCCTGATATTTTAATTTAAAAAAAATGATATATATGTTGAAGAACTCCCTATCTCACAATGTTAAACAAAGTAAAACAAACGTCCTGTTCCCAACCCTTGTTATAATTCAATAGGTTTTTCTCAGATTTTGTGTAATACTGCTAACAAACAAACAGGCAGGGGTGACACATAACCTTGACAGCGGTAAGAAAGTTCATTGATAAATTGTTTATCAAATTTTTCATACAGGTTTGATGGTGACATTTTAGGAATAATTGCCAATTTATCATTATTCCATCGGCCCCCAACAATCCACATCCTTTATCCCCCCCAGGGTCTGAACAATCAATAAGTCACTTTTGTGACCATGAATGTCCTATAGACATGATCTATGATATAACTGCTGTGTTTTTCATATTCAGTGGTAAGTGAAATGGTTGTGAAATCACTGTTCTCCTGTAACTCGCAACAAACAAGCTAGTTTCCCCAAAATATCCAAACTAAAGACACCTTCTCATCTCAATTATCTGAATCAGTTTTCCTATTTAAGAAAACACCTCAATGTCCGCTCAACAATATCATCTCGTTTGAAAAGATATGGCTACATTTAAGTCTTTCAAAGACAATTAATGAGACTTCTTTCTAAACAAATGTTCTAATTCGAAGTTCCCAGCGTAACACAATCCAACTTTAGCAGCTATAAGCGTTTTCGATGTGACGCTTTCGGAATCCAATGTTACGCGGTCTGATTTAGTTTAATTGAGTTTCTTGTGTTTATTTTGGGCGCCTGCTGTGTGCCACCCACACCTCTTAGCAACCGCCAACCCGCTGACAATCAGAGCTGCACACACTGACCTCGATTCTCTTTGATTACCAAACCAACCTGCCTGTCGCATGTCTAACCTTTTCACACATTCAAAAGAATCATGCACTCAGAGTCAGGACTACTGCTCAGAGACAAGCATGCACACAGACACGCACAATTTCCCCACTATCCCCGTGTGGACACCCAACTAAGCTAAACGTCTAATTTTAACTCTTAACCCTCCTCTAACTGTAACCTAAATCCTCAAACCTTGGCCCTGTGAGGACGCAAATCTGGTCCCCAATTGGGTTAGTGTGTATTCAGCCACCGGGATTTAAAAAACAATCTCACACATCGAGAGAAATAAAATGAAATTGGATTCCAGTTTTACAGACTGTGAGCGAGCACACCTCTGCCTCCATCTAAAAAAAGGGCTCATGATAACGAGTGCTCCTCTCCCACACGCTGTCAGAGGTGTTGACTGCTGGGTCACCCTGGGCTCAGAAGCTGCACCCGCTTACTCAGACTGACCTGCTCTGTCTGTTCAGGCTAATTGGAATCCGCCATTATACATACTGTGGCATTAATAAGGAATAAGTTGGTCAAATAGAAAGGACACCGTGGCTTGATGGGAACTTATTATTAGACTTGCAGAATCGCTTACCCGTTTTATCCCACTTGTTAAGACATATCTTTTCATAAAAGATTTTACTTGATACGTGAGGTCACTTTATAATCTGTATCTTTATTTCTATAATAATAAGAATAATATGTAAGTTTTATTCTGATTGTTGTTTGCCTCATAATGTTGGTTGTAGATAACTTTGTTACTTGTTCTGAAAAGGGCTATACAAATGAAGTTATTATTATTATTATTAAAAAACGTGAGCTTTTTAGCTTTTCAATGTTTTTTTTGATTTTGTTTTTTCATGACGACATTAACCACTTGAGAAACAAATAATACAACCAGCAGAACAAACAACATACAAGGTGCAAAACCAAACAATAAACATAAATAGATAAATCATAAAAAAAAGTATCAATAATTCATAGAACTCAAATTCAGTCAGAGATATCAGTATTGTCTAGAGATTTATGAGTGTGTGCACTGTGGTGTAAATCAAAATATTCATCTGGATTAAGTGAACTTCAGTGTGGTTTCATGAGGAGACTGTCGGTCGAGTAGGCGAAGACAACCAAACTTGGAGTCACCATTTATCAAAAATGGCTGGCAGTGTACTACAGCAAAATAACGAAAAAAATGAATAGTTGTGTTTTTCGAAGGTACGGCGAGTTGAACCACAGGGAATCTACCGTGCTGAGAGGATGTGGGCTTCTCAGCGCTTGTTTTGTCACTGCTTTGACTTGTATTTATTCTATTCGTGACTTATTTTCCATCCGTCTGTGTGCTGAAGGTGCTTTCTTCTTGCTGACAAGCTCAGCTGGAGCTGCAACCGCCGTAGAACCAGAAATGAACATGAGTTGGTGGAAATAATGTGCATTAATAGTTCATCATTAGCCAGAATCAACTGTCACTCTGGGTTGCTCACTTACAGAGTTGCTACGGTTGCAGGAGCTGGAGTTGGGGAGTTTTTTTGTTGTTGACTTCCAGCACTTGTTACAAATCTTAAATTTTCGTTTTTTTTCCGTAATTTTTGGTGTATGCCCATTTTAAAATGTTTGCTTTAACTATTATATTACTTATTGCAGATGCAGTTGTATGGAAGGCAAAACTTTTGTTTTGGTTTGTGACTTTTGATTTTATTCCATATTTGCTATTGAACTAGGCTTCTACATGAAATGGACGTTTGCATTGCTCTGTAAAAAAGATTAGGTGAAATATGATGGAGGTTGAACTTGAAGAAGATAGGTATTTCCAAACTTGGAATGGTTTGGAAAAAAATGCCAATTTGAATCTTCTTTTACTTTACCTTATTTTTATCAAGAAGATCCACATCCCTGACCTCCACGTCTGGCATCAGGACCTCATGCATTTCCCCCTCCCTTATTTTCCTAGCCCCCGGAGAGAGCTGATAGCACAGTATCACATTCCACAGTGTCGTCCCCCCCCCCGACCCCTTCAGAGAAAACATAAATATACAAACTGATAGAGAGAACATTCAACTTGCTGAGCTCTGGCCGAGCGGAGGCAAACTGGGCTTTCATGAGACCTGTGCACCAAATCCTCCAGACCCCAAAAACACAGATCCTATATATTCTCAAAGCTGAGTGAAGCCTCTCTTTGTCAGTAACTACACGTACTGTGCTCTGCTGCAAACATACAGCGCAAAGACCATGTAGACACGTGCACCTTCCATAGGAGATGAACACACAAATGACACTGACACATGCACACAAAGCTTTCTCTGTGCAGCAGTGAGTATGTGTGCATTAGTTTACAGCATTAGTGGAATGTGAGAGTGACAAGTCCGTGCTTGCACTGTAACCTGCAGAAAGACACCCCGCGGCAATGCACACTAGGTAACAGGCAGTATGAACGAGGACACGGTGGCACAACAAGCAGCTCGACATCTTTGAAACAAGCACATGGCCTCGGTAACATCTGTGCAGGATTTGAGATCAACAGTTGCTCGTATGGAGGAGGAAAGGGAGATGTCTGGGGTCTGCTTGATTCCGTGTCATGGTCAGGTTATACGGTTGTCGCGGTTTAAGACCGGCTCATCGATAAAGGTGCATGTGGTGTGTGCAGCCACTGGAGCTAAACACCAAACTGAATCCTGCGGGGCTTTCACGTCAGAGAGGATGATGGACCAGCAAACCTGTGACAAATGGTTGCTGTCTGGAGGGATCAGTAAAAGCAGACATTTTAAAATAAAACCAAATGCATGAATTATATTATTAGTAAAACAGTATCAGTCACTCATTGAATCCATAAAGACAATTTAATTGTTCAAAAAATCTTGCTCTAATCAATTAGGCTACATACTCAGCTCATGAGCTAAAAGCCCAACATTTCCTCATCTCCTGCCATCTGTGCCAGGCCAAGAAGAAAAATGGCACCATCTGTGAATCCTCATTGGCGACAATCAGCCATAGTGGCAAAAAGAAATACAGAATAGCCCTGCAGACAACAAGCTCCTTCATGCACACTGGCCCAAGGCGTTGATTAATATCGATGATCGACTGCTTCTGTCACAATAAAACTTAAAAAGAAACAGATTAGTGTTAGAAGTTCAATCAGACCTTACTGCTGTAGCCGCACATTAGAAACTTCATGGTGTCATCATATTTTAGCAGCAAGTCTTCTCAGTTTGACTTCTACAGGATGCATCATGCATGCACTTTGCATCAGTTTGCAATGCATCGAGTTTCACAGTCAAGCCGAGCCCAGCTTGTTTCTTTGTGAGGCTTCACTTCAGCACAGCAACGCTCGGTGCCAAAAGATGAAGTCAGCCTGGTAACATGCTAACATACTCATGTTATACTGTGCTCCCCGTCTTGCATGAGCATTCTGATAAAACCTTGACTAAAAACAGTTACAGTCCTCATGAGCTAGCTTGGTCCCTCTGTGAATTATTACTTAAACAGCTTAGATTTAACTGACAATACAAGACCACAATCACCAAAGATATTATTTCCCTTTTTCTTGACAGGACAGATCAAGGACGAAACGAGAAGAGAGAATTGGGGAAGACACAGAACAAAGAGTGGATCAGCATCAACCCTCAACTTGAGCCTGTACAGTCAATGCATGACAACGCCAGGTGAGCTAGGTAATATTTGGCTAATTTTAACGGATTGTGTTATAGTTACAAAATATGAAGTCCTGCTTGTTATGTGACTGAAAACTGCAGCATGATCATAATCTAATCTCATGAGATCAACATCAACTGCAACGTGAAAATGCTGCTTTTTCAGATTTTTTAGACCCCAAAAGCAAAACGCAGAATAGTGTGTAGTTTGTCATTCGGAGCGGGTGAATGCATCATTCGGAGTGGGCGAACGACGAATCGAGCCCACGATCACAAAAAGTATAAATAGGCTGAGCTCGGTGGATGACAGCATCTTGACGCAGTGCAAGGTTACACGGAACACAGGCGCGGAAAGCACCGCCGTGAAAAGATGAAAGCGAATACAGTGAAGCTGGAGCAGCAAGAGCCCTGAAACAACACCGGCATCCACTCCGGCAAGGGAGGCAAAAATGAAGAAACCACACAGTGCAAGACAACCAGAGGGATTTTTTTTCTCCAGTAGCTCCACATGAAAAGTCTCTGCGCCAGTCTATGGGAATTCAAACCTCCAAACACAACCTTATACACTCTTGCATAACCACTGCATTTGGACCCGTGGTGAGATACGACCAAAGAGCGCAGCAGTATGTGTGTTCAGTTACAGGGCGAGCCTTGACTAATGCAACCAGCTAACACGCACGAATACAGCATACTGCATCACCTTATAATAACTGTTACATCTCACCAGCTCTGACACACCTCGATGCAAATCTACCCACAAGGTCAGATGGCCAGAAGCTGCAAACACTCCTTCCTCCTTCCTGCTGTTCTCTGGCCTCATATTCTCCCAGGATGCAGTTGTCCAGGGGATTCAGTGAGGAGAGCTGCCCTCCAATGGAGGCTGCTGTATTCAGCATTAACATTCACTACTGTCACTTTCTATACCGGAGAGGCTCAACTGAAAATGACCACACACATGCCGGGAAAGCCGCAGATACACACACACACACACACACACACACACACACACACACACACACACACACAATTGTCCTTATCCATCCATCACACTGTTCCCTCTTCTAATTGTTCTCTCCTTGTTCAGATCTCAGGCACCAGACCACCGTAGGCAGCGGGAGGAGGAACAGAAGAAAGAGATGATACGGACATGAAGACAGTGTGCTCCCTTCTGCAGGGTCAAGACTAACAGATTGGCTGTTTGAGGAAAATAACAAAAGACCATTCAGAACATGGCACGGGTCTTCCTACCTTTTCTAGTCTTCTGATTTAAGATGCATTTTTAAAGAAACAAACAGTCCTCCTTCCTTTCTGTGTGATTACCTTGGGAAGACAAGTGATTCACTATTATGTCTGTAATGTATCAAGAAACCTGAGGCTCAGTGAAAGAGTTTCCAATCCCACTTTATACCATCCATCCATTATCGATACCGTCTATCCTTTAAGGGTCACGGGGGAGTTGGAGCCAATCCCAGCTGACTATGGGTGAGAGCATATAACAGGGCAGACATATAAAGAGAAACAACCATTCAAGCTCACATTCACACCTAAAGACTATATCCAATTGACCTCACCCCATTCTGCATGAAGGAGGAAGTCGGATTACCCAGAAAGAAACCCACACAAACACAGGGAAACAGCCAAGCCGGGATTTGAACCAGAACCCTTCTTGCTGTTATGCGACTGTGCCTTTCCCCATCATGTACAACCCACTGACACAACTGCAGACTATAGGGGGAAATATGTTCACACACTAAAGTCAATAGGTGAGACTGTGACTTGAGTGCTCCAGAGAAAAATGATACGAGAGCAGAACATGAAGCAGAGAGAGTTTCCGATTGAGTGACTCGCACGTTTTCTTGTGGGGCCGTTTTCCACACCGGATGAGTCAATCTGCTAAAAGAAATATATTTTTTCCTGTACAAGACGATTGCAAGATGAACACGAATATGAGTGTGCAGAAGCGAAACGTGTAATGTTTGCTGCTGCCGATGATTCATTCGTTCCGATGTTTACAGATTCTGTACACGTACGGTGAGTGAGTTGGGAGAGGAGCCTCTGAGCGGACTGCAAGTTCATGTTGCTGAGATATAATCTGTTATCTGTCACACTGGAAAACATTCAATGACTGTTCTGAAGATTGTCTTGTATTGCCGGAGGTTTTACCAATACGGCCGTTTATGCTCCGAGTTTACAAACTACCTGATTAACCGACTCAGGTACAGTTTTCTGATGCTCAAGCTTAAGATTCTCGTCGCTCTATTGGATGAGCTGATGCACCTCAGATAGGGATACAATAGTATTGGATGATTTTAATAATAAGCTATTATTTAAAATGAGACTGTCTGAAGTTGTGGAAAGGCTTATGGAAATTGCACAGCACAAATTTTGAGTGCTAAGGAGACAAATGATAATGGTTTCCATCCTGTGTCATTCAGACATGATGTATTCTCGAGCTGTGACACAAACTTTGTCTTTTCTTTGTCATGATTTCAAAATGTTTCATCACCCTGAGTCACACAGTGCTCCTCCGAGTCCACGGCTACAACCATTTGCCTCACCGCGCATCGATAAGGGGGATCAAATGTGACCGAATGTAAATGACACGTGTTTTACAGACAGTTAAGCCAGGTGAGGCAGCTCTCAGTGTCATATTGTTCTGTTCAGCCATCAGGCCCCTGTTCCCTGAGCCGACATGAACCTGGGAAACATCCAGGCCGACAAATCTGAATATTACTCATCCTTTCTTATGTCCTTGAGATGACAATAGCTCCTCTGGGAGAGGCATGATCATTATACAAGGGTCTGAATACTGTGCCTTTTGGGTTCAATCCAAAGTCCAGGAAAGGCTATTGTGCCTTTAGATTTTTCCCTGTCACGAGGAACACACACTCACACAGTAGACATCAGCACCCTGCAGCCGCTGTGGTGCCATCACTGCTGTACCCCTCCCGCAAGGATCATCAAGATAAGGCATTACCCAAAATACAGCCTGGTGTTGTCCAATCAAATCAATTGTTCTTGTTTCAAGGAACTCTTTTTGACTGGGGCCCAATTTGACACGTGGCTAATTGAGGTTCCAGTTCAAGTCGTTATCCTTTAAGGGAATAAAGGAGGATGAAGGACTTGGGAGGCAGCCTTGGACAACCCCGCCCTCATGAAACAGAAGAGTGAAGGCTGCAAGGACAAAGTAAACTGTATCGGTCTGTGGGGAAAGTCAATTACACCAAATCCTTTTCAGAGCTGCTGGAGTACTTACTTTGTTTCTCCAACTATTGGTCATATATTTAATCTATCTATACAACCCTGCTTTGTGGACTGGCTGGAATTGGTAGTTGCTCAAAAAAAGATGATCTAGTAAGAACTTCTTTATTTTTTTAACTTTTTAGCACTCAAACTTAATATTCTGGCCCTGAAAAAAAATGGCAACCAACCATAACGTCACAGATTGGTTTGTGAAAAGCTGTTTGAAACCCTGAGGTTTGAAATTTTGGCCACGCACCATTTTAAGAGTTTTGAAAACAGAGCTGACCATCTTTTGAGGAGCCGGGGGTGGAGCCTGACTGAGAGCTCGAGGACGCTGCTAACCCACCTACACCTGCAGCCTACACCCATTGGACGTAACTAGCTGTCAATCACATGGTATCCATGCCCCAATGCATACAGTGCTTTACTGTCTAATTATTACTATTTCTATTGTCATTGTGCCACTGTTATTGCATTCTGATTTTTGATGACTGATATTGTACATGATGTTGAATAAAGGGGGGAAATTCTGTTACTATAATATCGTTGCAGAATGAATTTTAAATCCATCTCTCAAAAACTCAGATTTTCCATATCTCCAATAAACCACCATTCTGTACTTTTCCTTCACCTCAGATTCATTGTCTTTTCCATCTGTTAATAAGCCTCGAGTTAAAACATATTTTCGAGAGACAAGAGAGAGTCTATAAAATAACCTTGAAATAAAAAGCTAAATAAATACATTTGAAAAATGCAAAGCTCACAGCTCCTCCTTATTTAGATGCTGATCAGTCGTTCTAGGAATGCTTTTGGGGCTCTAGAGCTCAGTGTTTTATCTGTGGGTGATTGACCTCAATAAAAGAGTCGATTTCGGTTTTTGCTTTCCGCTCGACGTTGAGCTGTAGATTCAAACACAACGAGGCCTCTTCTAGATGTTTGTATTTTGCAGATTACTGCTTTCTGAGAGCCAGCCATGAGAGCAGGCGATGATTCAGCAGCCCCAGACGCCTGTAATCACCACTTCACATCTTCTGCTGCCTCCTTTTCAACGCAGTGCAGATCTCTGTTTTCCCAAAATATCCGAGCATGCAGTGCGGGACGCTGCTGCAGGCCAAATGGGAATTACTCGTGCTCTTAAAATTCCTTAAAATAGAAGTGCAATTTACTCAAACTTCTGGGATCTCGACCCAAATTCCATTACCTTCAATTTAATTTCTGGAGGGAGCTCTAACTATACAAAAAGCCTGTGATAAGAGCAGTCAGGCGTGGATAGGCTCCTATTCCAATTCTCATCACCACCACACCATCATCATCATCATCATCTCTGATGATCCTACAACATGTAATCAGTGTTATTTGTTCGGGCTTGTACTGCACAACCCCAGTCCTCATGGGGATCAGCCAAATCTCACATAAGGGAAACATCAGCCAGGAGCAGAGGCAGCCCGACAGTGGGATCCGTCAGGGGGCAGAAATCTAAGACACTGCGCCTCTGTCTGAAAGATCCCCTGAAGCCAAGTCTCTATCCAGGTGTCAGACAGCTTTCAGGCAAACTTTTGAAATGCCACAGAGCAGTGCGAATTAGCACTTTTGAACTGAAGGCCTAGAGGTACAAACCAGCGTGTGTACTAGTAAAGTATTTTTGAAATAGATTGGTGACTATTTTTATCCATATCTTTAAAAAAGAAACTACTTGAATAATCATTTTCAACCAAATATGCCCAGAATTCCAGCTTTTTATGTGTCTTAAATTACAGTATATTCAATATATTGGGGAAGGGGGGGGGGGGGGGGGGCAAATAAAATAAGCTGTGATGGTGCCACATTGTGCTCTTGGATCTTGTGTTGGACAGAATTTAGAGGATGACTGTTTCAGATTCTGAACATCTGCCAATCTTTCCAAGTAAAATGAACTAAATCGTCAGCTTATTAGTTCTTTAGCGACCACATCAAGTGAGTTTAAACACTTATCGAGGAAGTAACAAGTATCAGTGTGATCAAAACGCTTGGGACAGAATCATTCCTGTGTACGTGCAGTTTAAATACTTGCTCACAGAGCTCATTTGGGTTATTTTCATACAAGGCAACATAAGGGGGGAAACATTTGACAATGGCCTTAAGCCTATACTCCGACATGCTGTAACATGCTTAGCCTCTTGTTTGCACAAGGTTTCTTGACTGTCACAGTGTGTAACGACTGTCCCTGCCTGTTCTCAACCTTGACTATGTGTGTGTGCGCGTGTCTGTGTGTGTGTGTGTATGTACGATGCATGTGACTTTCCTCCCAGCGCTCAGTGTGTGGCTTAGTGAGTTGTTTCGAAGCTATTATTTTCCTCATTTTAAGAATTTAACAGCACGTAACTATCGTCCCTGCTCTCTCCCAGCAGCGAGCGGAGCTGTAATCGTGTGCTTTCAGTGATCAACGTGACCGGCACAGACGGGATCCCTGCGAGCGGTTTCCACTACACTCAGGGGCTCATGAAGGAGATTTGGACTCTGCATTGAAAGTCAAACAACATAGCCTGCAGTAGAAGTGGGCTCTCAGCTTCTGTTTGCATGTGTCTGTGTGTGAGTACATACACAGACGCAGGCAGTTTGCATACTTGTTTTGCAAGTGAAAAACCAACAGAAAGAGGCACGATTGCTATGACATTTAACATCCTGATACAAATGGGTGGCTTGATGGCGGTGTGGACCCTCAGTCGCCATAACCCCCAAGAGGGACCGATATTCCCAGGACGACAATGAACCTTGTGCAAGAGACGTCCTGGAATGATCCCTGGAACATTCAGATAAAAAAGACATTAATGACCTGGCCATCATCCCAGATATCAAACTTTACGAACCCCATGTGGGATGAACTTGAATCGGCCATAAAAAGGACTATTCACCCATTAACCTTGGGCTGTTATGAGAGTCAGTGATGTGTGTGTGGTCGCTGGTCAGCCTTAACAGAGGGACACTGTAGGTCCTGCGTGTTGCTGCTGCTATCAGGGCCAGAGGTGGTCATATAGCACTGAGCTGCTTTTTTCTATTTATATGGTCAGAGGGTGGAGGAGGATGACTTTCGGATTGGAAGCATTTCAGTGCCTGGGCTATTCTGACATCACCGTTTGTGGCCAGTTTGGATGTGGGAGAACGCTTCATGTTACCAGAGGCGGACCAGAAGATGCAAGTGAACCACAATCACGTCTGACTCCTTCTATTAAAGCCAGGATTTTCTCTCCAGCAGGAAACTCTGAACTAAATCTAAGATTGAAAACCTGAAGAGCAAAACTTGAAAAGTCTAAGTAGCACCTACACTAATTCCCTCCTCTTGGATGTTCTCATTTCCTCAAGGAGGCAGTCGTATATGTCGGCCCCTTATTAAGCATCGCTGCACCGTCCTGAGCTGATGATGGGTCACACTGGGTCAGATTGGCTGTAATCTATTAAATGAGGTCATGACCGGGAGGGTGAATTGATATTGTGCCAATCACTGAGGAGGAGTGCAGAGGTGAATTAAAGACAGGCATATCCATGTGATCTTTATTGATCATCATCGCCAATGGCCATTAACAGTGTTATATCACTGATGCAACACTGACTTTTTGAAATGATTCAATCCCAACCATGAACTATTTTTATGTTGAATTTTTTTGCAGAGCTCTGAAAATAACAGCTTCTTAACTGCAGCTGAAGTGAAGGACTACACAGGACAGAGACGACAAAGGGGAAAAAATAGAAAATTCAAGAAAATCCTTGGAGAATCTGTTTAGGTGAGAAAGTGTTTGCCCCAGTTTCTCTAGTGCTGGTTGTCACTTCTCTCCACCCAGCAGCCAGGCTGGAGCCGGCCTTGCAGCTGTCCACAGTCCAGCATTACATAACAAGGCTGCATCGCAAACAACCCCCCCTTTAGCCACTCTGCGGGCTCTCCATCACGACACCGTCACCCCGACGAGGAAAGGACTAGAGGACGAAGTCGGATGGACCCTGAAGGGACGGTCGCACAAACTAGTCTCTTGTAAGATTTGAGGGCCAAGTTAATGAGGTAATGCAGCGGTGTAATTGCTCCTTTGCTTCTCCAATCCCTTAGACCCTTAGTCCTTTCACCTTTGAGAGCTCCACTCAAAACACACACAGACACACACACACACACACACACACACACACACACACACACACACTGCAAAGTGCTGAGAAGGTGGGTGAGTGTACTGGAGCTAGAGCATGCAGGGGCGTTGCAACAGGGTGGACAAAGCAGACTATTATAAAATAAAGGCTGATTATAGCTGTTTTCAGACATTCGCTCTTGAGAATGTCTGAACAACGGGCCCAGAGAGGAGTTTCTCCGGAGTTTGTCACATGTGTAAAACGCAGCAGGGGATTCTCTTGTCAGACGCGTTCATAACGACACAGAAAATCTCCGGGGATGTGCAGCAAGAAGAGGCAGGATCTATAACCTCTGTCATGGAGATCACATATCTTTGCTAACAGCACGTCAACACCTGCCTCGGCCCTGATCACCAAAAGCCCTCTTGAAGTCGTGGTGGGTGTCTTCCATGTGTTTGGCACAGAGTTATTCATATTCTTTCTGGGGATTTTTTTCAGTTTTGCATCACTCACGTGTTGGAAACGTCAACAAAACGCCCACTCCCTGACGCTAAGGCCTCTGGAGAACACCCCCTCCTGTTTTTCTCACATGAGCTCAAAAGGACATAATCCGGAGGAGGAACTCTGGAGAAAGTCCAAAGATTATCCGGAGTTAAGCGCAAGTCAGAGAGCAGCTTGTGCTAGCCCCACAGCAATGAGAATTGCTGTGGGGTTGGAATAATATCATGTGTTTCTTCGGGGGGGGGGGGGTGGAGGGGTCGGTTTGGTTCAATGTCCCTGGGGGCCCCACAAAAAATATGTGATGCATCTTTCAAGAGGTGCAAAGACTCTGGGCTCTGAATATCTTGTGTTCAATTCTCCAGCTTGTTGGACGAGACCATCACGTGATTAATGTTGGACAAATTAACTACAGCGACATTTGCAAACTGGATATGGCCAAAGGAGTTTTCTCCAGGTAAGCTGCACTGAGAAGAGCGGGGTGCTGAGGAGTGGATTAAAATTTCAAACAAAAACTGGCAGTTAAAAAGTTTTTCTATAGCACTGAGCTATAAACAGAAAAGAAGAGATTTCCACAAACTGTTGCCGGAGTAGAGCTTTTCTGAGCCTCAGCAGACGTGCACAGAGTTGGGAAACCTCGGGGACGTCGTTGCAGGAGAGAATAACGTCTCACCATTACAGGGAGTTGTAGAGAGAGAGACTCGGGAGCCATGAGGTGAGAAAACACTCAAATACCTGCAGGAAGGCTGATTTCGCAGAATTTCCAAATATATCTCACAGGTGATTTCCCTCCAGTGTGTTACGATCAGAGACAGTACACAGCCGCAGGTACAGCACAGGGGTTTTCTTTGTGGACTTAGGCTGATGAATGCATGTTTGGAGCCGATCCATCTCTGGTTACTCAAGGAGAAGAGACTAAAGAATTTGCTCGCACAATGCGGGCGAAGCTCAGCGGGATCGCTTTCGAACAGCGCATGAACACGGCGTTCTGAGGAGCAGCCCCTTTCGAACACTTGTTATCAATCACATTTAGACAGAACAATCCCCTCCAGCCTCCTTGTCATGTTCTGCTCATGAGCCTGGCGGAGGTGGACTGATAGAGGGGGGGGGTGTCAGACCATATGATATTTCAAAGCTGTTGTTGTTTCTTTAAATATGAATACAAATGTAAGTCGTGTTAATAAACGCCATGGAAAAAAAGCCTCGGGATGAAGACGGCGAATGGGGATCCCACCGAGCCGTCAACACTGCAGCAGCCGACTGTGCATCCATGTATGTAAACATTGTTTGTGGGAGAGTGCAGTGCTTTTGCCCACATCCACAGGGAATCCAATAATGGGGGGGGGGGGGGGGGGGGGGGGGGCTAGCCAGTGTTTTGTGTCAGTTGCTAAGCAAACTAGGTTCTGATGTGACACCACGCAGGTCTCCGGTGCGTCGCACCTACGCAACACTTCTGTCTCCATCCAAGGACCCCATGATGCAGGCAGTAACGCTGACTGACTGCACAGCGGGCTGTGAAAAAACAAGGGGCGTTCTCGTGCATCACGGAGCACAACAACAATGACAACTCTGCCATTTCCCCCGTGTCAGCGTGTGGAAGACCAGTCACTTGACCTCCACCGAACGGGCCCATAGTTAGGGCTTGAAAAAAAATCATACTGGCCATTACTGACGTTCCACAAATCAGGTTTATATGAAGCTTGAGTTTCAAAGCACACACCCAATTCGGGTTTCACTGTTTCACCGAGACCTACTTCTTCTTCAAGAGTTAAAAATGTGACTCTTGGTGTATCAACTCAACACATACCACAGCCAATGTCACTAGATCTATAAAAAGTACTGTAACTGATGACATTTGTCCCTTTAAACGGTCACTATAATAGCAAAAAGAAACACTACAACTCTGTTCAAACATTGGTGTGTTACTCTCCTGTTCTGTGGCTGTATTATACTTCATTGTAAGGGAAATAGGTGCAGCAGACTGCCAGGCTCCATTGAAACACACTGCTGTTACACTGGCAGTGAAGGTGCTTGTCTGCGGAGTTCAGGAACTTTAATAACTCGGAGTCTGCTTGGTGATTGTTGCAGCACATCTGGTTCACCTCATGCCAAAGTGTTCAGCTCATCAGTGAGTTTCACACACGCACACAAGGGATGGTCCACATGTGAAGCCCAAATCCAAAAGTGGATTTGCTGAATCCTTCATTACTTGATTAGTGTATTACGGTCTATTTCTGTCACTGTGGACTTATCAAGTCTAATCCTGGGTAATGCTCTGATAAAGTTCTGTGGAGAGTTGTAAGAATAGAAGCAGATTTATTGTTATATATCTGGTGGAACTCAGAGGAAAGTGTCTGGAGCCCGGTCGGGTGGCTGCAGGTTTTTATTGACAGCTCATCGCTGCCGTGTTGTGGCTCAGTCTCGTGTCACCTTGAGATTCGGTGACAGGGAGAATGAAGTGTTTCAATCCACCAACCTTCATGATGCCGCAAGGTGCGTTCCCGGCGCCCTGACTCCTGTCGGCGGAGTGATCGCGGCTGCCGCTCCCGACCCGCGGACTGCCGAGCTCCCGGTACCGGCCGTTGGTGTAAACTCCCTCGGCCCCGCAGCCCTGGGCAGCGCCGGACACCTCCAAGTACGCGCGGGTACCGGCGGCGGGAAGCGCGGCCGCGACGCCGGTGAACCCCGGCGCGTTGGTCGCGCCCTGAGCCGACGGGTCATGGTCCAAAAAATGTCCCGACACGGCATCTGAAGTGTGTACCCCTGCCATGTTTCCACCGGTGTTACAGCAAAGCCCTCCCCGCTGAGGGGTAAAAACAGCCCATTTGGACACGGCGCGGTTCGGCGGACACGAGGGATTCGCCGGATTCACCACAGTCTGTCCATCACCGCCGGAGGAGCGCACGGACTGGTCGCGTCTGGAGCCGGGCAGCGGTCAGTCACATTGAGGAGTCCCACCTCCTCAGAGGAGCTTCTCTGGAGGCGTGAGCTCGGAGCGCAGAGACCAAACTGTGGAAACGCGGAGTTGAGGTGAAGGTTCGCTGCTCACGGCTCGAGCGGTCGCCTCCTTGTCCTCGGAAATGTGTTCGTCTCACCGCGTCCTCCTCCGTGGACTCTCCGCTGCGCGCATCGCCCCGCGTCTCCAACACTTTTGCAGAGCTTCCTCTCTCTCTCTCCCTCTGCCTCTCTCTCTCTCTCTCTCTCTCTCTCGTGCATCCGCGGCACAAATTCAGGACTGTGAGGGCGCAATCGCAATGAATCCTCAAGCGCGTGCGTGCACAATCAAAGCCCCTACTCGCGCAATCCCACGCAAACCCACTCTATTTGGAAGTGTCAGTGACTTCACGTCAAATATTTCACTTTTGTTTTGTCTCTGCAGTTTTACTATAGAGGACATCGACATCATCTTTCATGTAAAGTGGAGCTCATGAACCGCTCAGCTGACAGAGGGCTCCCCACAAGAGGGAGCTCACGGGGGCCTCCAAAAAGAGTTTGAGAAACTTAAAGGGGACATATTACGCCCATTTTACCACAAGTTGATATGGTTCCTTGGGGTCTTAATGAAATGTCTGTAACATATTCTGGTCAAAATACCACAAGGATCATTTAAAACAGCACCTTTTTACCCTGTCTAAAACCGCCCTCCTCAGATTGATTTGAGTTTTGAGTGCCCCGCCCCCCCTCACCCCCCCTCCCTCCTTCATGAGATACAAGCACCCAGATTTTTAGCTATCCATTACCTCTGTAGAAATATGGCTACTGGAGAAGAAGATACAATCTTGCAACCATTTCGTTTTGAACCAGAGTCAGGTGGGCCGAAGCCTGGCTGCGAGAGCCCCAGCTCCTGTCGTCGCCAGGCTTTTAAACTTGAACTCGCCTCCGGCGATTGGACAAGCGTGTTTGTTGATCCAGGATTTGAGAAGGAATAATTAGACACTTATACATGAAGTTCTGGAAATTGAACATTTATTGTATTCACTGAAATACTTACAGAGAGTCTCTGGGGTTCTGCCGGACACGTCACCAGGTTCACTGGATCATGTCGAGAAGATTCCCCGTTCAATCCTAAGTCCACAGTATATATAATCAGACACAGGGTGGGCACAGAGGCGGTTCTTTTTCTTTGAGGGAATTCATCTGGCCAGTTATTGGCCAGATGTATACTGTTTCCTCAAAGTGCAGTTTTTTGCAAGCACATCACTTTCAACTGACCAGGTGTCCCACCACTGTGGCCTTGGCAAACAGGGAGCCTGCCACAGTGGAGAGACCCAGCAGATAATACTTTTCCGGAGGATTTCATATCTTTTTCTCACCATATTTCATGAAGCACCTTATTGTATTAGTTCTGGCACGTCCTCTCTCTTTTCTGAGCATCCGTGCTTTCATTATTTCAAATCTCAAGATGAATTTCCATCACACACTTTTCTCCGAATTGTATTTTGGGTCAGATTGACATTCAGGTTGACACCTGCTCTTTCTGTGGTCGTGCTCTGGGCCTGACCCTGCGTCTGAGTCAAAAAGATTATACATCATTCTAACTAAAAGTAACTGTTGTAGCATTATTGATTATATGGATTATACAGCTAATATTTTTTCACAGGATATAGGTAAAATATAATCACAAGATACAGAGAAACATAGATATCTCAACACTCCCCAGCGCAGCCCCGCAGTGGGAGCAGTGGGAGCTTGAGCTGGCGCAGCAGCAGCATCCTTCCACACTGTTGAGTCAACGTTTAGAGGTGTCCCAGGGGTCCCTTGTTTATGCGGCCACTTATATACCTGACGGTTAGCAGCAGCGAGCTAACGCTAGCTGGGCTCCACCGGCCTTGTTAGCTCGCGAGCTAACGCCAGCCGGGGAGCCGGGCTCCCCTAGCCGGGGGGAGCCCCTAGGGAGCTAGGGGAGCCGGGCCACGTCCAAGGCCATGTAGCGAGACTCCCTACATGGGCATGGTGTGACTATGATGTTTATTTCGGTCGTAATCCCATTCGACGGACTCTAGCGTATTGATTCTGACAGAGGAACCACAACAAATCGTGGAAGTTGTTTCTTTCCAGAGTTTTTGGGACGGTAGACATGCCAGATACCCAAATTAACGTGTAGAAGCACTACAAAAGTGGAATTTTCATAATATGTCCCTTTTAAAATTCTTCCCTCATTATCTATTCACCACTCTGCCGAAGTGTTTGAGTCCATGAAACACTTTTGGAGTTTCTGGAGTAAAATCAATACAATTGAAATAACTGGGGATCGATTCTTCAAACGTATAAAAACATCAGAAAATAAACACAACGGCCAAATCCAATACAGTTTTAGTAAGTGGCAACTCGTTCAAACAACACAATAAAAAGCCTGCACACTGCTTGTGTGGTGTCATCCAAGTGTCCATAAACCCCGACATTCGATGCTAGCGGAAATAGCAATGCTACTGCGCACTCTTTTAGAGCTTTTGTGCGGTGTGTGTGGATAACATACATTCAGGTTAAAAACATGGTGTAAATGATGCCATTTCGAGTCAAATTTGAAGGCCAGGGCTTAATGACACTTGGATGACGCCACACAGCAGTATGGAGGCTTTTCATAATGTAGTTTTCTGTTGTTTTTATAAGTTTGAAGAATCGGTCACCAGTTACTTCAATTGTATTTGATTTGGCTGCAATGCTGTTTACCCCTGAAACTCCAAAGGTGTTTTGTGGACTCAAACACTTCCCCCAACCCTCCATTGGCATAGAGGTGAGTAGACTGCGTGAATTTTCTTTTTCTGGCAAACCATCCCTTTATAATCTGTAAAGAAATTTGATTTATTAATAATCAAAACTAGTTATACGATTTAGCAGGATTACACAGACACTGCGAGATGGATCACCATGAAACTAGGTGGATGGATGTGGTACGGATCGGAGACAAACCCATTACATTTCAGTCCAGATCCGAAGCAGGGGGCAGATGCAGGATATTTCTTTACAACTATGTTTGACATTGCGAGATCAGGCATTAATGCATTTATGTGTGCTATTCCAGCTGAGTTTATTAAGTATGACCCGACGCAACCCCTCTGACCATCTGACCACCGCAAATATCTGATTAATCATCTTAATTGGAGGCCACATGTCCAAACCAATCAATAAACCAATAAACAACAGATATGTGTGTGTTTGTATTTCACATATTCCTCCATTGCATTCTTTTGCCCCTGGCTTGGGCACCCCTTGTATATTTAAGACATATGGTTTGCACTCAATTAAGGTGAATAGGGTTGCCTACACCTTAAAGCCAAAATCCACAAAAAGAAATGAGCTAAAAACAAACTTCCAAGTTTAAGTTTTTGCCTGGAAGCAGCACAAGTGTCAAGCTTGCTGCAGCTGTTACTTATAGTCACCGCAGGCCGGACTGGAACATGCGTGTCTGTGTTTGCAGGTCTGAAGCTGCACGTCGGCATGTGCTTTGCAGCAATCTGCCCGTGTGTCCTTGTTGCCTCCAGGTGATTTGGAGCAGAATCGTACAGAACGTTAAAACGCTCATCGCCCACACATTTAGTAGCTTTATCCTTGACATTTGAGAGAGCACATCTCTTGTGATGCTAACCTTAGCCGCAACTTCATCTTTGCTTGACCCCAATGGGCACAGAAGAGACAAATGCTCACAATTAAGCATGGATCTGTCAGTAGAATATATTTTTTTAATGTTTTCATCTGCCAAATGTGCTCAGAGGAGAAGTTGCAACCCAAGGAGAGCAGATAAACAGACACTGTATTCTCTCGGTATCCATCTTCATCAAAGAGGCAGGGAACCACTTCCTTCACCTCACCACCCCTCTGCTTAGGTATTGATTTGAAGACAATCAACGGGAGGAAAGACAAAAAAAAGAAGAGTCTGCAAAATATAAATCCTTGTATTCAGAGTAAAGAGGAAAGACTCCACTCGTGCCACATCGCTGCGTGGCACCTGACCTCGGCAGCCCCCGTCTCACTCACCATCAACCTCAGCATCTGCTCGTGCCTCTGAGGGGGAAACGTTCGAAGTCAGATCAACTCACATCATTAGACGGGCCCTGGCCAATAAACTGGGATAATGCAACCACATTTATAACCCAGCGAGGAGGCAAATTAAATCACCACCAAATTGTGGGAAACACATCTTGTGTAGCGTCTCTACATAATGGTCAAGTTCAGTTGGACTAATAAGAGCCACAGCAATGTGTTTACATCACAGCCTTGATTCTATTATTGGATTGTTTGTTACCCCTCGTGTAAATCCTGCAAACAACGGGGATATTCTTAATCCCAACACCCACATGGCGCACACCAAAATCTACTGTACACTGTGTGTGTGATAGTAGGACAGAAGTTCAGGGTCTTGCTGGAAGGGGCCGCTGTGGCCGTGTGTGGATGTTTTCACGACCCTGGTGGTGATCATTGGCTTAATCTGCGGACAAAACCCAGCGTCTCTTAATCGCATCTGATTTTATGAATGAGAGGAGCTTACGGACTGGTGGGTGGTGTCAGAGCCCAAGGACGGGCCGGACAGAGAAGTGACAGAAATCTCTGTATGTTTGCTGGGACACATGCGAAAGGGGACATAGGAATGGACGACTTGCAGTGAGACAGTAAATGTCCAGAAAAGGGAGGCTGGAGGGAAGAACACGCTCCCTCCTCTTCCTCTTCCTCTTCGTCCCATGATCTCTCAGGCTCATGCATTATGCATTCTCAGAAATAATTTAGCAAAAGTTCTGTGTTTAAAAGCCTCCTCGATCGGCCGAGCTGTCTCGCCTTTAATGTGAAAAGCCCTCCGACATCCAGACTCAAACAACGGCTCCATGTGGACTTAAACTGAAGAGAGGGAGGCGGGGGTGGGGGGGGCCTCAGACTAGTTCATATTAGGACACAAGATGTGACCGCAGTCTGCCTCATTAAAGGGGCCTCTCCATGATGCACCCACATACACTGTGGGATCTGCTGCACTCTGCACAACTTTTCTTCGCTCGGCAAAGAAATTAGGGCCTGATGAGTCACTGGATCCCCACTGATGTAACAACATAAACGCAACTTTTGTTCGACTGAGGCTAAAAAGAGCTAAAATAGAACAGAGAGCGAGAGAGAGAGAGAGAGGGAGAAAGAGAGAGAGTGTGTGGGCTGCATCCGAGCTCATTGAGGTCTGCTGTAGTTTCCAGTGGCAGGATGTGTATGTGGAGTGAGGCACCGCTCTCTCCGGCTGCAGGAACCGACGTTCTGAGGCCAACAGATCTGCGTCGGCACACTTTGAGGTCTCTGACGGCTCCTTCCTCCCACCATGCAGCGTGCATCAACAGAAGCCAGGTCATTGTATTGACTGCTGCCAATTGATCAAGTCACCAAATCCAGTTTGGCGGCAGGGGGGAAAAAGGAAGCGAAGGTCAAGCGGTCAAAGGTTCAGGATTTTTTACCTCACAAGCTTTTTCAAAGAAAGCTAAAAATTTGAGTGGATTTGTTCACTCACACCTTGATTCCTCATTTACAGTGTCCAACAGATACAAGTTACAAAAACTGTTAAAACCACTAGAACCAGATTGTGCATCAGACTGATTCACGTGTGAATGATTTGAATCTGAATGACAATGTCTGCAAAGGAAGTTCCTGCTGCTCGCAGCTGGGGAGCAGACTGGTGTGTCTTCCTGAGATCTGCCACCGCACTTCCTGTGCCGCCCCATGTGATCATCAGTCCGACAGGAACAGAAACCGTGGATTAAATCCTTCCCCCCCAAGAACCTTCCTGCTTCTGTTTGTCTTTATTAAAGTCACAGTCCTATTGACTGACAGATTTTCTATAATGCAAGGAACCAGTTTTTAGCACAAACGGCATCTAATAAATGTTTTGTGATGCTGTCGAAGATTTGTTCTCGACCTACATATTGAATTTATAACTAAGATGTGTATCACTGCATGATGCTGATTTTGCATCCATACCTTATGCCATTACACCCCAGTTTACAGAATGGTTTAGCTTCAATCAAGCATGTTTAATGGAAACTATAAATTCTTGATGATTTGATTGGCAAATTTGAATATCTAGCTGTTATTAAATGGTTCACAGACTTAATGTATGGTTATTACAGCAAACATTTTACACCATACATATTTAACATATTTCCTCAATGTGCAGGACAATGGTCTTTTCTGTTCATGTACGAGCAGGAGGCCAAGCACCTCAGGCATATGTCTTGTGCATGTGTTAGCAACGTGCTGCAAGTTGGAAATCAAAGAAGTGCATTTTATAACTTTAATATAATAATTATAACCATTTAACAACTTACTTTACATTCTCAATTCTTTGAGCTTTTTTTCTTTCATAATGTGTAAACCATTATTATGTCTGCCCACTTAGTACAAGCTGTCAGTCTGTTCCATTGGACTTCACTGACACCTGGTGGTGAAATAGGTTTGTTAAAATACAAAAAAAAGATAGTGAAGGCATGGGGGCATCTTTGAGCTGGAAACATAATCATCGGTTATAGTAATGATGGAGGACATCATTTTTCAAAAATAATGGCCTGTTAACATTGCTCAGTATGAAATAAATAGGGTTGTTGATTGTTGCATTCTCCTGACAGGGATTGGAATCATAAAACCACTAAATGGCAATAAATTATGTTGATTCCTGTCTTAAATAAGGAGCTAAAATGATAATTAAGATCATTAAACTTCTGACCAGCTCTCACCACCATCCCACAGCTCTGTGTTAGGGAGAGGAGATGCTGGAGAAATAAATGTGGTGATAAGGCTGCGTTGGTGCTCAAACAATACAAAGCCTCTTCACAGCCTTTACACAGTGTGGATCATCCAGATTACAGCCAAGTAAAAGGAAATGTTCATCACTGAAACATTTTAATGTATAACACAAATCGCAGTGATCTTTAAAATCCCTTTTATAGCTTTTCTTCCATGGTTCTCTTCATTTTAATTACATATATCCACAGTATATATTTTATTATATTGGCTTTTCTACTGTGCCTGGCTTATATTCTGTAATTGCTGCAGGAAAAGCCTTTGTGCGAGTCCATTATCACTTCAAATGGAAGCCACAGTGCTCATGCTTCACCTCTGTGTTAAAGCTCTTGCAATAAATGACGGTTTAGTTTCCGAGCAACAACCCACCACTGCCCTACAGGAGCTGGATCTGCTGTATTACAATCATTGACTTGTGCTATGAAGTACATTTAACTCTCCTGCAAATCTTTCTTTTTTTCTCTTAGGGAAGCAGCCAATGGATTTCTTGAGGTTAGATCTGATAATGAAAATCATATGTGGAATGATTGTTGATTTTCATGAAAATTTGACTTTCTTGTCACCTTTCCCAGGCATGACACAGAGCAGATCAGTGGCAGCCACTGTCAACCACAGCTCAAATAAACACACGTTAAATAACAAACACATCTGTGTTATTTCTTATGTCCACTAGATGGCAGAAATGAGCTGAGTAAGACAATTCGTAACTAAGTGAAGAGTGCTGCTATGATGTGGTAAGAAGCAGAAAAAAATATAAAAAATATATATCAGCCCTGCGCCAAGGAGCACATTGAGACATTTTAAAAACATATTTCCAAACAGACGTGCTCCCTCTTTCTCCCTTTCCATATAAATAAGTATTGATAATATGCAGGTTTGCTTAAAATTCTTCCCTTACAATTAAATATTACAGTTGCCAGGTTTCAACAAAGATTTGGTTGTGAATGTTCAGCTTGTATCATTTACTACATGTGATATTAATTATACTGTAATCTTGTTACGTGTTTTTATAATAATAAATAACTTTATTTGTATAGCACTTATTCGAAACAAGGTTACAAAGTGCTTTACAAACTCCATGGCAATGAATTTACTAAAATAAAAAGGTATTGAATTCAGTTCAATTTTAAGAGCCAAATCATAACGTATCAAGGTCGGGGAAATTTATAGAGAAACCAAACAGTTCCAACAATGAGCAGCACGTTGGCGGCTGTGGAGAGAAAAAACTCCCTCATTAACTGGAAGAAACCTCCAGGAGAGTCAGATTCATGATCCCTGTACAACCCTTGACTTACATAGAAAATCCACTCGAATCATTATTGCCTGATGCAAAATAATTTCAGTTGCTTTGTGTGCAAATGCATAGATTAGAAAGTGAAGTGTTCAGAAGTGAAAGTCACATTTGTGTCTTAAAACCAAACCCCAGTCTCAAATGTCCGTTTTCAATTTGCACACGATCAACCTGCAATGCTGAGAAAGTAACTAACTTTGAGAAAATATTACTTTGCTTGACATTCATTTATATTATTTCCTCCCATTACCTGTCACGAGATATCCGTAGTCTGCAAGTTGGTCTTCATTTTGTGCAAAGTTGGCAGGAAACCAGCGACTGACAGCAGAGGAGATACCAACTGGCACGATTTTAAAAGATAAGCGATGAAACAAAATGGTGACATATCCCTTTAAGGTGACCCTATAATGTTAAATTCCACATCAAGTATAACTGGGGATGTTACAGAGGGGTTCTCTGCACTATGAGCAACTGTAAAATACATTTCCTTCAACCCAAAGCACAACATTTGTGATATGAAAAAAATAAGTGAAAAATAGGTGATATGTTAAAACACAAAATCCTTATGTAGTTGTATATATGGTGAAACTCAACTATGCCCTTATAATGTAAATCTCTACTACACACACAAGCCCTTCACTCTGTGGCTGGTGACTGCACACATGGAAAAAAACCAAGAAGCTTTTATTTTGTAGTGACATCAAGATCATCCGTACTTCTACAGGCATAGTTGAAATTATTTATAAAAACTTTATTTTCTTCTTTTTCAACTCAACAGCTGTTTCTCTTGGAAAACACTCCCAAGTGATAAACCCGAACCACGAAACATGGTACATACATCAAACAGCACACAGCGCCATCTACGTCATCGAAAAAAAGTACACAGTCTACAGTGGAACAAAGCTTGAAAGAAAGAAAAAGAAAAAAATGAATGACAGATTATGGTAATGAAGGATATATCGCAAGAAGTGTAGGCTGAGATTTCCACACTAGCGAAGGAAGTGGGAGACATAAGAAGAAATGAAATGGGGAGGGGGGAGTATTTTTAATACTGTGAAGTCATGTCTGTTGGACAAACACAAAGTACGTCTTCAAGTCTTCTCTAAATTCCTAGTTGCTCTTCGTCCCGTTTGCAACTGATACTTCTGGCAACCAGAAACTTCTGCTCAGATCGGGGGAGGGGTCTGTATGTTAATCTTCAACAGGGTCATGCGGAGGGGTTACATTCATTAGGGCCATGCCAGAGAAACAAAACAACCTAGGATTATGATAGAGAAAATAAATGTTGTGTATATATATATATATATATATATATATATATATATATATATATATATATATATATATATATTCTGTGCACATAGATACTTCTTTTCTATTTGGCTTATACATCAGCTGAGCAAAGCGATTTCTTCCTGAGGTGCAAGGTTCTTTTTTTTTATCAATGACACGCAATCTAGTGAGTGTTCTTGTGTGCGAGTGTGTTTGTGTCAAGTGGAGGCAGTGTGTGTGTGTGTGTGTGTGTGTGTGGGTGTGTGTGGGTGTGTGTGTCGGGGGGGGGGGTAAAGTCAGCATTTCTACCAGAGCAAACCAGGTGACGCACGATTGAACACTTATCTGGAAATCTCAACTAAACCAAAAGCCAGAGGCAGAGGGCGGAGAAATCAGACGGGAGCAGCCCTGCCTCCTGGTGGTCAAACACGCCGACCAGACATGACACTTTCTTCAGGTTAGTGGTTTCAAGCGTTACAAAAAACAAAAACAAAAAAGCAACAACCAGCCAACAGAGTCAGTGAGGGGACGTCTTCACGCACGGCAAATGTAAATTCCAAGAACCCCCCAAAAAACCCCAATGACCGTACCTGCTGGTGTGGATGTGGTGGCAGAAAAACAACAACAGGAAAGTAACAATGACTGTCAGTAGAATGATGCGAGGTAGCATTGATGAGGGGGACGGAGGGACCTGAGAGGACGAGCAGGCAGCGGCGGGGAAATGCTTCAATAAGCATCTCTGTGTACAGACAGAAGAGAGATAGCCCTGTGAGAGCGAGGGAGGGGCGTAGACCTCCCTGCTGCATATCAGCTGGTGAAAAAATCCAAACAAATACATTGTACACGCGACCCAACTGTGTGTGTGTCTGTGTGCGCGTTGTGCTGTGCTGTGCTGATGTGTGTGCCGTCAGTCGCAATGAGAGTGACTCTGCCTTTAGGTTAGTGTACACAGAAAAAAAAGGACTAACTCTGCAGAGCAGTGACTCAGATCAGGTTGTTTAGAGTGAAACGTCTTCACTAGTTTCTTTTTTGTCAAAGGGCAAGTTCCGTGTGTCACTTTAAAAATACTGATAACCCATTTACAAAGAAGAGAATAGAACAAAATAAAAACATTCAGCTGTTAAAAGGACTTCATACAGTAGCATATTGTTTAAATCGGTTCAAAATCAACCGGAGAGGCATGCACGATGTGAATGAACATTATTTCTTCTTTTCTTTTCTATTTCTTCTTCTTCTTCACCATACTGTAACATTGTAGGTTTCTGCATTTATACCTAGTCTGTTTTACAAACACTAGCGGACACAAACAAAAACTAAGAGAAGTCACTGACGTGCATGCTCTCATGCTGGAAAGAAAGAAAAAAAGATCACAACCATTATTAACATTTCACATTATAGTCATCAGAAACAAAAGAGCAGTGGATGGAATTAAACCATGAGAGACGTCAATGCGAGTGGGGCAGGTTGGGAGGCAGGGTTCGTTTGGTTGTTGTCACAGGTGAAAAGGGTCCGAGGGTCATGACTGCTGGCCGCCCCACTGGCTCTCCACCGGCCGCCGGAGGAGCTCCTCCACGTGCCTCGCCACGTCCATGGTGTCGTCCAGGTCGAAGTCCCCGTCCGCGTCCAGCATGGAGTCGCTCCTGACACAGGACACAGATAGGAGTCACCCACAGTCAGACACGCTGGCAGCACATCACCAAAAAAAAAGAAAAAAAAAGAAGCAGAAGCAACAACACACTCTTTACCGGGACAAACGACACAAAGACGCTCACTCAGAGCAGCTCATAGAAGGACTCACATAGGTGGGTATATGCCGTAGGTGTGAGGGTGACTGACAGGTGCCGGCGATGCGCCGTGATCCATGTAGGTTTGGTTCCCACCTGTTGGGTCTGGATTGGCTGTTGCAAACCTGCACACACACACACACACACACACACACACGAACACACACACATAGATAAAGTCTATGTTCATCAGTTGCCTAAGCAACTACCCTCAGCGTGTTTTCCAGGCCCTGCTGCATCATTACGGCCGTTCTCCGTGGTGCGGATGAAGCAGCCGCGGAGAAAGGCACGGAGCGGGGCTCGCTCACTAACAAGCCTAACTCTAATGATGAGCGGAAGACAAGCTCTCTCAGGAACCCTGGCCCTCCCTAATTGGCCTCCTCCAACTGACTAATAGCTGATCTGAATTCAGGCTCCAATATTTAGTGATTAACTCTAAATGTTGCCACAGAGGGGGGGAAAAAACCCACTGGTGGTTGGGGGGGGGGGGGGAGTGAGAGAAGGTGGAAAGATGAACAGGAAGTTTTATACTCACTCGGGCACCACTTGTTTGATCTGAGGCTTCACGTAGCCGTCCACTGCTTTAGCTTTAAAACAAACAGGCACAGGGAGAGAGAATGACTGACGGCTCGGAGCGGTTATTCTACAGCAGTGAAGACGTCTCTTCACATCGGGGGCTGTGCAGCCGCTATATGACATCTTGAGAGTAATACAGCCAATGCAAACAGAGGGTTGCTTACAGAGGGGCGGGGTGTAATACTTGGAGAACACCTCATCCTTGGCCCTGTCGGGGTAGAGGAACAGGAGGTGGTTGAGATCGCTGATGCGGTCGGCCAGAGAGCGAATGGAGAAGTCTTTGGTTGTGTAGGGCATGAGGTTCCAGACCATTCTCTCACCTGGAGAAACACAGCGCCCCCACCGCAGAGTCAGCAGAATTACAATAATAGTAATTCAATATTTTTTTCCTCCAGCAAATTGTTCTGTTCAGCTGGACTGCAGTGGTTTTATCTCCGAGGAGGACATATTTTCACCCACGTCTGTTTGTCAGCAGGATTATGCAAAAATTACACTGCAGATTTCCACAAAACAGAGTGGAAGGATGAGAAATGGACTAAGAAATAACACAACATTTTTTGCCAGATTTGCCACTTAGCCAGATGCTAATTAGCAGAGGGCTACATTTCTGCTTTAAGCTCATCGTAAGAACCAAGATAACGAGAACTACACATTTTGGGCAACCAGAATCAGAGCTGAAGGTGATGAATTATTCTTCAGGTGTAGAAGAGATGAGTTCAATAAGATAAACACAGGGCAACATCTGCCACACTCATTTGACAGTTCATCTCACTGCCCTCTAGTGGCCAGAGATTGCTTAATGCAACTTTAACTTAGCCAAAAGATGGTTGACAGATAGTGACAGTGGATTTAGAGAGTGAAATCTCAAGATCGCTGAAGCTGCCCAATAACTTACAGCATTTTACAAGTAAGAGCTCCCTATTGTAAACTAGTTTAAGATTAAATTGAAATCCGCCATGTTCCCACAGGCTTTTGAGTGTCTTTACCTTGTACATTACAGCCTTATTTTATTTGATCATATTTCGTTTCATAAACAAACTTGACTTATTGTAAATTCGTAACAAGCATTTGCACATCATACCTGCTTTATTAGGATTTTCCGCCACCCAGGCTATTGTAATTCCTCCGATCTCAGAGTCACTAAAGCGCAGAAGGAAAGTACCGTTGGGTTTGGACATCAGCATGTCCTGAGCCTGCTGCTTGTTCACGAAGCCCAAGATGGCCCTGAAAAAGGAGAGGGGAGAGACATATAGAAAAATTTGTCTTGTGCTTCCCCCTCAGCGCGTTTGCCTCCGAGTTTACTGGCGAGAGTGGCTAGGCGGCTCCCCAGGGTGCCGTGGAAAATCATGCAAGTGAAACATTGCCTGCGTTTTCGAGACTGACAAAATGAGGACAGGAGAAAACAAAATACTTTCATGGAGCATGAAGTCCAGCTGTCAAAATGAAAAAAGAGAGGTAGCGCTTTTATTTTTCTGCTCTGACTCACGTTTCAGCCAAATACTGAAGCTGTCAAGAAAAAAGAAGAAAAAAAACCTCTCTGCAGTTTCCTTACCCGTCATTCCAGTGTGGTTTAAGATGCTTTTTTGTGAGCTCCATCACACCATCAAACCACTGCCAAAATGTGAAGTTCCTCCCTGGCAAGCTTTCCTGTAGAAGAAAAGGGGGATTGGGGGAAAAAAACATTATTTAAAAAGAGCACAGACGTGTTCAGACGATATCATGTCAACCGAGTCCAGAAATAAAGAGAAAAACAAAAATGTCCTCATCCTAGTCGTATTTATGATTTAACTGAGCGAACACATGTGTCCGTGTGTGTGTGTGTGTGTTTAGCCTGTACACAAGTCTGTGAAGCGCTTGAAACTTGATGTTCCTGTAATCTAATGAGACCGATGGTGTGTGGTGAATGTGAGTGTGTTTTCCCCCATCGCCAGCTGCTTTGAGCCAGAAAATGAGGCCTCCAGCCTTTCAGTGTGTGGACAAACAGGTCCATTAAGATAAAGACCCGGCTGCAAATGAGGCGTTCTCACTCAATTCGACTGCAGAATCTGCAGAACGGGGGAGCGGGGACGCCGCAAATGGAGCAAGAAATATCTCTATGTGTGAATAATCCACTAGTAGTAAATTATTCTGCAGAGAACATGCGCAGCGGTTAGAATGGCTTACTAAAACTGGCCTGTGGGCCTTTTAAAAAATGCAAAGAGGAGAAAACCACATTCTAAATGCAGCAGGATAAAAACCCAGTTCATTAAAAGTGATGATTGCAGATAGACTGATCCTTATAGGAGCTGTGTGTTTGCATTCACGGAGGAGAGGCTGTGGAGAGCCACGAGAGAAAGAGACCCTGGAACTGACCCTGTTAAACTGTGACCAGGTCATAGTTATGCTGCGGTAGTCGTCGGAGTTGTTGCTCGAGCTGCTGAAGGCCTTCTGAGCCAGGAACACCAGGTTCTCCTCAGACAGGCCTCGGTTGCTCTGCACCTCGGCCTTGTACTTCATGTTGACGGCATCACACAGCTGAGGCCAGAGCACCTTGTCTGGCACGAGGAAAGGCACCCGTCCCTGCGGACACAAGGGAGACAGCGGAGGATTTACACGAGCTTCAGTGACGGGAGCGAGGCAGCGGCAGGAGGCGATAAACACTGTAGGAGATAAACTGGGCAAAGATGAGCACAGAGTGAACACAGCTATTCCCAGAGTAGCACTGTTTTTATATCGCTTCATTGATTCTGCAGGGATTACTACATATTTACCTTCTCACTGTTAATCTAACTTTGAGCTTCACTCTGCAGAATCATGTAAAAATCATCTGCAGAGCGGTTCCAGACAGTACAGAGTTGAGCTTCCAGGCTTTTTAACACATCTACCCGTTTTAAGCCTCTTTACACTGGCTTTCAAGACCTTTAAGAATTGATTTCAATCTTCTTTTAAAAACTTACAAGGCTCTTAAGGGTCTGACTTCTCATTCTATCCTTGATCCTTTATCCCCATACAACCCTGATCGTACTTTGAGATCCTCTGGCAGCTTTAACTGTTCCAGACTCTGGACTGAAGAATAAGAGACAGAGCTCAGAGGGGAGATCCAGCAGGCAGAGTCAGTTGCTTCCTTTAAATCAAAGCTTAAAATATACTTTCATCATATCTGCATTCACTGATTCGGCCCAATTCTAGTGTTTTTATTCTTTATTTTATTCTAAATTTATTCTTTTGAGTTTATCAGTGAAGCACTTTGTAACATTTTTTGATAAATGTAATACGAATATATTGCAATATTAAAAATGTTTTATTATTATAGTCATGGTATGTAGTACCTAAAAAACATTGAGAAACAGGAACATATAAATATTTAGAATTTATATTTGATACAATAAGTAATCAATTGTTTATCATCGTAGTCTAGCACTACACATCATTTTTTTAATGTACAACATTCATGTATAAATCCACAACAATATAATTAGGTACATTAGACACACGTCGAAGTAACAATTGTGAACTCAGACACAATTAAGCAATTATTTACTCACCGGCTCCGCAAAAGCATTGTCCCACAACACTGTTGCTGTGGCGTTATTGTCTTGACTACCATGAACTATCACCACCACAGGAAGTGATAGCGTCTGTTCAGAGAGAGAGAGAGGGGGGGGGGGGGGGGATGCATCAGTTCAAGAAATCTACAGGATCTATAAATACTGAACATACATGGCATGGCCTTCATTGTGGAGCTCTTTAAAACATCATTATAAAACCAGTGGGAAGACGACAGAGGAGGAACACCAGTGGACGCTCAAGTTCTCCTGACTCAGGCTTTAAAAACGTACAGATTCCTGTTAAAGCAGAAGCACGAATGGATGCGTGTGTGTGTTTGTGTGTGTGTGTGTGTGTGTGTGTGTGTGTGTGTGTGTGTGTGTGTGTGTGTGTGTGTGTGTGTGTGCATGTCAAGGTTCAGGTAGTTGTTTCCCCCCCCGTCTGTCTGGACCCTCTTACCTTAACTTGAAAGACAAGCTCATTGCCTCCCACACTAAACTGGGACTCGAACAGGATGGTGAACTTCTCCTCTGTGACAGATTCCGCCCCTCGCCTGTCCGATCGCTTGATCCTCTTCAAAGACTACATGAAAGATGTGTAACAATCAGGTATATGCTGCACATTCAGCCTGTGTAGTCAGGCTGACAAAACACACATCATAGATACAGTATGGTACACACATGCATAATTCACTTTTGAGTCACAGAACAGGGCTGACATGTAAATAATCCATGGAAGGCTCAGGGGATTGTTGTAAACAAGTTGTGTGATGTACAGAGATGCTCCTCAGATGCTGTACATTGATCCACTAAAAGGATTGCTGAGTTACTATGCATGTGCAGCACACACTGTACTGAATTACCCACACTGCACTATCACAAGATAATGACCCTGGGTGGTGCAGTGCATCTTAACTGACTTTCTTCTTAATCCTACAAGATCCCAGTAGATTACTATTACTTTATTGTGTAAATCCCCAAACTATTGGAACTGCATTTACAAGCACAGATATGTCAGCCCAAGTGGATACATTTTTATAACCTCTGCCAAGGAGGCTATCATTTCATCTGCGTTTGGTTGTCAGTCAGCAGGATTATGTATAAAACAGCTGGACTGATTACCACTAACTCTGGTGGAAGGATGAAGTATGGGTCCGGAAAGAAGCCTTTACATTTTGGTCAGGGGGCAGATCCAGGAATTTTTACAACATTTAGTTTATTTCCCAATCTTCGATCTTGATAAAAAAAAAATTGAGTGAATTAAACTGTGTTTCATAAGGGGACAGTTGGGCCTTGACAGTTTACTGCATTTTATATAAATTGTAGCTATATGACCATTTTACCATCCATTTCCATAACACTGAAGAACATAACAATCGGTAATTGCCTCACTTAAAAGCGACCTACTTTACATCTTGCATGCAGAAGGAAATTTGACAGTTTTTATTCAATTTTACCCAATTCAATGTCTTAGTATTTCCGAATTGAAAGCATAGAGCAAATAAACAATTGGAGCTTTTGAATAAAGGAATAACTGACTTCGTTTTTGGTATAAATTTAATTTAAATGATTGAGCAGCCAATTACACTGGTGACGTCATTTCTATAATGTCAAATCAAATATTCGACCCAGTGCTGTTGCAGAAGTTCCATGATAAGTGAATCCATCATCCTGCTGTTTTCCTGTTTGGGTCATTATCTTGCTGTACGATGAACCCCTGACCAGCCAGACTGTCATCCTTCTACTATCTTTTTCTCACCATTCTGATAGCAATAGTACTAAGTCCTGCACCATATACCATTCTAATAGTACATCCATAAGAGCTGACAGAGCTTATCATGGGTAACCTGTCTGAATTGTGTGCACTCATTTAGAGAAAGAATTTAGAAAAGCTGGAATATAATGTCTTTATTTCCCAAATTCTCTGAAATGTATGATTTCTCCGATTTTGGTGACCTAAACCTTTTTCAAACCCCAGCTCAGGATTATTCAGTGGACCTGTAATTCTTAAACTTTAAATCTAAAAGAAAAGTAGACAAATTGAGGTGTTCTAAAACTCTGTTACACGAGGACAAGGCTGTAATATAAATTTGGGCTTTGATATCATTTCAAATGAATTCTTTAGCCCCTTCCTGCCGTATGAAGGACATAATAGTCAATTAATTTCCTGTAGCTTCCTGATGAATAAACCCCTCTGCTCGCTGCAGACACTCACCATGTTCCTGAAGTGGGCGCTGAGAGTGCCTGTGGTCTGATGGTACTCCATCACACAGTTATTGTTGAGAATCTCCCCGCTGCTGTCACTGAAAGAGAAAGGAGATCAAATAGTCAATAAGCTGCTGCTGTCTGCTGTGACGCACTTTCCAGGACTAATTAAAACAAAGTGATTCTCATTTAGACGCCAGGAGTGGAACAAAACACCCCACTCGGCACAGAAATGATGTTCATACTCCTCTTTTCATATAAGTGGAGGGTTTAACAACCACCTTCTTTATCCTCTCTACATGACAAAACAGCGAGCAGATGTGCCTGAGCTGTGGATCTGAGTCGCACCGGGTGCTTCAGATGACAAACAGCAGATGATGGCCGAGCTGTTGAATTGCTCCCTCATTTTACTACTTGCTGTCAGATTGACCTACAGTCTTGGAAGGTTTCTATTAGCCAGGAGGAATGTGGACCGAGGCTGCGGAACAGGCTAAATGTGGATTCTGCATCCACACCATAGATTCCTCGGAGGAACTGTTCAAGTTCCAGCAATGTCTCCGCGGTGAGGTTTGGAAACACACTGGGCCAGAGTTCATCCTGGGATCCAATCGTCTTTGCAGAAAAACTAGACTTCTTGTCTTAATGGCGCCATGGGAGATCAATGCAGTGTCCCAACTAAAGGAAGTGGGGCTACTAAAAAAGAAATGTTCATTCAAAAAGAGGGAAGCAGACGGATCACATGCTGCTTTTACAGCGTGAAAGGACATGCGTGACTCCCTGAAACATCAGCTACAGAATAGATTTTGTGTTTCAAATAAACCACATTGTTAATATTTTCCAAGTAGCGGATGAATGACTCAGACAATCTAGTGTCCATTGTAATCGTTAGTGTTTTTTTGGTTTTCAAAGCAGTGGACCTACTTCCTTGTGTTCTCGTTCTTCAGCAGGGCCTTGGCTTGCTGTTCGCTGATGATGGTGGCTTTGACCTGGGGAGGGTTCATGTGCACGTTCAACTTCCCCCCCACCAAGAGTCGTACCGTAGCCGCAAACTTGGTTTGGGTTTTTAACACCTGTGGAGGCTGTTTCTCGATAATAAAGGTGCTGTGGAGACACGAAGAGGAAGACAGAAGAAAGTCATTTAGTTCAAGTGCACATCATATTACATGGTAGGTTGAACTCTCGCCATTTAACCCCATATTTCAGAAACGAATGAAATGCTGCTTAAAATACGTAAAATAGTATTAATAGCTTATTTCATTCCTTTTTGTGGTAGATATTAGCTAAAGACAATGTTGCACACATTTCCGAATAAAACCGTGACTTCAATAAGAACTGAATCTTATTAAAGACTAAGATAAAATATTTAATATTGGTCCATATCGATAATAATAATAATCACACAAAAAAAGTATTTTAAGTTTAAAGACTCATCTTTGCTCCTCAGTGAAGGTTGTGGTTTTAATCTCTTCTTTGTGAGCAGAGAATGAGACTTTACAAAACTGAGGTCGGTCAATTTGGTGTTTTACCTCTTCACCGTGCAACAAAACATTAGCATTACATCGATATGTTGGACTTGATAAGAATTTCATTGTGATAATTATCTTTATTGTTTTATCACAGCCCTGCAACAAAAGGCTGCAAACTGAATCCAAACGATGTATGTTTACAATATAGAAAGAAACCTTCACCATTGAGATGGAGTCATTTTGCTGTGAAGTGTTGAATGAAAAATCTCCCGCTTGCTAGAGATGAAAAACCCAGGGTTCCTTTAAGGTCTCCGCACCAGCACATTTGAGTCTTTGAACATTGGCCTTATAAAATGACTTTAACCATGTGCATTAAGCGGAAGGTCATGAAAGAAGTCACTGTTCAGCAAACTACCAGGGTAAACAGTTCTTTTCTTCTGATGATGTCGGTTTGCTTCCCCGTCGCCGGATTTCCACATTAGCGCACAAAGAGCACGAAGCGAGGCAACAGCAGACGCAACCTAATAATTAAGCCTGCGGGCTCGGAGGGAGCTCAGAAACAAACACACTCTGTTGTTATGAGCCCTTCAGGCCCCCTCGTCTGCATCTGGACTAAGTGGTGTCGAGGAGACGAAACCCGGCACATCCCCTGCCTGAAACCTGCCGAGCTTCAGCAGAATACATGGAGGATGTTGTTGAGAAGGCTGTGTCGGTTCAGCGCGTGATAGTGGTGCATTACTGTCTGGTCACAGGCCCGTCTGCAGTCAATAACAAATCGCTGTGACAGGGACACTGCTTCTCACTATGTTGTGGGTCCACGGAGGGGCAATCTTCTTGGAGAGTGGGATAGGAGGCCGTCAGAAACCTCAGATTACTCCCTTTCCAGAGATGGTGGAAGGCTCAAAGGCACTGGCAGATGTGCTGCCGGGTCCAGAAATGATGCGGGGAGACAACTGCATGTCAGATGCTGGATGGGCCTGCTTCACTTTATTTTAATCTTTAGCACACAGCATGTTCTGCTTCTCTGCAGATTTCTCTAGGTGCATTAAACCACCATCCTTTGCTCCGGGGACATTTACATTCAGTTCTGACTCATCTCCTTCATCCTCCTCATCCTTCTCTGCAGATTTTGAATGATGGCTGGATGACACAATGTCTTAAATGTGATGTCTGGTGACCCAGAAGAACTTGCTCTGGCTTAACCTGAGGGCTCAGATTGGAAAAATTTAGACGGGACACACTTTAACTTAGTATACTGCAACTAAACTTGCTTGACGGGTATTTCAACACATTCATACAATGGTAGTTTCACCTGCATCTTAATAAACACAAACCCAGCATAGTCAAAGTTATAATCTACCTACTAATTCCACAAAAGTCTGTCTTCGCATTTGGCATGTGTATTGTAAAAGGCCCAGAGGTTGGTGACAAACCACAGCAGTGGGCAACGACTGGGTCAAACCTCAGGTCAGAATCTGTTTGGGAATTGGTCTTTAAAGTAAAACCACAACATTTGTTTTATTGCTGCTATGCTTCATATTGAGCTGAATGGCAGACCTTTTATTTTGAAAAGAGTAGAACTTGGGTCTGAATATTGTGTCGATTGCTTAAAAGACCTCTGAACTCTCCTGAAATCATTTAAATTTATAAATGAACCATTTAAGTGACCAATAATAAAGAAATTTCAGTTTCGTCTCTCCTTTTTTTTTTAATATAAAATCTTCGTTGCAGATGATCCAGGCAAAATCAACAGAAAGTTTTTTGACAAAGAGACAGTATATTGTAGAACTGTTTGAAGCGGACTCGCTAATGACAAGGAATAATTCCAAAGTAGCTCAAGAGCATTAACACAGACCAAGGACAAAGAATGACCCTGTTTATATTCTGTGTGTTAACTCTCTAAAGTAGTGTTAGGTTTCATTGTTAGTGGTGGGGAAAGCCATTCGCGTGCTGGATAATAACTGCCTTGACACGCACAGGAAGCGATGCAGCCTGTAAGTGACAGCCTCACACTCTTTATGGTGTATACTTTAAACACTGGATCAGGACTTCATTCAATCACTGCTAATGCAAACCAAACATATCCTGCTGCCAATGCTTCACACAAAACCAGCCAAAACGAAAAGCTTTCATCGTATAGCACACAGAAAACAAGAATGTATAAGATATTGTTCATGAAAACTGTCTCTGCAAAAGAAGAGCAATATAAAAGGGAGCCAAGAAAAAAGAAGGATCAGCCACATCGAGCTGTTAGATGAAGAGCTTCAGGCGCACCTTCCAGTCCTCGGCAAACTTTCATGTGCACTGCTGCTGCTGCATGGAAAATTACTCACACCACGCACAGCTCGAAATCAGATTGTGCTCACCATTATTTCTGACTGACTTTAACAGAAGCAGTGTTTGTTTGGCTGCAAAGTCAACCGTAACTGAATGAGTAATATCTGCGCTTGCTGTTACCACCAAATCAAGCAGGACTGAAATTTCTCGAAACTTTGACAGCTCTTTCTGGAAAGGGAATTCTTCAATGTTACCCGCTGGTCATATAGGGAAGCGTTGAGTCCGGAGATGACAAAACAAACAGCGCCACATCCTGTCGCTCCCCTAAAGTGGACTTAATCCAGAAATGGATCAATTTTAATGTCTGAGTCATTTAATTTTAGCAACAGATCATATCTCTCACTCAAGTTGCCTCCAAACGCAACAAAAAGTTGTGTTAGTCCGACTTGCTTCCATAAAGGCCAGCCCTGATTGCAGGAAAGGGCGATGCCTGAATATAAGATAAATCCCCAACTCACACATTCGTATTGACAGTGATTGAAATCCGAATCACCTTTGGGTCAAATTCTGTCCATTCTGTGTCCGTGCTGAGGTAAAAATGTTTTTCCTTATACAGCCCTGTCTCTGTAAACAGGGAACAGACAATCTGCCTTGGACTGAGTCAAAAAACTCAATCTCAGCGAAACAGTGTTCATGCTCCTGCGCAGGTTAAGGGGAAAGAAGAGGACAAATAGGGAAGATGTGAGAATGGCAGCAAGGGAAAGGAAATCATGCTAACATGCTGAAGTGTAATCGCATTGTCAAGAAGGAGAGATAAACGAGTTTGCTAGCACAGTTGAATGATCGTTACGCTGTGTTTTAGATGCTTTGTTTATATGTTTCAGTTCAGCTATGAGAAACAGTCACCCACACCACAGCGTATAAGATTCCGACATAGATCTCCTTTTTTCCAGGTAGCCCAGTGTAGCCAATATTGCCATGGAAATAAGCATCCATACATAACAGGGGTGGAGCACATGAGGGAGTTGGGGGGGAACTTTTTTGCCGTCGAGTTCAAACATTGATTGTTTATAAAGACGAATGACATGACAGCTCCCCAAAAATGAAGCCAAAGGGTCTAAATCGCCCCCTGGTGACTGACTCTAGCATAGGTCATGCACCCTGCCTACTTCCTGTTAGAGAGTGGGACAGGGTCCAAACAAAAGGTCAAAGTAGATGTCAGATAACTTTTTCTCAAAAAACTGTTGTCACAAAAATACATTCCAATGTAAATTTTTCAGGGAAGTTTGGTTTTAATTATTTATTTGATGTTGTAAAAACGAAGTGAAATGTCATGATTGACGGCTGAGACTGAGTGAAAATTGGGCGAGCATGTGTATAGACGGGATCTAGCTGCCACAGCAAGATGTTTAACACACTCACTCACGCCCTAACTCACGCTCACACTCACACACACACACAGACCTGGTGACCAATGCTGAAATGATATCTGTGATAGTGCTGTTGAGTTCGTTGAGCAGCTCTTCGATGGGGCCAGGAATGGGCAGCTGTTGTCTAAGGTGCTCTGCTCTCCGGATCTGCTGCCTGTTCTGCCAGATAGTTTCTGCCAGCTTCTCACACCTGAGACAAACACACACATGTAGGAATTAGGCTTAAACACAGATTATTTTACAGCAGAAGGTCCATATTAACAGTTTCAATTACAACGGAACACAGCAGCTTCCTATGGAGTTTCTCCAGCCAGCCCCTAGTAAAAACTCCGGAGAATGTCTGAATGAGCCCATGTTAGAAAACAGTGCAATACACGCTGCAGGATTCACGGTGAGCAAGTGCGCATGCAAACACGCTACAGATGCAAAAGTCAAAATAACAAAAATAATATTCATATCTCAGGTTGAAAAAGCAACGCTATACAAAAAGAAGACACCAAAGAAGATGTCAACTGGGAAAGACATTGAGATTCGAGAGCTTTCGGTGATAAAGTTTGCTGCACATGATCTCCGCAGAGGAATTAATACGTAAAGTTCTGCATCCGACATGCTGCACCACCCCTCATCTGAATACACTACTAGATTTCTGTGTTGCTGTGAACGCATATGAGCGGAGAATCCCACGCTGCATTGATCATCTATGAAAGGCAAACTCCGGAGAAAGTCCAAATCAAATTCTCTGGAGTTCATGTCTGAAAACTGTTTAATTTAAAGAACCAATGAAATCCCTGAATGTATAGAGAAGAGTGTTTTTGCTCCGACAAATAGGCAGATGACCACAGAACACAGTCAGTTGGATAATAAGGGATTACAAGATGTCATCACATGCCTGCCTGTCTCTCTCTTATTAGGGGGCCAAATAAACCCAGTGGTAGTCAATTTCAAGCTTGTATCCTGTGACCTTATGTATTGTTAGGGAGTCTTGGGGCTGTGATCTTGGTGGGAGGTGGACAAGAAACTCACCAGGACTGCAGGATGTCCAGGCCTCCCTCCGGCGGGCCCCCGTTGCCTGCCAGCTGTTGCCGTCTCTTCCACTGGATTAGCTCGTCATCCAGAATGATGGTCTGCTGCTTCCTCAACAGCTGCAGCGTTTTCTGGTGCTTCTCTGCAAGGTCCTGCGCGCAGAGCGACAAAGAAACGCACAGCCTCGGAATCACTGTGGAGTATAAACTTGTACTCCGTGGAGAGGCTGACATACCATCAAAAACCGGCATTATACACATGCACCTATACACAATGAAATTCACGTCCTACCAGTCTGTATTTCTGTAGTGTGTTGGCTTCCCTGGTCAGCCATGCCTCCACTGTGGCTCTCTTGCTCATGAGGGCGGGCTCCCGTAGCTGTCGGTCAGCAGGGGGCAGTGTGGTCAGGCTGGTCAGCTGAGCTGTGGAGGGGTTGGGGGGTGGGGTTCATGACAGCCATGGGGGGGACAGGTGGGGTAAAGTTAGAGATGAATGATAGGAAGTAAAAATCTCTGACCTGTGCACGTACATGGTGCATTATCTCTTAAGAGGTAGAATGATTTCCCCAGGATACATTTTTTTAGGATAATGCAGCCGACAGTGAGGTTCCCTGTTATGAGAAATGCCACATATGATCCTGGTTGCTGTGTTATAGAAGCTCCAGCTATTATCTTCTCTATTGCTGAGAGAGAGCTGTCGAACGGATACACCTTGATATCTCAAAGCTTTATTCAAAAAATATTTTAGCTTGAAGCAGCATGACATCGTCCAACTGTGTCAGTGAGGTGTACACCCATCACTTAGCGCTTACCTCAATTTGTTGTCAAGGAGGTTATGCTTTCACCCCTATTTGTTTGTTGATTGGTTTGTTTGTTTTTTATATGAGATCAAAAGAAATCAACAAAACAGATATCCATGTAGCTTGATATAAAATATATGCTTTGAGTCAGGGAAGAACAAATTCAATTTAAGTGTGGATCTGGATCAGTGGGTGAGTCCAGGAATTTAGTTTTGTACTTTTCTTTAGGATTGCAAGATAAGAATACTTTCTATATTTTCTCAGGGAGATATTCATGGTAACTAACTAATTAAGAAAAAATCTCTGGATTTTCTCATATTAATCTCTTGATTATCTTTCAAATCAATCAATTATTAAATCTAGCTCACATTAGTGAAAACTGCCCAGATGATAGTGTTGATTTTGTTCAAATTACATTGAAGCAAAACACATAAAAAACGATGAATAATAAAATATCAAAACTGTTGTAGCCCTCTGGTCTCACCCTGGATGCGGAGGCTCTCCTGGTACTGGATGATGAAATACTCTTGGTTGTGCTGGAGCTTGCGCAGATCATTCTCAGTGTCCTGGGTCATCAGGCGCAGCTCCTCAAAGGCCTGGTTTATCTGCTGGTATTTCTGAGACATGCTGTCCATCATCCCGCCCACAGGAGAGCTTGACTGTCAATTACAAGAAAAACGTGATTGAGAGACAAGCGAGCGGCGGGGGAGAGGCGGAGGAAATGACGAGTCAGGGAACAGAAATTGATAAGGTTGGTTTTTCCATTTGCTGTAAATTGTTTGAATTGTCTGTCATCCTATTTTTATGACGGTTATTAAGCGAAAAAGCTGAGCCCGTTGCTGGGGGATGGGGAGCAAGGAAACAAAATTTAGCTGGACACGATGCATTGACCCCTGTGCGTGGCGGTGGTGCTATTTGACTGTGAAATCCCCACTGGCCACAAGTAAAGTGGGAACACTGCAAACAGAGAGGGAGGAAATGCATTTGCTTATCATACTGAGGCAGACTGCATGGTCAGTTAAAGCTCTGAACAAGAGCACTATGGTGTCTTAAGGTTCAGAGTTAACAGGGTGGAATTCAATCAGCCCAAATATGCATTACACTAATAGAAAAGGCATGTTGTGACTGGAAATCAATTCACCCCAGGAGCTGCTGAGAGTCAGATGTTTTACGCACTGCTGGCTTTATGGTTTTATAACCCAGTGCTTGTTATAACCGTGAAATATTCGACTGCCATTTTTGGACTGCCCTCCATATTGCAGCGTTTGCAGTGGAGAAATACAAAGGGCTGCTTATACAAGGCCATTTTCCGGCATGATTGAATAAGTGGGAGTGTCTGTAGATATCACATTTATGATATAATCCGAGGGGATCGGCCGACTTGGGGAGATAAATGGGGGAAACAGAGGCTGGTTACACAATCCCCCACTATCTGAATCAGTCACCATTACGTGGTGGTGCTTGTGTTTGCAGGCTTTGTGCGGGCTATGAAGTGAATAATGCACGGAGAAGCCTAAGGTGTTTGCAAGTTCATATTTCAGCGGGGAGGTCTGCGCGGGGACCGATCTGCAGAAGTGTACACGCAGGTGCACACATGCACCATACTCACGTTTGTGGCCTCTCTGACGAGCCTCTGCTCCGTGTAGAGGATGTGTTTGATGCATCGGACCAACTCCAGAGGACAGCGGTCATACGTGCTCTGAAAGAAAAGGAGCACATGAGCCGTGTTAGGGCCGGTTAGCCCCTGAAGAGTGGAGCGGCCGCTGCAGACAGGACTCGCCAATTTAGTCGCATCAAGGAAGCTCGCCGAGTTCTGGAGCCAGCGGCGCAGACACACTAAAACCCATTAGATGAGCCTAATGAGTCCCATCTCTGAAGCTCAACACTTTATATAGAGACATGACTCATTAGCATAGCCACACATTGTCCCTCTCACACAAACGCACACAGAACCAAAGTCAAGTGGTTTACGTGCTATAGTAATATATTTTAAATTGCAGTTTCACTTTCAGTTAAAAAAAAACACCGTTGGTGTCAGTTATTGTTGTTGTTTCCTGCTTCAAGTGAAACAATTAAGTTGCTATTGATCACAAAGTTTTTTCGAGGTGACAACAGTACTTTGCTCACCTGCATTATTATGACTTTTTAAGGCTAGAGTGGAGCGCCAGCATTTGGAAAGTTATATATGCCAGCACAGATGAAAACAAGAAAAAGCTGTGTGCTAGGAGTTCAGGATTGCAGTTTCATTGTGCTCAGCAGCCCTCTCACCCTGTTTCTCTGGCCGGCTTTCGGGCAGATGGGAGAAAACAAACAGATCTGTGAACGGGGAGCTCGGTCATAAATAGCAGCGCTGGCCGGCGACCAAAGCCCTCACTTGAGCTGTCCTCTTGTTTTTCTCCTGGTGGATACAACCTGTTCTTAAAACATTTTGTTCACTGTGTACTCTTCCTCAGAACCAGGACAAGAGAGCCGAGCAGCTGTGCCTTCCAACCGCTTGCTTAACATCTTGTCACGTTTGTAAACAATCAAAAGTGTTTTGCTGAAAACACGACAACAGCCAGAGATGATCTCATTTCTTTAAATGTCCCTCTGGAGTTGCTTCTGGTTTATAAACTCTGGGTGCTTGATGTTTCATTTTCATTTTTCAAACATTTTTTTACGCCAGATTTGTTTTTCAAGTGCCAGGTAGATTTATCCGTCATTGATATATCTGACAAAACCCTGCTTTTTTTCTAACTTTGGACAATAAGAGCCCAATAGAGTTGTCCTGTCTGACTTCAAACCAAAGGTAAAAAGCCCCTCGGTGAAACACCATGTATGAACAGGACACGGTGGAATTTTTTTCTGCTCGTTGGCCAATGGCATCAAGTCAAAGGATAAATCTAGCAAGGTGCTATAAATATTGTTATGCAGCTCAGTTCTGGTGGCAGAAGACATATTTCCAAGAGACGCACCTTGAGCTGGTTGGCGTAGTGTCCCAGTTTGATTTTGAGGAGGAAGCCGTCTTCTCCCACCTGGTGCTCAGCCTTGTTCTGCAGCTCCTGTATCAGACTGTCCAGCAGGCGCTTTGCCTTTAACTCCTCCTGCGGGTTCTCCAGGTCTATGACATCCCTAAGAGACACACACAAGCCAAGCAGACATGTATAAATGCATGCACATAGTTGGTGACTCTGATGTGTCGAAAAGAACAAACAGAAGTGGAGGAGGAAAGAAATGGGCCGAATACGCCGAATACGTTATCACGGACAAACAGGCAACTCAAATATTTGTTGGCAAAACTGTGCAGACGTGCACGTTCTGTTTGCACTGAGGAGCAACTCACCAGAGCTGGCCCTCTATCCACTGGGACAGATAATGCCGCACCTCGATGGGGAAGTGCTGACCATAGAGAGACTGCATCTGGTGCAGGGCATCTCCCTGGAGCTGCTGGGCCTGGATCCACACTGCCATCTTCAACACCCTGAGGGCAGAAAAGGGGGTTGGCTATAAATCAGAGAGCAGGGAATGAAGATTGAAGAGATGATGCAATGAGAGGGGATTTGAAAGAATGTGAAATAACTATGTACGTTCCACAGACTGATATTTCTTCACCTGTCGAGGAGATGAAGAAAGAGAGACACCTGGTATTCAAAGAGTTTTGTGGGTGTGAGTATCTGGAATGCTCAGGCTTGAATCACAGGGAACACATGCTTTTTCAACTGAATCAATGTTTAGAAAAACAATTTACATTATAACAAAAGGAAGCCCAATCAAATAAAGAAAGGCTTCAAATTACCAAACACTTCTACTTTATTCCCCATTTGTTATAATTATAATTCTTTTAATTTGGAGGAGGACAGGTCTGGCTACCATGGATGACTTGTATGCTAATAAGTATCTGCAAATCAGGAACTATGTCAGAGGATGAGAGTGAAGGTCTCAGAGTATGGGCTAATTGTCTTATTAGCATCCACTTGAGACATCAGTTAATTTAATGTAAAGTCATACACAGACTCCATTATTCACAGGTTGACTTACACTCATTCTGTACATCACTATCTCTACTCTGTATCAAATGCAACCTTGGCTCACATGCCTGGGTTTGCAGCAGACTCCAAGAGTTCTGGTCAGAAGTTTTTCATTACTACTCAGATGTCTACGTGGACGATCTTCCTCCCAATCCAGAAACAGCCATTCAGGGCTGTTCACAGCAGTTAGAAACTTTAAATCGATACAGTATGGAATGATCATTACAAAGATGGTCCTTCTTATGGTCTGGAACAAATAGATGTCCCCGGGTTTTTTTTAAGCTGGCTCACAGAGCTCTCCAGTACTTCATATATGGAGAAAGCCCGATATGAGATGTCAGGGAAAGAAAGTAGGTTTAAATTTGGCAACCCTTCGACTATATCACAGTACTGAGGGGACCCCCTGGACACCTCCACACCTTTGTGGTTTTTCAACACTTATCTCTTATTTGCTTTTCAAGGCACAATGTAATTGTATAGTCGAAGGGATGCCCATAGTAACATTTTAAACATATGAAGAAGAGTGCATGATTTTTTGGATACTGGAGGCCAGTCCTGGACGGTGTGAGAGTCTGGGGTAACATTAGCAGCTCTGTCCTGATCTTTATTAGACTGGGGTAAGTTTACACTCCAGCAACCGCAGCCAACATTAAGCGTGCCAATGCGTTACCTTACAAACACTTTGGTGAGTCCTCCTAACTCAAGACCTTTTCTCTTGCAAAGTTAAAAGGGACCACCAGCAAAAAAATCCAAACATGTTTATTACAAAATACAAAACTCAGTTTGACAGTGTTTTTCTTTTTCTGCATCTGCAATGACCAAATTACTGGATAGTTTCCCCCGAAACTTGGTTGAAGAACCCATTAAATCCTCTCAGATAATAATGTAATGCATCTTGTGATAAAAAAAATCTAGTATGTTAAGGGGACTTCCATCCATGAGTATGTGCAATTTGCTGCAAATCCAAATAAAAAACTTGAATGGGAGGGGGGGGCTACTGGACTGGTAAACTGAGTTTGCGTGAGCATGGGAAAAGTGACAGGGAAGCAGAACTCAGCGAACAGCCGACTGATTCACCGTGAGATGAAGTTCCTGCCATTTTAACTTTAAGGAAATCTACTTTGAAATGACAAATCCACAATGAATCGACAGATAACCGAACGCCGACCCTGTGACAAACCACTACAGGCGCACACAGTACACACAGTTTGGGGAAACGAAACCTACAACATACGGATGCTTCAGGTTTCGCCTCCATGACTGCAGCGGTTGAGCCGGTCGCAATCGTCTTTCCTCTCAACATGTCAAACAACTGCTCTACATTGTGTATTGCTGTGTGTTGGGTTGGGAGGACCTGGTGTTGTTGGGTCACTGCTGCCTGTTTCCAGTCAACACACCCACTCACCCCTTCTCAAAAGGGGCATAGTCACTGTCAGTAAAAGACTGAGTAAAATGAGTACGCGGGAAGTTTGTGGTGAATGTGTTTATATGTGTGTGTGTGTGTGGTTAGTGTATGTGCGCGTGCATGTAGTGTAATTGTAGGCGCTTGTGTACATTGTTCTGTGTGTGTATCTTTTGTGTGTCAACACGTAGCAGCACAGGCAGAGCAATAAGGCAGAAAAGAAAGTTGATCTACTTTATCTCTTTTGTCTGTGTCTCATTTCATCTCTCTCTCTCTTTCTCGCTCTCTCTCTGTCGCTCATTTCATTAGCTCAGCATAACTCCAGTTCATAATATCCACAATACCCACAAGGCATTCTGTACATTGCTGAAGCCAATCTCAGAGGGATGTTTTCTTTTCCTACTTTAAACTTGCATTTCCTCTCCAAACTATTCAGTAACATCAGTTCACAGTCATTTGGGACATTGTCGTGGGTCTTGCATAAAAAGAGAAAACAGGAAGCTGCTTCCCTGCTCGGAATGAAACTGCATCAAATCGATGAGGATCCCATGACTTGCACAGATAAGATTTAGTTATCTGCCTAATGATACTGGAAAATAAATCAATTGAATGAAAACATCAAACCCTGTCATTAACCTTTCTTCTCATCTGGTCAGCAGGCAGAGCACATGCAAATGTGCATGTCATGGAATAAATCACATAACCTCACAGATGCGTCCATGTGGGTAAATCCACTGTATTCACCGCTGTCAAGGAGTTTAGGTTTTCATCTGCCTTTGTTTGTTTGTTTGCTAATTAGCAAGTTGTTTTTGCGTAAAACAACTTTATGGAAAGATGTGTTGTGGGTTCCAGGAACAGTGGAGCAGATCCAGGTTGTTTTGCTTAAATTGTCTTTAACATTCAGAGATAGACTTTTTTTCAATTCATTTCTCAGAAAATAAATTATGGACCTTGATGAAAAGTCAGGCATGTCTTGGTGACTGATATTCATCATGATATTTATTCATGCAATTTGGTGCAGAGCCAAATGAAAATGTAGATTTTGTGAATTTAAATGCCGTTTCATGAGGGGGGTGTTGGTCCTTGTTTTTTTTGTTTTTTGCTTGTTAGTTAGAGGGATTAAACAGATTTCCACAAACTAGATGGAAGGATGTGGTTTGGGTCAGGAAATAACTTTTGGCCTGAAGATATTTTTTTTCACTTTCTTTAACATTGCAAGAAAGGGTTGTTGTTCTGTTGTCAATCTAGTTGCATGCGTATTTTGGTGGAGCTTGATGGAATTTAGGGGGACTGTTGGGCCTTGGCGGAGATATGCGCTCTCCAGAGTTATACAAGTGTGTGTCTAGGTAAGATGGGCTCAGAAAGATAATTCCACTCCTCGCGGTATTCACGTCCTTAGACACTGAATCCTGTCAGCCTCTGCTAATGCCCCTGTACTATCACCCTGAGTGTTAACGTCAGCCTTTGACCTCCAAGCTTCATCCTATCCACTGAAGAACTAAAGAACAGACTTCAGTTAGCTGCTAGTAGTTGTATGAGTGGCTCACTTCTCCACAGACAACAAGCTTTGCTCCATAAATCCTGACAGATTGTTCTGGTAAACTGTGGGTTAGCTGCATGGCCGATGACTTTGACGGTCATAAGTAAGGAGTCGCTTCGCACAGAACTGGTCATTGTGTTGAGAAAGCCATTCGTTAAAGCTATAATTTAATCACATTAGTAAATTATTTACCTAGTTGGCAAACTGAAAAATCACATAACATTTAATGCTCGTTCATCTTTGAGTTGTTTTTAGAATGAGTAAAATTACAGACAGAAGATGACAAACACTATATATTTCCAAAAGACAACTAGAACGCATATTCTGCCATTGCCAAGTGGTGCCTGTAAATTGCAATTTCGAATTTCACACACTCCCCTAAATCCACTGATTGTACTCATTCAGATCCATGAATAATTCTCTGAGAAACTAACAAAAGTTGACAAACGGCCTATCTTGCAATGATTAAGAAAGTGAACAAAATAAATCACTGGATCTAACCCCAATCAAACCACACCCAAATCTAACGGGTTGTTCACTGACCCATACCACATCCTTCCACCAAGTTTTGTTGAAACCTGATCTGTTTGTTTTTATGTAATTTTGCTTAGATACAAAACAACAAAATAATAAATTGAGTGTATTTCACCAGTATATTATCTGCGAGGGCATCAGTGCCCCAAACTGTCAGCTGATTGGAGGAGGAACTAAACAGGAAGAGCATGAAACCTCTTTCTGTGACACCCACGGCGGATGCCAGATTGTCTGTCTGTGCCATCCCCCTTTAAGGCAGACATACAGACAACGCACGCAGTGCATGCTGGCAGCTAAAGTGTAGGTTGTGCAGCCAAAAGACAGATGGAGAAACTGTGTGTTAACCAATCTGTCTGTCTCTTTAACAGTTCTCGAGGGTGAAGGATCAAGGCTGGCAGTCATTAACGCCTCTGTTCTCACCTCCACCGGGAGAACGAGATGCTTCCCATCATCTGCTTCACTGTCACTAACCACAACATCCAAACATCCTGGCATGAACCTGAGATATGCCGTGACAGCTAAAGAGTCCCCTTATCGTTTTCTCTCTTCTCCACGTAATCAATTTGACCAATAACGTTAAAATTAAAACTGCCAACTAAAAAAAAAAAAATCCAGCTTACCTCTTGTTTTCAGCTCTGTGTTACCATGTAACAGCAGGAAACTCTAAAGAGGAGCACCACAAACCTGAGACAGAGAGACAGAGAGAGACAGAAAAAGAGACAGAGAGAGAAAGCATGAGGGAGAAAGCAGAAGGAGGAAGTGAGTCAAACTTGGTGCTTCTGAGGAAGCTTCCCCCCCCCAAGACCGGTGCATTGACAAAAAGCATGAGCGATTGAAGGCGAGCTGAAAATGGGTGAAAGGGAAAGTCCACTGAACAGATTTCTCTTTATCCCGGTAGTGTTGGACACGTCAATTAAATAACATGATTTATGAGAATGGACAAATACCTCCCATTAGTTCCTCACTGATTAGTAAAAAGGCAACGCTCTCTTAGAGATGATATGAAGGGAACTGGGAACTACTGCAATTAAAAAGACATTTGTGGGAAAATAACTGATGTCAGGACTCTAAAAGCTATAAATACCTGAACAGATATTCTACACACTTTCGTTAAAAAATAAGAAAAAACTGAAAGGAAATACAAAGATGTGAGTGTGTAAAATTACAGCAACTGCTGAGGGTCAAAAGTTGAATTCATATTAGATTAGTTGCAATTAAATTTGTATCTGTTTCAGCCCTGTGTCCTCTCTCACCCATAATCAAAGCTTATCCAAAGTGGAAGAGATAATAATTCTTGAAACGCCGGCTTGTTGGTTTTAATCATATACATGAACATAAAGATGGAAAACATGGAAGCTCCCTAAACGGTAAGCCAGAACATCTTAAATCGCCTCCTACTGGCTGGCTGCAGTAAAGGTCCTAAACCCTCTTCAATGTTAGCAGATGGATCAATTTAAAAAGTCAAAGTATGTGACAAATACATTTTAGGTTCTTATCACACAGATAGATATACATTTCTATGGTAAGTGTGGTTTTAATTTGTTATTTGATGCGATAAAAAAACTATGTGAAAGGTCATAATTGACAGCAGAGACCGAGTTGCGATTGGTTGAGACTGTGAGTCTGCAGGACCTCGCTACCGCGGCTCCACCCCAGGATCAGTGCTGCACAAACTCTGGCCCCAAATGATATCACCAGCTGCGCGTTGGCAGCAGGCCTATCTAGGATATATTGTACAATTTTATACAATGGGAGGAAGAGGAGATGTGCCGTCCATCTTTACTTACAGACTTTGTTACAGATGTTAACACTTCCTGCCCAGTGAGGGACCGAGGCTGAGTGGAAACCATCTGCGCCTTCTCTAATCAATTGCTTATTTAAAAAAAAAATTATATCACACAGCCCATCTCCTTTTTGTCAGCCTGTTCTTATCTTGTTTCAGTCATAAACAAGAAATAATGCTTTCATGAACATAGCAAATGGGGAATGACCCCTGATTAACGGGTATCATTTGCACCACAGCTATTAAATCATTATTTCATACTCAAAACAAATTATTTGAAAGCAAACAAATGCATGGATATTTCATGTAAAAGAAGTGGAGTTTTAATAGAAACAGATCTTAAGTTGAACCTTCCAACTGTGGTGAAGGCTAATAACAAACGATTTGGGTAAACATATTTTAGTATTTCTTTTAATTAAGTTTGACAAAAGGGAATCATGGTTGCCCATGTTTCTTATTCCATTAGCAAAGGAACCACATGACCTCCTGGTGAGTACGGTACTGGCACAAACAAGAGAGCTAAAATAAGGAAAGCCTTGTTTTTATCTCTTTCTCATAATTTATCTGAGAAAAACATGTGTGGGGTAAAAGGAATGTCCAAATAAAAGCAGAGGACGGTATCAAGTAAAATGTGTGTTTTGTTCCTCTAGTTCCTCGTGCTCTGTTTCCCATGCTTGTTTTCAGGACACATGTAGTGTTTGGCTGGATGGAGAGACTGGAAGGTGTCATGGTTTGAACAGCCTGACAGAACGCCATCGCTGTCATCCTGACGCACAAACAGTCCATGAAGTTAGGCTTGTCGTCATCGAGAGAGCTCTCGTTTCTGGCTGGACGCCGGAGGAACAGAACATCAGGAACCCACATGCTGGCAGAGAGCTCCAGACAAATATGCGAGTATCTTTATTTTGCTGTCTGGATCCGTCTTCCTTGGCTCAATCCTACTTTTCTCTGCCTTGCCGCTCTGTTTGTTCAGTTTAACTCTTTCTCTACCTCTGCGCTGCCTCGTTTTTCCGCAGCAAATCCCAAACAGGAGAAAGAATTTAATCTAAAAGTTTCGAGGTTGCGTCTAGAATTTGTCAAGGTCCCGTCTGTGCCTTGCTGCCTATGACCTCCGCAGCAGAACCCAAGGTCACACTGCTTCTATGGAGCCCACATCAACCCACGGCTCATTTCAAACCAAAATACTGACCTGCTTGATGCTATTGTGACTCCACTCTCACAAAACAAATAGATAGAAAACACAAAATACGATACCAGAGCTCGGCCAAAATAGATTTTTTGATTGTACTTGTGTTTTCTTTATTTCACTTCAATTTCATGCCTTCATTTTGTCTTTGTCGTAAGGATCTGATAGAGCCATTTATATATTTATATATAAACAGGGAAATATATCGGATATTGGACCGGTCTCTCCCTAACAATATTAATAACAATTCAATAATAATATAAAATGTTCTTGTCAAAAATATGACTTATGACTAATAAATGCATTTTTCCATAAAGCGCATATTGCAAAACATAATCACCGATAACGATAAATCCTTGAAAGGCTCACATCATCCGATTCCTCTCAGCCAACCGATAAATGAGTCGGGCTGTAGTTGATATCACCAGTAAAACATCTATAAAAAGCCATGACACACACAACCATCACCAGTGACCTGCCAAAAAGCCAGAAGCGCACCATCCTCACTGAGGTTTACCGATGCCTAATGTGCTTCTCCTCCCATAACTCAAACTATGTGAGGAGCGTTAGGCTGAGCTTTCAGGAGACAGAGTGATGCTGCTTGAAATGAAAAGCCTCCCGACTCCACACAGGAGGTTGTTATCTTCAACATGTTCTCAGAGGACAAAGATGGGCAGAATAATAGTGCAATATAACGCAATTAAATACTACTGCCCTCCTGTAAATGCTGCATTTGTGAAGTTTATATTGTTCAGGTGTCAAGGGGGGTGATAATTCAACTCTGTGGTTGTTTGTCAGAGCTCGTTACTGGTCGGACCACAGCTCGCTGGAGCTGGAAGGTGTTCCTGGTATTTTGTTCACTCTCACACACAAACTTTGACTTTTACCTCGACTGGCCCTTCAGGGATCATCGGCTGGTGCTCTCCTTTATCTTTATTGCCATTCTTTTCCAAAAGAGGGGGAGAAGACCTTGGCTGCATCTCCAAAGCTGTTCTCACACTCGCATATATACTGCCAACACATCAGTGAGTCAGTCAGTCAGTCACTCTGTCGATCACTCTCTCACTCAGTCACTAAGTCATTCACTGCCTTCAACTGATAAATTTCCATTTAAAGAAATAAATCCACGTTGTGTTTGACTCTTGAATTTCTCTCTTTCTCTTGCTTCAGAACCACACACAGTTCAACATTAGGTTAAAGAAAAAAAATAAAAATAATAGTTTTCTCCCCTCGGCCCCCATTTACCCAGCGTTGGCTGAGATGAGGGGAACAACTGCGCTGGCTTTCTTTTTCGCCCACTGTGCAGGATGATGGCATATTTATGAGTGGAGAACGTCTGGGAATGAGAACAGGAGAGCGGGTTCCAGCTAGCATTACACAACAGTTCAAAACAAAACAAATCAAAACCCCTGTCCTAATTCAGGCTGCACAGAGTTCTCTTTACCAGCCCAGAGAGAGTGAAAGTAAAGGCTGATTGCTTCATTTCCATGCTTCCCAAGCTAAGTCTTACAAAACTATGCTAAATGGCACTGAGAGGAGCACATACCTCCGCAAAGGCCCAATAACAGTCCATGTATGAAACCACAGGAACCCGATTTTGATTTGGATCTGCAGCAAATAGCACACACTCATAAATATCAGTACGATTTTATCGTCAAGATCCATTAATTATTAACCAGGAAATCATAGAAAAATGTAAAAAAAAAAAGGAGAACTTCCTCACAATGTTGAAGAAAGTGTAAAGAAAAGTCCTGGAACTGCTGCAAAATGTAATGGGTTCTCTCTTGACCCAAAACACACACTTCCCCCAAGCTAATCTGTCCATGAGTATTTTTCTGCATAATTCTGCTCATAACAGACAAACAAAATAAATCACAGATGAAAACATAACGTCAAAGGCGAAGGTCCGAACCAGTTCACACCAAGTAAACTCGATCCCCGCGCTTTTCGTGAGAAAACACAAAACCCTTAACGTTATCAAAGGCACGGCCTCAGAAATGTAATCTGTAACATTCTCTGTGCATGAACCTTCATCTCGAGCGGCTCACGCGCTGTCGTCGTCCTTAAAAAGCATAAAACATTTATTTTACGCAATTGTTGAGCAACTAGCGGGAGGGGGGGAGGGGGGGGGTGACATGTTTCAATGGAAAATGAGCTTGCAAACTGTGACTCTACTCCGAAAACAAGCTTTGATACACCGACACACATCTGTCAGCTCATTGGTTCCTGGAGAGGACTGAATAGCACTTTTCATACGAGTCAAATCTTTGAGGATAAGAACGAGACCTCCAGCGCTGGAGTTGGAGAAACCGACATGATGAAGTCACATTTTTAACGAGCATAAGTGGATTATTCTGCATGAGAAAGATACAGAGAATTCACTGAACTCTGAAACAGGGAGAGGATGTGAACGTGTGTGTGGGTGTGTGTGGTCCAGGTATTACTCATGTTGTGGAGACTTAAATCTGTTTAACGTCACTTTAAGGGGACAAAAAGCATGTCCCCATAACACAAATCATTAAATTGTTACGGTGAAAGCATGTTTTATGGTTAGGTTATGGTAAAATGTAGGTAAGGGTAACATTATGGTTAGGATTAGGTTAAGGAGGATTAGGGCAAATCAGTAGTAAATATTTGGTTAGGGTTAGAGTAAATCTTCAGGGGTTCAATTTAAGCCATTGTAATGTTCTCTCTGTGTATGTGTGTGTGTGTGTGTGCTGCAGGAACTCTGTCCAATCACTGGCTCTGTTGTCTTCACTTAACTTGCAGCAATCACAACTTGGTATTAGCCGCCTGTGACGAGGGCGTTTTAAAGCCCAGCTCGGTCTCAACATATCCAGGCGCGTTCTACTACACGAGCAAAGCAGATTCAACACACACGCGTGTCACCCACTCTTTCCTCTGAGAAACAAACCAACACTGTCATTCATCAACGTAAGCAGGAAACTCAAGTGCCACCCACCATTCAAACCAACTTCCCCCGTGCCCTCTTCAAACCAAGGCCCCGTCAACACCAGGCTCAAAAGGACGTTTACACACAACACGGTGCCGCAGCTATGGTTTCGTTGTGTCTTCGCATGTTCCATTCAAATTTTTGCAAAACGCCGCAGTTGACCGCAGCCTTTTGACATCACAGTAAATCAAAGACAGTCATTTAAAGAGCTCAACTAGTATGGACGTTAGGGGCCGATGCCGATGGCCTTCGAGAAAAACATGTCTGAGCTGATTTATCAGGCCTGATATTTAACACGTCAACAACCAACTTGATTTCAAATAACTATAACTAAAAAGAAGACATTAACACCAGATTTTGTTTTGCACACCTCTGTTAATTTTGAAAAATAAATGTTTTCATATCAAGAAGCACAAACCCTGATATCGATATGTCTGTGAGAGGCTGATATTGATTGATTTGATCTGTCATTCACCGATCATTCATTGATCCACAGCTGAAAATACTTTGAATCCTGTGTTTAAGAACATTACTGACTGACTGAGACATTAATGTCTAATAAATTAGACTAAATTAGACGATCCAACAGATCTGTCAATTAATTGGATCGTAGAAACCTGGCTTTAACCTTGTGTTTGGCATTTTGGTTGAGTTGAAGTAGGATTGTACTTCTTTAAACTTTACTTGAAATAGACCAAACGTACCAGTGCAAACATTTTGTCACCGTGAGGTCTGCGTTGAAGTTATTATTAAGTGCAGCAGTAACTGTGTAGACGTGACGATACACTAACATCTTTCTTTCTTGTGGCTTGCGGACGTGAGACCTGTCAGATGTCTTTAGATGATGCTGGTGAATCATCTGAAAGATTCAAAGCTTTCTTCATAACTTCATTTCACACATGAAACATGTATCAAGTCTGTGACGGTGGATTTTGACATGATACTGACATGAAGTGAAGCCAGTGGCTGTTTCAACATCTCCATTCCACACGACAACCGTTTGGCCCATCATTTTGGAGTTAAATCAGACATAAGTTATTTATTTACTTTTTTATTGAGTCACTTCAAGTCTATTCTAGTCCCAGCCAGCTGCTGTTGACGGTCAAGAGATAAAACGTGGGGGAGTGTTGATTCAGAATTTATCATCGGTTTCGGCCGCCTCCTGTCGTTCTCACTAAAAGTGTGTGACTGGAAATGACATGCAAAAGAATTGATAAGAAAGAGGAAGGTTCTTACTGGTGTGAGGCAGCTCATGTCCTCCAATAAATCGACTTGGTATCTAAGTGCAATCAACAATAACTAAAACAAACATAGTTTACAGATTCTGTTAAACTGGATGAAGATCAGTTAAAGCCTCATAATCCATTCAAAAAATCTATAAAAATACACATTTTGTATATTTTGTGACTCAGTTGTGTGTTTATCTGAAATTGAACAAGTTGGAGCCTGAGGCTTGACCTCATTCTGATTGGTTCACAGTGTTAATGAACAAAGTCCCAGAGCTAATTGTTGTAGTTTGTTATGATTTATTTAGAACAATGGTTTTGAAAGAAATGAGAAGATTGACTAAGAAACAGGACTTGACTCTTGACGCTGCCCTGAGAGAAGATTGGCAGCAGGGGAAAAAAAACGATTTGCTAATTATAGCATAATTTTGTCTACACAGCAAATTGAGAAGAGTTGAATTATTGGTGTTAAACTAGACATACACTAGTAGAGTTAATTATACTCTGGATAGAGTTAATCCATTATAATTAACTCTCAGTCGATAAATAGTTGTTGTCAAAACCGAGTGTAAAAAGGAAGTGTCACTTAATCAAATCTCTAAGTGTAAATGTTTAAATATTAACTCCGAACTTCTTACTCTAAACTCTGATCCTGTATTTCACACCTCAAGTGTTAACGTCACCCCTCCCCCCTACACCGTACGAACACCGCTCTGCTGAAGCAAGTTCTGCGTGTCAATTGGTCTGCTGAAGATAGAGCTACCTCTCAACTTTTAACGGTTACACTGTTCGGTAAGTACATGAAGTAGTATCTGATAATATTGTATTTTATATTAATATTACTCTTCGGGCACCCGGTCATTGTGCAATGGTGAGCCACGGTAACTTTACTCTTCACGCTGTTACTAACCACCCAAACACCTGCTTAATGAGCTAGAGGTTAGCATGCATGCCTGGTCTCACTGTAACGTAAAAAGTGAGTAACGGCAGTAAACGGTAAGTTTGGCTTGACGTTTTGAATGAGTGGGACGAGTCATGCACTTTGTAACCATAGATATAAAACGTGATAAAATGGTGCTAATGGTTCGGAGTTGCTAGCTAGCGTGCTAACGTGGTGCTAACGCTAGCAAGCCCTTTGTCCAAAGTAATTTCTAAATTTTTTTTTTTTTTTTTTGCGAAAATAACACAGCTCTTGGTGAAGTATAAGAGGGAGTTATATTTCTAAGTGTCATATGGTTTATCTTGGGAGACACTTCAATGTCGATTCCCTCAATGACATGAAAATAACTAACAATACTTTTTTTCTGTGCCTTATGTCTTTTAAAATGTGTAGATGCATTAATGTCTCCTGGCATTTCTTGTGGTAAGATATTTTTATTATATGGGCTAAGCTGCATGATATGGCTCACATTGACTTTTCATTTTAATAACAGTGGGTCAGATAAATTGTTCATAAAGCTATCCTCTCTTTTAATTCACTGAATTCATATAGAAAATGCTGGCAAAGGTGGAATACGGAGGAGTCCAAAAATACATCAAAATTCCACAAATTGATGAAAACTTTGACTTCCAGAAGTTTCTTCAAGAAGGTTTGTCTCCACACATTTTAAGCAAAAAAAACCCTTATAGGCCATTTTAGAGAATATTTTCATTTTTGTAGTGTGTCTGTTTTGCTTTTAAGCTTTTTATGCTCTAAATGTTTAAATGACATGGTTGATAATAAACTTAATGTAACGTTATTTTTTTTTATTTTTCCCAGTAACAGACAAATTTAGTCTGCAGGCCCAACTTGTGACTGAAGGTGTGCTCAGCTTGACTGACACATCAGAGACTGAGGTTGATGCCGACACATTCGATGAGCTGGTCAAATCAGGGGTGAGAAACTTCAAGGTTGGATATAGCCAGTATCCAATAACAGGTAAGGTTATGTTGTCTTGATTTTTTTTTTTTATCATTCACCAATCAATAAATTATTGTTTTTAATTTAAATTGATTCTTCTCTGAACTGTTTTTTAGACATTGCTATTACTTTGGATGAATCAGATTCATCTGTAGACCCATCACCATCTCCAGCATCATTGCCAGACCCTCCAGCATCACTAGCTTCGACGCCAGACTTCACAGCACAATCACCGGTTGACCTACCTTTAAGAAAATCTGTAATATCATAATACATGAACAACGTGCTTTCATAATAGGCTGTGCTGTTGACACACTGTACTTCGATGAACATTTTCATGCATACTGTATAGAAGAGCAAAATAATAAACATATTGTGATTTTCACTGACCAGCTGACGTATTTTAGACCGTTTGATAAGCAATACTCGTGAGAGTGAAAGGACATACATTGTGCTCAATGTTCTAATATTTGTGGTGCAAATCTGAAAATAAATGTTTTTAAACTGCCAAACATGACTACCTTTTTATTTTAGCAAAGTTTATTTTCCAAGTATTTTTTTAGGAATATATATATGTAAGAATTATATTGACATCTTTTAAGTGTTATGGGGGTAACACTTGTGTAGTTAAGATATAGTCCTCTGAGAGAGTTAATTGCTAACACTACATAGAAGTGTTAAAAAAAACTAACACTGGTTGGTGTTAGGCAGTGTTAAATTTTAACTCCAAAAAGAGTCAAATTTACACTAACTTAGTGTAAAGGTACCAACACTCGTAAAAGTGTTAAATTAACACTCTGAGGTGTGGACCCATATAGACACTTTAAAAGTGTTAAGATCAACTCTTACAGTGTTAATTTGGGTATGCTGATTTTACTGTGTAAATAAAGGGCGCCGAAAATAAGCAAGTGACTCCACTGTCTGCCCTCTCCCCTGCCTCCCGGCTATTACACGTCCATGCCCCCTGTCTCTCCCTCACAGTCCAGCTGCTCCATGACAGAGGCAATGCATTATCACACACACACTGCAGCAGCATATACAAATAACATCTGAGTGTAAAATCAAGCCCATATCTCACTTCCTGTGTTATGTCCATGCCCAAGTGGTGGCATCCTAAAAAAACGTTAAATCCGCAGAGAGAAAATTACACAAACCCCTGAGCAGCAGGAACGAGACAGGGTCGAGGGTTTAAACGTTAGGCCGGGGTTCGGGAAACACGAGGTGGGGTCAAGAGGCCCGAGAGGGACCTGGGCACAAACAAACCTGGAAATGCGCTGGAGTGCAGAGCAGCAGTCGGGACGCAATACATTATCCCAGACAGGACAAACATCCCCATTACATCACCCCCACTGGTCTGGACAACTGTCCTTCCCCTGCATGCAAACACCACAGGCCGGGTACATCGACAACTTCTCCACTAGAGAATCACGAATGGGTTTGTTTGTATTCCACATTTACATTAACTTGGACAAGTTCAGAGCAGATTCCTTAGGTGTTAAAAAGCAGCCGGGCCAGTTGTGGAACATCCACCTGCACTTCAGTTTGTCTCTGACCGCACACAAAGGTCAGAGTCTTCACTGACCTGTTCCTCAGGCGCAGACGTGGAGATCATGCTGGCACAGAGGAGACAGTCGAGCGGATGTGACAAACGATTCACGTTGAATACATGAAATCAAAGAGTGATCTAAAAAAAGAAGAAGACAGGGGAGACTCGTTGTCACAGAGGAGCGCATGACAAGCGAATGTGCCAGGAGCTAATAGGGAGGGACAGACGGCTACAAGAGGGGCTTTGTGCTTTCCAACCTGCCCGGAGGTCCTGTTGCTGTGCTCCAGCCCACATCCCATCACGCTGTCAACGTGAGGAAGACCGCTCATTAGTCCAGTAATGTGCTCCTGTGTGTGTTTGTGTGTGTGTGTGTGTGTGTGCGCATAGGCACATGTTGGCGTGTGCAGGTGGGGCCGCACGTACTAATGTGGAAAAACTTTAATTAAATATGGCTCACCAGACTAAATTAACACGAAGAGAAAAAGGGAACACATTTGATGGCGAAATCTCATTGAGGGCTGAACTCTGCCCTGCAGGCCTCTGCGATCAGCTCCTGTCGTTATTTCTCTGCACAACCCGGAGCGGCTGTCACCATCACGTCCTCGCATTAGGAAGATGAGCTCCTTCTCGAGCCGCCTCTGTCACGGAAGGACACAATCGATCGAGACTGTGCGAGCCGACCGTCAGGCAAACTGTGCCGGAGTCAGGAGCACCGACTGTGTGAGTGTGTGTGTCCCTTTGTGTGTGTGTGTTTGGTCGTGTTAGACACAGCTTATGAGCTAATGGAGTTACAGGCCCCTTGCTTTTCCCTGCTCTTAAAAGAATCTACATGACAAACATGTGACATGTGACGTTTGAGAGCGTGAGCGATTCGTTAAAAAAAGGACAAATCAACCGTATGACAGTCTACAAAGTCAGAATTACAAATATATTTTTTTTATCAAAAATAAAAAAGGTTGACTTGCACATGTGTAAGAAATATAATGTCAATTGGACTGAAGCAAATCTGAAACATTCAGGAAAATCTCCAGCTGAACTTGACAAAACCAACTGAGGGGAAACTGGTGCAACACACGTCACTGATTCGATGCTAAAGTCCATCGACCACACAGATTTATGGAGCTGAGTTGACTTGAGAGTGCATATTTTTTCACAGCAGACAGACTGCCAATGCTCAAGGCAAGCCAGAAAAAAAACCCGTGTGCGCATGTGCACATTCAAACGCCACTAAAAGAGGAAAATGACCAAGGGGAATAAAAAGAGAAGTGGCAGTGAGATAACCGAATCAAAATTAGACACTTCAAAAAGAAACGCATTTAATGAAACACAACATCTGCCAACAGCTATAGTATATTTTCAAAGGGTCTTGTTATTAATTTTTTTTTGGAAAGCAAACAGAGAAATGTGTTAAAAAGGCCCAGGGCCAGAGGGCTGGGGGTGTAAATGGACAGAGAGTGTTGATGTGTCAGTTTGATGCCGGGCCGTGTAGCACGAGAGCCACGGTCAACCTGACATGAGTCACTCGCCTCACATTGAACTACAATAACTCTACCTTCCATTTCTGCCATTGCAGTCCACTTGGACTGTACTAGTATGGATGCCAGTCAATATATATATACATTTCTAATAATGAAAATGAAAAATAAAACCAAAGAAATATCTATAATAAGCAAAATTTCCATTAATTGAGTCAAGCTTTAAGTCGGTGACGTTTGACGTGACGCAAGTTCTTTCAAATTAAAAGCGCAGGCCGCAAAATAATAAGGGAGTGAAATCAAAAACTAATTTGTGCCCCACATATTAACATCATCAGCAGCTGTTAGTGCTGAAATGTTAACATCTTTTTTTAAATAACAATTAACTGGATAACAATCACCCCTTGTTGTTTCAGACTGAACAGCACACCTCAGTCAGTCCCATCGACCGTGACAATCCCACTATAGAGCTCTAATTTAGCCGTTTGTGTTCTCCTCGTAGACACACACATAAAAAGACCCCGAGACACTCTTCAGACTGACAGACCAAATGTAATTGTCCAAAGACGTAAGAGTGGCCTCCAGGGAGCCAGTTACCCGCGGCGCTGCAGCGGGGGCGAGAGGCTACTGTTTGTTTTCTGGCTGTGATGATGAGCCCCTGCAAAAATAAAAGAAGTAGACCGTCTCGGACAGGCATTATGTGGCCGTTTTTCAGACGGGTGATAAAAGGCCTGTGGGGGGTTGTTGTGTTGATATTGTACACAACTGACTGAGACATCAAACAAATGTCTGAAAGTCTCAAAACACTCAGAGTACTTCCTTTACCGTGGATCGCTCAAAGTGAAAGGAGCAGTGTGCTGAACCTTTTAGGCTTGTTTTTGCCAAAAGGGACTTGTTCCGGTTTGCAACGTTCCATTGATACAGAGATTACCTTCCCTGGATTGCTCTGATTCTGAGGAAAACAAACTTAATCAGAATTGGAGAGCACATACTGTCCCCCCGCCAAGGCTCAAAAGTCACTTCAAATTCAATCAAGTTGCACATTCTCGTTGATACCAGTCCTCTAAATATGCCTGATTTGTTTCATCAAGAACCAAGAATTATTGAGAAATGGGCAAAAATGAAATCTAGGAAAAAATCATGAATCCAGGAGAAAATGTAAATGAGGTCTTTTCTTGGCCCATGTCACATCCTTCCACCAAATTCCGTGGAAACGTGTTTGGTACTTTTTGAGTCATCCTGCTGACAAACATGCAAACAAAGCATAATAAAAAACATGACCTTCAAGTCTTGTTTTTGCAGGTTGAACCTTTGCCGTCTGTGAAAGATGGCCGCAACCAGCATTAGCACAGGCCGGGCACACAGGCATGTTAAGAACGGACGTTAATTTGCAAACATCAGTTTTTTTACGAGATACGTGTCAGGAGTACACATTTCTGTGCACATTTTGACAACAAGGTGCTAAAGTTCCTTGTTGCAGCCGCAACTGGGTCCCATGTTTCGTTGAGTGAGACAAACGAGCGGGCGTCACAGTTTGAAAAGCTCTGCAGTGCAGTGACCAGGTACTGACAGACGAGAGGAGGAGCTGATGGGCGGGGAGATCAGAACGCAGATGATTACATCCCACGAGTGTTCAAGTGTGTGAGTGACACACAGTTAAAAAGTCAGCAGTGCAAAGCCAGTAGCCCATTCCTGAGAGATAATCAGTATCAATCACAACCTCACAGTAACATCCCTGAGGTTGTGGGTCTGGCACGTTATTATGGTGAGGCTGCTAATACTGTCAGAGGGAGCGCACAAACAGAACCCAGAGAGGGAAATACTTTTGTGTACACTGCAACCAATGGAAATGATCCATCTGTACACGGTGTGAGGAACAAACTATGAAATAAGAAAACGATTTTTTTTGCAATGAACACTTGAAATGTGCCGCTTGCTCTCATGCTTTAAAACAGTTACTAAGGAGACAAGACAATAATTCGTAATAATAGCAAAGATGAATTAAATTATAATTTTTTTAAACTGGTGAAACTTCATGGTTTACAGCTGAGACTGACGCGTAACTGGTTGAGTGCATGTATCGGGCATTTTGATTCCACGGATTCATCTACATGAAGCCAGCAGCGCAAGATACATGAATTTGTATGATTTGGGCTTTTATTGTTTCTGAACAGTGGGAGGAAGTGGAGACGCATCGTCCAGCTATGTTCACAGTCTATGGGGGAAGGTGGAATAAAAAAAAGGCTGAGGTTGAAGCTACTCAGGTTGAATTGGTAAATCATTGTCTCGATCACAGTCGTACCTCCCCTCGCTTCCCTGAAACACGGAGCGTAACATCTGCTAGTTTCTGCGTCACAGGCTGGAGCTGTCTGCGTGAGCCATTGAGCTGCAGTCAGTATGAGGTGGGATCAATCAGGGAGTCATAATATACTGCAGGTGACAGCTGCCCCGCCCGACGCTGCTGCCCGGCCTGAAAAACAACCACTTGTGTGTCATCCCTGGCAAGCGCTCTGGTGCGTTGCAGCTCGGGACGCACAAGTCGGACACCTTAGCGGGTGGCCGTCCCTTCCTGCATCTTTCTGCAGAACTACTTCAGTGTTATTTAGGTAACAGAGACACCTTAGTTCACTGGTGATGACATGTCGCAATGGTGGCCTTTTACAACCTTGTGGGACCTATTTAAAGGAGCTGGCCTGGCAGGGAGAGGTTGAAATATCTTTTGATTATGTTTTTGTGATCTAAGTTTATTTTTAGTCCAGAAGAATCGCTCAAAGCATTAATATATTAATTTATAACACACGAATCCCAAGAATACCTCAGGAGATGTGTCACTTTTGATAAGGTGGTTTTGAATAAAACGGTATTATAAGTCAGTTTTCCTGAGAACATTGCACTCAGATGTCTGATTCATTCACAGCATGGTTAGATAAACACACTGTGCGGTGTCATTCAGCACTTCGCAGGGAGGAGGGAATTAATGCCGCTCGCAGATCGCTATTGCTGTACTCTGTGCACTCGCCGAGTCCCTGGCAGTGTGACCTCATTGTGCTCAGCTGGCCCGCTAGCCTCCGAACCACCCCGCCCTAAGCCTCTTGCAGCCAGAGCTCCACCAGCCAATGATCTGCTTTATTCCCGCGGCTCACGCTCTCCAACCATCTGGACGGACGCCGGAGAGAAAGTCAGACTATTTGAGGTGAGAAAGGCTGCAGCCTCTATGTGAAGAGGAAACCGTGCAGTTTTTTTAAATACTTTCAGATGTGAGGCTGGATCTCCCCTTTGTTCATATTGGACAGGCGGTGCACAGCTGTACTACTACAAATAAACCTGGATAGAGTGCCTGCACATCTTTTTGGATCAATATTAAGTTTGGCATGGCTCGTGATTTTGTCCGCAAACGTATTGAAATAAATAGAGATAAGCACACAAAAGTATTTTTTCGTTTACAGTAAAGCAACAGATGCAGAGATCATCCAAACAGGTGACACAAGGGACTCACACTTATATCAACGCTGGTATTGTCAAATTATGTTATTGTCTTATTTCTTCTGGTTGCTACTCCGTTTAAAATTCTGATACAGTGTCCTAACAGGCACCACAAAAAGAGTTTTAAATCAGGATTCGTAATTAGGAAGGAAAATAGAGAAGAGTTATTATCTCCAGTGGTTTTTTTACCTTTCATGTTGCCACTAATGAAACACAAAGGCAGCACTAATGGTTTGGTTCAACCAGTTTTTCCCCAATTCCCTCAGAACTGAGCAAAAAACAGTTTAACTTCTTTCTTTTTATCAATTGAAGCTGCAGACATTAAAAGCCACATATATCTGGTGAAATCCATGATTGGTGAAAAATAACTTGACTTCTGTATTCGTCTCATCTCGGTCTCCCTTGTCCGTAACATTGACGACACACTGAGCTTCTCTGTTCGCTTCTGGATATAGAATATAGCCTATGACACATTTCTGCATTCATGCATGCACAAGGATTAGACCACAGTGCACGTCTGTGTGTGTGTGTATTTGATCATATGCGTCCACACATAGATGTGCATCCGTGCGTGTTGGTGTCAACTACAGAGGACCAGTGGGTGACATTATATAATGTGGGGGCCCAGAGGGAGTGTTAAATGTGGATATGGCCTGCAAGCTGAAGTCCGCGGCAGCAGGAATGCCGGCTTGCTGGAGCGATGCCACTATGGGATACAGGCCTGCAGCCAGTAAAACCCAACGACCAGAGATACACACTGGGAGGACGACCGGGTAGCCAGTTGTCACTGTCCCGCAGTCTGCTATAATCAGACATCAGCTCAAGATAGTGTTAGTCCACTTGGAAAAACAGACTTAGGCTCAACCTGCTACCTTGTAGAGTGCAACCACCGGGCAGCAGCCATGTGCTCTGTCAGGATGAACTGTCAGGATGCATTTTTATCTTCTTAATCAAAATGCACAGTGTTTGATTTGAAAAGAGTCAAACTAATACTGGAAAGGAGTGACGCTTTTATCCAAAGCAGTAAAAGGTGCATCACGAGATACCAGTGATTAAAGGGGTTGTACACAATTCCTGTATTTTCAACCATGACATTTAAACCATTTACTAAAGATAACCAGACATCAGTAGAGTGCATGTACGTGCCCTTCATCCAGGGGCCAACCGGGAAAGTCGCTGTAAATTCAATCAAGCTGCACCAAAGAGCAAACAAGATCCCTGCATGATTATCAATGTTTGAAAAAAACAACGCTAATGAAAGTAAAAAGAAAATGACTGAGATCGGCCCCAAAGTTTAGTGGGTTGTCCCCTGGACTATGTCCCACCCTTCCAACAAGGTCCTCTGTAGAGGTAAAGGTTGAATTCTCTAAAGTCAAATTAATAATGATGATAATTTATTTCCTTGTTACTATCTAAACTGCCCATTTTACTGCAGTGCGCCTCAATAGGTTTAACAATTCCCCTCAGTTAATAACAGACGTCTGATGACTCTTCCATCACCGCAGCACAGAGACACTTTCCTCTAAACTTGTGATAATTCATCTTCCACCTCTTTGCTTGATTAGTCATTGGCTCTTAAACAGTAAAAAAAAAAGTTTCCAAATGTCACAACGTGACATCATCAAATGCCTCACTTTGTTAAACCAACAGCCCAAAATACCTGGAGACAGTCAGTTTCTCTCTGAACTACGACCACAGAGAGCCGCAGATTCTTCGATTTGAATCCCAGAGATGGATTCATTTCATATTATTTCTCCTGTCGTAGTTCACATTATTTTTTCAGAAGTAACAAGAACATACAAAGAGTCAGCCCTTGGCCCGCCTGATGAATGATTAACAGTGCTCTCCTTCACAGACTTCGTCATGAAACCATCTGACACCTGAACTGATAAAAGCACCACTCTCCTCGTTTCTGGGTGGGAAGCTGCTGCCAAAGTCGTGAAATCCATTTTAGAAAATATGTCTCTGAAGATGTCACACCATCACCGCTTTCCAGACAAACATCTCGATGCTCGTTAATTGACAAAGCATTTGTTGTACTTCGCTGTTATGTAATAAATAACCAGCTAGAAAAAAAAACTCTGTTTGATTAACAAACTCTGGGATTACAACGTGCAACAATCAGAAGGCTTGAGGCTCGTGAACACACAAAATAATCACCCGACAAGAAGCTTAACCTACATACGGCATGAATTGGAAACAAAGAACAGAGCCAGACAGATAAGTTCACCGGCCCATGTGTTAGTTGAGGGCATTTGGGGTAACTGTCGTAACATCCCATCCCTCTCTCTTCTTAACCAAACACATGCAGCGGGAACTCTAATCTGCACGGACCTTTGGCAACACGATGGTTTTAAACCTCATCTGCTCCGTCCTCTCCACATGCAGCATGACTGGTTGTTTCTGCATGTCCTCCACCAAGATTAGATAATCCATACATATCCCTCAGTATTAGAATTTCACTAAATATCATCAAGCCACTCGCGGTGGAATGGATGACCCCAGCTGCCACAAGAAAAATTCTGCATTTCTCATTTTGTGTGACCAGATGATCGTTGAATCTTCACAGTCGACGCGGGAAGACAACGCAGAATATCTTTAGTAATATTATTTATGCCAGATCGCACAGGTTATCTCTAATGGGGCTGAAATTATTTGCATGAGCTAGTGAAGCAGAGCAAAGCATTAGCACTGAAGCTATTGTTCAGAGTCAGGCCCTGCCACAGGGACCCCACGGCCCCCTGCCACCACTCGTTTTTAAAGGCCTCTGAAGAGGAGACCAAGAGAAATTAGTACCTGGCACACATTAACACACACACACACACACGCACGCACGCACGCACGCACAAACACACACAGGGCAACATTTCAGCTCAGCCCATTTGCTGCAGCAGAGAACACACAGAAGAAAAACACATCTATTCCTTTGTCGTAAAATAAGTGATATCGTCAGATTCCTAGCAAAAACATAACACCGGCCTTGTGGAAATCATTTGAAGGAAAGATTTTGAGAAATCAGAAGATCATAAAGGTTCCGTGTCTAGTACTTCATATAAAAATAGGACTCTTAAAGAAGTGCGCCTGACATCTTTATGTGTCTGGGTACATAATAATGTGTAAATCCAAAGGAGAGTATAAGATGCCAATTATACCAAAGTAATTCATACAACAACATAACATTGTCAAAAAAATCCATAACTTGTTTCTATAGGTTTTGAGTCTGGAGTCATTTTTAAACATTCCAAACACAATTTATTGAATTAATGCTTATTAATTAAAACATTTTATAAAATATATCTGCCCTGAATCAAAGAATGTTGATGGTAAGTTTGAACTGATATGGAGGCTCGTCACAAAAGAGGAACAAGACAGAATTGTTCAACGTCACATCGCTTGATAAGAGTTCATTTTTATAGGACACACATAGTTAGACCTTACCCAGCAGTAAGTGTCTTTCAGGTAAACCACCTCATCTCCAACATGTCTACTGTGAGCAGCACCTATAGGCCTCTCATGGTGGTCAACTCAATCTTGTGCGACCATAGTCTATGAGGTTGAATATAAGCTGACATGCTCTTTAACTCCTGCGGTTAAAACAAGTGTCTGAGTTAACGCCTTACACACAGAATCACTCTTCACCACATTTTGTTATATACGCTACTGATTAAATGATGAATTATAGTCTGGGCTCCTTCAGAGAGTGTGGATGTATTGACCTTCCTGGGTTCATTTCATTTGGAAAACATCCTCATTGATCCCGAACCAGCGGACCTCCCTGCTTCTCCCCGTCACTTCACCCCATCGCTCTAGCGCCGTCCTCGTTGTCTCACCAAACAGGGCGTTAAACGACATCTGACAAGTGAACAAACAATCGGAGGGGCCTCCCGTGTCTCCAGCCGAGACCATCGGGCTCGGGGGAGACACCACACAGAGGCTGCATAGGAGGGGATGTCGGGGGTCTCTGGGGGCAGGCAATAAGCAGTTGTAATGAGGCCCCGGATGAGGGGGTTGTTTACATATTTCGGTTTGAGGGCAAACGTGGAGGCCCTAAAAAAAAACCTGGGCTTGCAGAATTTAGAGCCTGGATTTTTCAAAAGCTGTAAGAGAGAGGAGGAGATGAAACTCAGTACTGGACCAGGTCTGAAAGCCTTATGATCTAACTAAACAAGAGGGTCCTGTGGGATTTGCACGACGGTGTTGTGTCCACTCATGTGCACCACTATCACAGCTGCTCAGAATGTGTCGCTGCTTAGTGACAATTATATAGAACACATATAGGCTTTATGTGAATATGTATCTTAGAGCCCGACTAGAGTAAGGACAGAATAAACAGTTATTCTTAATAAGGTTTATTGTTAAACTGTAACATTTTAAGCCTCAAATATATTTAAATATATTATATAGTGATAATAACGTCTTGCATATATATATCTATATATATATAGATAGATATATATATCCCCAAATCCCCAAATCACTGTTAAAATGTTTGATAAGGTTCAAGAACAACTTGCATAAATAAAAACAATGTTAGCAATAAAATAATTAATTAAATGATTATTATTATAATTTTATTTTTCATTACAGATTTACATTTGAATCGTTTTTGTGTAATCCTAAAGACCCTGCACACTTCCCATGTCTTCATGTTCACAACTTGTCCAGTCACAGCAGAGCACAACTCCTGAAGGGTTTTCAATAGTAACTCAGTTTGAGCAGAAACGGCTCCAAACCGACCTCAAGCTCAGTTCACTGATCTTCAGAGGAGCCGGGCCGGCAGAGACAAGGGGCTGAAGAAAGAGCCGGGGGCCGGTTTCAGAGCAAGACTTCGGTTAGTCCTGTGGTGGATCTAATAAAAACCCCTCACACTGCTCACTGAGGATGAAAAGACGGATCATTATTGATCCGCCGGCTGACAGAATGCAATGTTACTGTATTTCAATGTCAGGAGGTCAGGAGGTCCTGACTGGGTCGCTCCTTTCTAATCTCATTCATCTGGCAGGTCATATTCTTTCTGCTCTTTTAATCTCAGCGTCAGGAAGTTATAGCAACGGTCAACCTCACTGCAGATGTATGGTAAGAGGATCAGGCTGCATATTTCCCTGGCTGCTGTGGACATTGGTCGCCCTGCTGTGTGCAGGAGGCGGGAGGAGTCGACTCTGCGCTGCGTGAGCTCACACCCATGAGACGAACGATCACATTCAGGCCGGCCAATCGATGCCTTTCATCAGCTGGAAAGAGAGGGGATGTGCAGCTGTATTAGTTAAAGCAGCGGCAGACACTTGTGCATGTGATTACATGAATTAGCCTAACTCTAACACAGTTACCCTGAGACATCTAGTCAAAGTTACACCTAATGCACGTTTATTAGAATGTCATAACGCTATTAACCCTAATCTAAAGGAGTCCTCCATTTCCTCTGAGACTCAGGCACAACATGGTGTGAGACTGTAAGGATAGCTGTGTGTGTTGTAGAGTGTGTGTGTGTGTGTGTGTGCATGTGCGTACATGTGCGTGCACAGTCGGTGTGTTTGTGTTTGGTACGTGTCAATGGAAAGGATGGTGCTCTGGCAAATATGGGTTATGTATTGTTTCAACATCTTCAAACCGGTCTTATGACATTAGTTAAGTGGAAGAGCAGTGTTGTTACTGCCACCAAGGAGGTTTGGGTTTTGTCTTCATTTGTTTATTTGTTGGTTGGGTCAGTGAAGAACTCATAACCTTTTGGTGCAGATCCAGATAAGGATCGTTTCTCTTTTTCTTTGACATTGAGAGACAGGGCATTTTACAAAAAAAAAATTCTGATTTCTCAAATGATTAATAATGGATCTTGATGAAGAATTTTTTTTGTAGATTAATATTTGTCAGTGTGCAATTTGTAGCAGATCAAAATAGAGCAAGTGAATTTAAATGGGCTTTCATAAGGGGCGTGTTGGTGGAGGTGAGCGCTCTCTGAGTGTCCTTCACGTTACATTGCTATAGATTGGAAAGAATTTCACGTATTGTTTTTTTGGGCGTCTCTAAATTCAAGCCATGTCTTCACTCTACTGTTCATCTCTTTCAACGATTCTCTTTCCTTCTTTTGCTTTGACATTGCTCCCGACACCAATGCAGGCCTCTTTAGAGAGCTACGCCCTTTTGATCTTCCCAGCTTGTCACGTGTCAGAGGTCAGAAAGCTGCAGTTTCTCACACACAGTCTCTAACACAGTCACTTGAGCTCTGGACCCCCCCCCCCCCCGCACCCTGCTCCCTGTGCTGCTGCTCCCCTTTCCATGTCTCCCCCTCCCGCCATGGCCAGCTCAGTGCTTCAAGCAAAAGGTCAACTCCACCTTTACCCCACAGAGAAAACAGCAGCACCCTCCTTCTGCCGGGGGGGGGGTTGATTTTGTTAACAGTGTCCAGAGCTAAGTGCTGGGAACCTTGGTAGACTTAGCATCTTTTCACGATTTCAATAGGGAAATCATTATTTTAGAATAAAAAAAACTATAACTTAGAGCATCAAGTAACCTCCTTGATTAAACTATCTGACTGTTCTAGTCATTCCTGTGGCTTACAATGAAATCATCCCCGGGTTTTTTCATACAAGTAATTTTCTCTTTCAGTTCCTCCATGGGCATTACAGAAACTCCCCATTGTGGCTTGAAGCCATAGAAAGTTCAATAAACAAAGAAGAGACCATATGATATGTCATAAGCAGGATTATCAACAGTTGCTTCAGAGTAAAAATATATTCAAAATAAAAGCAAACTCTGTGGAGCACATAGCCGTGCCACGGCCAGTCCCCTTAAATTCAATGAAGCTGCACCAAATTTCACACACTCATAGATATGAGTTCTCTAGATGTGCCAATTTTTGTAGGTGTTATTCTGTGGGATAACTATAATGATGTAAAAAATTTAAATTAAAAAATCTTGCTATGTTGAAGAAAGTAAAAGCAATCTTGGATCCGCCCGCTGATCGACACAATATTTAACTGGGTTCCTCCCCGAAAAATACCACATCCTTCCACTATGCTTCTATGAAACTTGATTTCTTAAATGAACTTGAAAGTGTTTATGAGAAAACAAAAGTCAGAGTGAAAAACCAAACCAAATCAGTCGACTTTGTTGGACACGATAGCACCACCGTGGTTTGGTGACATGACGTCAGTCAGGGACCTGGTCTCTGTTTACAGCGGTGAAGGGCATCGGAAAGCACCATTTTACCGAAAGGGCAAAGTGGTGGAATGAACAGTAAAGCACATGTACAGCAATATGAGGAACAGGAAGTGTTGGAGCTTACATCACTATGAGCGCAAAGCATCGTCTCCCTCCTGCCTTGTGGATGCTTTTATTTCTTCTTTTTACATTAGAGCAATTTTATTGAGTATTCATCAATTAATCATGTAATTGCAAGTGTTTTGATTTGGTTTTGATTTTCATCTAGCATACCTTGACGATCTGATGCATTTTATTGCTATGCGGGCAGCCGAGCAAGTGCACCACAAGCTGGTGATGCAAATAGGAAACCCCAGACCAGACCGTCTCATTTCATTAGTCCATGCCACAGATGCAAACCCTGAATTGGGAAACAACAAGAGTTGGCAACTTTTTAAGCCAAGAGATAGGAAAGGGAATAGGAATAAAATATTACATCTGAGAAAAAACAGATATTCTTTGATTCAAAGATCGAAATCCGTCTCTCCTCTTTAGGGTAACAGGAAGAGCCAGGTCACCAGTATATTGCAAGGGGCCCGATATAGACTACAGACACTGCAAACTACACAGAGAGACCAGAGCCAAACTGGGAACAGAACCGGGAGCCTTCTTGCTGTGAGGCGACGCTGCTAACAACCTCCGCCCCAAACATGTTTAATATCCATCCTATTTGTAACAATACTTCTGTACGCTTTTATATTTTGCTGCTCAACCAACATGCTTCCCATGAGAAAGAAATATACAAACCATACTCTGCTTTTTACTTAAATTACAATCCATTTATTATTCACCAGTGTATACACATGCAGCCTCATGTCTTGCTGTGGGCAAAACAAAGACAAGCAGCATCAGATCATGTGAAAGTGGAAAATGTGTCTAATGAGGTTTGATGGTAATCCAACGCACCACGGAGCATTGGTGATCCTGCACAGCAAACAACAAATGCACACTGTCTGTCTGTCTGTCATGTATTTAACTGAACATGTGATTGCCACAAGCTGCTTTCAGACATGCATTGAGCTATGCAGACCTTCTCTGCCTGGCCTCCGGGTATAATGTCCATAGAAATCCAGGAGAAGATGATGTGTGAACACAACAGGGGATCCCCAACAAATATCTCCCGGGGAAAGAGTGGTGTCATACATGTAGAAGACCCTGATGGAGAGAGTTTGTGGTGATAAAAGCCGACACCGGTGTCTGTTTTGTCAAGAAAATCCCATGATCTCTGCAGCGGAGTTGATACGTCACTTGCTGTCTCTTCCTGCTGCTGATCCACCTCTCGCCTGAAAGGATTTGATGCTGTTGTGAACGCGTCTGTGCAGAGAACCCGCTGTGTTGGGACTGTGTGAAAGGCAAACTGCGGGTAACTGCAGCAAATTCTTCGGAGTTTACCCGCAGGTCACGTCTGAAAACGGCTTCACGTGGCCGAATGCCTCACAGCGGTAGCAGGGGGCAGTGAAAGGAGCAACAGATGGGATCTAATTGTCAAAGATACACAGAGGGATCCCTAATGTAACTGTGGGTCTGACACATGCTTATAACACTCAGACCTCATCATAGACCTGTGTATGAACATGTGCTTTATTATAGAGACGCTAAGCAAGCACGTGCAAACCTTTGCACTGAGGCACAACAATTTTGTAAATGCATGTACAACCATCTAGAAAACACTGAATATGGAAGCCTAAAAAAGAATAAAACATCCTTCTTGCGAAATATTGTATTTCTATTAAATCAAAGCAAAACAAAAAATAAGGGTTTTGTTGTTTTGTTATGGGAGAGTCGGGCTGGTTTTAAAAACACTGCTGCGGGCACAGAGGAGCTCCTGGGATCGATACGGGAGAACAGCTCCACAAATCCAAACACTGACTTCGCATTAATCCGCCAGTGCCCCTGTGAGCAAGCAGGACACAGATAGAGGATGAAGCGTGCAAAATGTCACACACACACTTCTAAAATAGCAACCCAGGGAGAAATAAGGAGCTTGTTTGTGCATTCGATCCTTCAGCCCTATTTCCTCTCTAATCCAGTGCAGTGTAATCCAGCATACATGCAAACATAAGAGACACAAGGATCAATAATTGGGAACTGTATGTCTTCATAATAATTTTTTCATCACATGCTCCTTACATTAATCTTACACAGATGTTCACCAGACACAAAGGAGCATCCATGACCTAAATCCAGCTGAACAAAAACACATTCTTACATGTTACACACACACGTGAATTTGAAACAAGGGTCAAGAATAATGGCGGCACAAACAAATGAGCTACGTTGTTTATGTTCTCCGTCCCATGTGCATACACAGCGCTCCGTGTAGTGTGGGTACATTTAACAGCATTATTTCATTTACTGACAGCATGTTTGTCTGTTTTTAGAGCAACTATCTTTACCCCGATCTCTCTCTGCAAACAGAGAGAGATATTTATTTATCGGTGAGCTATCCATTTCCAGCCCGTCTCGTTCTCTGTAAGCCTGTAATAGGCTTGAGCACAGCAGTGGGAGCGTGCAGCAGCTACTTCTCATCCGGCTCAATTAAAGTGTCTCTAAGCAGACTCTACAGCAAAAACTGCTTTTAGCCACAGTGCTGTTATGCAAAAATAACAGAGGAACCGGTGTTGGTTAAAGGCCTGGCCCTAAACTTACATCTACACTCAGTATCATATAACGTTCCTGTCCTCCATGTAAATAACAATGAACAGAATCTGATAATCGTGTTAACCTTGTGCGTGACCCTGTATCGCCCCGGCCCTTGTCATCTCTGTCGTCAAACAATCTTATAAATTCTTCTCCAAAAAGAAGTTCATTCTAAATTACATTGCATTTGTAGAGATTAGATCCTGACCAGTAATTCAGCAGGGCTGACGTGCTCAGCTTCAAAAAGGCTGCAGGGCTCCGCACAAACTTTTGACGTTGGTCACACTGGTGCGCCTAACTTTTTCATTTAGCTGCAGCAGCACTTAATATAGGTGCAACTAGAATTTTTCACTGCCCCCGATGACAGTTCACATACAGTATGGGGGGGGGGGGGGGGGGGGGGGGGGGTCTCTGTCACTTTTCAAAAACAAAACTGATGATCACATTTATTTAGTTATCAATCAATGATGTTGGATCAAGAATCCGGATCTTTCAAGTCAATGAAACACTGATGTCCTGGGGGGTCATACGATAGGGAAAGAACAATGCCTGTCTGAGTGAAGAAGCCATTCAATTTTTGAGCAGATCAAGGAATAGTTTTCCTCTTTCGTTAAAATGGTGAGATGGAGGTATGTGCTCTTTGAGTGCCCTCCTCATCACTACTTTGTCGGTCATATTATGGGACTGTCCTGCCGAGGATCCTGTTTCACATTTAGGGGGTTGTGTTTAACTTGCTCAATGTCTGTGAGTTTTCCTCCTCCCTGCAAACCCCTCATTAGATATTAAGTCTTTCAGCTTATCTGCTATTTACCTGTAAACCTGAGCACTGACCTGGAGAATTGCCTTGACCCCTTTGTAGTCCTGCAGAGTCTTGTGAGACACATGTTGGGTCTGTTTCGTGTTGCAAAGCACCTACATAGGAACTAGCTCACGATGAGCCTGAGTTAGAGTTCTTTAAGAGACATTGATGTGGCAAAAAAAAGCTAAAATGTAATCAAAATCTGGTTTGACAGCAAAGTGAGAACTGGCAGATTTGTGGGCCACTGTCCTTTCTGCTCTCTGCTTCTCCTCCACAGGCAGTAGTGGAAACAGTTACTTTATCCTTAGGTTACACTCACATTCTGATTGATTCCTCATTAAAAGGTATAATGTTAAATATAGTGTTAGATCCCAGTGTCAAATAGACACTGGGATCCCACCTCTCTACCTGCTGCTTATACATCTGTATCTGTGTTGTCAGGACATACGGTTTCAGTCAGTTCATGCTGGGTCGATACCAGTCTCCACCCAAAACAGCCCTTCCCTTCCTGGGAACTATATGCACATGGTGTGCACAGCCACAAAGAGCAGCTTGAGTTTTACACTTGATTTATACTGTCAGCTGTAGCACATTATGTACAAACTTTGGTTTTAAATAAATATATATATATGAATTACCTCAGAACACAGACAGCTTGTGCTTAAAATAGCTGCAGTGTAAACCTTACATTTGGGAATGTAAATAAATCACATGCACAGTATCACATTCCTTGCTTCATTTCAGCAACCTATATGGGTTCAGAGGGAACATTTAAGGACAACAGAATATGGTTTTCAGCTGCAGAGTTTGCAGCTTTATGATTAGATAGAAGATAAAATACTTTCTTAATTGCTCTAAAAGGTGCTATTGCTTGGAACGTGCTTAATGTCACAGTGTGTGTTACTGTAAATGCTGCTGTCAAACTGAAACTGACTGTCAGATGGCAGCGCTCTCTTAATGCATCACCCAGGTCATTCCATGGGTGACGACGTGCACTGACTTCATAAGTAGGCCAGCAGGTCAGGCTCACATTGAAACCCTGTCTCTATGGGCCCATTTTTTATGTTCAATACTTACAAGAACTCACATGAGGTAGTTAACATATTCTCAGGCATCGAGATTGCCTCCTGCTGACCAATGTAATGATGCACAGACACTGGGACAGAGACACACGTCACAGGCTTAATGGTAAAAACCATGTGAGCAAAATGTCAAAAAAACTTGACGAACTTCCAAGATCTGCAAAGATGAACCCCAAAGAGTTGTGTGCTAGATATGCCAAAGCTAGCATGTCCCAAATCACCAGGAAACAATAAGTTCATACGGGGACTGATAACTGCACAACTGCCAACGATATGTCCTTCACATTTTCTGTACTTAACAAACTCAATATGTTTCCCACATATTTAAGTTTACGACTTCACATGATGAAATGTCCTTCAAGGCCCGATGAAGCCATCTATTCACATAACTCATGCACGAGAGATCAAGCGTGACTCACGGCCCGAGGCATTAATAAAAAACATAAGCGGTTGCGAGGTGTAACTTTCCAACACGACCATTAAAATGGAAGTCGGAGATCAATAACTCACCGAATGACAAATCCAAGATTCGACACTAAGCCATACTTTTATTAAACTCTCATAAATATCACCACATTCCTGAGTTTGAAGGCACGGCCGAAGTTGTCGGTCACTGAGCTTCTCTTGGAGTAATTCAGAGGGTAGGATTCCTGTACACTGATGCTACTTCAGCATGGAGGAAGGAAAAACTGCTCGTCTTTTTTCTCACTCACACTCCCAGAACTTCTCCAGGGATTGAAAAGAAAGGGCGACCTGCCAGTGGCTCACAAGCTGGCTTTCAGTAACCTACGAGCTGCCGACCCTCGGCCGGGAGTGAGCGTAGCCACAGGTTGGGAGCTAAAGTTGAGGTCTTGAGATATAACGTGCTGTTGTCTAAATGACAAAGAGAGCTCCCGAAATCCGTTTTTCACAAATTAACAAGATAACGATGTGCAGATTATGAATATCGCTGAGCCTTTAGCGCCATTCGAGGTCATGCATGCTTCTGAATAACAGCAAACAGCCTCCAGATGTGAACTAAAGTATGGTGTTTCGAGCTTTATGGGTCAGGCTTGGTGCAACGTTCCCTCAGCGGCAAAATATAACAGCTGTGTGTTTAGACCTAGCAGGGGAGTATTGTGTAAACATGAGAAAATGATTAATCCGGATCACGTATTTTAATTCTTAGCCTATTCCACGCTGACCTCTGACCGATGGCTCCTTACACAAGTTAACAAAGGGAAGCACCCTTGGCAACATCAATTGGATTTCAAGCTTATACTCTCCTCTCTTGATTTGTGGCTTCCTTCATATGGCTCAGCGCAAACTTGCTTCCGAATTTCTTCTGGCTATTCTTGTTGTGTCACTGAGATAATAAACCAAGGACTTATCATGCTTTTCAGTGTCCTCAAAGCTCGCCCCCCCCCCCCGCTCCCACTTACTCACAGCAATGACGAGAAGAGAAATTTTGAAAAAAAGACAATGAGAAAGAAGGAGGCAAAAGAAAAGATCTTGGGAAATATACAGCTACAGAAAGGGGAACGTCTAGTGAAACTGCAGATGAAACAACTCGCTGATGGCAATCAAATTTGAGTCTTGTGCGAAGCAGGCAGTGATCATGGGACAGAAGTAAACGCTGTGGATGCCAACAATCAGCAACGCTATTCGACAGATGGATCAGCGAGCTACTGGCCAAGACCAGGCTGAAAGCTCATGGTCACGTGACCGGTGGATTAGCGTTAGCCCAACTGACAGGGGGAGGAGGTTAGGGTGCGTGTCACCACACGCTTCCTGATCACTTCCCTTTGAATTTGTTTCCCTTTTTCTGTCCCTCCTGTCACTCGCCCCCTGTTTGCTTTTCACACTTATGATTTTTATACCGTTATTTGCACCAGAAAGCAATCAGAGGATATTCTTTCTTTCTTTTCTTATTGTTAACTTCTTTCATCCATTCATGCTCTCCTCCTCCGTTCAGAGTGACAGGAAGCCCTATGATAAGCACAGTCATTAGTGTGTAGGTGATGCTGAAAACTTAGACCCATAGCTCACTCATATCAAAACTACCACTCTAATCGCCTCATGATATCAAGAACACGTCTCCTGTGCGGTCTTTCCATACAACCCTCCCCCCCTGCACCCCATACTTACAGTACTCAGACTTTCTCATCAGCCTTTCCCAGCCCAGTGAACCCTACACTTGTCTGGCAGCGGCGAGTGAAAACGTGAGACACACAGACGCTTAAGGACATGCCATGCTGTGAGCACATGGCACCGCGGATCCATTTAATTCACGGATCTAAAAATAGGAATTGGATTGAATGGGTATTTAAAAAGGACTTGAATCAGTCTTGGCGACACATGGCAAGTCAGATTTTTGTAATCTTTTTTTGGGCAATTGAAATTTAAAATCTGAAATTGTAATTCATTTATCCTAAAGATTTTTAAACATTAAGGTCCCACATATCAGGATACTGGAAGCCAGGGGCGTCGTTAGGCCTGTTTTAGGGGGGCTGAAGCCCCCGTAAAATGTTCTTCAGCCCCCCCAAATAATTATTGGGATTTTTTTTTTTTTTTTAACTATTGTTTTACACATTGACAAGTTATTTATAACTCTAACATGCTACATATGTAAGTGCTTTTCTGGTTTGTATGTTTTCTCCCCCTTCAAATTACAATCCTATAGCCTCTCATCATACTTAACAATAAAAGACCAGGCACTAGGACCTTAGGGAGTCTACATCGCTGCTGCGCTGGCTTTCTCACTCTGCCAAGTAACGTCTCTCATCAAGACAGTAGGATTACAGCCAAGGAGTTTAGCTCATAGTAAATGATGCACGGAGTGAAATTGTAAGTACAGGTAGTTACAGAATGTGGCTATCTGTAGTTGTTAACGATTGTTACCTTCTTAAATTTAGGTTTACTTGAGGCAAATGAAAGGGAATATTGTAAAGAGCTATGTTAACACTAAGCTAGCTAGCTAGCTATTTTGTTAGAAAATGTCTCCAGTGAGCAAGTGTGTGAACGAGCAAATTTGAAATGTAAGAAATAACTATCGACAGCTCTCTATTCTTTGCATTAATATCTATCTCTAGTATTTTAAAACAATAATATCAGTGCCTATAGAATGTTGTTGTTTATAATCAGTTCATATTTGTGTTGTCAAATTTCACAATGACCCTGAAATTCTGTCTTTTCTGTTATCTTATACTGAATGAATGCAAGCAAAGATACAGAGAAAAATCCCACTCTTTCTGATTGAACCAATCTATGAACTGTATGAAACATGGATATCCGCTGCGCGCGCAAACATTCAGCATCCTTAGGGGCTAAGCCCCCCCTTTCTTTCAATCCTAGAAACGCCCCTGGTGGAAGCAACAACAATCGTATTGGGTCTGTGGCCGGGATGCTCAGAGCAATTGCACTACCAGCTAGCTAGTGATGCTAAGCTCGCGCAACATGAACGCTCCTTAAAATCTGCAAGATCTCTGCCTTCACCTTGTGTCTCAGTGGGTGTCAGTGTTTACAGCTCTGATTAAAGAATGAAGCAGCACAATCTGTTTCGCAGTACAAACGCCATGAGAGTGAATTACGTGAGCAGAAATCAGGTAAACGTGTATTCCCCGCAGGGTGCAGGCGACCACGCGGGAATGGTAAACAGTTTACATGGCTTCTAGGCAGGTTGGCAAGTCAACCAATGCACTGCAAGATGGCTGAAACCAGCACCAGGAAATGTGCAGGATACAAGACACTGTGCATTCTGTACAGGAAGTTGTTCAGACCCTGCACAATGGGAATCAAGGCAGGGAATCCTGCATGCAGAGTGAGAAACAAAAAAAACTGTGAAGTCTCCACAAAGTCTCAGCACCAACTTCAACACAAGGAGAAGCTGATTCCGATCTGGGTGTGCGCCTAGACACTGGCAGTGGTGTTTGATCACAGTGACAAATTAAGTGACGGACTAGGAGACTTGGTCCGTGCAATGATCCGGAAAGTCGTACATTCTATTCCAAGTGGCACTGAAGGCAACTTTAAAACATCTTAAATCTGTCTTAAGCTGCAGGAACCCTGGATAAAACAGTGCTTTCCCCGGTCTCCCCTGCTGCTCTTCCCCCTGCATCGGGGGGGCTTTGGGACAGGGACACTCTGTGCCAATCAACTCATGCCAGGGCCAGCACCGCCATGTTCCCCTGCCAACACCAGAGAACCTCTTTTTCACAGAAACCTGGGAAAATGCTCCCTTCAAGTGCACCCTGCACAGCGGGGACAGAGGGAGCACGCAGGGGTAACATGGTGGCTTGCCAACAGGGCTAAACGCTGACTCCGACCATTGTTTCCTGTCTGAAATGTTTGACTGATAGCGAGAGCAGATGTGCAGTAAACACAGAGGAAATAAAAGATACATAGAGAAGGAAGCATCTTGAGCAAAGAACTGAGAATCTGAAATCAAGCCAGCAAAATGTCAAGAAAGATCCCTGTTGCCTCTTCGCTCACCGTGATGTCTTGAGATGACTTCGTCCCAAAACCCAGCTGTTGGATGTCCGAACATATACAAGATACATTTATTAATCCCAAGCACACATGCACAGTCACACTACATGCAGCGTTTGACCCATCTGGTGAACATAGCAGGACACACAGAAACTGCAGCTGCAACTGATGATTCAATTATCGAAAATGATTGTTGACTTTTGACCCACTGTTTGCAGCACGGCTGAGAGCAAAACACAAAAGGTGTCGCAAACAAATCATTTCCATCGCCCTGCAGAGAGGAAAGGACTCGGGGAGTAGCCGTAGAACACATCCAAACTTTTCACACTGCAGCCTCAAGGGGGGACATTATCACAGTGGGCGGAGGACATTATTGTCACAACATGTAGTTCTCCATTACCAGGAGCCGAGGGGGGGCCAAGTCACTGCCAGCTGGACTGTGGGTGTCGAGACGAAACCTTCCAAAGGTAAACAACTAAAGGCTCATCAGAGCAACTGAGCGTTCAGCAAATGACAGAGGATGCCCACTCCGGGGTCTTGATTCTGGAGAGCCGGCTTTGCACTGACCTCCATGAACCTTCCCCTTCATGCCTCTTCATACCACACATCAACAGTGGTATGCAAATAAACAATGACATCCTCTGTTTCGCAGTAACGTACAGTTAGGTGAGATAAAGTTAGATGGAACAGAGCTGATTACGATGTAACAACGTGCCACCGATACTCTTTCAACTGTATCCTTCCTGATGGTGTCCGGAGCCTGACGTGCCTGAAAGCATCTTATTGTGTTATAAGTGGTTTTTTTTGGAGGTTGTTGTGTATCATTCCCACGTCCTTATAATATTCATCCATTTTCTAAAAAAATCGATTTATTTAACCAGTAAAATGTATGTTGATAGTATCACTTTAGCCGCTGTTTGTCGTGTAGAGAGGAACAGAGGAAAGCAGTCAAATATTTGACTGGAATGAAACCATATGTACTTGTATTAATTCAAGAAGTGTCAATAGTAGATTGTGGAACCAGATGGAGTTTATCATTTGACCAGTAAAAGGCAGGGGGATATGATTATGTTTACTCTGTTAAATCAAGTTCTTTAAATCTGGTTGTAACTATTTATTGATTTATAGTTATTTCTAATAAGGTTTATGGTTTTACTGTACAGTGTCAAACCTCGATTACAGTCCTTTGTCATTAGGCTGTGATAATGTAATCTTACAAATCATGAAATCATTTATTTATTTTTTAAATAGATATCAGCCGATATATCTGTATCTTTTTTTACTCCTTAATATCGGTATCAGCCCAAAACTAATCCCTATCAGTCAGACTGCAGAAAATTCAAATCCCCAAAAAGTTTGTTTGTGCTGACACATAGGACCTTTTAAAAGCTGTAGCCGGGTCCAACAGGCACCACTTTCCAAACTGCTACATATCCTTTGCATGTGAAGTCTTTATCTTCGAGGTAACATCGCAGTCAGACAGATGTCATGGAAGTACAAAGTGCAGGACTGCTCGCTGCGGTGTTGAGGGGGAAAGGTGTCTGCATCCACACAGAGGGCAGCAGCAGCTCAGGGACAGCAGCAGCAGCAGCAGCAGCTCGTGTTCGACCACAGCACAAAACACAAAGTCCCACAATCACCTGCCAAACTTCTGCAGCTACAACCAGCACAGCCCGCGAGCGGCAGACGGGTCCCGCTGCATGTGGAGCTGCCTGTGGATCCAGCAGCGTTTCATGACACCACGGGAGGAAGAAACTACATGTCTACATAGATGGGTTCATACATGTGTGTGTGTGAGCCTGTGTGTGAGCCTGCGTGTGTGTGTGAGTGTGAGTGTGTGTGTGTGTGTGCGCAGCGTGCGCAGGAGCCTCACACACACACACTCGCAGTTTGTTTACAAAGCGCTGTCAGAATAAGCTTTCGCAACCGGTGGAGGGACAGTGAGTGGGACGAGACGAGAGACGTTCACTTACTCACACACGCACGCAAACTCAAAGACATACATGTATATATACACACACACGCACACAGCATGTCACGCTTACCTCGGTGGAGCGACGGGAGCTGCGGGGCTTTTCTCATAAAACGAGGGCAGAGGCTGCAGCGACGATACCGACTTACGACAGGAACCTCTCTCTTTCTCTCTCCCTCTCACTCTACTCTACCTCTCTCTCTCTATCTCACTCTACCTCTCTCTGTCAGTCGTCAGTTTTCCAGCAGTTCACTGCTCTCTCTCTCTCTCTCTCTCTCTCTCTTTCTGTCAAACCGCCCACTTCCGGCGTGTCTCTCTCTCTCTCTCTCTCTCTATCTCTCTCTCTCTGTCTCTCTCTCTCTCTCTCTCTCTGTCAGAAACACTTTCTGCTAATTTCTTTCTAATATCTACATTATATCATTTAACAACATTTCTGCAGGCTTAGTGCAAAAACTATTCTATTTTTATTTTGTTTTACTTTAATTTACTTTACGTTACGTTACGTTACGTTACGTTGCGTTACTTTATTTTACTTTACTAATTTAATTAGATTTAATTAAAACAAATTAAATGCATTTTACTTTGTTTTATTTTACTGCACTTTGCCTAACTTAACTTAACTTAACATATCTTTATTAATTTTAACTATTTAGTTTTATTGTATTTTATTTAATTTTTATTGTTGAATCTGACTTTGTTTTGAGCAATAGTGTACTGTGTTGCCACACATGCAAGAAGAACCACAGTCACTAAAAATAAACTTTGTTCAACACTGCTGCTTTAGATAAATCAATAATGTGATATGATCAATACAAACATTTATATCAGATTTAAATTGCTCCCTTGTTGCAGGGGCTCGTGTCTCTAGTGTTTACTTACAGCGTGTTGCACAATCCCTCTTATGGTGCTTATAGTATTTTTTACATTTTATTTTGTTTCCTATTTTTATATATTCTTTATATTCTTTATACTTATAGTTGCACAAATACACCACAGAAAAATCCCTTGTATGTGTAAACCTATGTGTATAAGTTATTTTTTCTAATTCTGATTCTGTGCACACAGGTCGATTACATTCAATTTAATCGCCAACTACCCATATCTGTCGTCATCAATCTGGACAACAGCGACCCCCTCTGGTTTAATGAAAAAATAACGCTTAATGGAGCATTTTAAAAGAGATGTAATTAATGTTTTTTCAATTTCCGCTCAGTCTAACCCTTATCAGGTGAGATGAAAAGGGGGGAAAGAGAGGGAGGGAGGGGATGGGGGGTGGTGAGGTGGCGGGGACTAAAGATAAAGCTGCCAAAATAAACTAGAGGACATTGTGTGCCTGAGGCACGTCCAGCAAATTAAATAAAGAGTCAGATATTGCTGCCAGGGACAAAGCAAAATACAAGTAAAAGGGCAACAGACACCATGTGACCTGTTGATTGTTCCTGTTGTGTCCTCTTATTGATCACACGTGGCAGAATTAAAATCCAGATAATAGACAGGTTACTTCTTATTGTTCATAGCAACTAAACCTGTCTGACTCATAGAATGGGAATAACCCGAAATACACGCAGTCATGGACTTGGTTGGTTTTGACCTGTGACTATTGATTCGTCACAAAGAAACAGAAAAGGGTCAAAGTCCAGAGTATCTTTTGAATGATGTTGACTGAAATCTGAGAAATAAATGTCATCCATGTCAGAACGGCCCTCTTTTATGTCAGCTTTTTCCTCTCTCTGTCTCAAACACACACACACACACACACACACACACACACACACACACACACACACACACACACACACACACACACACACACACCAGACTCACAGTGTCATTGATTCTCCAGATTGATTGGCTGCGGGCCAGAGCTGAAGGGTGACAGTAGCCTGCCTCAGACAGCTGAGTCAGCAGCTGTCTGATGGTAATAGATGCACCTCTTCTCCACACCCACTCATCCCCTCACACCCCTCTGTGTTTATTTCCTGTCACCGAGACAAACACACACAGTAGATCGAGGCCGGGCTGACTGGGTGTAGAGCAAGGCAGAGGCCCGGCGATGCAGAAAGTGTCTCCTTTGCTGCCCGTGCTTGTTTAGCTGCTTTATCTCAGCTTTCACTAAACGGGCTCATGGGAATCCCAGCAGTCAGGCTGCTGCTGTTCCTATCAGTGGCACGTTACAGCTGAAGACATGGCGGGGCTGCACTCATGCAATGTGGGGTTTCCAGTCAGGGAAGTCCAGGGATCATGTGTCGAGAGTTCTTTCCTCGAAGGCAGTGGTAGAACAGGAAGTAGAATGACAGATGACCTCATATGTACGAATGTATACTGTAACGTTCAAATCCGAGAAACTGCAGTGGATTACTTCCATGGGAAACAACCCTTAACAGCAGCTGGTTTCAAATCATTAGCCCCGCTGGTTTTACATCTCTCATGCTCCCATTCAACTTATGAGTTTTACTTTTATATTGCTGAATAAAAGGAACATATGGTTGATTTCTGCACTGTACAATTGCGGTTTGTACCCACCATAGTTAGAAATTGGACCTCTAGTCTGTTTATATTTGATATTTTTGGTGTGTGTGTATCAAATATGTTTTTTCCACCATGTGGATGTGAAAACGACGCACATGTCATCAGTTCAAGTCAGTTTTTTAACATTAATATTTAAGCAAATGTCTTTTTTCCTGGATTAAACCTGAGCTTTCTTTTCCAGCAGAGTACACCAAATGAACATCGGCCCTCAGTTCCTAATAGAAATTAGACCTTTGCGGCTCTCACATTATTTATCGCATATTGCTTGACCTAAATCTTTACCGTTCCTCTTTGTTGTTACTGGTTTCCTGCCAACACGGGTGATTTCAAAACATTTCCTGTCAAAACGCTGAACTATTCATTTTACCAATTATTAAGTACTTCCTCTGGTTTGATTTACGGTAAAGTTCTGTAGTGTCTGTTCGTTTTAGTTTTTTTTAGCTATAGCTTTGACCACTTCAGTTGGTCACTTCTTATCCAGTCCATTTAGCAGAATTTTCATATCTAATACATATGATCTCTCAGTTCTGTCTTTATAAATCTGGAACTTTCAGAAGCAGCTGTGAATTCAAACCTGAAATGCACATGCACATTAATAAGTGATACTTCAATATTAATCATATAAATTACAGGTGTAATTATTCTGAAACAGTTTGAATATGAAGGGCCATTTTGAAAATGTGATATCTGCTGTAACGAATGACTAAAGATTAAAAATAAACTGATTAGATCTATTTATTTACATCTTAAAGAAGATGTATCCTAAAGTAAGACTCTATTAGTTAAGAAGTCCCTTTTCAACATAATGGGTTCATAGTGATAGTGTTGGCCTGAGTGGGTAAAGCCTTCAAGAAGAGGAGTTTAAATCTGAATTAAATGTGTCCCACACTGTGATTCTTGTGAGGCGTCAGAAGCCAAGGCGGGAAACTTCTGGGTTATTCTCTAACAAAAGGTTTTTAAAGCATGCTATATCTTCCAGTATCTAAAAACCCCAAAATATGTCAAATATATGTAGAATATATGTAAAGTAGAGAGTAGAGTAGAAAATACAGTGGTTTTCCCTGAAATGTGTATCAAAAGCAGCATAGAAGCAGCATTCCTGTGCTTATTTCTCATGGTAATTAAAAGGTAATCCAATCTTTAATGTTAAAGATGTTAAATGTTAATATAAGATTGGCGTAGGGGGTAGAGTGGTTGTTCTTCCCCATCTGCATGCCGAAGTGTCCTTGGCAAGATACTGAACCTCTGAAGATCTCAACCACCTATTCATTTCACAATATCTTACACTATGTAAAAAAAAAAATTGAATCCTGAGCAGCTCGCTTCTGAGCAGCTCGCTTCTGCGCACATTTGAGCATGTTAAAGCCCTCAAAAAGCCAAATCATTTGCATGAAAAAAATTAATAATAATTCTTACAATTTCAATAGGGCTTCACTCTCTGTCAATGCTCGGACCCTAATTACACTAAATTGACCAGTGAGTACAAGCATGACTGGTTGTTTGTATCTGTATGTAGGCTCTGTGATTAGCTGGCGACTTACCCATGATGCACCCCATCTCTTACTTAATGTCACCCGGGATTGGCTCTTGATTGCAAGAGTAAAATAAACAAGTTTTTGCACTCTCTTTTTTCTGCTTGTCTTCGACCTCATCTTCCATCACATTTAAATCTTAATTCTTCCTGCACATGACTGTGGAGCATAAACAGGGCTCAGACAAGTTTGATGTTTGTAACTGGCTGTTTAATAAATTTAGTATTGGTCCTTATAGATAATACATTAATTTGTTTATGATCTTCATGTAAAAAAATGTTTAACAATTTCTTTTTTAGAGAGTCAATAATCACACCAACAGATTACTAGAATACTTTCAATCATCAATCTAATTTTATTTATATAGCCCATATTCCCAAATTACATTTGGTCTCATAGGGGTTAACATGTGTGACATCCTCTGTCCTCAACCAGAGTGAGAAAAAATTTCCAGAAAACCCCCCTATTATAACTGGGGACAGAACGTTCAGGTCCAGCTTGTGTTTATTGCCATCTGTCAAATCATGAAGAGTTACAGCGTAGTTTACAGAAAACCTCTTGTCATTTCTTGGTTGAATAGGGAATATTGGGGTGGATTTATTCAACAGTGTGAAAAACACTACTGAGTACACCTTGATAAAGCGAAAAAGATTTCTCAAATATCCAGGATTACTTTTGATGATAGGTTTTAAAATAAACCGTTTGTAAAATCATTTGCTTTACATATCTGCTTATATCAGATGAATTTAACCAAACAAAAAAAGACAAGAATGCTCATTTTGAAAGCAAGTACAGTCCCCTGGACCACAAATAAAAGTATTTGTGTGGGAACGACAAAAAACTTGTTTTCAGAGCACTAACGATATGAGTCATATCATGTAATTTCTCACGATACAATACGCTGGAAGAAACACACGACTAAATAACTAACGAAGTATCTGAACTCCTCGTCTTTCCATGTAGGCACAAATTTAAAACTCTTCAAACTGCTCTGAGAAATAGAACAAATATACAATTTTGTTTTAAGTTTTAAGTGCAACCAAGGTCTTTTGGAACAACAGTTACATATTACATTTGAGGGGATAAAAAAAAAAAACACAAGAGAAAGTAAAAGAGACCATTAAATGCATCAAAAATAAATTCATCTACATACATTTCTAAAGCGGTATAGCTTATATAACAATGAGTCTCATTATATTTCTTATTCAAAGAAAAAAACCACTTGATTTCATAACCATCTTCAAGAGCTAATGACGCACACAGTACGACGTTTAAAAAAAATACAATTCCAGATATCTGTGAAGAGGGGGAAGTACTGAATGGAGGGTCAGTGAGTGGGTCAGTATCGATCAAGAGTTCCACACACAAGTACAATCAAAGGCTAAAGAAAAATGGCAATGCCTTTTTAAAAGGATCTTCCAATTCCCTACTGTGTGAAAGTTTACACAGAAACAAGAAACAAACTGTACAGGCAGGACAAGTGTACAGAGGGAGGGAAGAGAAGTCATCAACTCCTAACAATGAGAGAAATCTTTCACATAGGTGAGGCTACGTCCATGTCCAAAGTCAGCGAATCTGTGAAGATAAAAAATGTAATCAAAATACAAGCTATTAATATTCATTATAAATGTTGTGCTGTATGTTCTTGTAGCCCACTTGAAGACCAATCTGAGGGGAAAGTGAGGACAGTTTTGGTTTTGGTTGGTCCCATCTTTTTGAAGTACTGTTTGTTTTTAACATTAAGATTAGAATTTGTTTATGCCACAAGTTCACTCTGGCCCGATGATTCACTATTCAACCAAAGCCAGTCGCCATTCGCTCTGTGCAAAGTCTTCAAACACCTTCTGCTAGATGAATAGCAGATTAAATATCTCAATGAATCCAAGGCAACCACAGCCAGTCGGAATGCAGGAAGGGGTGAAGAGGGTAAAAAGAGGTAGAAACCAGACGTACAAGTCAGGGGGTTTCTCCTGGTAAAAGATTGTGTAATGTGTGACCACCTGTCAACAGTCATTCAGTGTAGTAAGAACTCATAACATCTGAAAGACTCGTCTGAACTAGACAATAAACAATTTTTTTTTGTATGAATCAGTTCCAGATCGGGTTTGGTCAAATTGGCTGGGCTTATAACCAGGAAAAACCTCGGGCTCGGGTCAGATTTGGACACAAAAAACAGAATACCTCTCGTCTCTGTTAGTTTTCTCGATTGAAAGATTTTGGCATGTAGTACGTGGAGCTTCTCACGTGTTTATATAAATAAAAATGTTTGTGTTTATGTACAATGCGTGTGTAAGTGACTCACCCATATGTCCTGGATTAGCTTCAACGTCATTGTGCATCAGAGAGTCGAGGGTGCGGGGCGACATGGGGAACAGGTCACTGGTGTTTCCAGAATTTGTGCTGTAAATACATGAAAAGAGGACAAATGTAAAAAAAAAAGGTGAACCAATAACACACACTTCCATGTAGATTCTGGCCACAGATTTCATGTTAGTCAACCCAATTGTTAGTGTTTGTCTTCACCACACTGAATGCAGGTCACCATAAGTCAAAAGACTGTGATAATCCGTCTCATCCTACTCTGAAAGATAGTTCAACATTCAGCCTCAGTGTGCAAAGTCAATACCAAGAAAAGAAAGTAGATTAAAGCTGGGATGGCTCTGACAAACAACGAAACACTAGGCGGATGTTGAGGATGTTTTCTGCCGTTAATTTAGAATGAGGTAAGCACAAAGACAAACAAGGTTTTAATGGTACTGCACGTTAATGTTAATGACGACTACTCTGTGCTGTCAGTTGATGGTTAGCGCGGTGGGTTAAGTGGATTTAACAGGACATTACTCAATCCTTCTTTCAAGAGCAATTTCCCCTTTTTTTAATTTCCTTCCCCTTTCAAATGGCTTTTTTGCTTTGTCTACTTTCTTAAGAAATTATTCATTGATTTTTGAATATTTGGATCAAAAACACTACAAATATCTGAATTCTCCTATCAGATACAATCACAGCGTTTATGTGTTTATGTTTAGTTCATACAGATGGAAAAATGGGACCTGAAACAAATAAAATGAATGGTAGGAAGATGCATTTGAATTAGAGCCAGGAGACAAGAAGCTGTGAGACACAGACAGCAAATATGTAGGTGGGGGTGCGGCGCCGATATCCCTGAAACCCACCCATCAGACACACAGACAAAGTGACATGATGCACACACAGCCCTTCATGCCATCTTCCCCCCCCCCCCTCGGTTCCTACCATGGGAATCCGTTCCCAAGCAGGTCACTGTCCGGCAAGTCCATGAACACGGAGGGACACCTACGGAGAGAGGTCAGGATCGGGCTGAGCAAACCTCACAACCTGCCACCACCGTACCACACCACCACATCCTCTTCCAATCAACCAGAGCACACATGGCTGGCTGGCGTGTGTGTACACACTCCTCTGACCTCTGTCAACTTTGCACTGTCAATTTGACGCCCCTCTACTTCTCCCACCTCAGTTATTAGTACCTCCACCAAGGAGGTTCGTCTACCAGAAGTATTACCGCAAAACTTGGTGGAACGATGTCATATGGGTCAGGGAAGAACCCAATAAATTTTGGTGTGGATCCAGATCAGGGTGCTGTGTTTTTGTTTTACAGTTTCACTAATTTTCCAAGGAATAATCCATGGAACTTGATAAAAATCCTGTACAATTAGGGGACTGATATTTATAAGTGTGTGCAATTTGGTGAAGCTTGATTTAATTTAAGGGGTGTTTGGCCTTGCTGAAGTTATAGGCTCCAATGAGTGACATTCTAGTTCTTATTCAATCTCAGCTACTCAATGAATATCCATCTGAAGATACCCTCTAATATATTATTCTAAGAATAGCAATGTGTAGTTTAACAACTTACATCTAAATATTTTGTAAATGTTGGCAGCCATAAATACGTTTAATTGAAAATATCTATATATTATATATATTCAAAACCTTTTTTCTTACTGTTAAATAAGTTATGTTTTAGCCTCTGTGCCCTTTCATGATTTTGTAATATTGACCCTGACTAAACCAATGTACCTGAATTTAAATGTGATACAACTGAAAGAGCACAACATAGAATAGTTAAATTATTTAAAGTGGATGCCAGTTAGACGTTAGGGGTATTAGATGGTCTTCAACTCTTCTACTGCTATTCTTATTTTGATCGCATTACTGGTCTACAGAAATAAAAAGGTGTGAAAGGAATATTTGCAGCTGGAGATAAATTCCCATCTGAGTCCCTAAGGCCCTAACCTGATACCAGGGGCCACCGTCAATCGACTTAAACAGAAACTGAACAGAATCTGCATATATAGGTTCAGATGAGCAGGGTGATGGTTCCTCTAATGATGGTGGTGACTCACAGTGAGAATAGCTTTGTTCTCTTTTCCTTGAACATGTGACAACACTTGTCGTAAATGAAGTGTAAGTTTAAAGAAGTGTAGATCCTGAGCAGGAACATTCAGTCTCTTAAATATCAATAATAAATAAGGACTTTTTTTGGAACACATTTCTACTTTGGCACGTCACAGACTAGACAACAGCCAAACCTTCATATTTGTTACTTTGTGACATTATGATCTTATATGTTCATTTGTACCGTCTTGTCCTATTGTCAAGGTGCTCATTACAGTCCACATTATCACTGTAGTCATTACAGTCCATATTATCATATTCTAATCTTGAAGATAAAGGAGGGACAGATACTTACGGTGTGACGCAGATGAACTTTGTCTTCAAGTATGGCTGAATAGCTGTCAGGGGAAAAAAAATATACATTTGTAATGAAAAAAATAACATCCATATGTCTTGTGTCTCTTAAGATGCACAGATACCACAGAGCTCAGAGACATGTGACTTACTGCTTGTCGAGTCTCCGCTGATCTCAGGTTCAGGAGCTGTCTCCGGCCTGCAGTATTTCCCGAACGCATCCTCTTTGGGAATGTCGGGGTGGAGGTAGACGAGAGGTGAAACCAGGATGTTGGTGGCATCCATAATCTTGTAGCCCATGATGATGTCGGCGAAGGACATATTGTTGAGCTGCTGCTTGGTGTAGGGCTCCACCGACTGGATCTGGGTCTTTCCTGTACCCGCACCACGAAGAATAAGTGTCACAACCAAACGTCTTAAATATATATGTTTAAATTGTTAAAGAAGGATTGAAATTCTCACCACTGATGTCTTTCTCCACCCATGTGAATGTTATGCCCCCCTCCTTGCTGCTCTCGCTGAAGCGCAGCAGAAAAGTGCCAGGAGGTTTTGGACTCAGAATGGCCCTCTCCCTCTCCTTACTGATGAATCCCATGATATATCTGTAGAGGGAAACAGGAAGACAAATAATACACTTATATTATAAATAGTACATTTATTCTAAATCGGTTGACTGCTGCATGCCAAAACACTTTCTATACAATGAAAAACGCAGATTCCAGCTGCTGCTCAGGGACTTGAATTGTAAACAAAGGACGACCTCTCACCCCTCATTCCACAGTGCCAGGATGTACTTCTTCACCAGGTCAATGATGTTGTCCAGCCACACCCAGAAGGAGAAGCCTTTACCCGCCATGTTTTCCTACACAGAGTAAGGGGAAAAAATTAATTGCACTGACCCAATACAATGGCAATATGGTGGGCTGAGGCATATGTGGCTGGAAGGTGAAGTACCTTACAGAACTTGGCCCAAGTGATCTGACAGCCAGAGTAGTTGACGCAAGGCCCTAAATGGACAATCGAAAATCCCATTAGTATATGAAACGGTGCAATTTTGGAAGTTTTTAGAGAGAGTCTAAGTCATGTCAACTCACCTAGTAATTTCTCAGCCAATGTGGTGAGCTGTTCAATGGTCAGGCCTCTCTTGGTGGTGGAGGAGAATTGCCAGCTTAGCACTTCAGCAACCTGGTCCCATGTTCCCACTGGAGGCTTGGTGAAGAAGTTCACGTTCTGTGCAGACATAGCCAAGCCAGCTTATTATAAAAACACAACATTGTCCGAATAATTTGTATGGAGCGCCACAAAACAACACAGAGAACTTTGACAAAAAAATCGTCCCCAGGTAACATTGTCCACCAACAGAGTTCAGCCCCTTTCCACCAGAGGGTGCCGTCTTACCTTTGGGTGGTTAGTGAGCATGTTGTACCACAGGATGGAGGCCCAGGCGTTGGGCATCTGGCAGATGTTTGAAATAACTACCACAGGCAGAGAATGGGTCTGCACATATGAAGGAAAAAAATTATTTCAGTAAGCCTTCTTAAAGAAAATTAAAATAATTTGCTTGCCAACATTTTGTCCCACACAATGACGCTAAAATGTTCTTGCTTCTATTTCAGTAGATCATCCACTCATTATTGCTGCGCTTACTCGTACAAAGCATCTAGCTGTTCTTAGTGCAAAATGTTTTATTATGAAAGGGTTGGTTTGTTAAGCGGCCCACAAAAGATTTTGCTTCTCGAGCCCGGGAATCACATCTGCAAGTATGATGGGTCCCTCAAGAAAGAACACAACGATAATGACACAATGCACTGAAATAAAATCATAATATGTCAAACTCATTATTTGAAGATCACTCAAGATGCAGTTTATTCTTGAGCCCATATTCACAACAAATATACCATTTGTCAGTGGGGGAATTTAGTTTCAAGATATTCCTTTATTAATCCCAACAGGGAAACTCGCCATAAGATAAATGATTATGTTGAAAAGAATAAATGAATAAAATATTGCTTCAGCATAAATATTCAGTGCTGTTACTCCGCCCTCTGTGGGGCTACTGGGTTCAGGAACAACGATAGCGTCTTTCAGTGACAGCTCATTTAGAAACGTGGGCGATGACAGTCTATGAAGACTTTGCTGATGACTCATTTGTCTGAAGACTTTCTCTATGATGTGTCGGAGAACAGAGCACGGTTCTTTGAGAGTTTTATGGGTTTGCTTCTAGTTTTGTGTGGAAGTTAGAAAAAAAACGGAAAAGCTACTCACCTCCAGATCGATCTTCAGACCTTGGTGATAGACTTCTGTGTCAAAGGTGATAAGATGCAGCTCCTCTGTGACGATCAGAGAGGCCTGGAGAGAAGAGAACGTTTGAACCTCTAGTGGATGAAAAATAAACTGTGTGGACTGTTCATATGCATCTATGCTCACAGCCTTTTTCGTTGAATCAAAAACAATTAGCATGGAATTACACTATTATTACAGTAGTACCCACATCACTATTGGTCCGGCCACCATTACCGCACCTCTGTTCTCTCAGGGTCTGTAAAACAAACAGGAAATCAGAGCTCCATGGCAGGCCGTATAAGAAAACTTCATCACTGTCGAGCATTTAGAGTTTTGCCTCCATAACTCACCAAGTGTTTAAACTCTGCTGACAGGCTGCCATTGTTCGATTCCTCCATGTTCATAACTTTTGTGTTGGTGCCGAGGATGTTAAACTTTCGTGACCTGAGAAAATTCAAGGGGCAGAAGAAAGTGAGACTCTTTTCTCAATTAATATAAAGCAAATGACCAGGCTTTAAAAAAGCAAATGTTCTTAAAAGTCTTACCCTCGAATTGCAGCCACATCACCAGATTCCCTGAAAATAAACAGTTCAAGTCAGTGAAGCGGAAATTATTCTTTATCTTCAATCATGAAAGTGTCGTCCTGATAAAGAGTTAAGAAAAAACTCACTTGTCAATGCAAACTTTAATTTTCAGCTGGTAATTTAGTTCAGGAAACTTAACAAGTAACCTGGAAAAAAAGCAAACAAAGTATTTATTAAATATTCATCAAGACATCAAATATTCTCCATTAAAATATAAAAAAACAGTCTCTGATATTTCAGGGTTTCAAGTCTGCATCCTTACCTGACTTTATTTGTGAACTGCACTCCGGTTTTAATAACCAGAGGTCTGTCTGGATGCATGGGCATACAGGGCTGTCTTTCCACCACAAAAGCACTAGAAGACAGAGTGGATCAAGTTTCAGAGGAGATTTACCACAAGTTGTCGAGAATATAAGGTCCACATACTAATGATCCTGAGCTGTCGACTGTGTATCACATTCACAATATGGTCACAATGTAAACTTGATCTAAACCAGTTCATTCGTAGAATTTAGACTGAGAAATGTGTCTGAAAGCTCAGCATTATTAAAAAGTGGAACCTCAAACTTTGATTCTTCTTTAGGTTCCCAAAGAAGCAACCCTCCATTCATAGTAACACAAAGGAAACATTGTCTGTGGACGTTTTTAGTGCAGCTACACCAAATGCAGTACCTCTTCATTAGGTTTCGGAACAAGTCCACAATCTTCTCCTCCAGGGCGGGTCGGTGCTGAATGATGGGGTCTCCCTTGTAGGACACTTTCTGCTGAAGCTCCTCCAACTTCTTGATCTGCTGACGAATCTGGAGCTGGGACTCAGCCAAGGATGTGATCCTGGTTAGAAAATAACCACAGTTCAGTTCAGTCAACTCTCATATTTTCATATGCTAGACATATGTTGAGCCGTTGTACACTTGCTATTGCTCAAATAACTAAATAAAGCTTACATTAACGAGCATTTTTGTTTTGTTTATATATTTTTTATGTATAAAAATACAAATGGATCGTTCCTATTTAAAGTGACCGACGTTTAGCTTAGGAAATTGCTTTAAATTCGCATTCATGGTTACCATGTCTCGAGGCGATCCAGGCAGATGTTCGGCGGACCTCCAATACAAGCAATTTGCTGTCGTCTCTTCCAGTCTGCTAGTTCTTCATCTGTCAGGTTCTTCTGCACATAGTCCATGGCGGTCAGCAAGCCTCCCATCTCTGTCACGATTTGCTAAAGGATACGAAGGACAGCACATTTAAGCAGTGGAATAGTTCATCCGGGCAATGTGAGTGGTGGCAGTACCTCTGGAAAGCATGATATTGATTCTCAAACTCTAACTTGTTCTTCATTAATCATCACAGAGTCTTTTTGCAAAGTTGATGAAAAACCCCTTTTTAAACTATTTGATCAACCAAGTGCCGAGCCCAGACTCCTCCTTCAAGTTGCTGCCTTTAAGTAATTCATACAATTTCAGATAAAGTCAAAAATGGTGGCCTAACACCTAAAATGCCAATTACTAACTTTTGCACAAACATACAAGGACAAAGCCTCTTTATGATACTTTTTTGATCCCTTGTTATTCTTGTGTTTATCAGTTGATACTTCTGCTTGGTTATACTTAAGGCATTTAAGACAATCCAAACTGTTTTAATTCTCTCTCATGTATTTTTGACATATCTCAATACATTGTAAGTGATAGGGACCCACCCTCCTGAGCTGGTCCAGAGCACTCAGCATCTGTTCAAGCTGAGCCATCTTCTGTCTTGTAGCAGCTGCCTGGCTATTTCCATTAAGGTCCTGGGACAACTCTGGAATGAGGCAGAAGCATGTAATGGGAGAGTTACAAAATTAAGATGCATTTATGTACATTACACAATAATGCTGATAAAGATATTTTAATGAATCTTAATTTAAGACAGTATTAAGACATTTCCTACAGTCTAATGTCAAGGAAAAAGCAATGAAGTAGAATATACCTCCTTGGCTTTTCAGTGTCTTATAATTGAAGTCGAAATCGTCCTGCAAGTTCTCAAGCATTTTCATCTTCTGTTCCATATCCTGTTGAGAGACAAATGATGATGATTTGTTTATTAATGACAAGACTTCAAGGTTAGAGTGTGTTCAGAATCATTTATATTGCATATTCAAATATTCTAATCAGTGATTTTCTGATGGAAACTCACCTGCACTCGTTTCCTAATGTCTTGAAGGTTGTGCTCCAGGATCTGCTGCTTCTCTGTCACTACTGTACCAGTGGGATGAGCTGCTTGGCCATCCTGCAAGAAGAAGATAGACAACATTCAGAATTATTCAGCTAACGCAAACCAATTCATAACTTTATTATCATAAAATAACAAAGAATAAGCTTGGTTTGTGTGGCTTTCTCTACCTGTGCAGCAGTTGTGGCAGTCTGCAGGAGCCTTTGCTCCTCCCACAAACAGCGGGCAACAATGCGGGCAATATCCATCGGCTTCTCCAAGTACTTGCTCTGCAGATGCTGTTTGATTCTGCGCAGGTTATGCTGGTAGAGCACGTTGTTCTCCTGCAGGAAACGGCTATACTGCTGATCTATCTCTCCAAGGAGGTTGTGGAACACCAGTGTAGCGTGCGACTCCGTATTGGCAGCGTACGCCCTTGTGAAAGGAGAGGAGAAGATAATCAGGGTATGATGATTTCTAGTTCCTGCTATGAGCTGGTATGAGATGCACTCAAACTAAATACCCATATCCCCTATAACTCAAAACATTGAACCGAAAAATTCTCAGAAGTAAGCTTAACTCTAAACAGAATCATTAAGGTGCACTGCTATACATAATATGCATGAGCTCCCTGTAATGGGAGTTGCTAGGTTAGACGAAGGCATGATAAGGAAGAGGCTGGCAATTGATTCTAAAACATGATGGCTTTCTAATTTGTTAGCAAGTCACGGTGTGTGGCCAACTGCCAATCTGGAACGAGTGGAGGATAAAACAATAGCAGCATATGATAGTAAACAGGAGAAATGAAATGGGCATAACAGATCACAGGAATTCAATTATTTCTCACCAGTCTTGGCTCTCAATCCAGGGGGCAAGAAACTGCCGGAGCTCCATGGGGAAGCTGTCACTGTACAAGTGGTAGAGCTGCTCCAGATATCTGGTCTCCAGTTGCTGCAACTGGTTCCACTGTGCCATCTTGACATATACTTCCTCAAACCTACATAAAAACAGATAAGGGTAAGAACATACTGTAAATTAAGCAAGAAGAAACACACCGATGGAGTAACAGCTTGGGTGATATTTTCTTTGAATATGAAAAGAATCCCTTCCAGTGCGGTCACTTCCTGTTCAGTGAAACACTAAACCTTCACCGAGAAATACGGGCCTATATGAACAGCTGTCAACTCCCTTAGCAGATGGGAGTTAATGATCTCTCACCCAGGTTTTGCTTCAGTGAAAAGCACATTTCCTTCTCTTGAATGTTGAAAAGCTATGGTTGAGATGGATTTGTAACAAGAGAAACATACAGTCTCAATACAATGACTATTATCCATCAGTTTCACCTGGCAGGCTCCTCTGGCCTTCTCATTTTACCAACAGCAGGCTCCACTGTTCTCTGGAGGGCTGTAGACTACAGTAAACATACCCAGACAGTGAGTGAATCCAAAGGAAAGTTGGCTTTCCAGCCATGCAGTATTAGAAGATGAACTGAAGCCTTTGTTTGGGCCCCTTTTATAACCTTGGTTACTTCTGCATTATCATCCAAGTCTGATGCTATGGAGAATCAAAGACCGACTAACAAGATTAACCAAAGCTCTGATCCTGTGTTGATGATGACTCAGATGTGTTCTTGACACTAAACCAGAATGTGCTTTCCGTTTCAAGGAGCTAAGGTGTTGCTTTTGCTGACAGAAAGAACAGATAGATGTTCAACATTTTTCATTCTATTACTTTATAGTCTCACTCTCCTTAAAAAAACAGTAGGGCAGAGTAATAAAACTACTCTCGATATAAAGCCATCCTCGTAAAGATTGTTGAGTGGATTGACCTGGTAACTCCGTGTCAGGGTTCAACTCCTTTTTTAATCAACACATTAACATATGTTTCAAGTTTCATTTAAATCAAGTCAGTAACCTGAGGACGCAACAAGAAAACAGTTCAGTTATACACACTGACATTCTAAGTGAAGTTTTTCTTGAGCATGCAAGACACATAACTGAAATTGTTCCATAAAAAGTAACACTTTCAAAACGCACTAGGTTCTTCTTTCACTGACATATGAAAGCAGTGTGGGAATTCCTGGGCACATGAAAACACTGGGTGGTTCATCACTGAGCAGTCACCGTAGTACTGTGAGAATTCCTTTCATTCTTTCAACATCTCATTTAGGGTTCAACTGCTTTATGTGTTAGTGATTCGAGTAGATTTTTTAGTTTCATTTTACATTTCTCTGACACACAAAAAACCACACAAGCCAATAAAAAAAAAAAGGGGATTAGGTGGGTCTATTCACTCTAATCTGAAACCCACTTGATACAGTGTGACTTTTACTATATAGCCTATCCTCATTACTTTCATTTGAAGTCTTTTCATGTATTGTATTGAATTACAAAATTGCTTTCCAGTAAACTCAGCACCTGCATTAAGTGTCTGGACTTCTCCAACATATGCTCATGAAATCTCTGCGAAAAACCTGGAGGATCACCAATGACCCAGTGTATACAATCATATCAGTGGTATAACTATATTTATGTTGATCAGCAATTACTTTAAATAACATCTGGCACTGACATAATGATGCAAAGTCACTGCTAAACAACTAGTTATTTTATGAAATGACAAAGGCAACATTTCGATGACAACTTGATTGTGTCACAAAACAGTTGAAAAAGATTAAATCTGCACTGAAAGCTTTCAATAAAGGATTTATTTCCCAGTGAGGGTTGGGGTAACACATCGCTCAACCTCAGACTTCTCTAAAAACCAATGTTTTGTAATGTTTTGTTGATCCAGCGACCATCAGAAGGTTTCTTTACTGTATTAACATGATGTTCCCATTTTTTGATGTTGACTTGCCTGTGTGACACACATGCACACTTGCCTGTGTGACACACATGCATTATAAATGACTTGGAGAACATCATTGCATGTGCAGGGCAAACCAGATGTTCCAAAGGTTGCCAATCATGAAAGACAATGACTGATTCCATAGATGTAAATCACTGATATTCCAGTAAGTACTTCCTGGAGCAAACAAAAGAAAGCACTAACCATACTGACTTATCAGGTATTATGACCGCTGTAAACACACCACAAAACATGTGAATAAGCATACTTCATAATTTATAATGTCTGTATTCAATGTCAGCCATGCTTTGCATATGAAATTTATTAATTTAGCATTTTTATTGCCTTTTTTTTAAACAACATGGCACAAAAACAAACCAAAAGATGAACACAAAACAGGGCGTAGACAAATTAAAATAATAAATTCCACTGCTTCATTGAAGCATTGAAGGTGGAAGGCATAGCACTTTTTTGGCTGGACATGAACTCGGGTTAGACTGAGCATGATGATCAGATTTATGTCCATCGCACCATATGCAATTCTCTCTGTGTGTTATATACTAACAGGCTCCATAGACAAATTATTAAAATGAGGCTATGTTCAAAGCTTTATTCAAATTGACCTTTTGCAATCATCATTCCACGTGGTGTGTACATGCCATAAACAGGAGCTGTGAGCTATATCACTATCACTCCACAGCTGTAGGGATTGCAGTAAACACGGTTCTATCCCCAACATGAGGTTTAAGTGCAGGTGTACCTGGAAAAGGTGTTGTGTGTCAGACCTGCAGCTGGGAGGAGGGAGATGGGCGTGACAATGCCAGGGAAACACAAAACAATGCGCTGATTTTCACTGAGTAAAACTAACACAATGCAATAATAATAATAATAATAATTTACGAGGCGTCAGTCCTGTTCAACGACAACAGACAGCGAACTGAGCACCAGCAAACTGGAAGTTCAAGACCACTTGTGCAAAACAGAAAGCTACTGTCCAGGAATGAGGTTGTGACATTAGCAGGTTTATGACGTGCGAGCACAGAGATTAGCTTTTGTTGCTTGATCAAACGAACAGGACATAGGATGGGCTCTCGTGAATAACTCATAAACTAGTCACAAAGCTGTAATTGTACCCTAGCACTCCCATGTAATTGCTGTGGCCTGTTGTGACATCCCTGTGAAAAGCAGCTGGCCTCGGTGTGGAGTGAAACAAGTGACGGAAAGCAGAAGTGGTTTTTATTCTCCGCTTACCTGGCTCGGTGGGACTCCTTCAAAGTTACTTCGTGGGAAAACTGCGACCCTCTCCGCTCAAAACCACACGGACGACCGAGGAGACTTTATTTAAAAGTGAACGCGCACAATTGAAGATAAAGTCGCAAAGAAAATGGCGAAAGACTCTTTTCCTCTCCTCCCCTGCTCGGGAAACACTTCTCTCACACGCGCATGAACCTCCACACCAGTCCTCTACACTGCAGTCCTTCCGGCCACACAAACCAGAACAGCTCCGCTTATTGACACCTCCGACAGCTAATGGTAGTGCGGAACTCCGGTTTGGCCTATCGAAACGTTTCTTTTGGGCACGAGAGGCGGGGCTTCGCGGCGGGGTTGGTTGAGAACTTGGTGTTTACTGCCGTCGCAGCAGCGCTGTTCCCGCCGGACGCGCCCTCCTTGCGTCTGCGCACTAGAAGAGCGGCACGCGGGGGGAGGAGGAGCTCTTCCGCGGAACAGCCAGCCTGGAAGTCATCTGAGTTACTGGCAGCGTTGACGTCATCAAGACTTTAATAACACCAGAGCTGCTCTTCACTGATCACCCTCAATCACAGGTCAATAACTTATATCTCCTCTCTCAGTGGGTAAATATAACACATTGAAGTAGTATGTAAACAGGCAGGTAAAAGACACATTAAGTAAAAGGCAGTATTTATTATTCAGTAAGCTTTTATTTTTTATTGAAAGGAGCCTTAAACACAACAGCAAAAGGCAAGCTCCAGCGTCTGGTTTAATTAATCACTGCTACCTAGTAATATGGGGGACATTCATTTAAATGACTATAATCTTTTTTTCAAGTGTTTCCGTATGTCGCCTACATCCCACTCGCAGCACACTGGCAGCTTATAAAAAGGTACAAGGTGGCAAAAACACACATTTTCTCCAGAGGCACACCGATATCTTACAAGTGTTTCAATGTATGATGTGCTAGACAGTGTGCACATCCTTGTCAAAAAGAAATCAATACAAATGTGCTACAATTATAAGCCTATGTGATGTCACGGGCCGGCGACAATTCAATGCAGACGAACTTGAGAGTTTCACAAACACATCAGTGTGGGTATATAGTATGCACACAACCTTTCACAATCACACATTACACACATACAAAATGTCCTCCGCCCAGTTCATACCCTGTTCAGTGCTAAGAAGGAGCACTCTCCTTAATTGCATCCCCCAGCCTATTGATTGTTCTAATGGAGTTCCCTGCTGCACAGTGGGCCTACAGCACATCAAGGTCACACAGTCTCTAAGAAGGGAAAATGGAGGCTGTAACCACCACCTTGTCTCCATCTGTAGCCCTGCATGCTTAACGTACACGCTCAAAAGTGGCAAAGATAGAGCACTGCCATCATCAGGTTCAGAATTGACACATAGCTTCTTCAAATCCTCCAATGCCGCCTTCTCCTCAATAACCTAATTTTGCTAATATTGGGGTATCTGTTACTGTGGACATTCCTTTAATAATTCCGAGGAGACAAACAGGATTGCACCTGGTCTCTGAAAACATTTGTGGACTGGACCGTGCCTTTGCGCTGGTCTGACATTTGTTCAAGTACCGAGCCATCCATAAATACCTGGCAGAGTGCTGCTTGCCTCCAACTACATTTAGAATGACATTTCCATCCTCAGCTACGTAATCAGCCATTAAGCTGTCATCTTGCTCTTCAGGCTATATATTTTTTCTGCCTGCAATTACCTTGGGACATTTTTACAGGGCTGTGCAGATGTACTGTGATGAGCTGTAACCATGACGATGCAATTGTTTTCTCTCTCCTGTGTCTCCCTGTGCAGCGCTGTGCTCTGTGAAACTTAGAAATGTGACATGCTGAATGAGTGCGCTACAGTAAAGATGACCGAACAGTGTTTTCAAGCATGCATTGTAAAGATAAACCACAGCAACGGTTACATTCTGAATGTCATAATTATACGCTTTTAGTATTTTGTTAAATCACCGCTGAATTGGGGGACCAAATGTCGACCCTGGATAGAATAGCATGAGATATATCCCTACATAATATGTAGTATTTCTGATACAATTTAAGAGATATACACTTCCATTTTCAGTACTTTACAGTTATAATTTACATTACATAGAATGTTAAACCAAAATAATACTTTCTATCATTTGACACGATGTCTGGATAAGTATATTTTGCCCTGAGGCATTGTGCATTATCTTGGGTAATGTTCTTATAAATTCATTCCCTCTCAGCCCGTCTTCTCAGTTCTTTATTTCTCAGTCCTAATCTTTGGCTTTGTGTTCAGTTTTATAGTTTCACACATGCACATTACATAATTCAAACCATCAATCACAAGAATGTCGACCGCTCAGCCGAAACATTTAAACTGTGCCTGGTTTTTATTGTTGTGTGTGTTTGGTGTACACTTTGAAACATCTGGATTTAAAACTTAATTTGTAGTTCAAGGTATTTCCCATGCCTTTCTGGCTTGACCAAGTCTAAAATACACAGATCTGTGTAAATCTTTCCAACAACTTCCTGTTAGCCTTCCAATAATGTGCATATCATACATGGTTAATATTATATTATACATTACATCTCAATAGCAAAGACTATTTATAACTTTTTTTCCGCTCCTCAATTTATCAAACCAACGACAAACAGCAAATATTCTAAACATACAAGTCTAAGATACCCAGTCAGCCTGCGGCGTGTTTCGAAAACTTTGTTTTTTAATAGATTTTCTTATTTATATGCTAAAGAGGAGCAAATATGAAAGTCATCCATTTTGGGTACAATAAAAAGAACAGAAAACAAAAACGACCCATAATAGATTGTGATCACGTCTAGAAAGTCTCTACAACTAATATTGTGTCCATGTAATTCGACTAATTTATCGAGACTTCTTTCCTTTCTTCATTCTTTCATTAATTGAGACTTCTTTCCTTTCTTCATTCATTCCTTCATGAGGGCTTCTTTCCTTTCCTAGTAATTACGTCTTTTCCAGCACAGGTGGGTCTCTCTACTCGTGTTGTGCCTTCTTGAGGTGGTCTGTCTCCACCAGGACCAGATCCTCTGTCACCTCCAACAGAGCATCCATCTCTGGGCTGTCCACACGTACCAGCTCCCCTTCCTCCACCTCCACATGCACGCCGAGCCCGTTCTCCTCTTCCCCCAGGTGGCCCTCAGACTCAGCCACCTCCTCCATCTCCGTGTTCTGCATCACCTCCTCTTCCTCCCCATCTCGGATCTTCTTCACGTAGAAGGTGAATGGGGGCACACGGTACACGGTGGTCTTGGAGCGAGCATAGACCGTGTGGTCAGGGGTCAGGGACTTGCTGACCTTATCTTTGGAGGTCTTCATCTTCGCCCGGCGCTCCAGATTGGGCGTCATGCGGGTCCCGAGTTTGCCGATCTTCTTCTCCAGGCTGTGCTTAGTTTTCTCCAGGTTGTCACGGGTTCTCTGTCTTGTCTTCTCCAGGTTGTCGCGGGTTCTCTGCCGGGTCTTCTCATAGTTCTCCTTGGTCTTTAGTTTGGTCTTCTCCATTTTCTCTTTGGAGAAGGCTTTCTTTATGTTGTCCACTTGCTGCTTGGTGTTGCGTTGGAGGCGCTTGGTACGAGACTCTTCAATAATCTCCTCAATCTCCACCTCCTCGTCTGAATTGAGATTGGCCTGGACTCCCTCCTGTCCCTCCTCGGGTATCTGCTCAAGGCCCTCCACTGCGGTGCCCTCCACTGTCTCTTCTGTCTTGCCCTTGGTTGCCTTTGGAGCCTTCACTTGGTCCTGCAGGAGAAAATTAGGAGGGAAACAGGAAAACGTTAGATCACAATGTGTGAAATGAATCACATCACCATTTTGACATTTACTACAAAATGAACTGTCATGATGCTAAACTGATTGTGTTGTATGATTCATGTAAATCATGGCATTTCATTTAATATGTCATGTGAAAATTATCAGCTTGAGAAAGTGAAGTCAATGGCCTTTGGGTGAGAAATGAAATAGAAAATATGAGCTTGTTGCTTCATAGATTGATCTCATTGACACAGTCTGTGAGCTCAGTTGTTCACTGCTTCTGGCTGGTGTAGACTGCCATCTAGTGGTGTTTACCTGAAAAGTGTTTTACCATTTATTTGACACTTACAATAATAAGAAACACAACAGCTCTGGTTGGTGTGCATTGTATGACACATCTCCCAAATAATGTGATTTCAAAGAAAAATTATACTATCTGAATCTCCACAGTCACATTGAAACTAAAGCCAACGGGTGCATTTCCTGCCACGGTGATGTTATCTTCTCTGCACCATATTTTTCCATTTAGGCACAGACCAAAGCAGTACAGCATCTTCCAAATTGGACAAAGATAATTTAATGATATAAAAAAAATTAAATAAACTTGATTTAAATAGACTTGACTTTTCAAAACAGTGATTTTTGAGTTAAATATGAAAAACCTATTTACAGTGATATAGAAAAAATGTCCTATGTTGTAAAACCAATTTGCCAAATTTACATTTGCATTCTCACACCGAGAGTTTATCATGACATGTTTTCCATGACTTTACAACATGATTTGTTCACACAGCACACTACACTGCTGTAAAGCTGACAGCTGCCAATCAATCAGCACTACAGCAACCATATTTCCACACTGTGGCACCAGATATCCACTCAGGCAGAAGAGGTTCAAGGCTAAAAATGTGATCCCTCGGAACGGGATGTCTGTGACCCCCCTGGGAGGATTAGTGGCCCCACCCTGCTGCACCTCCGTGCCACACCTCACTGCTTCTCTTTGGATTTTATAGAAGTATCGAGTTTGAGTCACCAACACCTTTTAAGCCGGAGCTGCCCATGTCATTATACAGTAGGAACTACAGTTATACTGGTTAATGTTTGATGATACTGCTATCCTGAATTAATGTTAATGGTCTTTATGTTTAATTAAATGGCTTTTTTAGTCTTATCCTTGTAGAAAATATTTTTAAAACAGTATTCAGACTTGTTTGAATAGTAAAATGTTTGACTAAAATATCAAGAGACAGCAGGTCTTCAATGCAAGTAACCTTAAACATTCTAAAATGAAATAAAAAGAAAATATCTTTGATCGATGTCATTATCTTTATTAGCAGGTAGACGGTTCTTAAGTTAGGATTATCTCTCTACTTCTTTTTATCCAGTATTGACCTTATGTGGCTTAATGTGGTTACACTCAGCCTGCTGCCTCATATAGACTGGAGCCACATACAGTATGCCCAGTTGAAATAGATCTACAGTACTGGCTCATTGCACATGTCTGTTTGTCTCCAACCTATTCATTGGGCAGATTGTAAAAACAAACAGCCTCATAAGGCAGCACTATGCCATCAAATTAATCACCATCACCACATCAACAGTTTGAATTAATGCAACACCTCTGACACAGGCGCACGTCTTCACCATCCAGTCTCATTTAATCACTCTTCCTTCCCCCGCCTAGCTGTCGCTTCAGATGAAACCATTTCGGGTTCTAATTTATGTGGCTCTATTGTTTGTTTTGTATTTAAACACCTCGCCGTCTTTTCCTCATCTCATCTGCCACACAGACGATGACTGTTTCCACTTTTAAATTAAAACCTGGAATGTTTAAAACTCATGCCATAGAGGTGCCATTTAATCATGCAGGATATTGAGGATAAAGATTAGATTCACGTCACTCAGAGCAATCACAGGTAGAAGTACTCAGTGTACGTCTGAGTATGGGGATATCAAGACTTATAATGTGAAAAAATAGATAAATGTGAAGAAAACACAGGTGAAATTCCCTTGTAGGAGTATATATCAAGAATGTTTATTTATTTTAGTATAATTACGATGAGGAGGTCCAGAATATTTTTTTCCACTTTCTTAAACATTGTGTGATAGGGCGTTTTGCAACATGTTCTTTGATTTCTCAGAGAATAATTCATGGATCCTGATGAGAAAATCATGCAAGCTAATTTATGAGTATGTGTGTGTACATTTGGTGCAGATCCAAAGGGTCTATATCGAGTGAATTCATAAGGACTGCATAGGGTAGAGGGATGTACTCCAGTGCCATTCTAGTTAGGGGCACTTATTTGATAGTTACAACGAGGACAGACACTGATTGCTGGGAAAGAGATCAGGGGAATGACTTGCAGTAAATGGTATGGACGGCCATGCAAGATGGAAACTGGGGGCCTCACCGATCAGGGCAGCTGTAACCATGTGCTAAATGTACAAGAATAAACAACATGTTTGAGTGCGGTTTGTTGTATTAAGACATCGGTAATGTGCAGTGTTAAAAAACACACAGCAAATAGGATTTTAATCCTGATATCTGATTTATGACAGACAGACACCTGTCCCTGGCCAGTTCAAATATTGCCATACGGTCCTGTCATGATACAGATTGAGCCTCCTTATCAGGTGCTGCGTGCGGTGTGGACCTGCTCTCTATAGGTTTATTTTGGGCTGGCCTTTCCCTCTCTCTGGATACCATCTACCATTCTCTGGCGACCAGCCACCGCAGCATTCAGCCCCCGCCACACAACACCCCTCCCCTCTCCCTGCACAGCAACAGATAAACACGGCGCTCCGTCACCATGGCGACCCCCTCCTCACGCCGTCTCTGATGGGCGGGGGAAGTTCAGCTGGATAAACAGCTGACAACTGAACAACAATATCCCGACGGGAGGCTGTCAGTTGGTCTGAGCGTGTTACGGTTACACTTGGATCAAACGCTGCACCTGCTTTGCAGACATGAAGTGCAACAGTAACACTGATGAGAGATATTTTGGAATTTGTGAGCAACATTTTTCCATATGTATTATCAGAACAATGTCGACTCATAAAAATGGAAATGGACAAATACAAAAAGCTCTGAAAAGTGACCTGATAATTTACATAAAATGTTAAGATTTCAAAGATAAGACCCACGTAGTAAACATGTGTACCCACAGCAGAATTACATACATGAAACAAACTACTCTGCACCCCATAGCTGTGTAGGAAGTTGTTCTGTGAACTCATATGTCCCTGGCAAAGCTTGTTTTCTGCTGGGGGGTAAATTTGGCTGGAGGGCTAAAATTGAAAGCCAATGTGTTACTTTTACATTTTAAAAATACATTTATATACAAATGAATCTGCTATGTTCATGGAGAAAGTAACCATTAAATGCACAAGTATGAGTATTCATGCAAACACGTATTCGTCCACCCTCACGCACGTAAACAGAGTTTTTTCCATGAAGCCAGACTGTGAACACCTTTCATAAGAAGTGGCAGCTCTGATCCCGGAGCAGGAAAGTTCCACAGCCAACGGAGAAACAGCAGTGAAGTCATACAACACAGGGAAATTACGACATGTTCCAGCATCATGTTCGTTATATAATACTACTCTCTGTAATGAGCTAATACTTTTTAGTTACATTTCAATACCTTACAGTCTTTTATAAGGCTCTCAAGGCTCGTGGCAACGTGTAACTGAAAACAGAGACGCTGCTTGTTGGAACATTTAGCTGTTTACATTCTTGAAACTTGACTCAGTCCGCTGAATTTGGGGAAATTGTGATTATATCAGCAAACCCTGTTTGGGTTTCCCTGCCTGATTACAAACCAAAAGAACCTTGTGAGGAATGGTCGGGTCCATTAGGGTGTCTGTGCTGCCTTCCTCTCTCCTTCCATTTACCGGCAGTGGAAAAGTCAGAACTCAGTGGGGGTGTGTGTGTATGTGTGTGTGTGCTCTCCTCAATGAAAGGGTCTGTTGCTAATGTTTCTTTCCTCCAAATAGCGTCAATCATACATACCTTATTGAAAAGCTTCTGATAATAAGGGACTCTACCTCTCTATTTGTTATATTTGTTCAGACAAGCCGTCTCTCCACTGAGCTGTGTGTCTGAGCTGTCTCTCAGAAGGAGGCACAACACAGGAGATGCAATTAAAAAGTCCCAGCAGATAAGAGAGAGGGAGTTTGGTAAACAGCTTCGACAACAGCATTATCGAGAGAGCCAGTGATGCATAAACAGGGAAAAGATGCAGGAAGCAGGTCAAGAAGTAAAAAGACATCATCTCAGAATTGAGAATAATCAAAATCTCCCAAACAATTGTGTTAGTCTATGAAGAAAAACAATCCAAAATGTTCTATCTGACTCTTACAAGGGCTCAGGCTTTAACCAGAGACAGTACTGGATTTACATGAAGGTTTTATGCGTTGGTGACCATTGAAGGAGCAGCTATGTCTCTCTCACCATTCATCCTGACAGGAACCTGGCCTTATACTGAAATAACTGTGAAGACGGCAGTAGAACGATGAGTCCTGCCCAAAAGGACTCTGCTGTAACCATGGACAACAGAGCACAGTGTATAGAACACAGCGGCTGTGACTCAAGCCACTGGCATTTCACTTTTTTTCCCGGTCTCATTCTCTGTCTCTGTATCAGTTACAAGGCTTCCATTAATCCACCTGGTTCAATATTGTTTCTTAGAATGAAAAATGTCCACATGAACCATTCGAGCCATAGGCATCAATAGATGAATGAAGTGGCGGTTTCAGCATGTTACTTTATTGAGCCAGATCAAAAAGATGTCAGAAGAAGTCGGTTTCCTGATTGCACAAAAATTACCATGTTTTCCGCTCTGGGTGTTTCTTTTATCATCATGACTCATTGTAAGTTGGTTTTGTGGGTCACAGTTTGTGTTATGTGCAGTAATACAAATGAATAGCCCTTGCATTAAAATAACAATCTGTTCACGTTATAGTAATCAGACTTAAACACATTCTATATATGAAGCCATATTAGGATTAAAAAATACATCATAAAAAAGAGTACATATTTCTGCCAAGGCCCAACAGTCCCCTTAGGAAACCACATAAAAATTTAATAGAGCCGGATTTTTATTTGGATCTGCCCCAAATTGCACACAATTAAATTATTGAAAATATTGGGAAAAAAACAACAATGTTAAAGAAAGAGAAAAGAATAATCCTTGATCCGCCCCCTGATCCCGATCCTAACCCTAATCGAATGGGTTCTGACCTATGGTTCTGACCCATGCTACATCCTTCCAACAAGTTTAATAGTAATCGTTTGTCATGCTAACTAACAACAGATGCAAACCAAACCTCCTTGGTGATAAACAGACTATTCCCAAAATTACTGGCCATCAATAACTAATATTGGCAGTAGGTAGGAAATGTATCAATGCTGATCTTATCTTATCGACACAACATGCACAACCTCAATCCACCTACAGGAGAGTGCGTGTATAGACCAGGCACACACAGCGTTCCTTCTGAAGCAGTGTGATGAAAGGCCTGTCGGTGAGTCACAGAAGCAGCTGCCTTATCCTGTCCGGTTCTCTGCAGCTGTGCACTTAGCTTCACAATGAGTTATATCACTGACCCGTGTGCCAGTCCAGGATGGGTGCAGGGCCAGATTGAGAGATTGAACTGAAACGGCGGTGGAGGTTTGCGAGTTCGAGTCCTGCGAGGGCCCGAATTATGAGGCTCCTCACCTTGACGAGAGCTCGGAGGCTAAAATAAGGACGCTAATGTGCTTTGGTCATTAATATTGTAGCCTCCCAACCCCTCACACAATTCACAGAGGACTGCACCAGCCGCCTCCAGCCTCAAGCCGATTGGAGTTTACACAAAGCTAATTCTGTTTCAAGAAGCTCTCGTATTCTACATTATTAAATGTCCCGTGGGCGATGGAAATATTCAACACTCCCGCTGTCTATACACAGATTCCTTCAAAGAGAAGGCCTCTGTATACACCACATAGCCACCATGGCGATGTCATGTTAGGGGCGTGCCACAGGAAGAGAGTTCCTTGGCTTCTCTGTCACAGTGATGTGTGATTTCACACACAGGAACCCCGAAGGGGAAGCCCTTTTTCCACAGCTCACCCTTCCCACATCCATGCCTCTGAAACCGCTGGAATCCCTGGGTCAGTCTCATGCATAGATAGAAAATGAGCTTTTCCAGTGAAGTCTCTGTGTGAAGCGGCAGCCGCAGAGCTGGAACATATTATACACAGCAGTGACTAATCCCTTTTTCTCCACTGAAGGGGCCGTCCATAGTGACACTAGAGAGGTACAGGAAGTTTCAGCCAATCAGACCCTCAAATTCGCACGTCATACTACACTGAGCATAAAGATTTATATGACTTTTTTATTGATTTAATCATAAAAAAGAAAGAAAAAGTAGTGGTATGTTGCAGATATTGTCTATATTTTTTTATCTGTGTAAAATACATATAATCGCTTTACAGGATAATGTGATATTTGGCTCAAGTGAGCAGAGCACTGGGCCCGGCTTTAGGAAACTATAACTACTGAGTAACATTAGGCTGATGTAATGATAAATGACTGATAACTCCTGCCAAATAACACCTGGTATGGGAAAGAAGGCCTGCAGCCAATCATCCACAATGCTTTGCTTTGTTCTGAAATAAGCAGTTGTCTGTGTGACATAAAAAAATGAGAACGGGATATACTAGATGGAAAAACTGACTGGTTGTTTAGAGGTTTTATTCTGTGTTTGTTTATAAGGTGTGGAAATAGTTTCACTGTCACATAATACTGGAGCCTCATTATCAACTTGCAATAAAATGAATTTCAGCCTTCCCAGATAAAATGTGCGCTGTATAAAAACGAAGATACGTTTTTCAGATAAATTCAATCATGTTATCCTCAACTTTCACCTCTTGCATAGATTACTTTAGTACTATTGGCATTATTAATAGTTTAAACATCCTAAACATCCCTGTGCATGCAAAATCTAATCCTGAGGTGTTTCCACACCGACACGCTCCCTGTGACAACTTATAACTCACATGTCAGTGACAAGAACAGCGAGCCGCCACGGGAGCAGTGAGCAGCACCAAACTTCCCTTTCACACGCAACGTATTATGTTACAGGAATAACAGTGAGGAATATTAATAGAAACATGTATGGCTTCTGCTCTAACAGCAACTTTTTGTATTATTAAAATAAACACATCCTTTTCAAGAAGGTGGTACGAAGATATGCAGGTATCAGTTTTTAAATGTTCACCTCCAGTTTTCAGGTGTTAAAACTGTGCAAAGACTGAGCTGTGATCTGTTGTCTTTGTGAAATCTTACAAGATAGTTAAAAGATACCTGTGGTATGGAAGTACAGCTTGCATCCAAATACTGACACTACATGGTCAAACACACACATTTATCAGGATATATGTGTCAATGCAATTAGTCAATTAATTGGCGCTGCTGATTCTTAAATTCAGACGCCCTCGATGAAACAGGACACTGCACCATTCCACTGCACTGCTGAGGGTGTATTTATAATCAAAGGCAAAATAGTAGTAGCGTATCTTAATACAGTAAAGCCACTCAGATAATTAGGCCAACTTTTTATTTTGGCGACGGCCTTGTAGATGAAGGGCGTGCCTGCAAATTTTTAGAATCAGCAGCTTCCACTGAGTTGTGGTGAGGCATGAGGACACATTTCTGCTTGCCAGCCAAGAAGCTGGATGAAAACTACAACCGTTCAAAATCCAGTGATCTGATCGGTGTCCCAGCTGGTAAATCCTGTCTGCTCTGGTGGGATGGGGATGTGCGGTGAGAGGGGAGGGCAGCTGCGACCTGAGATCAGGCGTCGGGGAATGTAAATGTAGTTATTCTGATAGGAGCGGTAGGAACATGTAATATCGTGGAGCAGGAGAAATGGCTCACAGCAAAACAGCTGGACTGTTGGATACAGGCAGATGTGCTTGTGTATGCAAACAACAGTAGTTTAAGTGCAACACGGACCGATAAAACATCATCAATCCAGGTTCAATTAAAATCTTGAACAATGATTTAATACCACATAGAATGTTGCAGGGTCATTTCACCCAAAAATTACAGGTGTTAGGTTCACATAGGCTCTGTCCCATTAACACATGACTTTGAGTCACTGAGCCAATTGAATTCAGCCATCACTCTTTTTATTATTTACACTTTTTTCTAATGTGACAAGTCGAAAATGTCTAGTGTGAAAAGGCCCATTAAATCAAGTTTGTTTTGGTTTGGGCTAAAATCTGTATAACCTTATTATGAGAACATAAGATCCAACAAAATGAATACAGCAGACATATCATATAAATCTATTTATAGTCCATAATAAAAATTGTACGCAAACACGTACAGTGTTTTCACATGCTCGAACAGCAGGGATCTTCTTTCTGCTGTACACGCTCTATAGCCTTATGACAGCAGCACAGGAAAGGCTACAGTAACACTATCAGCAAATCCACGTCTTATATCTCAGACGCACACACACACAAACACACCCGACCTGGAAAGTGAGTCACCGTGCAAATGTGTTATAAGTGAATGTAAACCGGACCAGAAAGGCCACAGCAGTCCATACAATAGTTGTAACTGTTCAAAACTGTCTGTTTTTTTAGTGTAAACTCATTTCTTATGACCAGATCAGCTTGAAAATCCATGATCAATGGCAGAGGGAGCTGGTCGGTACATGGTTTGGATCTTTCCAAAATATAAAAGAAATACAAGCAAACCCCTAGAAATGTTTGTTTTTGCAATAGGTTGAAATCACTGGTTCCTTATTCCGTGAATGAAAAGTGCGGGACTTTGTAAAAAATAAATAATAGGGGACGTGATCAGAGCATCAGGATTTGACAAGTCGTGCCGAAAGAAACATGGTTCTGGCTCCAAGATGTGGCTGAACCCCGTTGAATAAAATGAGAGGGATGGGACGCTCAGAGGAAATACAAGATTGATTTTAAAGGAATAGTTCAACATTTCAAGAAATACAATTAGATAAGTTCTATAAGAAAATCAAATCTGCACTGTAAATATGAAGATAGATGAGGGTCATTTTCACGCTTTTGGGGCAAAAGTGTAAAACAAGCAGCACATTTTTTTGGGACAAGCTTTAAGGTCTTTTAACTGAGCTATTCTCTTTTTTAAATTCAGCCATTTATTTTACAAGGCATAAATCAGGACAAGAGATGTATGATTTCATCTGTCATGTAACAGATTTCTAACAAAATATAATGCTAGGTGGACATCTGCCTGTGGTACCTTCCTATTTACCCAACCCACCCGAGAGGGGTATCACCCTTCTGATCCAACTCTTGGCAAGGTAATTAACAACCTGGTTCTGAATGATTAAGTAATGGTTCACAATCTTTACTTTCAGCAAAGTTTTGACTGTAATACACACTGTATATCTGAAATGTGACTCTGTATCATGTATGCCATTATCTGAGCACCACCTTTAGACAACTGTTTTCACACAGTGGCTCTCACACACACACCACTGAGCAATGGAAGTGGACTGGCTAGCTCGACACAGCAGCTGACATGCAATAGTGAAATGTGGAGCCTTCCAGATATCTTTCCAGTGGCCTGGTAAAAGAGGAGAGCAGCAGAGGTGAGAGAGAGAGAGAGAGAGAGAGAGAAAGGGGAGACTAAAGGAGAAAAACATAGTGAACAAGTACCGTAAGCAAGCAAGTACTGAATGAGCTGTGACCGTCGCTCCCAAGTGGGGGTTGTGGGCTTAGTCGATAGTGGGAGTCAACTGAGAAGAGGGGAGAGGAACAAGTGGGCATGATGGCAGGATAAGCACAGAGATGCCAACGGGATGAATCACAACTCTAACTTGGTGCTGCTGAAGGCGTGTGCTTCTGCTGCTCCTCAGCTGCTCACTCTCGCCTGCAAGGGGTCACCTAAGCTCTTCATGGCTATACCATCCCTGTACTGAGGCAGAGATGTGATTTGTGCCTACAAACAAATATTCAGAGAGCTGGAGCGGCCAGAAGCTTTAGCTGGATCAATGTGGCTGCAGAAAGTGGAAGTGAGTTATTACACATGGTCTGGTCTGGGCTGTAGCCAGTACAGAAACCTGGGCTGGGGCTGTGGCTTGTTGGCTGCAACCTGAGCTCTGGAAGGTCAGTGAAGTCGGCGTGGAATAAGTAGACTGAAAGTGAGAAGTCTTACATCTTCCTGATAGAGTTGAGCCCATGGCTATATCAATGTCCTTGAGCGTCAGCCAAACGCTCTGTTTCCAGACACAGAGCAGAACAGTCTCACACTCCGATGGACAAACACTATCACGTTGCATAAACTGGACTCATTTACATAATCCAATAGATAAGGCGCACGTGACCCCTGTCGTTTTTAGTCACAGTTTGAAGTCGCACTGGAACTATGTTAACTAACTGAGTATGGTGATGTAGGGCTCTTTCTAATCAATAAATCTGAATATTCCTTTCATTTATTAATAATTTATGCTATTAAACAGTGAAAATCACCAAACATTACAAGAAAACATATAAAAACATTTACTTAGGTGTTGATCCTAACTTTACCACCATCAAACATCATAAAAGCCTTGGTATAATCTATAAACCGTTTCACTAGAATCAAGTCTTGTTACTGTTATCAGCTTCCATCTCGGTTCATTTCCTGACAATTTCTGCTGTCAACAAACACTACAACAGGAAATGAGGCCTCAGAGGCTAAAATAGCCACATGCCTGGCAATGTGAGACTAAATAAGGAAATAAACTTGCACTCATTCAGAATGGCTGTGCTTGATTCTCATGAAGAAACAATTGGTCTCCATTTGAGCTGTGATGACAGGCCGGTGGTGCCTCATGCAGCCGGACACTCACAGTCAGAGGTTTGTTATTCTAAAAGCTCAGCATCACAGCTGCAGAGCGACACCACCCAGTTGTACCTCACACACTTTTCAAATTCTAAACTCCCAAAATGTAATTACAAAGGTTTAACTGTAACAAGGGGAAGCACATTTAGGACTCTAGTGAGAATGTTCTCTGTGTAAGTGGGATCACAGTGAGGCTGGTTCATGAGAAACCACATGTTGTCATGAATATATGAAATGTAGTGGTAAAATAAGCAATATTACCTAAGTACCTTTACTCAAGTTCTGTACTTTTAATCACAATCTTAATCACAGAACTTGAGTATTTTTATCTATTAATTCTCAGACTTGGAGGCAAATTTTGTACCTTTAACTCCACCACATTTATTTAAAAGCTTTACCAGTGACCTTGCAGACACATTTGTACAGATTAACCAAATATAATCCACTAATGAAACAGGATGTATTACTTAATTAAGCTTCCCAACAGTAATAGTTCAAATTAGTCCCTTTACCAGCTAAAAATGGTGATACCTTCAAAGTGACCAATAACATAGCCTGTATGTAAAGATGGATGAAATGATAGCTCCTTAAAAGTGCAGCCAAATCTTCTGGATCACCCCCTGGTGGCTGGCTGCAGTATCGGTCCTAAACTCAGCCTCCTCCATATTTACTTGTGATACTACTTGTGTAGTATTTTCTACACTGTGGTGTTGTTACTTCTACTTAAGTAAAGGTTATGAATACTTCTACCCCTGCTGATACATGTTGACCGCCACACCCTGCTGTTGCCGGGGGGATCCTGTGTGCCACCGACATCGCAGAGTTAATTATAAAGCACCACTGTCCAAATCTTTCCTGCTAGAATCCTGAGGTATCTGGTTATTCTCAGAGTTCGAAGTCGGAGTGGCAGTAGAGAATAAAGATGGCACCTGTAGTTAGAGGCAGTGCTGGCTCCACAAATCTGAGGACAAGGTCCAATGCAGCATGAGTAAGTCACTTGTCTTACTCAAATTCTGCCTCAGTTGACACGAGATTTGTGGTTGAAAGCAAGTACTTGTTAGGAATGGCTACACACCCACTCACACACTGGTATAACTAAACTTGTGAGGACACTGAACTAGCTTGCATTATTTCCCTAACCATATAGAAGCCTTAACCTAATTCTAAACCGATCCCACTCTAACACATTAACACACAAACAGACGGCGGAAAGTGGTGAAACCTGTCGGTGAGCCAGTGTTGATTTGCAATGCTGCCAATATTGAAGCAGCCCGTCTGTCATTCAATTAAACCGGACACGACGCAGCCATCCTCTGGCAGTAAATATAGACCGTGGGAGCCCAAAACGGCAACTGCGGAATGGAAGCAGTGACCCGCTCTTACAATTGCTTCATAAACGTGACAGAGACCAACTTTAGACAAAGATTAGAGCATTATAGTTGCAATAACACAAACAGGGACTGGATTATGCCGGCTCTCTGCCGGTTGTAATACTATCCTAACTCAGAATAAAAGCCTTCAAATGTCAAACTTCATAAATAGCGCAAGATCTGGAAACGACATCCACATCTGCAGACTGTTTACTCCATTAATGTTCAGAGTTCTGCACTGACAACTGCTTACAGACCTTCGTGTGAAAGGGTTTAGACTGTGCAGAGGCTTAAACAGCAGGGAGCACCTGCTTAAATAGTAATTTAGTAATTCAGTGTCGATGATTGGATTTCTGCTAGATGCCGATAGTGAAACCTGCTCCCACAGTGGACATCCCTGGAGGGGGAAGTGAAAAAGTTTCTGCCTGCCAGTGTAGCCCGAGAAAAGCTCTATACCCACGAGAGGCTTGCAACTCTAAGATTCACTGCTACGAAGGTTTTTAAAGAAAATATTTTCTTCTTTACCAGCCAACAAAGACGGCAAATGTTATGATGTGATGTGCGAACGCTGACGAACAGGCATTTCCTTTGATTCGTGCCGGCAAATTTCAGATCATACGACACGTGACCTTTTCAGGCACAAAACAAACCGAAGCGTCCCTGCTGCTGCGCAGGTTTTAGCAGCCAGACATGACAGCACGTCGATATAAAAGGGGCTGCTCCACAAGGCTCATATGCACAGGGGTACTTGTCCTCATCAGTCCTCTCAGGTTTAATCATGTGTCCTGCTTCCCCCGCCCACCCAAGACATTCATTGACTGAACTGCTTCTTTAACTACCGTTGAATTCTCCCAATATGAACACACGTGCTTTTGGCTATTCAAGTGCAGATCATAGCGCCACGCATGTCTGAGTTTTAAATGTGTCCCACTTCGGAGAAATCGTCATAATGAAAACTCCATCTTCATCTTACAAGTGAGCGGCCTGCCAACTATCTGCCCTCTGGCCACTCGGAGGCTGGGGCGTTGGTTCTGTCTCGAGTGGCCCCATCATGCCAGTGTTTACGAGGCTTGTATTTTTATTTACGCCCACAGGCCTTTCTTTAGTTTCATCGGGTAATCATGAAGTCCTGCAGAGTGAGAGAGGTCACTATACCAGCCTTGTTGTTCCCCCCCCATGGAAGTCTGGCTCTCCCCTGCGAGCATTAGCACAGATTCCACAACAGCTTCTGAATAGAAGAGCGCAGTGTCGGACGCCTCGCAAATATCACAGCCTCATTCAAGTTTCAGGAAAAAGTGATCCCAGGCGTTTATGTCATGGAAACCGCCGAGGTGGAACCACTGGGAAAATACACTCAGGTGCCAGTTCACTTGGAACACCAGGCTAAAAACGAATGCGGCAGTCCTGCATTAATCAAAGCTCCACAGCAGCTCAGCTTGTGGTGATTTAACTTTACGGCCATTTCGGAGGCCACACTTTGTGGTGACGTACACAAGACTCTTTCTGTGTGATGCTATTTAGCAGTTTAGATTCATCAAGGGTAGGATTCATTGACTTCTTTTTATTGAAGGGGCCAACTCGTGTCACAGCGACTGGGTGACTCAAGCTCTCTCTGGTGAGATGATGTCAAATTCCTGCACTCAGGGTCCGATGGCTTTTCAGGTGCACTTCACACTTACTCTAAACTTTCTTTTGTAACATGGGAATGTGTCCAGGACTGTGAGTGTCATTGTAGCGCATTAACATTAATTATCACATGTAAACTATTAATGGTGTAATTTATTTCTGTGATGATCATATTCTCAAACTAATATTTGCCATTACATGATGAGACATGTAATACACACACACACACACACACATTTGTACTTCTAACTTAGTGAGGACACTGATTTACATAATGCATTCCCTGGCCCGTAACCCTAACTTTAACCATCCAAAACAAATGCCTAACCCTAAACCTAAAGCTCATTCTAACCCTAAGACAAGTCTTAACCCCTCAAAACTCACATTGAAAAAGTTAGGACTGGCAAAAATGGCCTTACTTTACAAAAATATCCTCACTCTGTAGGTTCTATGCTTTATAGGGTCCTCACAAATATATAAGCACAGGAACACACACACTGTAATTTCTCCCCCAATCACCTGGTAGATGAGGACTTTGAAGTTGCGTCTCTTCAGCAGCTCGTTCTCGTTGCTCTCCAGCTTCTTGATCTGGCCCGCCTGCTTCTCCAGGTTGGAGCGCACCGTCTTGACGTTGACGCTGACCTTGCGTACCTTGTCCAGCATTTTGTTGACCGCGTTGGCGGTCCCCACGTGATTCTTGGACAACTTGGTCAGCTCCCCCTGGATGGTCGACACAGACTTCTCCATGGACTCCTGCCGGGCCTCGAGGCCATTCTGGGTCTGCTGGATCTGGTCGACCACGCCGATGATCTTGTCGAGCAGGGACAGGACCATGACCCCGTTCATCTGGGCTTCGTTCGGGCCTCCGGAAGTCAGCACCAGGTCCACGTCCTCTGAGGGGTCCTCGTCATCATCATCATCATCATCTACTGCCGGCTCCGTGGCGGCACTCACCAGAGCTACCTCCTCATCGTCGTAAGCCACCTCTGCCAGGGCTGTGTGCTCCTTCAGGACACTTGTTTCTGCCATGGCTGTCATATCGCCAACTACAGATAAAAATACAAAACTGAAAAACAACCTGCCGGAGCCACTCTGCACAGAAACTCAGTCCCTGACGCTTTTTCAACTTTCAGATCCACTTGTTTGCCTTTTCCTAGTCTAATTTCCACTTGAAACTTTCTCTTCACCCGCCGTCTCTCACACTCTACCCTCTCTGTCTCTCTGTGCCTCTGCTCTGGGATGCCAGCCAGCCAAGGGGAGAAGGGCCTCTCACAGCTGAGGCATGTGTGCCCTGACTCAAATGCTCCTGCTCCCTGTGTAACCACCCCTTCAAACTTTTCCCTCCCAACACCCGCCCCCATCCCCGGCTTCCCTTGCTGCAGGGGCTCCACCCAACTGTGTGTCCAGGCGCAGGGCAGCATATCTCTAGACTCCCCCTATACGTGACACAACGCTTTTACAGGGAGAGGTGAGGGGGTCATCACAGGAGAGATCCACTCCCAAAAAAAGGCTCATAATCATATTCAAAGAAAATAGATTAACCAGGCGATAAAATTTTACATGGAAAACACATTTTGACGACTGAGTGTAACAAGTTCTCTCTTAAAGGTTCATAGTCATTTTTTTTTGTGACAATGTTTGACCATAGGCTTCTACATTTTATTATTAGCAAGGCGCGCTAAATATTCTGCAAAATATAAATGTGAAAAGTGAAGTTGTGATGGAAGGTGATTCTCCATATATCAGTGCTTTGTTTAACAAGTGATTTATGACAAATTGTGAGAGCAAGAACCAGGGAATTGAAACAACAAAGGGACGTTAGCGGATGAGTACTGCTGTCTGTATGTGTTAATCAGATAAGATAATCTTATTCTTTCTTTCAGCTATTAACGGTTCAATGTGTAGAATTTAGTGACATCTAGTGGTGAAGTTGCATTTTGCCGCTGAATACCCCTCATCTCACCCTCCCCTTCAGAGCACGAAAGAGAACCACTGGCAGCCTTCAGGTGTCATAAAAACTCTGAAGGGGTTTAGTTTGTCCAGTTTGGACATCTGTAAAAAACATGGTGGCCCTAGAGAGGACCCGCTCCAGAAATAAATATAAAGGGCCCATTCTAGCGAAACGATTTGTACAATTTAGATGATTACATACAAGTGAAAATATCAATGGAATTATTTAATAATTATTAATATATATATATATATATATATATTTCTGACAATACATCCCTTTAACCTAAATCGTACACTCTGAACCTTTAAAACAACTCAACATTTCAGACGCATATAACCGAACTGATACTTTTACGGTTGTTCTGCGCACTTGATCCACTGGGAGGCGCTAAATACCCGTTAACGATGAACCTCTGCGGGCATCAAGGCGGACAAAATAAAGCGCATAGATGTTTCCGGTGAAAACCTTCAAAATAAAAGCGGCAGAAGTGGGCTGGATCTGCTGGTGTTCATGTGATTCTGCGTCTGCCTCACTTCCTCTTTCTTCAGACCACCGAGAAGTCCACAACAAACAGAGAAGAGGAAACCAGGGCGGAAGTCGGAGTGTGACAGAGACGAGGAGAGAGAGAGAGAGAGAGAGATAGAGAGAGGATCTGCACCTGAACAGCAACAACACAGAGGTACGAAAAATGGCTGGATAACAATTAAATTAACTGACACTAGAAACTGTCGCTCTCATTTTATGAAATTGGTTCAGTCTAATATTACAGAGCAGGTGCGCTAGGTTAGCGTTAGCCGTCATGTTAGCTCATCCCTCTGCCAACCCAAGTCCTTTAAGTGAGCTAACTTAGCCAACCGACACCACCGACGTCTCACAACAGCATCACATTAATTCATATCCAGTTGTGTCGCATGTTATCTTGCTCTCCACGTTGAAGCTCTGCCAGTATGCTAACCCAGCTAACTCCCAATGATGGGTTACTGGAGTTAAATCAAGTTATCGCCTGCTAATTAGCCAACACTCCCTGTCACTGCCATGCTACGTCATTAGGGTTAGATCTGTTGTGTCATAGTGTTGTTGCATCCATCTGTAAGGAGATGTGTCAGTAGCTGTGTCAGTAGCTGTTAGCTCTGTAGCACCTCCAGCTTTGACAGGCGAAGCTGCAGCAGTCAGTTAGCTCAGCTCGTCAGTAGCTGTCTGATGTGTCAGTTTATAGGTTTACAGTTAACAAAATGTGATTTTCCTTACATTACATTTTTACATTACTTACATGTAATGGTGTGCTAATGCAAACCTGTGTTATAGCGCCAGGTCAGAGGACGGGCACTCAGTCGTGATGTGCCTGGGGCTTACGAGAGCTCCTGGTCACATGCTACCTTGTAATCCACAGATCCACAGATAAGCCCAGTGTGGTGGTTTTTACAGTAGTCGGTTATGTTGCAGGGTCTCCTGGGAAAACTTCCCCGTTTTATTTTAAATAAATTTAAAAAAGAGCTGCTTACCAGGATCACTAACTTGTGCTTTACTTCCTCAATAAAAATCCAGTGCACACACAGGTCTTTTAATGTCAGAGATCACTCTCATTCTTAGCATAAGAACATTCCTGTAGTAATCATGGGATCAGCATGGGGCAGGCTAAAATACAGTTTTTCAAGGTCACATGCCATCTTCTCACACTTGTGCTAAATTAACACAGGGCTGACACAGGCCGCCCTCATTAGTGGTTTTAACACTAGTCCGCCAAAGAGAGAAAAGTGTTGAATGTTGAACGAAACTGAAAAGAGAGTTTGCTTTCTATTCTCGGCACTAACGGCAAAACATTGTTTTTTTTGTTTTCTAGAGGTGCTGCTTGATTCGAGGGAGGCGCAGGGCTCACAACCTTCGGCAACATGGGGGAACTCTTCAGAAGTGAGGAGATGACGCTGGCTCAGCTCTTCCTCCAGTCAGAAGCTGCCTATTGTTGTGTCAGTGAACTGGGAGAGATTGGGATGGTGCAGTTCCGTGATGTAAGTCCACCTCTATCCGGCACTGTCGCGCCTTGTTTCATAATGCCTCGGTTATTTACTTTTGAGACAGACCAACAAATGAGTCGGCTGATTTTTAAAGTCGATATTGGTCATCGACCGGTACTTTCACTGACATTGCCACTGACAAAAAATGGCTACAGACACATCTTTAGACATTAAATCTAATTTTTTATCCTAGATTTTTTACTACTTACATTTTGAATAAGTAGAACGCACTAATACATTGGGGTTAAATTAATCTTTAAAGATGGAAACAACAGCATAATATTGACCAATGTAAAAATTATTTACTTAAGATTGTACTTGACATTTTCCACCGACTAAAACCCATAAAGCGTAACGTCTTCTGTGGTTATGTAGAGATGATCCCATCAGTAAAACTGTTGAGAAAGTGCATGCCTTCTGCACCATGTTCATCATGTGCTCACAGCTGACCCCTCATTCCACGCATGAGAATGCCCATTCCTGACGAGCCCTGAGAGAAGCTCTGTGCCAGACTATTGGTTAAGCTTTAACAAGAGTAGGTCCGTGCATCCACAATGGTGTTTTAGTCATATGATCAAGTTCCACTTCACCAGTGAAAAAAGACCCAGTAATAAATCTTAAGAAAGAATCTGTTTTATAAAACTTTGAAAAGGTTTTTTGAAATACTCTAAAATCAATGGAGACGTTGTTTTATTGTATTATTTATTTACAGGGTCTGGAGCCATTTAGTTGTTGATGAAAGTGTGTGTACTTGGTCTAACACCTACTCTGATACAAATGTTACTGGAGCACAATTATTGTAGTATTTTCTTAACTGTCATTTCTCTGCAAACATCACCATGTCCATGTTGTGTTGCTCAACCTTGAATTACGTTCTGTTTCCTCGCAGCTAAATCCTGATGTCAACGTGTTCCAGAGAAAGTTTGTTAATGAAGTGCGACGATGTGAAGAGATGGATCGCAAACTGAGTAAGTGAACTTAGAGCACTTGCCTTTGCACTGAGATTTAACCCCTAAATGGACAGTCATGGTCAGTTATAATATAAATAATGTTTTTACCAGCCATGTCAGTCCCATCTACAGCCCCAACCCCTGTCCGTCAGAAGCTTCTGTGTTTTTGCTTGAATTCGTTGTTTGACATAAAAAAATTGCTGCCACTCATACACGCAGGCCCTTATGCTTATAAGGAGAAATTCTTTATTCAGCATAAAACAGCTAATTGCACACCTGTACCCTTTTTCTCACCTTTGTAATTCTCTCTTACAGGATTTGTAGAGAAAGAAATAAAGAAGGCAAACATCGCAATCATTGACACTGGAGAAAACCCAGAAGTCCCCCTTCCGAGGGACATGATCGACATGGAGGTAACTGCTCTCAATCGCTCTACAAGCTAAACAGTGATCTGTATCATCCACTGCTTCCGGCTACTCACCTCTCTGAACGTCTCTCCGCAGGCCACATACGAGAAGCTTGAGAACGAACTGAAGGAGATAAACACCAACCAAGAGGCCCTAAAAAAGAACTACTTGGAACTGACGGAGCTCAAACACATTCTGCGTCGCACGCAACAGTTCTTTGATGAGGTCAGCTTCAATGAAAGTTCTTTAATGTTGTGGACCCCTGAGAGAGAATTGAGATTTTTGGTTATTTATGGTTACGGGTAAAAATTGCAACCGAAACTCATCTCAGATTTGCATACCTGCTGATGTCTATGCTGGTTAACACACACACAAAGGGACATTTATTGCTGCTTGATTTGGCAAAGGGTTTTAGCACTCATGATTCTTTATATGCTCACATGACACCATCTGTTCGCATCACTTATTAAGCTGTAATAGCACTGCTGTATAGCACTTTATTAAGGCTCAGCACAGTGCACTCTGTCCATTTGTCTTTTAAGTAAAATTCCTTCCATTCCACCTCTGCCCCGCTTCAATTCCACTTCACTGCCTTCACAAGCAAGCCTGTGTTAGCTTACAATGCTAAATGGTCTTTTACAAGTTGTTATGAGCTTAGAATGAGGTGAATCATTTATCCAGTAACGCGCTGTGTCTGGTCAGCCATTAACCGCTGAAGTTCACTGTCTTTGCTGTAAACAAACCCTAGCTCATTATCTTCCCTCTGTCCAGATCTCATTACCTTTATGTGAGAAATATCTGAGGTATATTAGATGTATTATATTAGCACTGTTCGTGTGTTTGTGTCTCCGGCAATGCTGTGGCATAAGTGAATTTGTTGCCATCCTAGCTGATGATTTAACTGACTTTCATCCAGATGGAGGACCCCAGTTTACTGGAGGAATCATCCGCCCCCCTGGATCCCAGTGAGGTTATCCGAGGGACTCCTCTCAGACTGGGGTGAGTCTGCTTATGTGGAATCTTCTCATTTAAAAGGATTACGCTTTTCTGTTTGAGATTTCCACTCTGTGCCATCTGTGTCTAAACTGTTACAACCAGCCAATCAACTCCCACACACCAGCTCATGCCAAAATGCTTAGAAAGGAAACAAAGGTCACCTGAAGTGAAAAATCATTTTAGAACATTCACAGAATAAAGAAGAGGGACCTTTAGTAGACAGATAAAACAAACCCAACCTGTCTTTTAATATCGGAAAAAACGCATGACTTGGTTTATATATATATATATATATATATAATACATTTTCATCCATGTCAAATATTTTAGGATGGATGTCAGAGGACATATTGCACATATTTTAATAATTTTGTGTAAGAATACACAAGATATAGATGGAATTGTAATCAAAATAAAAACTGTTGAAATCGTGGAAGACAGAAGATGGGGATGATATATAAAAAAGAGACATAGGATTATTTTTCATTTAATGGGGCTTTTAAGGTGTACTTTTATCCATACCAGCCAAGGGAACTAGTAACAAGTGATGTTTGCTTTGTTATAGATTTGTAGCTGGAGTCATTGGCAGAGAACGTATCCCCACATTTGAGAGGATGCTCTGGAGAGTTTGCAGAGGAAACGTCTTCCTGAGGCAGACAGACATTGAAGAACCTCTGGAGGACCCGACCACGGTCAGTTCATTTAATAAACAAAATGATTTGTAGCCTGTAAGCGTGGTCAGAAACGGTACATGCTTCACTGTTCTCCCACCAAACTCCGATTTCTTTTCCCCACAGGGCGACCAAGTCCACAAGTCTGTCTTCATCATCTTCTTCCAGGGAGACCAGCTGAAGAATAGAGTCAAGAAGATCTGTGAGGGGTTAGTCCATCAGCTACATTTTACACCTATACAAAACAAGTTTATCAAGTGTTCTCAGCCAACATATCCTCATCCGTAATCCTTTATCTGTCCTTAGCTTCAGAGCCACTTTGTACCCTTGTCCAGAAACACCACAGGAGAGGAAAGAGATGTTAGCAGGAGTGAATGCTCGCATTGATGACCTGCAAATGGTAAATGCACTTTCAGGGAAAAGACCCAGACACTGCTTACTCATAAACATGAACTTGCACCAAACACACTTGAACTTTTTACTTCTCTTTTCTTTTGCTTCTGCTTGTTACAGTGAGTTTGTAGAGGAAATTTCACAAGACAGGAAGTGATCTGTTTTTTTCATTTTGCTCTCAGACAAAGGTCTAAGCCAGATATGCTTCTCATAAGAAGTACAGGTATCAGATGTATGTTGCACAAATGATACCTCATAGAAAATATTATATTGTAGGATTTATGGGACTTTAAATTGGCAGTTTTTTTGCCCAAGTCTCATATGTTCCTAAACTCAGTCAAGCAGCTGTGTCAGGTTTGTTCAAGTAGGATATCCTCAAATAATATGAGATCACCGACCGTTCCTGTAACAGCTTGTAAGACTCAGTTACATGATGCTTGGCATGCCTCCTGCCTGCATGTATATATGTGTCATGGTGTTTGTGGATGCAGTATTATGCTTGTCGCTACGTGGGCATGAGAGCTGAATGGCAGAATGGCATTGAAGATGAAGAAAGTGGAGCTATTTGGCCAGCGATCAGCAATGTGTGTGGCCCATTAAGCCTCTCGACAGCAGGGAAAACCTGTTACTGTTTCCTAATCATGCCAGTAAATGTAAACCCTTTCTATGAATATCGAGGAATGTCTGATTCATTGCTGCTATTTTTAGTTTTCTTCTTATGATAGCCTTTTTTGGTCGTCGTGTACATTACAACCTGCACAGCTGTGACTCTATTTTAAAAGATTCTTAGATGACAATTGTTTAATGATTCGATTTGTACAAATCAAAATGATATGTGAGAATAGTGTTGTGGCCCGGATAGGCAGCATTAACAATGATCTTTCAGATATGTGCTGAGCCCTGGAAGTTCCGGAGTTCATGTTTAATAACAACTTACTTGGCTCTTGTCTGTCCCTAAAGGTGCTGAACCAGACCGAGGATCACAGGCAGAGGGTCCTGCAGGCTGCAGCCAAGACAGTCCGAGTGTGGCTCATCAAGGTGAGGAAGATGAAGGCCGTCTACCACACCCTCAACCTCTGCAACATTGACGTCACTCAGAAGTGTCTGATCGCTGAGGTTTGGTGTCCCGTCTCTGACATGGACTCCATCCAGTTTGCCCTGCGCAGGGGGACGGTGAGTAACTGAGCAGCAGTAAATAGAGACTTACCTCCCTTTACAAAGTTTAACGCATAGTTTATTGACACAGTCACACAATGGGCTGTCTGATGTGTCTAACTTAAATAAAACAGAACCAGACTGAAGAGCTTGTTTTTCTAGCACATGCCTGATTGAAGAGTGGAGAGGCCAAATCAGCACATTGAAACTCTAGAGTCATGTTCCTCAAACCAATGGTAAATAAGTTTTCGACTGTGGCAGAGGCAACTGCCATCAGGAAATACTGTTTCCATGAGGGGAAGCACTGGTACTGCTTCCAAGGAACAATCTGCTGTAAAACCCTTAATCATATGCAGTGAGAAAGAAGCAGGATATCACTTTTTTCTGTGCAGTTAGATGACAGTATTCTCAGAGCATCATTTTAAGATATCTCCATCATATGTTGCGCTGATCCCATACCTTCATCACCCTTGAAATAGCTGTTTGTTGCATGAGATTAAAAGGAATGGAAGAAGATTTCTGGTAAAATAAAATCTATGTCTGACATAATTAAGCCTTTTTGTGACATTGTTTTCTGCACTGCAGGAAAAAAGCGGCTCCACGGTGCCTTCCATTCTGAACAGGATGCAGTCTAAGCAAACCCCACCCACCTTTAACAAGACGAACAAGTTCACCTCCGGCTTTCAAAACATTGTCGATGCCTATGGGATTGGCAGCTACCGCGAGATAAACCCTGGTAAGAATGTGCCACACCGTCGTTCTGGTCATATTTAGAACCTCAGGTGTATCCTTGTCATCTGAGGCAGGTTTTTGTCCATGAAACGGTCTGTTGACTCAGCTGCCTGTAGTATTAAACTCCAGTCTCATCCATTATCACCTTGTTGTGGCGTGTTTCATAATGCGTGTCACTCATTTGTTGTTTTGGCTCCCCACACCACCTCCCTCTCATGTGATGCCTGCCTCCCTGCCGCCTCGTCCTCCAGCGCCATACACCATCATCACCTTCCCCTTCCTTTTCGCGGTCATGTTTGGTGACTTTGGCCACGGGGTGCTCATGACTTGTGCCGCCCTGTACCTTGTGTTGAGAGAGAGCAGGCTAATGGCCGATAAGAACGATAATGAGGTATGGATCCCGTCATTCCCATCTCACCAGTCAAACACCATCTTTACAGGTGAAAGACTAACCCCCCCGAGCTATGAAAGACCTGGTGCTTCTTTGGATTTTTATGCTTATGATTGCAGATATAGAGCTTTTTTTCAATCTCAGTACTTATGTGTTATATATCTTGATGTGATTTTCTTCTGCTTTGGGGCAGATGTTCAGCATGGTGTTTGCAGGGCGCTACATAATCCTGCTGATGGGAATCTTCTCTGTCTACACTGGCATCATTTACAACGACTGCTTCTCCAAGTCCCTCAACGTGTTTGGCTCTGGCTGGAGCGTCAGGCCAATGTTTGACGCTCGAGTAGGAGGCAACTGGACGTAAGTGTCCCTGACGATGGCTGACTGGTGCTTTTTCCCAGTGACTGTTGTAGTTGTGCCGCCATTCAAGTTAGATATCTGATTTGTGTTTTCATCTGTTCAGGCCTGAGACACTTGAAGGCAATAAGGTTTTGCAGCTGGACCCATTGATAGATGGAGTGTTCAGTGGGCCATACCCCATCGGCATCGATCCGGTGATTATTTTAATATGTTTTCCAATAATTCTGCTTTGTACAGACAAGCCCTGTCACATCATGATGATCTAAAAAATGTTGGTATTGCTAATTGTGAACTTGATCATCTCAGATATGGAACATTGCAACCAACAAGCTGACATTCCTGAATTCCTTCAAGATGAAGATGTCTGTGATCCTGGGAGTAATTCACATGCTCTTTGGAATCTCTCTCAGTCTCTTCAACCACCTGTGAGTTTTTCAATCAACATTAATCCTTGTTTTTTTATCCTGTTTGAAGAAGTCCATAATTGCCATGGCTGACTGTGTTTTTCCGGCAGTTATTTCGAGAAGCCCCTGAACATCTACTTGGGATTCATCCCGGAGATCGTCTTCATGTCCAGTTTGTTTGGCTACCTCGTGATACTGATCTTCTATAAGTGGATCGCATACAACGTAACCACCTCCAGGGATGCTCCCAGTCTCCTCATTGCCTTCATCAACATGTTCCTCTTCAACTACAACGACCCCAGTAACAAACCACTCTACAGCGGACAGGTCAGATACACATGTTGGTAACGTTCCATCCATTCTTTTGTCCTCAAATGAACCACAGAAAGATCACTCTCCTTTTTTTCTTTCTTTGTTGTGTAGGCGGTTGTACAATCGCTCTTACTGGTCACTGCCCTGGCATGTGTTCCCTGCATGTTGATAGTGAAAACTCTGATTCTGCGGAGGCAGTACTTGTGGCGGAAAAATCTGGTAAGATGAAACAGACCTGTGTCCACTTCAAATATTTTAATACATGGTAGATAATAATAAAAGCAAGATTTAACTTTACCCATCTTGTATGACAGGGCACCCAGAACTTTGGAGGGATCAGGGTGGGCAACGGCCCCACTGAGGACGAGGCTGAAATCATCCAGCATGACCAGCTCTCGCAGCACTCTGAGGAAGAACCTGAGGTAAAAAGATGAATAAATAAAGACTCTTGCCGTCTCCTTGGCAATTGTCTCCTTTACTCGGCCACAAGGCAGGAGTAACGCCAGGCCAACACTTACTGAGGTTATCGGATCTACTCACGTCTCTGAATAATTCAGTCACTCGGACTTGGTCGGAAACAGAAATCGATACCTCACGTCTCCACTTCCACTGTGTCAAATCCTTCAAATACATAAATTATGGATTAAAGTCTGGTTGGACAAGAGATGGTTTAACGAGCTCCGATGTATCAGTTAAAAAAAATATGGTTCACTCCTTCCTTTATCATTTCAAATGCTGTTTTTGATGTTTACGTGGTTTCATAGCTTCTTCCATCCATTCACATTTGTATCGGATATGGATAAATCGACTTTTCTTTAACATTGTGAAGCCAGGGTGTTTTAGCCATGATGAAGGTATGCTCTTCTAGTTTAACTCGTTTGTTTGGTTCCTCTTGTTTCTATTTGAGTGTCTAACTGATTCTCTCATCACTGTTCTGTTTACTCATGTCTGTCTCTCCATCTATGTGTGTCTGCGTGCTGCCAATAACCAAGAGTTGCCTTTTGTCACCTGCTTTCAAGGCCCGTGAAGAGGAAGAGGTAGGACAGGAGCTCGTGCTACACCCCCAGCCTGCAACCTATCCCCTTGTCTTGTCAAAGTGCATGTGGAGCCAGTTCTGTCCCTTTCTGTCCCTCGCTTCGTATTTTCTCCTCCTCTGTCTTCTGCTCTTAGCTGTATCTGCTGTCTCTATTAGTCGGTGTTTGGTAGCGGCTGGTTCTTTGGGTTAACAGGGTGTTAAGACAACGGTGCATCTTCTAATTTGGCTTCAATTACCTGAATGATCATGTAAATACAAGGAAGCGGCTCCTTCAGTATGGACCTCAGGACCCAGAGATGTGGTTTTCCAGAGTTTCAGGCTGACACACAGTAATGTTCTGATTTGATGTCTTGTTATGTCCCATAGTTTAACTTTGCGGATGTGGCAGTACATCAGGCGATCCACACCATAGAGTACTGCCTGGGCTGCATCTCAAACACCGCTTCCTATCTGAGGCTCTGGGCCCTCAGTCTGGCTCATGCACGTAAGTACACATCCTGTATCCTTGCTTAATTAACTAGGCAATACAGAGACATTTATAAAGGGAAATAAACTCTCTCTGCATTCAAATTAAATGCATGAACCTCCAACTTTATCTGAGCAGTGACATCTGTGTATCTTCACTGTCTCGTGTGCAGAGCTGTCGGAGGTGCTGTGGACCATGGTGATGCACATTGGCCTTTCTTCCAACAATGCTGCAGGTTTCATCCTCCTGGCCATAGTCTTTTTCTTCTTTGCTGTTCTCACAGTTGCCATCCTCCTCATTATGGAGGGTCTGTCAGCCTTCCTGCATGCACTGCGACTGCACTGGTAAGCTGAGTTTTGCGTTTGTCCTTAAATTGTTGTTTTGAGTTGTTCTGTCCTAACTTGTTAAAGATGAGCTGCATGACCGTTAAGCCCTGCAAACTGCAGAGCTGTAGCGCCATCTGCAGGCAAGAGGTTATTTAACTTACTGGTTCTCAGCGGACCATCCCAGGGTTCTGTTTATGAGTGAATAAAAAAAATGCGTCACCATTTCAATCATCTGTCTTTCAACTTAATCAAAATATAGATTGTGTAGTTCTAATATCCAGAAGAGCTGGACCTATTTAGATTTTTAGAGGCTGATGTCAATTATAATTTTCCATACATCTGCCAGTCAATTTGGCTGTGTCCTATTTAGAAATCAAAAACTCCCATTGCCCATCACTCAAACTCCTTCCTGGCTGGGGACCTGGAACACGTTTGGCTCATGTCATTGTTGTTTTTTCCATTTATGTTGTGTTTGCATTGGTGCAGAGCAGTCTCCTTAGTGTAGCACAGACAAGTCTTTGTTGTCCCCTCATTACTGTCTTTGTCTGGATTTGTTGAATGTCATCCTGGGTTCATAATCCACTGGCACATTTACAGAGCATGTCTGTGCTGCAGCCACTCCTCTAAAATTGTCCTTTATACAAGAATGCTGGGTGATTCAGCTTTCCCCAAATGGGCTTCAAGGACAACTGGATGTAATTTTGAGCACAGGGAAGCTGAAATAATAACCCATCATAGCTTTTATAAGGCTCTTGAAATCATTATATGATAGGATGCATGATTTGTGCAGGATTTTTTCGAAACCTATTTGCCAATGAGGTGGAAAACCACTTAAGTTTTCATTAGTCAAAGGACAAATCTCTCAACTTTTAACTGCTCATCTCTATTAAGCTAATTTCAGACAGAAATGAATTCCAGACAAGTTTTCTTGCCACCCAATAGTTAAATGTCCATAAATTATCTTAGTTAGCCCATGTGAGAATACAGCAGGAAAATTCACAGCTAGCGAGTTGGCACGGTGATGATGTTTCTAACACACAATGGAGGCAAAACTTTTTCAGAGTTTATATCAGTAAATGTGAAAAGATTTAACCACTAGCTGAGGAATCATGGAGAGCTTAACCATCACATGTTGGTTGGTGTTAAGTTAGTGTTTACAATTTTAAAAGAATCTAATTATAACTATGTGATTAAAAACAAACATGGATAAGACTTGAAAATTATTAACTTAATTTTACGAATTTTTAACACCGGCTGCATCTGAGTTTTTTTGCAAGGAAACGCACAGGAAGTTATGAACAGAACTGACAGGCTATGGAATGGCAGGTATCTTTGGCTCATCAGTTAAAAGGTCAACCAGCCATAACTTAGCATAGGCCTTTTTAAAAATAGAGCCCGATCACTTTCCAAAGTGGAAGCGGCTTAGGTATCTGGGTCCAGGAGCAGAGCTGTAGACATGAGAGGGTGCAGGTGGGTGCAGACTGTGGAATGAGGAGCAAGGGTCATCGGCTACAGTCCTTATACTCAGCATTCCCCAACCTGAAAGTCATCACAGCTTTGTACCTGGTTGTTTTATTGTGTGCAAGACTCTTGGTCATTGTTTTTTAATCAGATCTTTATATTTTTTTTATGCAGGGTGGAGTTCCAGAACAAGTTTTACTCAGGCCAGGGCTTCAAATTCCTCCCTTTCACCTTCGAAAGCATCTTGGACGGGGGGTTAGAAGATTGAGTCCTGACGCCTCTTCTTTATCTTCTTCAATTAATATCTCTCATCTGAGAATCTGTGTGGTGTTGAACAGTGATTTTTGATTGAAGCAGCTTCCACAACTTTGCAGCCAAGATTATCTGTCAGACTGTCGTTTGTTTTGAGCCTTGCGTCATTTTCAGAATCAGTAGCTAAATCTGGAACCCCTACTCAAGCAATTACCATTCATTCATTCCAGAGAAAATAAGATTAGCAGTAGCTGTAATCTGTCATGTGTCTCGTCTCAGTGAAGTCATTTTGTTTTACCTGTGTTTTATTTAGTTTATTATTATTTATGCAAAATTCTTTATAAAACCTGCATTTTTCCTACGTGGGAGTGTTGCAATACTGATTATTACAAACAAGGCTACGTGTACATTTCTTGACTGATGATGCCGATAAAAGCTAGAAGCCTTTTCCACGTTGGTGTATGCAGATTGTCTCTTTCTCTTAGTGTACAAGTACAACTCGTTGAATTGCATACTGACCTCGCATATCGAGCTTTAAAGGTCTAAAGGGAAAACGATAAAACACCAGGATGTCGGTTGATTCTTTCACAGTTTCTTGTGTTGTGCTCTGATGTCACTGCCCTTTTTGCTGAGTAATCTGAATAAAGTGGAATCTGTAGGCGGTTGTCCTCCAACAACGGAACACACTGAAGGGATTTGACCGTGTCAGCACAAGTGATTTTTGTTCCTACTTCTCAATTTTACTTGTGTCAAAGTCTGAAGTGTTTTCCTCCGCTTGAAAGGGAGTAAGAGCGACACACAGGAGTCATGACCAAGTAGAATTCATTCCCCAGAAATGAACGAGCACCGGCAGTCATTGTGCATCTCTTTGTCAATAAAGTAGAAAGAGCTGGTTAAAGTGTTGGTTTGATTTTTTTTGTCAAACATATAGTAAAGCAAAAAGTGAAAGTCCTGTTATCTGGGTAATTACAGAAGTTTTATCTTGCTGCACAAACCAAGCAAGAGCAGCAGAGGAACCCAGCAGCCAGCAGGGGGCAGCCTCAGAACATCGCATGGAAACAAGCAGTAGCAGACTGCTTGGAAATTAAGCAGCAAAGATCCAGGGATTTGTTGTTTTTGTAGATTTGTGCAGCAGTGAGGCAACACCTGGTCTGTGCATGAAGTGGAAGTCAACCTGAGAAGCTAAACTTGAACGAGGACATCCAGAAGGGGACAGAGAGACAGCTTACCTTCAAAGTAAAAGTTCAGGAGGCCGGAAGTTTGATTTGATTAATGAGTAATGAGTGACCCTTACTCCTTGTGCTAGTTGATGGGAACAATATGTCATTTATTTGATTACCGAATATAAACTAGAAGGTTTTGCATGAATTTTCAGAATTATATTAAATTAAATGTGTCCCACACTGATTCTTGTAAGGCGTCAGAAGCCAAGGTTGGAAACTACTGGGTTATTCTCCAACAATAGGTATTTAAAGCATGTTAAATCATCCAGTATCTAAAATCCCCAAATATAAAAGCATCTTTTAATAAAGGCTGTCAAATATATGTAGTAATCGGTGTGGCCTAGTTGGTAGAGTGGGAGTGCAAAAGAAGGTTGGCGGTTCAATCCCCACTCTTCCCTATGTGCATGCCAAAGTGTCCTAGGCAAGGTGTTGAGCCGATACATTTGGCAGGACTTCAATCACCTATTAATTGCACAATATCATACACTATGTACATTTACAAACATAAAAAGATAAATTTAATTAATCCTGCGCATTTCGCTTCTGTGCAGGAAGTAAATTGAAAAGCCGATTTTTTATATTTGATGAATTGTTTTTCAAAATTTGTTTTGTACCGTACATAGGGACTTTCAAAGTAAAAAAGTGCAAGAATGAACTGTTATGTGTTGGAGTAGAATTAACAAGAACCTTTTTGACTTCAGATGCAGCAGTGGATCCATGTGCATATTTATTGTGAGCTAAAATTCAGCAAGCACTAAAATAGTTTATATCTTTATTATATATAAATTCCAGTTTTGAATCAATACATCACTTACATGACCCAATGAGTGAGTCAGCTGCAGTGTGGTGAGGACCATGTGTTTCACAGTGTTATCGGTCCTCTTTGTGGCGCTGTTGAATGGGCTGTACTGTATATGTGACAGCTCCATGAGAAATAACCGAAATGAGAGTCCCCCCCCCCCCCCCCCCTTGTATGTCACCAGTTGTAATAAAAACACTTACAGTGTTTCAGTCCTCAACGGATGAAGTATTTTGATTACCTGCTCTACTGCTGGTATTTGTGCCTGAAATTGGATATTGGATATTTATTTGGCAACCCAAGAGGAAATAACCCGTAACAGCACAGACTACACTGGAAATAGATGGACAGCTATATATTTTGTACATAATGGTCCTGTTCTTTAACATGGCTGTAATTGCCTGGGTTCCCTCAGTCTCACAGTCGCCATGCCGCTGAGTTATAACGCCCCACAGAAGTGTCCATTTGTCTCGCCACTTATTTTGAAAGGGTTTGGTTGATTTTATGATTCAGCAGAGAAGGAAGAATTACTCAGGGGAATGGGCACAGTGTAAACACAGGTTATTCTAAGGGTTATTCTTTTGAAAGTATTGCCAGGGAAAGAGCCAAAACTAAAAGTATTCAATATGCAGGATGTTGTACTACATAACAATTTAAATTATAAAATTGGATTTTTATGTATCTGATTACTGAAGCTGGTAAAGGTGGGGTTAATTCCATTTTAATTACTTTTACTCAAATTGAATTTTCATGGCTTGTAAAATCACTCGGTGGGGATTTTAAAAGTCTAATAAAGTTCTTATCGTTCTTTTATTGGTCGACTGAAGAAATGGCTTATTGATAATCACATATGTGCACATTAGACTACTGACTGCCTGCAGTTTGTCTTTGTTGGTTTTAGATAGATAGATAGATGGATACTTTATAAATCCCGTGGGAAATTCATACTTGCTGTGCTTTGTCTCACATGTTGTAACTTATTGTTACCTCAATATTAGTTTGCATATATTGCTTATATTTGTTGACTATAAGATTTTATATTAATCTTAGGTTGCCAGGTTAAAAACTGGCCAGGGACAACAGATGTAAATGTGCCTGTTGAGCTGACTCTGGCTCATTTACAGTCGTTTTGCTGTTGATCGATGAGCATTGTTCCTGTCAAATAAACAAATAAATGAAAAAATGAAATAAACAATCTTTGCATAAATTTAAAGAACACAATTAGTTTGGTGATTAGGCTTTGTAGAACAATCTGAAATTGTAAGTTAACTAGTAAAGTGATCAGATGGTAGTGGAGTAAATACCTCAAACTATACTTGAGTGGAATGATAGGTAAAAGGAAGTCAAGTACACCAGGTACGAGGGCGGAGTCTATAAAAGGGGGTGGAAACCTCACCTGGACTTTCTTACTGCATGGAGCACACATGAGCTCAGCGTTGGTTTGGTGTTTGGTTTGGTAGGATCCTAGCCTGACGTTGTCAGACTCACAATTCTAGTCAGAATGTGAGTCTGAGACCGCTCCATTGGGCTGCGATTATGGGGCGTGTTTCAACTGACCAGGAAGTAAAATTCTTCTTCGCTCAATTGGATAGACCTACAACCAATCAGAGTAACGTAGTATGTGACGTATGCTAAGCAACGCATTGTGAGTTATTTACTAACGCCGGGTTCACACCGGACGCTTCAGCGCAGCGCCAAGCCTTAAATAACAGCTGGCTCCCATCCACTCCCATGTTAAAACTTTGTACCGGTCACACCGGAGGCTGAAGCACCGCGACACAGCCTTGGCGCAGCGCGGTGCTTCAGCCTCCGGTGTGACTGGCACAAAGCCGTGCAGCGATCTACTGGATCAACGGGTGATATTATTAGCACTGCCCGGCGGTTCAGCGTCGCTTCAGTGTCCGTTGTGAACAGCCAAGCGCCGGGACGATAGGGATTAGCGCGGTGCTTTGGCGTCGCCTCCACGTTCTGTGTTCCTCTTTCAAAATGAATGCGCTGTCGATGTCTTCTAAAACAGACTCAATTGCAGCATCTACACATCTCAGCTCGCCAGCGGCAGGCATGTTTGTTGAAAACGAATTCAACCCAAGGGCACTTTGATGACGTGGTTGATTACGTTACCGTTGATCATCTGTCAGTCATCGTATAAAGCCCGCCCTGACAATCTGATTGGCCCGGTCGGGCATAATTTTTTCCCAACGGAGCGACTCCAGACCGAACCGCCCGACCTAAAATGTTGTGGGCGGGGCTAAGTTCGTCTGGCATCCAGGCTAGTAGGATCCCTCTTTTTTCAATAACTGTGTTTAAAAGCAAGACTTTAAAAGTAAGCCTATGCTGGCCTATATTTTTCTGAACAATGTAATGGTATATTTTTATTTATGCATCGTAAATAAATGTATTTTGCTACAGCAATCTCTGGTTCTGGTTTATTCTTTTATCACCTGGGCTCACACTTAAGTACAGAGTAAATGTTTGTTCAATGGAAAAAACATACAAAGCATGTGTACATATTTGATTGAGGTGTCACTGCCAACACAAAGGTTATGTCTGTAATCACCCACCTACTTAACTAAGTTTAACTAAACTTTAACTGTACATTGACTTCTATATAGAGAACTATAAAGGGAGCTCATTGGACACTATGTAATGTCATTGTTGCAGGATTATGACGTACAACAATGTTGGCTGGTGGAAATTCCCACAGTACATTTTAAATGTTTAATTTACACTTAGTATTTGAGTTGAAAACATGTTGAGAGATCATCTTTAAATTCAGAAATAAACTAGTTTGTGCTGTGATGTTCTTTGTTTTTAAATTACAGGATGTGTTGGACTGTTTCTGCTGCCCTTGCAATGCATGATGGTATATATTGCTCGGTTAGTGACCATTGGTCGTAAACTATTTGTCATGAAGCATTATGAGAAACAATGAGTGCACTATATAGGGTATGAAAAAGTTCACTCAGCATTCGCACACCGCTACAAAATGGCAAACTCACTATAAAGTGATTAGTAAGTGATTTCAGACAACGCCAACATTTTAAAAGTCGCCTCATCCTGGTGACACCATGGGGGGTCGACTATAAAAACCTTCAACTGCTCTGCCAGGAAGAACAAGTACTGTATATTTTTGGAGGGGGGTTCAGCAATTAATAATACAGCTGTTTATTTATCTTTTTTTTTTAAAGAAGCTCATTTAATTTGATATGTCCCAGCGTGTCCGTCAAGTAGGACCACGGGTGAGGGCAAGCTTGCGTAAAAGCTCCAGAAAATCCTGTCGTGTTTACACACGTAGGGAATTTTGACTCTGCAGTTCAAAGCACCAAACCCCGATGAGATCGAGTTTATTATTTTGCTCCTTTATCTTACGCAAATATTAAATGCACTTTGGTTTGGCACAAAACGGCACAAAGGAATGTTGTGGTTCTTATAAGGTTACACTCGATTTTTCTTTGGGATAACAGAGATGCTTTTGCAGCTGTCCGAGGGCGGCAGGTCTTGCTGTCTTCTAGATCCAGGCACAGAAAACAACAGGGTTGTATAAACTGAAACCGCTGCTCCGGTGGCAACGTCAAACCTTTCTCCAAAAGTAAGATCCATTTTGACTTCATGTACTTGGTGTGTCGAAGACAATTTCCAAATAATTTAAATTTTGTACAAGATTTAATGGTAATCCCGCCACAATGTTTATCAGTCTGCGCGTCAAATTAAGATGGGACAAGGTGAGCGTTACCCGATCACCACAACATCTTGATCGCCACCTGGTGGCTGGCTGCAGATGGTCATCACCTCTCTTCCATGTTAGCAGAAGGGACATATGGGCCAAGCTAAAAAGTCAGAAGATGCAAAATCATCAACTCCTCAAATTAATACAATTCTGACCGTATGATGTTGCTTGAGGAAACCTCAGGGGATCACCAAGGTCTTTATGATTCATTATGTGGGAACTTTTATTTATGTAGAAAATGTCATCGTTTTTAAAACTGAAAAAAGGAAACGTACAAATCTGGCCAATAATATTATCAGATCAGACACTCTGAACCAAAATGAGGGCTAACCAGCTGCTGGACTGACATTGCCTTGCAACACACCGCTAGCATGGCTAAAAATAAAACTTCCCAACTTGCAGTTTGTTTGATTTTGCATGTGTGAGACAATGTGTACTTGCTGGTCTTGATCCCTCTTGACATCCATCTGCAAGGCAGCAGAGTTAAAACCTGTCAGTGGACTGCCACAAGCCGTCACATCAGGAATTATCGAGGCCAACAGACAGAGAAGGTAAAACTGTTCATGCAGTCATGAGTGACAAGTCAATATATTCTTCTAATGGAAAGTTCAGGTGAGCCTGGGATAGCGGAAGTCTCTCTTTACTCAAAGGGCTTGTACCTTTCCACACCATCAGGGTTTTATTAGCAGGGCTGCTGATAACATTGTTTGTCAAACGGTTTTCCCTCAACCTGTCTGACCCCTACCTATTGTTTCCAGGCAATTTATTTCAGATACCGATTTGGCCGATTACATCAGGAAGCTTCAGACAATATGAAAATATGACAGCAATGCCTCTCACACACACCCACACACAAACATGCACAAATCTCCATAACTCTGGGAGAAAGTTACATAACGCATAAGGCCAGGGGGAAAAAGGAGGAACAGGAGGAGAGAGAGGAAAACAAGCGACAATCATTTAAAGCGATGTGACAGTTGACTTTTTGACTAATTATTAACTATAACTTTCCTTGAGGCAAAGTGTTCCACACAAAAGTCTCCGAGTTCCAGAAAAATACATTTCCTTCTTTCATCCGTCAAGATAATGTCACACAGGCGGAACTGCAGAAGAATTAACAGATGGCAGCTCAGTCCGCCAACACCTTAGAGAGGAGAGGTGTGGGACATATCCTTCTTCCTAAATACAACTTCTCACGTGACACAAATGCCTGAAATCACTGTGCAGACCACCAATCAAATATCTCATGTGTTCAATGATTTGCTATGAAATTTGGGAAACTAATTTGTGGTCCCCAGAGGATGAATCCTACAGACTTTGGTGTTTCCCTGACTTTACCTCCAGCGCCACCGTGAGGTTGTCTTGACAATTACGAAGTGGATTGCCAATATGATTCAGAGCAGACATTGGTGATTCTCAGATTCTTCTTCTTTTCTCTAAAGTTTAATTTTAGGTAGAGAAACTTTATCAGAGTAGCATTGCTTTTCTTATATTTGAATTCATTTTTAGAACAGTGTACATTCTGATAAGCCAATCAGACGCACTGATGTAGAGCATGAAGTACATAATGTTTGGCGCTGATGAATAAACCATGTGTTCTGTGTGAACAGTTCATAGCTGAGTATGATCCTATGCTGCACCAGCGTGATGTTCATGTTTGCTGTCTGTTATTGTAAAATGTTTTTTAACTAGCAAAATGTTGTTGCTTACACGAAATAATCGTAAATCCACGAAGGTTGCACCGCTGTTCTCTCATTTAATATGACGTCATTACATAAACTTTGTCTCGGCCCCCTCAGCTCTGACTTATCGTGCTTGGCTGCACTCGTTCACTACTGATTATCAAATATTTGAATGCTAGCAAGCTAAACAGTGCTAAATACAGCTATGGACTCTTTCCCTTGTTGTTGTGGTGAATCCTGAACTTTTTGTCAAACTAAGGGTGTTGTCTGCCAGAGTTGATTTCAGCAAACTGATTGGGTTTTAAGAAAAGTCTGTCATTTCATAAAAGTATTTTATTAATTTGGAGAAAGAGAGAGAGGTAATCATGGTAGAGGGGAACAAATTAATTAGGCCTAGCTTATCCCTACAATTGAGCACATGTTTGAATCCATGTAGGTACACGTGTGAATCTGTGTGTGCGTGTGTGTGTCTGTGTGCTCAGTTATACCCCTCTAATCCAGTACCATAGTAAACAAGGAGAGTGCTGTGGTTTGAAAATCAAGCGGTCAAAAAGATCCAGACCACCAGAATCTGTTCCCTGTCGGTCCGAAAACCTGGACCTCCTCCCGAGCTTGAAGCGAGTCAGCGGACAGAGTTCACTGTGGGTACTCTGGCAAGTGGGAGTGTGTATAAACTCCAGTTTAAGTACATGTGAGTGGGCACTCGTGTGCACTGCGTTCTGCAAATCAAAACAACAGGGCTGGCAGTGTTTTTGTTTCTTTCCATGAGCTAACCCGCAGTGAAATTGAAACTTTTAAGGATTAACTTAGCCGTGTCCCTTGTTTGGGTTGGATTTCTTATATAGCTTTTGAGTTGAAAAGTTCTCCCTGGGCTCACAGTGCCTATTGTGTGGCTCTCTGAGCTCCAGTTGTGCCCCCACGTTGAGGGAGGATATGGTCGCCACAGACAGAGGAGAACAGGCAGCAGCATCAGGTCGTGCTACCCTTTGTTGAGAATGCGTATGTTGTTCTTCAAGCGTTTCCAGGCACAGAATAAATAGCTCGGCTTGACCAAAGGCATTTTCCTCTCTCGCTGAACGCCACAGCATGAGAAACATATTACCTGTGGTTACGAGTGTTCTGCCTCTTCTGGAAATCCTCTCTTGCTTTTTGTTTATCCTTTCTGGAAAAAGTTTTTTGTTTTTCATTGGTGTCTCAGTCAACTTTGTAAGCATGCAATATCGAGAAGTTCAGCCAGACACAACAGTGAGCATAGATGTGTGTTTTCATCCTTGTAAGATTCACTTGAAAACAATATGTACTAGTCTAATGGATGACTCAATGTGTTTTACTCTAATGCCATTCCTCTAGGTTCCATGTTATCAATTCCCTCTTTCACACAAACAGTCACACACACACACACACACACACACACACACACACACGCACACACACACACCCACACACACACACAAACACACAGATGAAATCTCATTATAACGTGTACATATATTCATACAAACCAATCCTAATGTGATTTAAACTCATGTCAACCTAAATACTCTCAGCCAGCACCATGTTTCCATGCATCTATTTTTTATACTTATGTTTGCTTAAATGTAGAGCAACAAGCAGGACACTATAAAAACCTGCACTCAAATCTCTCACTCTCAACAGTCGCCATCTTGGTGGTGTAGGGCAAGTTGGACGCGTCATGTCCAAAGATGGCGACGTAATTTCTACTCCAATGACTGTCCAAGCCCCTCATCCACAACCACATACCTCAAATACTCAGATAACAGACAACAGCTCCTCATTAGATTATCAAAGCAACAACTCAAAATAAACCTTTGGATCTAGTGAATGTAAATGTGGTTTCATAAGGAGACTGTCGGGCCTTGGTGGAGGTATGAGCTCTACTGAGTGACACTCTGGTTTAAGATATTAGGCAGTGCATCATAACATCACAGCATTCAACATTCAGATGTAATAACATTTGTTATATGTAATTATTTATGTACATGTTTAGTTTTCATCATTGAGATAAATGATTACTGACCAGCATCTTGAATAAAAGAGAAAACTGGAATAAAAGACATTGTTATTTATTTATTTCTCTCTCTATGTCCTCCTGCTTAGCAGACAACGTCTCCTCTATCATCATGATCTGTTTTTTCAGATCCTCTATCTGCATGAAGTTGGCCTCCTGTTCCAGGACGCTCTACCTCAGCTCCTCCTCACAGCGCTCCAGTTCGAAGATTACTTACTCCTTCACCTTCATCGCCGTATTCAGATCTTCAAGCTCCAACTCTTCCTCTCTGGCCCTGGCTGTGTCCACAGAATCCTCATGTTGTCCAAGTCCACTCTGGCCTGACAAAGCTGTGAGGCAGTAGAGTCCATGTGCTGCTTCAGAGCAACGTTTTCATCCTTTAGCTGCCTCTTCAGTGCAGTGTTCTCTGCAGCCAGAGCGGTGTTTTGTGCTGCCTCCTTCTTCAGAGCTCTGTTCTGTTCAATCAGAGCTGCATTGTGATCCTCCACCTTCCTCCTCAGAATACTGTATACTCCAGCTCTCTCTTCAAACTTTGCAGCCATCTTTTTCAGAGCATCGTTCTCAGCAACCAGCTTCCTATGTGACTGAAAGACACATAGTATTGTGACCAATGTCGCTCTAGAGTAACGTCAAGGTCACATGCCTCCGACTATCAGTTTTTGCAGTCAGAACGTAGCCTTAGTTTGCGGGATAACAAAGATGATGGGTCAAGGAAGAAGCATTAAACTTTGCTGCCGATCCAGATCTGGAGATGGATCCAGGAATTATCCTTTACCATCTTTAACATTGTGAGATAGGATGTGCTTCACTGATTTCTCAGATAATAATGAATGAATCTTGAGGGGAAACAAATCAGAGGTTTAGGGGATGGATAGTTATTGTTGGGGCTTGGGAGTGGGGGGAGTCAGGATGAGAGAGGGGATTAGGACAAGATCCGTCATTTAAAGAGAAAACTGGGGAACATCTTCATCCTCTCCTTCTTCTCTTTCTTCTTCAGTTCTTTCCTCTCCATCCTTTCTCTCCATTTTAACCTTCTCCATTTTGAACTTCACCTTAGATGATGTACCTGAAGCTCAAAAGACCACAACGCAGGATCAGTTTAACTTCTTCCTCCATCTCTCTCTCTTTTCTCACCAACAAGCGAATATAGGGAGGGAGACTCACCTGCATGGTGCAGACACACACACAAACACAAACACAAACCCACACACATATACACACACACACACACACTCACACATACCGTTTTCCAAGGACACTTAGACAAACCAAGGAGTCAGTGTTCAAACCATCGGCCTTATTGTGGAAGTGTGGAAATGTAAAACATCTATGTGAAGGTTTGGGTTCAAACCACTACCCTGGAATGTAGCAAGAGTGAGCTCATTTGGCAGAAGAGACTGAGAGGTCAGTGTTGTGGACGCCAATTGAGCACATTCCTAACAGGATGAGATGAAAATCATTCCATTAGCCATACGTGGAAGTGAACTGAGGTCATGTTTATGAAAGAATCAACAGTATACGATGAATGTTTAAAAGATGTGACTGCTACAGGTTGCAGGGTTTCCGACCCCATGAGGACAGATCGTGTTCTTCGGACGCTTTCTTGAGTTCTGTGAACTCTCTCGGTATAATCAGAAACACAAGCGTAAAGGAATTTCCTCCATTATGCAAGGTGTGAGGGGAACTATGGTTCTGAGAAAACCGGTTCACTGGGAGAAATAGAGATAGTGTGATTGAGAGAGACAGGAAGAGCGGAGAACACGACAGTGAGAGAAGAAGGAGAGGGACAACCATGGCAGGAGGTCAGGCAGACGGGGAGAGAGAGACAGGGGAGCATCTGTGAGGAGCTGGGAATGCTCCCTTTAAGTTTTTCTAGTGATTAAAGTCGGCCGTTCATGGAGGCAGCGGTCCGGCCTCGACGATCAGCTTCTAATAGAAATCCATCAGTGTTTGCTTCAAAGAAGTGCTTTTGAGCAAGGCATCAGACCGTCAAACTGCTTAACCGTAGTGTCTATGCAGTGGAACATAAATGGGTTGAATTCCAGTTCATTTATCACAAAAAGGTCAAAAGACAAAGTATCCGAGAGCACCTCAAAGTACCATAATTAGAACAAATGGTCATGTTCTAGCCTGCGTGTCTGTCTGTGAAATGCACACACATTGTCATATTTGAAGAAGTTACCATAAGAGAAATGGTTGAACACAGGCATCAGGTATTTGCAAAAATCTCATTTGTAGTTCTATCTGCCATTGTTATCTATCTGGCTCTGTGTGGTGCTTTATGAGATCTAAAGCCCAGTCATGATCTTCCATTTTCAATTCTATTTTAGAACATTTAAGTAATTTAAGTTCTTTACATAAACAGAAATTCACTATCAGTCAATATAGCAATTTACTGCATGTTCCTGAACTTTTAGTGGCCCTTACAATAGATGGAAAAGCCACGGTCGAAATGTTTCCCTGCTGTCAAACAATCTGCGGTTATGTTCTGATAGTTTTGACCTTTGCAGTGAAGATTACAGCTTTTCCAGCCACCAAAGCGGTTTACATTCCCAAAAAAACCCAGTTCAGGATTCAAACAAACTTCAGGCGATCAAAGTGTACGGCAGCTGGAACCAGAAGTCTTCTTTAGGATGTGCGGTGGGTCAGCGTGAGATGAAACAAGTGCCTGTAGCAAACATCAGCCTCATTTTAGATATTGCAAGAAAAACCAGTCTTTGTTGACACAAACTCAAGAGAGACAAATTGATTTTTTAACAAAATGCGCCTCATTGTTGAGCTTAACAGGGATATTTGTTAGCTTCAAAAAACCATTAAGCCAGACCTCATAGTTTTAATCCACATGCATGTGGAGAGCAGGTTATCTGGACGTCACGACAAGCTTTGGTCGGTCCTTGTGTTGTTTGGATCTGTGGGAGGCGAGTGCTCTTTTGTTACAAAGCCAGATTTTGCAGTGCACTGTGGGTCAGCAGACGACATGAACTAAGTCCACATCTGTCTTGAATCATCCGTTAATGGTCACCTTAAATATCAAAGTCAAATGTACTGATTCCGAGAATCCCTCTGAGACACGGCCACTTAATCATCCACGTCAACGAACATTTATGTTCATGTCTGTGTGTGTGTGGGTGTGTGTGTGTGTTTGTGTGTGTTTGTGCTGCAGATTGGAAACAAAACCACCCCCTGCAGAGAAAACCCATAAGCAGGAATGAAGGGAAGAGAAGCATAAAGGACAAGGTTTGGAAAAAAGGAAGGAGGCCAGTTATAGACATTTCTGGCATTCCTTTGCTCCATGCAGCAGCAAGATTTTCTTTAGGGGAAACAGCCGCTCCGGCCAAGAGCCACCAGAGCGGGACCCTGCAGGGAGCCCCGCTTTCTCCTGGCTGGCCACGGCACAGCTGAACTGGCTCGCTGCCGACAACAAGCGGAAGAGCACATTAAGGCAAGAATTCAGGATATTGAAAGGCAGGGATATTGTTTGACCTGACACAAGTAAACACGTCCAAGAGTGTGATCACGAGAGAGATAAGACACTTTACGACGGTGGAAAACATTTGTGTTCCTCCTCACAGGATGCTGGCAGTTCCTGCTCGGGGGGGCTCCTGAATATTTATGGGCGACCGGCTCAAGAAAATGCTTTACTTTTCTTTATGACACTCGGTTTCTGTAAATAGACTCACTGAGAGGAAAAGCAGATGCTCCACCAGGAAAATTATCCAAACTTGGGTAATCTGTTTTGTTATGAGACCTGCTTTTTTTGGGGGATCATGAGGGGGGGGGTTTATGATGATTTGTGAGTAATGGTCTCCAATCTGGGGGCCGGGACACTCCAAAGGGTTTTTATTCATGTGCTATTGATATAGTCCAGAGTCTAAAGTAGAAAATCTGAAAATGTTATCTAAACTTTTTCAAATGTTTTTTTGTGGTTGACATAAGTACTCACTTCAAGTTCAGCGTTTGTACTCATTTTTGTGATTAGGATAATCTCATATAAGATTAGTTTCTTCTATTAAATAAAGGTTTATGAAATGTTAATAAGTACGCTTACTGTTATACTCTATTGGGAGTTTTGAATGAAGTCTGTAAGGAAGCTTATTTGTCAGCAATAAATTTAGTCAGAACTCGAATGATTCCGGTTGTAGTTTCATTTGTAATCAGTGAGTGAACCTGACACATCCAAGAAGTTTTTCAACTGTGATTTTAGCTTAACAATAAAGTCGACATGCTTACATAATGGAACTAAGAGTGTATAGCTTAGCTTAGCATTTTAGAATGCTAGCAATCCCTAATTAGCACTAAATGTAGCTGAGGCTGATGGGAAAATCATAAACTCTGCACATATTAAAGTGTTTATTCAAAGTTGTCCCAATGGTGCTTCTAAGAGAGTAAAAGCAAGGGAATCAACAAAGTTGTTGTGATTTTTCTTTTATGTCATTTTCTTAGACTTTATATGAAGAAGTGTGGATCAATTTAACGGTTAGGAAAAAAAAATGATTAATGGTCCCAAAGGTTAGATTTCATTGCTATTGGTGCTTTGAAAAGAGTCACACACATACGTTAGTTTGATACAAAATGCACATGTATTTGATTTTCTTCGTTACATTTTGCAATGCATTCCATCAACATTTATTCATTTTAACATAACGTCCACAAGGACAAGTGCAAACCTGCCTGAAATTCATGAGCAGACAATAATAAGTAAAAGTCAACGTACAGAATAAGACTTTATATAATGATGTTAACATTCATACACTGGTAAAAACAAAAAAAAACAGCAATTATCCTTACAAATGAATTTTAATACTAACTCACAATATACATTTCAGTACTTTTGAGAAGTATTTCTCTGCTCCCGAGCATCACATATCTCATATCACATAATTATTCAAATCTGTGCCCTTCAGTTGACCATGTCATTGCTTATTTATTGCAATCCTAAACATAAAACTGAACTGTTGCTTTCCTGCCATTCCTGACTGATGTTTTTACAATAATTATTAAAGAGCAGGAAATCACGTGGCAACATCGCAGTTAAGTACAAAAAAAAAAAAAACTTGTGCAACATGTGCAATAGCAAACAAAATATAACAAAATGTAAGTAAAACTATATTAACTCAAACTTGAGGTTGACACCGTGGCACTTTGTGAGAAAAGAAGGTTTTGTGACAAAAACAGTGGATGGTGGATACAAATGAATATGTACAGTACATTGTGACAGCTGACTGTGCTTGATGAGCCTTTGGTTTCTTATGATTACACAAATACATACACACACACACCAATAACTAAATGAAAAAGTGCTTGATTGTCCTTAAAAAACACGAATGCTTCCATCTCCACCTAAAACTGTTGCATTGACGGGGCGGTTGTATAGTCAAGGGGCTGAAGTGGTATCGGAAAATCATTATAAATAAACATATCAAACAGTGGAAAAAGTTAACGTGTGTGCTGGCTTCAGCGTTGCTTTTAATTCCTTTGTTAAGACGAACCATCTGTCAAAACCCCTTCACTTCCTTCAAGACAACTCATCGCAGAAGGTATGTCTGGGTCAGCTGAAGCATAACATGTTTTGATGAGAGTGCACGGTGAGTGAAGTCATTTCCCAACGAGGCAGGAGGCTGCCTCTCCTCCTTCAAAAGGAAAAGGAGAAAACCAGTGTGCGTGCAGGGGGTGAACCAGCCTCAGTGGGAAGCTGGGAACAGTTCTGTCACTTTTAAGGCAGCAGTGCATTCCTGCGACACAATCCTTAATGAGTCTTTCTCCCACGTCTTCATTCCTCTCACATCCCTGCCGTGCAATGACATCTCAGCGCGCAGTAGCAGGTATTATTCACACACAGACACACACACAGAGGTATCAAACAGCCCAGCTCACAGACGTCACAGCAGTGGAAGCAGCCAGCAGCAGCAGGCGTACAGCATCCACACAGCGCGGCGCTGTGTCACATCCAGTCCGAGCAGCTGCAGGCTGACTCGCTCTCAGCATCCGTCGAGATCGAATATGTTCAGTCTCTCTCTCTCTTTCTCTCTCCCTCCATCCCGTGGAGCGTCACTCAGCAGATCAGCTCCTGCTGTATTTCAGGCAGCGTGAGGAACGGGGTCTCGCCGAAGGAGAAGGCGCTGCGGCCCGCCTTCAGCCCCCCCGGGCCCGGGCGCCCCAGGTACGAGCCGATCAGGTCCAGCTCCGGGGAGGGGGCCGGGCTCTCGGGCTCCGACTCGGACTGGCTGGTCTCCGGCTCGTCCAGAGACGAGGCCGTCCTGGTGTGGAGGTGCGGGTGGGAGTGGGGATGGGGGAGTGGGTTCAGCCAGGGGTGTTTGAGGCATTCTTCTGCCGTGGCTCTCTTCCTGCACACACAAACAAAATAACAGTGTGGATGAGTGGAATTTCCCGAGGAGTTTACATAACCGACGGTTCGCCTGGATCCCTTGATTCACTCAGACGTCAGCCATATAACTTTTCAACATTTGGTTTCGAAAACCACAAATAATAAAATCACTTTCTCGCTCCCAAGATTCCCCCCCCTCAGTTTCTCAGCGATTACTCAGACACTGGGGAATCTTCAATCTTTTTCCAGTGACACCACTAATCTGCAGCATTTAAATGATACTGACTGGAGACAGAGGCGGCTGCTACTCTTCATCAACAAATTGTGGTGACAAATTAAAAGCTCAGTGTTGGAGAATTAGGGTTAGAATGAAGTATGGTTGCATAGCTTCCTTTGGAAATCAGCTTAGTTTACATGGTGACACTTAAAGTTGATGTGTCAGTGTTTGGGGAAATGTCAGAAAATATGATAATGGCGTACTTTTCAAAATGAGATGAGCTTGCAACCACCTTTTGCAAGAAGGGAAACGTTTCATCGCCCAAGTGACGTAAATCTTGTTACCACACATGCTCACCCAGACGTATGCGGATGTACTTCCGTGCTGATGTGAGTCTGACTCACATCCTCAGTGTTCAGTTTTATCTGTGATCAGAGCACCTCATCATCTCCACTGTTCATTTAACAAAGAGCCTCACCTGGGGTTCTTAACCAACAGGGACTTGATGAAGTCGACAGCCAGGGAGGAGATTTCTTCAAACGTGTCTTGCGAGTAGTCCACGTTGACTTGGGAGATGTTGAGGAATGTCTCCTGCTTCTCGTCACCGAGGAAAGGAGACTCGCCCGTCAGCATGACGTAGGTCAGGACCCCGATACTCCTGATAGAGAGACAGGAGGAAACGGAATGAGGCAATTTGTCTTTTTTGATGGTTGGAGACTGGGAATTGCGACACTTTGTGGCACAACAGATGTGTCGGACTTCCACTATGCTGCGGTTTGTCATGAAGCAAAGATGAGCTTGTAGTCAGAGGTTAAGACAGAAAAGCAGTTGCCTGCGTGTTAGAGGGATGATGTCACTGTCCTGAATAAGTCTTTATTCCGGGATGTAAAGCACAAACTAAAGGATTTCTGCATTGCATCCATTTAAATGAGTGGAAATAGTCTCATTAACTGCGCCAGTACACTTACCACATGTCTGTCGCGGTGCTAATGGGTTCATAGTTCAGGATCTCTGGTGCTGCAACAAAAACACATGGCTCCCATTAGTCATGATGAACAACACTCAATGAGAAATGACACAGGTGACACCGGGCATTAAGCGGGACTCACCCACATACTCTGGCGTTCCCAGGATCTCCCTGACTTCTGTGATGTTGTCCATGCGTCTGGACAAGCCAAAGTCCACAATACGAATGTCCCCGAGAGGAATGGCACTGGTCAGCAGGACATTCTGAGGCTGGAGAGGTGGAAACACACGCACACGTTAGACAGAGGCTAGTAACCTAATGTGACTGATGATAATTCAAGAAGCCCGAGGTCTGACATGTGAGGTCATCACAGCGCTTGAGGTAACTGGTCTCAAGAGGATCTGGGGTCTGTTTGGTCAGTCAGCGTTCTAGCTGCTCCTCAGGGCTCAGATCAGCCGCTAAGCACATCAGACGAGACTGAGAAACAGTACGCTGTTCCTGCCAAGTCAGTGCCTGATGCATTTTTGTGTGCAAATACTGTGGTGTACTTTAATCTGGGTCAAACTGGCCTGAAGCCTCAGTCGGTTGGAACATATGAGATAAGACAAGCTAACAATCAGGCCTGAGCCACAGAGTCTATCAGACCACAGGAGCCTCACACTGTGTTATTAAACACCAAAGTGTTTTAAAGCGTCAGTGCTGCTAAACCATTGGCTTGGAATGCTTGAACTGAACATTTAATCTTGAGGCACAAAGAATTGTATAACGGGTAATGAGAAACCAGGTTAATTTAGCGAGACAGAAAACGTCACTGAGGACGACCTCGTTGCCTCAGGGCCCATTAAAGAAAACATGATAGGGCAGCGAGGTCCCTTCACAGCCTCAGTCCTCGTGGGAACAAGGTCACAATACACTGAATGAGCTGTGCTTGCATAACAGAAATCATATCTCCCCCAGTCTGCGGCTCTGGGGGTAATACACTGTCCTGCATCGTCGTATCACGTGTCAGTGCGCTTACTTTCAGATCCAGATGCACCACATTGTTTCGATGGAGGAAGGCCACCCCGTTCAGGATCTGCTTGGCCAGCCGGATCACATCTTTCTCTGTGAAGGCCTCGTCGTTATCGGCCACGCACTGGTTGAAGATTTCACCGCCGGCGGCGCTGGAGGGGAAAGCACAGGAAGGAAAACTGAGAAAACATAAACGAGGATAAGACATGGAGTAAAGAGACGTACACGGACAGCCGCCCGGTGGAGTTTGGTTTGGCTCGCGTTCATTTTGTGATTATTCATCTTAACTTGTCATAATAAATTGCACCTTAATCCGTACAAATGGGCCCTTCCTCCGAGTTTGAAAGTTGACGAATGGCAAATTCCAACCCATCCCATTAGAATGATTTCAGGCCAAAATTACTTCCACTTTTCTTTTAGATTACATAACAGCCCGTCTCCTCATTGGTGTACTTTGGCTTGGAGGAACAAAGTACATCCACATCTACACAAATTAATACAATTTTAGACACACAACCGCTGCGTGTACTTTCCCCTACCGAGGAATATTACTGGAGATAGGAGAGGTCATATCAGCTTATAGCAGGTAGATAAGGACTTAGACGGGACTGATATATTGCAAGGTAACTTAATAAATCAAAACAAGGGAAAGCAGCAATATTTAAGTATAAAAGAAGAACAGATTTGCAGCCAGAGAAGAAAAATGTTTGGTAACTGGATACTAGTCTGAATGAGCCCCAGCCTGAATGGTTTTCTGCGTATTTGCTCTAAACAACTCACACGCGGTATAAAAAGGGATTATCCTTTTTAGGAATTCAGTAATTATACAACCCGACGGACGTCTCACATTTTCTGCACAAGAAAGAGTCAGAGTCCTGCCCGGTCTTGCTGCAGTTGTGAAATAACATTAAGGGGGAAAGAAGTGGAGACATGCCGGATTTACGCTGGGAGCTCCATCAGTCAGATCAGTGCCTGAAGCTGACAGTGCGCCCAAACTACAAGAACCATGTGTGGGGGATTTAGAGGGCACACATGCTTTGTATCTTCAGAGGAGAACGTTTGAGATGGGGCCCTGGGCATGTCTCGTTACATAACCGCCCACCCTGAGCTCCTCACCAGCATCAGCTGTGAAAATAGCGCACGTGTTTTTTTGTTGGATTTCGAGGATATCCGTCATTGGTGCGTATAATCTTTCCATTTGCTCCCAGCAGCAAAACACTCGACCTGCCACCTACCCCGCTTGCTGCAAACAGGCTGAAACCCACCGAGCGATCCCCCCTGAGAGTTTAAGAGCCGCGGAGATGCACAATAAAACGTTGCACTTAATCTGCTTATATTGATCTGCTCTGAAATCCCAATGCGAGCAAGCCCGGTGTTAGCGTTTTCATTTGGGAGAGGAAATGAAAGATGTATGTATTGTTGAAAAATGGAATTTGGGGGGGAAAACTAAAAACCTGTGCCCCTCACCGAGACGAGGGTTAATCGAGAATAACCTTGAATCTGTCAACGTTACGCGGCTTTGACAAACTGGTCAAGGCAAAGTGTTTCGAGCTTTTAGCAGAGTGCCTGAGAGGATTTCAAATCTTGATAAAAGACCATCTTGTTTAAGTTCAACGGGTTTCACGCATTCTGAACGAGCACTTAAGAAGGATCCGATACTTCCCTGAACTCCAAATATCGTCTCTGCGTTCTCCCTCCCTCGCTCCATCCCTCCATCCTTCCATCCCTCTAGGAGAGTTAATGCACTCACTCCCTCAGTGTGAAGGCCGGAATCCTCCCACCAGAACGCAATAATACCCACCAACATGAGAGCAGGAATAAAAAAAAGCTAAAAAGGTAGAGTTCAATCGTTGAATAAAAAGAAGAAACGGATATATTTTTCTATCTTATGGCCGTAAACCAAGTCAACCTCCTTTTGGTTTTTGTGTTTTCGTTAGTTCAAAGCTATTCTTGGCTGACCACCAGGCTGGGTGCTCATTGACGTCACCCTCACAGCAGCCTGGCAGCCAGTTCCCACAAGCGTAACCTGTCTGTTGGCTGAAAGTCCTGGACGGCCCTCCTTTTATATTCCAATTATAGCCCCGACGGTGAGAACATTAGTGCCCCGGGTTACATTATACGCGGGGAGGGATATTGAAATCAGAATTTACATGAAACATGGCCCTCTAAAAAAAAGAAAAGAAGAGAAAGCAAATCTAAAAAGGAGGAAACAGACATTTCTAATGAAATTCAAGTTATGAGATATTATGGAGAGTTGTGCAGAGATGCCCCGCGGTGCATATGTAATGAAAACTGCAGACAGGATTTTGAATCAATGATAAACGATACCTTTTGAATGTGAAACTGTTTAGATTTACAGAACACTCAGCATTTAGGGGGTTGAACTCGTGCGATCTGCAGTTTCACCAGTTTTACACAAGATCAAAAACTAATCACTGTTAGTCACTTCTTTTGGCTACTGTGCACAAAACCCCAAACCCTGGGGTTTTCTCTGGTACTGACACACGCCAAAGTTACACTTAATCTAGAGATGATTAAAATCCAACTTCACGCCTCCGCTTCACTAAGGATGTGGCTGTGGTAATGACGAGTGCGTGTGTGTTTGTGTGTCTGTACGTGTGTGAAACACTTTAAAGAAGCGCCTCACCGCGCTGTGCTACTTTGGGGAGCTTTGCTTGCTGCTCACATTTAAACCCACAGGAAATGGAAAATGGTTTGCGATTCTCGAAAAACTCATGCTGAGGTCAGACAGTTTTTGGAGATGCAGCCTCTCGGTGGCCAGTGGCTCTCGCTGAGAGGGCTACTGCAGCTTTATAAAAAAGGACAAATGACACTATAAAAGATTATGACCACCATTTACGAACGAGGCTCTTAAAACTTCTAAAATATTTCACGTGTAATATTCAGGCCGCAGCTCCGTTTGGCAGCTGGAGGGGAACTACGCACTAGTGCCGAGCAACCTCCTGCTGTGTTTTCTCTGCAGGCATGCAGGGGTGAACTGTGGTGCTACTTCCCCTTTCACACTTCAGTCAGAGGTCAAACACAGCCCCGCAGAAAAGGCTTTTGTTCTACAGAGGCACTCCATGTCTGGGATGAGGACGGCCATCAAGGCCCGGGCAGGAGGCTGCTTCCTGCCCGGGTACAGCGACCAGTTCAGAAACAGGGCCAGGGTACCACGGTTCAAGTGGAATTGTCCGGTGTTATCTCTCTACTAATGAGGCAAGCGAGGTAATTAAGACGCCCAAGTGTCCTTTCAAAATCCTAATTAAAAGGCCGTGATTGGATACATCGTTGCATTTAAACACCGAACCACAACAGAGCGGCAGCAGACAGCCGGGACGACCTCTGCTGGGGTCAGTGAACGAGCGGATTCTCTCAGCCAGATCACCTGCACGTCAAAAGACAACAAACCGTCCGGACAACTGAGGGATCGGTTCTCACAGCAGAGCTTGAATGACTCATTTATCGCCCTTTGTCGTTATTTTTCTCACAGTGAGCTTATAGCACGTCGGTATTTAAAGTTGCTGAGAACATTCGGTGCAACAAGAGACCGAGGTGTCGAGGCTGCATCGAGATGAGCAGCGAACCGCAGAGAGACAGTTTCCATTTAAAAGGCAGAGTCGCTGTCACGGCAGTGCATTTTCACACGTGTGTTTTTTTTTTACTTTCTTTGAGGTGATAAGACATAAGTGAGAAGTGAGCTGTGTTCTCGGTAACTGGCATGAAACGCTACGCCAGGAAGTTTCTTCTTTTCCCCTAAGATCAGACACAAGCTGATGATTTTCACAGAAAACCACATGAGCACTGACGTCATGTTGTCGTTACTTGATCTGAGGAGTTTCCCCCAATCACAGAGAAAAAAATAAACTTTTCCTATGAATTAGAAATGAGTGATTACGTTTTCGATTGCCTCAGATATTCTGCATTAGAAAAACTCCAGTGTTGGAAAGTTGATACTCTGTAATTCAAGGATTCTTTCTGGTGGGTTTAAAAGGACATTAAATTATCAGCATCATTGCCTCCACCAAGGAGGTTATGTTTTGGTCTGGGTTTGTTTGTGTGTTATTTTGCAAGATTATGCAAAAACAGACAACTACAAAACTTGGCAGGATTACGTTTGGTTCTGGAAAGAACCAATTAAACTTTGGTGCAGATCTGGATCAAGGGATCTTTTTTTTTCCACTTTCTTTAAGATTTCAAAATAGGTCAATTCTTTTGTTGAATTCTCAGAGATTAAATGAGTAACAAAATATCTGGCATGTTTAGGAGACACATATTTCTTGAACTTGGTGCAATGTGGTGCAGATAGTGAATTAAAATGTGGTTTCATAAGGGAACAGTTGGGCCTTGTCCGAGTTATGCACTCTACTATAAGGGGCCAATCTAGTTCTCTCTTTATGTGTGGCAGGGCATGTTTTATTTTTTCACCAATGCCTACTGGCTTACCACTCGAGGACGAGGATGATTTCAGTGTTGGTTTCGTAGACCTCATGCAGCGCCACCACATACGGGTTGGCCTTGGCCGACTCCAGCACGGAGATCTCGTTCAAGACGTCCATGCGGCAGTCCTCACCCTTCCGTCGCTTTCGCAGGAACTTGGCAGCGTACTGCTTCCCCGTTGCCTTCTCGATGCACTTCTTCACCACCGCAAACTTTCCCCTGGGGAACAACAAAGAGGGGGAGAGAGCGAGAGAGTGATTAGTGAGGAGACCAAAAATAATTACAACCACTCCACTGGCTTTTCAAATAGATTTGGTCAGCAAAGGTTCTGTTCTGCGTCCAAGTGGCCGACGGGACCACTGGATCGCATTCGGGCCGTTTAAACTGCACACTCGTCGCAGTTTAAACTGCTGTGAGGCGAAACCTAGATTACAGTGGAGGACATTTGGAAATTCCCACAGAGCAATGGGTGTAGGCGAGATCAACAGTTCAGAGATAAGACGTTTTAGCGGCATCGTTTGAAAAACGCAGACGCTGCTATATTGACCGCTGATACGCTCAGCTGAGGAGGCGGCACGGGGCATTCGGTTAAAGATTACCCCCCCCGCTCTCCTCCTTTTCCTTTAGTCCTCAGGAGGGTCTGACAGCAGGAAGATAAGGTTGACAGCTTTGGCAGGAGCTGCTGAACCCTGGGCAGGGACTGGATAAGGCTAATGCCACTTTACAGGTCGAGCAAAAACAAAGAGATGTCACAGTTTGATTTGCTGGATCTTGTTACTAGAAGAGAAAATAAATAAATATAAAATAAACAGGACAATCCAATTCAACAACCTCCTCGCCGCTATTCATTTTTCGGCATGTACACTGATGGATTCACGGGAGGTGTTAAAGGTCAGCCGGGGGCGGGGGGGCAGGATGTCCGATGTATGCAGAATTGCCGACCACTATCACCAGCCGCCCCCCCCCCCCCCCTGGCAGATAATGAGGCCTTGTCCGTTTCCCCTTTTCTTTACAGCTGACAGCAGCACGGACAAATGGAATTGTGTCAACGCCTCCACCCAGACCCTTGGCCAGAGCCGGCCTCTCCTTTTGACAGTCGTACAAAAGCCGACCAGTCAGTTAACACAGCCGCTCGGACAGCAGGACCACCCACCTGACCGCGGCTGGGGTAGGCCCGGCAGGGGGTCACTGCTGTTACAGTCAGGTTGGAGCCTGAGCAGCCTGCCAGGAGGGATACTGCAGCCTCAACATCTATATCCGAGCAACATCTCAATTGTTTTAATAAGCTATACAATACGGATGCAGATGAACACTGGGTGTGAAAAGATGTCTTTGAACCCTGCAGAATGTAAATGAAGCGGTTGAAGGGTCCAGTCAGCATGGGGCCACTCATTTTCCCACAAAGTGTTACTCTGAGCTCACAGCGCTTCACAGACCAAAAACAGCAACTGTTCTGGCCGGGGGCCTTTGCCCTGTTTTGGCTGCTGCCCCTGCCTGCACGCTGTGGGGGCCTGCTCCTCTCCTTCTGCCTTTTCCCCGTCTTGGGAATGGTGACGTCTCATTGTTCGGAATGAAAAGGCGAAAACCCGTCAGAGCCTTTTCATCCGTAATTAGCCAAGTTCAGAGCAGCTCACTGTGGGCTGGGAACTACATATGGAGTGAAAGGGAATGACCGCTGGCCACGGAAAGGAGCGACGGGAGGCCATTCAGGGGCTGGCAACAGGTCAGAGGTTACTAAACATGGCTGTCTGTGTTCACACTGTTTCTAGGCTGATGCACAGAACCTCCTGATCATACAAAACATCACGGGGCTTTGATGCAATATCTCATGCGTGACGTTCATTGCCTTTAAAGCTCACAGTTGTAGCCAAACTCTAATGAACACTTTCTCAAACGTCCCGTCTAGAGCCATAAATACAGTGATGTGCATCAAGCGGCTCATTTGCAGGGTCGTCATCAGCCATCAACTTCGCTGCTGCACACAAAGCAAACTCCTCTCCGGCAGTTGAGATGGTGATAAGTAGTTTGAGAAACCCCATTTCCTGTGGTGTCTGCGTTTTTTCTTCTCCCTCTGCGGGGCAGTGACTCGCGTCTGTAGTGCAGTGAGAAATGACAGCTCTCGTTTCACAGACAGACTGACACACAGCACTAGTTCCCTTCCTGCTGCTCGAGTCGACCGCAGCATTTTCACTGTAAACAGGTCTGCAGGGGAGGACAGCTCATCATGCAAAGCTCGATGAGGAGATGAAACTAATGCTGAAGAGCTGTATTGTTACTCAAGAGAGATGAAAGCAGCAACAGGCGGAAGAATTCAACTCAGCCACCGACTGGTTCCACCATGATCAACATCCGCCCTAATGTACAGACTACACAGCTGAGCTCCTGGCACGCAGCGCTACGTACATTCCTCCAATTAATGCGATTATGAGGCCTGATCTTAGGATGTTGTTGGCTTGGGAGTCATGAGAAGAGGAGGGAAGACGGATGAAGGGTCGAGGTCTGGGGGTGAGGGGAGGGAGAGGGGGGCCTGAACCTCAGTCAATCCGCCCCCTCCATTGGTTCTGGCTGCTGTCCCGGGATGTCCTAGGGTGCCTGTCCCCTCACAGCATGGAGCCACAGCAAACTAATGGAAAGTGGAGTTGTTGCTGGGTCGGGATGCAGTACTGGCTGGAGTGGGGATCAAACAGCTGTTGCATTAAGCGGAACCCAGTGCGGTTTCTCGTCTCGATTCTAAAAATGCTTTCTGGGTGAAAGTCATCACTGCCTGGCATGCAGCCCAGATAAGTGGCACTGGAATGTGAGCTTCAATGTGTCGGATGCACACGGCAGTCAGTCAGTCAGTCAGTCAGTCAGTGTCGCACCTATAATGCATTTGACTAAAGCGAGAGATGGAGGAAAGTGGCTGATGGTTCATGGTACATTAGTTCCTGCATATCCCTGATGACAGGCACATCAAACTAGAGACCATAAGTGTCACAACTTGCATCAAAAATATCTCCCAAAGCCATAAGGGTCACTATGTGTTTTCATAGTGATCTCTCATAATGTTATTTTATATTTTGTGACCTAACATCACACTTTGACAGTGACAAATTGGATGATGGTGCATGGTACATTTGATTCTGCATACCCTAGATGACAGCCACATAAAACTAAGGACTATATGTGTAATAACTTTAACATTTTAAATGTCTCCAAAAGCCACAAGGGACAAAGTGTGTTTCCACGTATTGCTTTCTCTTAGTGTTGTATATTTTTCGGAACACAACACCGCCCTTGTGCAGAGATAAATTCAAACTATGACTCAGAAATAATATTGAAGTGGAGCTTGGTGGCAACACAAACCGTGGAACAGGTTTTGCAGTTTCAAACTACAAGGATCACAATTTGTACATAGATGTCAGACTTAAGAATAGTGTGTGGAGAAAAGCGAACCACATAAACTGTCTACCTCTTTCTTTACAATCACGAGATCACAGAGTCCCGGCCACTCTCAGCCGGGACGCACACGCTGGAGCGCATTACCATCATTACGCATTCCGGGTGCATGGCTCCACCAGCTTCTTTCCCTGCCCTCGGGACTGGAATGCGGGACTGGAAATGTTCAATTAACACTGTTCCCACCAACACGTGCACAGAACAAAACCTGACGCGATTAGCAGATAACACCATCAAGACAATGTGCCAAAATCCAGTCAGTCAGTCAGTCAGTCAGCCAGGGAGCGCACGAACAAACCCGGTTTACAAAGATACGTTTTTTCTTTTAATAATCCATGCATTTCACTCAAACTCACCTGCCAAGCTCTTTGCCCACCAGGTCGTAACTGGCCGTGAACGGGTCACATCTTATCCGCGTGTGGATCTTGGTCACCATTCCGTTTTTGCTCATCTTGGCTGGACCTGGCATCGAAGTCGCGTCTTGGAGTCAAACAATCCTCATCCGCCAACAACAATAAAAAATGGCAACAAAGTCGACGTTCTCTTTCTATAACCAGGTACACACTTGCATGTTAAGGAGGAAACCGGGCGGACGGCGGCTGTGTGAAGGCACCGGGAGGTAATCCAGGCGGAGCGCGTCTCCAAACGAGAGGATGCAGCGCTGCGGGAGTGACACACACAAACACGCACAGTCGGAGTCGGTGCGGTAAAGTCTGAGCGCTACTACAAATTCCTAACAATAAACTCCTCGTCCAGGACCCGAGGACCCGCCCCCCCTGCGATGACGCGCTGCTGCGGAGGACCAATGGATCTTCAGAGGAGGACGGAGCCAGCTGGTGAGTGATGCGTTCAGGGCACATATGAGGACAGGTACACTAATATAAACAAACATTTAAACGCATCATTAGTTTCAGTTTGAGAGTTAGCAAGATGACTTATGAAATGAATTAATTGAAACTGAGTAGATGATTAAACATGAACTTCCCTCCCACATATCTATCTATCTATCTATCTATCTATCTATCTATCTATCTATCTATCTATCTATCTATCTATCTATCTATCTATCTATCTATCTATCTATCTATCTATCCATCTATCTATCTATCTATCTATCTATTTAAATGTTTCTATCTATCTATCCATCTTTGTCCTTCGGTACACCCATTATTATTATTATCGTTATTTTAATAATCGTTCCCTATGAAATACTTATTAATTACAAATAAAACTGATAATTAATAGTTTAGAGTTTGGTATTTCTCATACATTTACGGTACAAATAAGTATATATTATTATCTTTATAAGGAAGAGTTAAAATGGGGTTTGAATGCAAATTAATAAGATGCTAATGTTAACCAAGTCTAAAATTTGACTTTTCAACCCTTTTACTGTCTTACTCCTTTTCCCCGACTAAAAAGCATCAACCAAACCCAGATTCTTCATATTGACATAAAGAAGCTACACACTAGCATTTTGAACATCTCTGATGCAGGACTGTTGGTGGGTTTTTCCTGCTCCTTGCTTCGGGCTCGGTGGCTGTGGCTGCAGGTGAGCCTTGACTTGTCTTTTTCCCACACAATACTCAGTGTCATGAATGTGAATCTGCCCTTGGGCTGTGAGAGCATTCTGCACATGCTTTCTTCTTTCTTAATGTGTGGGAGAGTTGTTGGACTAACCATTTAATCCCCGTTCCATTAAAGAGGAATTCAAAGCATCCCATTACACAATTCATCACTCGACAATGTGATGTTGATGCACAGGTGCTTCAGCGTCTCTCCTTGCAATATTTACTGTGAATTAGAAATATAAAACATGCTACCACTAGATAGCCGGTACTGTGGATAGTTGGATACAAAGACTAGGCCGGTGTGGAGACATTAGTGTTGGTATTTACAGCCTGCGGAGGGGACCAGTGTGGTGAAGAAAGGCCTGGATGCCATGGGAAATGTGTCACCTAAGCTCCAGGGGCATGTTCAAGCTAAAACTGTGAAGCTGTTAGGAGACCAGGGCCTGTGCTGACCTTAAGTAAACAGAACGGCCCTTTTCGTCTACCACACACACACACACACACATACACACTCACACATACACACACAGCTGAGAGTCATTTCCAGACAATAAAGGAACCGGTGGTGGAGGCTGTGGTTTTGGCCTCAGTTTACCCCTTGTGTACAGGGGAGGACATATGAGATATTTGCCTTCCTAAAAACATTGTCGTAACATGAAGCAACAGGCAAATAAACCCAGTACTCCTACAGGAAGGCATTGGCATTGAGGGTAACAGTAAATAACTATTTACATTTTTTTATCAGGGTCTGTTAATTATTCCCTGCAGGAAAAACAATGAAATGTCAAAGAAGCGTCCTTTACGCAATGTTAAAGAAAGTGATACAAAAGTTCCTGGATTCACCATGTGATCCGGATGTGCACCAAATCAAACGGGCTTTCCTGACCCATTTCACACTCTTCCACCAAATGTTGTGGCAATCTGTCCGGTAATTTTTGTGTAATCCCCAGACAAACAAACAAGAATGACACTCAGTAGCGCGCATACCTCCGACAAGGCCCAACAGTCCCAGATCTGCACCAACATTTGGCTCTTCCTTGGGTCAAGTCCCTCCCCACCACAAAATGTGATGGTGATCTACTCAGTTGTTATTGCGTAATCCTGATTAGGAGCAAACCAATCAACCAACAAACAAACAGACTTGGGTGAAAACAGGACCTCCCTGGCAGAGGTAGTAAATGATTGACAAATATCTGGGGGTTAATGACTCATTCTGCTCGGCACACTAGGTATCATACTTACAGGCTCATACTTCCCCTGAAGAAGGGCGAGACTCATACCAGCCTGTCGTTTTCATTTTCCCCTAAATGGGCAGATGAGTATTTGTGCTGACGTGATGGAAGAAATGGGAAGGGAAGGCGTGAACAGAAAGAGGAGATGACACAGGGACGCGTTCCTCCGAGTTGGTTTTATGTCCCATAGCTGAGCACATCGCCGGTGGTTGGTCACATGCCCCAGAATAGCTCTTATGTATCACACAGAGCAGGAGTTGTCCGGTCTCACCATACCAAAGCCAATTTTGGTGCCACGAACAGCAACCAATGTAGAAGGGACCTATTGAGAGTGGACATTCCTCAGGCGCTGCCGAGTCATTAGTGTCCACCAAGGAGGTTACATAACCTGTTATGCCTCCTCAAATTGTTACCTCAAGTCTAAGTGAGCCCACTCCGAAGCCTTGACCCTCTCTCTCTCTGCCAGCCCTCCCATTAAAGCAGGGGTCGGAGTTCAGTGGAGCTGCGTTAGTGAGGGAGCGCTACCCAGGGCCCCCAGAGACTTAATGAAAACACATACCGGCGAATTAGCCTGCCAGCCTACAGTTTAGCTAACATAAATATGAGAAGTTTGGCCGTGACCTGGGGGAGCACCAATGCGTTCTGAGCCACTGGAACAAATAGGCCCAGTCATGAGTGGGTCCGAAAACACGGCTCTGTGTTTTAACAAGCGCTCAGGGTCTTGTTTGAGATGTTTTTTACAGCGTGGAAGTGTACGTGACGTCGTTTCAACTCATGCCTGAGTTTGTATTTACGATATGACCGTAACACAGAATGGCTTTGTTCTCCGGTAACGGAATTAGAAGACGTTGGTTCCGGTCCAGCAAACCCATCATCTCGTCCACACGCGGGTCGGTTAATCACAGGAGTTGCCGGAGACGGCAAGAGGAGGTCAAAAGGGTTTTTATGAGCAGCCAGGCAGAGGCAATCCGTTAAAGAATCGACCACTGCAGGTTCTGAGTAGAAGTGCACTGTTAAGCACTCGTATGACTCCCTTAGGTAAATGTGTTAGAGAGACACACAGTCTCTTGTCCACCGTTTCAAAGATGTCCTTCCTCTCCTTTATGTCGCCCAGGGGAGTGTAAAAAAAAAGAAGAGGAGGATTGGTGGGTTCTCATTATGGAAGTGTTTTGCCTCTTTGACTATGTGACACCGTGCTGCTAAATGTTTGCTGCCGTCCATATATGAGGCTGCCGAGGCCTGTGCCGGTATGTCAAGATCTATGACTTTGATAACATCCCAGACTTTTCCTTCCCGTTCACCTGACCACACTGACCTGTTCCCCCCCCCCCCCCCCCCCCCCCCCCCCCCCCCCAATGCTGCTCATAACACAGAGGTAGGAATGATGAGGTGTCCCAAAATGTTTGTGAGTCTCCTTCGTTGCCTCCCATCTCTCGTTTACCTCGTTTTGCTCCGACTCTGAGCGAGGACACCGTGACAGCCGCTTTCGTGCAAGCGATAATTTCGGGAGAATGAAAAAAAGACCCACAATCTTTCTAAGGAAATGTGTCATGTTAACAAGGCCTTAAAGACTACATCTGCAATATTTCAAAATGCTGAATCCTTACAGAGCGTGATTGCTGGCTGTCTTAAGTCTCTGTTTATGCTTCTTAGTCATAAACCATTGTTTACGCAGTAAGAAGATTCGGTCTAATGAATGGGTTCAGGCCTAGGAGGGCTACACGGTAATCTCACCTTTGTCCATAAGTGTTCCCTGTCTTCTTCAGCTGCTTACACAGGGCTTCAGTACAAAACACATGTGTCACGTGTTGTGCAATTTGTAATTAACAATCGACTGATGTTCCGGCGAAAAAGCTCGACTCTGTGTTTCTGCACCACCGGCAAACGCTAATTTGCTTAGGTAGATAGCGTGCATGTCACCACTTACAGGGTTAGGGGAGGCTAACAGCAGGCTAATTTAATGCATGATGTCATGCTTTCATTAACTCTATAAATCACCGGTGTGCTGGTGGGACAGCGGCGAGCCCAGGTCGCACACTGGTGTGATCTCTAATGTGTTTGCGGTGACCTCAGAGTAAAGTGTCTGAATGCAGCGGCAAAGGTCCCACACCTCATAAAACCAAACAGTCCAATAGCCCGGGTTGATTTAAATGCTCAACACGCCACCCACGTCTCAAAGCCTTCTCTCCCCCCCCCCCCCCCCCCCCCCCCCCCCCCCCCACACACCCGCTACCCACTGCTGGTATTTCTGCCACATCAACAACAGCGGGGAACAAGAAGGACAAACTTCTTCCTCTGCGGCCCGACCGAGTTCCCAAACACTGGCGCTGGAAGTCGCACCAGCGCGAGACACCGGGATGACGTGCAGGGCTGACGTCGGAACGCTATTATGAGATAAGTTCCTAATCCTTTTGGCAACTGAGAAAAACATCGAAGGAGGGATAAAAATACGCATCAGAATGGGCTCAAGATCTAATTGCCGTGATTGTGATCTAAATGCGATGAATGGAGGGGAAGTGGTGTGTGGCCTCGCTGATTTATCACACTGTTCTACAACGTGATGTCATCAATTGAGTAAGAGCTTTTCAAAGGGCCCCAGTGAATGGCTGTTGATACTGTTTGTGAATAACATTATCATGTGTTTGCTTTTTTCAGTTGCCCACTTAAAGAGTCACATTTATCTCCACCAAGAGGTGATGATTACACCCCTGTCCCTTTGTTTACTGGTTTTGTTTTTATGCAAGATTACTTAAAAACTTCTGAACGGATTACTCACAAAACCAGGGGGCAGGATGCAGCACGGGTCAGGAGTGAACCAATACAACTTTGGTGTGGATCCAGATTAGGGGGCGGATCCAGGAATATTTTTTTCACACTCCATAACTTATACTTAATTTCTCAGAGAATAATAACATGCATCTTGATGAGGAAAATCAGGCATGTTTAAGGGACCTATATCTATTCTATGAGTTGTGCAATGTGGTGCAGATCCAAATACAAATCTGGATCTAGTGAATCTAAATGTGGTTTCATAAGGGGACTGTTGGGCGTTGTGAAGGTATGCACTCCAAATTCTGGATAAACTTTTTTACTGAAAAAATCTAGAATTTCAGTTTATTAAAATAGTCTACTGGTAAAATGATTGACAGTATGTTAAGAACATTTAGGGGAAAAAATATTTAATAAAAGGGAGAAAAAGTCTAACCCTAAGTGGATTGACTAGAACAGACCTCCTGTAGTTTGACTTTCTCTTGACCTCTTCAACTAAGTAGGACATTTGCAGAACATACCAGTGTTAAGTTAATAACAGTGTCTCTGAGAAACAGTCAATATTTCTGTACCTAATAATTACTCTGCAGGTTTCTCAAAACTCGCAGCACACTGTTGTTGCTGTGAACTGTGTGTTGCAAGAGGTCGTCTCAGGTGAGTGAGCGGACATGTTTCTCGACTCCTCTCAGTCTCGGTGGAGCTTCATTCGTCAAATGTGTCCCTCCAGGCTCACACACACACACACACACACACACACACACACAAAGACACGGTTCCCCTCTGTTTGCATCTCTGCCACAAATCATCCAGAAACAACAGCCCCTCTTTGACAGCCCCGGTGCTGCAGTCAGGAGGAGCAACCTCAGCCTCCTCTTCAGAGGCCTAATTTTTTCAAATGGGACGACACTTCTGGATGTTAATTATATTCAAACAGCTGGTTTTGGTTCATATTTCCTGACCAGAAAACCGATGGGAAAAGCTGACATGATGCTCTGGATGAATGCGCCAGATGAGAAACCCTGAGGAAAGACAAAGTAGGGCACTGGGAATGCTTGTGTTTAAAAGGCAGACCCACTGATTGCAGTGGAAAGCTTGAGTGTGAAGTATACGTTTTTTTTTTAGTTTTTTGGGCCACAAATATGAATTTGGCCTTTGCAGACTGTTTTTTCCCCTCTCGGTTGCAGCGGCTGATTTGTCGTCTGTCAGCCCGCACTGTGTGGGCTGGTGCAGAACAGCAGCACAGGAAGAGAGGGATGAGACCTGAGAGTAGATGAAAGCTGAACTGCAGGTAGAGGCAGCTGAGCTGACGTTCTGCCACATCCTGCCTCACTCTCTGGCAATGTGACCTCCCAGAACCCGGAGGAATTCATAACTACAGCTCTGCACACGTCTGCGAGACGCTCTTTGCACGTGAAGGCAGTAATTGCGGTAAAGTGATCTCTTCCTTCAGGCGGCAGAAACAAACAACTGCATAAACGTGAACAACAAACAGACAAGACTTGTTGTCAGACGAAAACAAAATACAGCAGATGCATTCACATGAGCCAAAAAGCATTAGTCACACGCAAGAAATCTAGATTGGCTTAAATAGCTCCATGCATACTTAGGTATTACACCGCACTAAAGGCCGTTGGGGTGTGGGCATCAACAGATGCAGCCAGGCTTAACCACGGACAGACACCCAGCACAGACGGACCAACTTAGAAACCGAAAGGCTGAGGGCTTTCTCAGCTGTTGCTTCTGTCTCCGGTCTCTACCCCCCCCCTCACAGCCCCATCATTGTCTCATTAATCCAGCAACAGACACATAAACCCTTTCACAGCTCAATTCACTGTACAGGCTTTGTGCTGAACAACACTTGCATTATTCAGATAACATCAAAGGGGATTAAATACAACTTTGGGGGAATTTAAATACCAGACACCTTCTTGGACCGGATGAGAAATTCTGCCTAACACCCGTCGCCATCCGTCAAACGCTTATCTGTGTGTGCGTCGGTTGCCAAAACAAACTACTGTTATGTCAGTTGGGGCTTGATGACACGGTAAAATAAAGTTGTAAAAAAAAGAGAAAAAGCCCACTGCAGTCTGGCCATAATTAGCTGAAATTCCCAGCAACTCAAGATAAGGAAAATGGAGGAGTGAATTTGGCTTTTCACTTCTCTCTGAGATGCTCAGATAAACTTTAAACCAGTCGGCGAGGGCTGGAAGAATATGAAGGGAGAGCGAAAGAAGACGTGCCAGCGGGTGCAGAAGAAAGACGAGAGAAGGAAACAGAGGAAATGGGGAAGCGGAGAAATCCAATTGGAATGTCTGACTCAGGAAAGTAATGGAAGAAATGTATTTGGATTGGCGAGCGAACATAGGAAGCGGGGAGAGGTGGGGTGGTGAGTATTAAGAAATGGGGTGGTGTTAATCTTGCAGAAATGCCAGCGGCAGAAAAAAACAAGTCTAGAAACAAAGACTAATTGAAAAGGAGACTTAAGTCAATGAAATAACTTGTGGGGCTTTGCAGAAAATCCCTGAGTAAAGCCAACACCTCGAAAGTAAGAACGGTAAACAAGAATTTGACTCATGATGAATGTCTTTGAGGAAAATCTGCAACAATCATTTACTTACATTTCTATATTTTTCATGGCCAAGGGGAATTTCCTGATTATTTTTTAAACATGGGGGTTTGTCGAATAGGAAATATTTCCCCCACACAGTTATTGGACATGACAGATTGACACGTGATACTTTTGGGGAAATATTGACAAATAAAAAAATGTGCTTCTTCTGCCTAAAAGCTACTCGTGAGTGTCCAGCCTGAATAAAGCAAACCTGACTGGTCACCAAACACAGTCACGGACCAGTTACTCCAGCAACAGCAGGAAGATGCAACCATATGTCATATGAGGCACGACAGGGGTCAAAGGTCGGCTCGCCGCTAATGATTACCTGCTGAGCCGCGCTGCTTCAGCTATCCCTGTTTGTTTGCGTCGCCGCGGTAACAGCGCAACAAGCTGCTGCATTAGGGACGCGCACACACTCCCCGTCATCACCATGCCAACTTCTACCATCCTCTGACCATGAGCCCAGAAACAGGGAAAATACATTATAAAGTTATAATCAAATAAAACACACAGACGACTCGAAAGTGTTGCTGCGTCAAAATCGGCCTCGTCCTTTTTTCCATCCCACCTCAAGGCCATCGGGGGAGGCTCTGTGGTTTTGGTTTATGGGAAGGTCTCGACTTCAAATGAGGTGAGAGACAGAGAAAAATCACAAGTCACCTCATAAAAGACGCGACGGTCAAGATGATGTGAGGTGAAAACCGTACACGGTCCGGTTCCATGAGCTCAGGGGCCGCAGCTTTGGGCGTAACAGCCGAGCGCGCCACTGGGAATTCATTCAAAATGCTCGTCCGGCCAGTTTGCACCAAGAGTTTTGTGTGTGTGTGTGAGTGTGCGTGTGTCTATACATATGCATGATGTGTGTTTTTTTGTCTTTATGTGATCAGCTCGGTTGCCTTTTGTGACTTGCATGAGGAGGGAGGTGAGGGTCAAAGGTCAAACAAAATCGATTTGCTCCTTCTTTGATGCAAACTTCACACCTCCTTTATTCATATTGTGAACAGATGCTCTGTGTAATGCAAGAAAAAAAAAAGCAATCAATATAATTAGTCATGTGCTTACAGGAAGAGTAGCGAGTTAGCTTAGTTTGTGCTTTTATATATGAGATTAATTTGGTCCTTTCTATTTTCTATAGCTGACAACGATCTGTTAAGAAGTCAACTTATTTCAAAGTAGTTCACCCAAACTTATAAATAATTTTTTATCACATTCCACAATATGAAAAAGTCAGACTAGACGAAACACATATGTACAATTTGGGTTTAAAAGTCTGGCTGAAGATTTCACATTTATTGGCCTATGGGGGGTTATAGAGGTCAAAAGGATTTATGAGTATAAGGACATCTAGGTCAAGTGTCTCAATGTAAATGGTTCAACCTGATTTATTGTGTGGATTTCATTGCTCTCAGCTCATGAAATGATTGTAGTTCTTCTGTTTATGTGGAGAACTTCAGCCTCATGGTAGCAGCAGGGGTCCACAGCAAGTTTTATGGAAATCCAACCAAAAAGTTTGGATACACATTGACATGGATCAAAGTGTTGGTCATAGCCTAACTGGGGCAGTGGTGGGAGAAGGTTATGGGGACCAGAATCTTTAGGTATCATCCCCTGGGGACCAGGAAACCCAACCAACTTCAATGAAGGAGAGAAATAAAACAATACCTCATAAACCTATTTTCTCAATTTCCTGCAGAGTTTCAGAGAGGTGAAGTGATGATGAGGAGGCTCAGGGCCTTCCCTTCCCCAGTTATCTTTCATCTCAATTGGTTGTACTGGCTGTGCCCCAGTGAGCTACCACTGTTTTCTTGTGTTTTGTATCTCACTCATACAAACAAATACTTCTCCATCCTGAGTCCAGCGGGCAGCCTGAGTCCCCCATGAACCTGAGTCTGGCGTCTCCTTCCTTCTCATAATTTTGTTTTCTGTTCCCACTTCCTCTCGTTCTTTGCCCTCTACGAGACCTCCCAGAGAGACACCTAAACCTAAGAGCCAATGCCCGTACATGTGTGTGTCTGTGTTTTCGCCAGCTTAGCAATCCCAGCTCTGACTTATAGCTCACGCTGACAGCCACTTATTCATGCTTCCCCCCAGGTCTCTATGTTAAAACTGCTTTCTTTACTCCCCCCACTCTTTTCAGCTGATCGCATCACAAATCAGACAAGTGACCAAAAGCCACCAATCAATCACACTTTTCTAAACATGCTCATTTCCCCCAGGAAGGAATTTATTCTGGCTTTTTTAACAGAAGTGAACATTTTACCTTCCGTTCTGTTTCATAATCTTGTGAAGGATTTTAGAAGCACATCCCAACCAGCAGCGGAAATTCTAAATGTAAGATAAATTGCCCTTTAAATAATATTTAAAGGGTTGGAAAGTTTCCAGCTTTCGGTGGTCTGCAGCTCCTTCCTCACGCTGAATGGGAACATAAAACACTCTGGCAGGGATTCAGACTCCGAGTTAGACGCCCTCCAGGACGATGTCTGTGGCCTCGCCGAGGGCGTGTCCCCGCTTTGACGGGACACCCGCCCCTGACTGGCCCTCCTCTAATTCCAAAACCCTGAAACCCCACAAATAAAGGCACTGGTTAGAGCCATCTGTTGGTTTTCAGCATAATCTTCCTTGTTAGCTCAAGTGATTTGTCTGGGAATCCAAATGGTGTCTTGTATTCTTGTATTTGGTGTGTTGGGTTTAAGATACGTCCACATTAATGTCCAAATTATGTGACTTTTCTGAAGTTGAAAGCGGAGTTTGGTCACAAATCTTACGCATCTTCATTCATAGCTTTGCATTTATCATAGACAGGGCCTCTTGTGTTAACAGACACTGAATTGCTCCTTTGTCTCTTCGTCGCCCGTTGAGTGAAGTGTGTGCTGGAGAGGGGACCATCGTCACTGTGGGATGGATGTTATTTGGTATTCTTTGCCACCACTCGCCTCCCTGGACATAACTCTGAGCTCAGTGACCATGTTTCTCACACCCCTCACTCTCGCCAGAGGGGACAGGAAACGTCTCTGTCCGTCTGCGTCTCGTGAGCGTTGCGATGTGTATGCGTAGGGTCGGGAAGAATGCAGCACCCAGATGCTGAATCTCATGGAATCTCCCTGCTGACGCAAGCCCCGGCCGGCGGAATCTGCTGCCACATCTGCGTGAAACCAGTGGCAGGACTGGAAGTACTTTGGTAACTGTATATCGTGATTATTGGTTTAATGAAAAACAACCTCAGGACCTCATTTACTTTATTTTTTTTAAACATGAGCAATCTTGATTGTGAGCAGACACCTTATGTGACATATCACAGGGAATCTTTACAAAAACAAACTTTAAATAGGGAAGTTCTTTGATCAACGATTTTATATATTGTTTATATTTTAGGATGGAGCCTTTTCCAGCAAATCACATAAAGGAAATAAACATTTCAGAATATAAATCTCGTGAAAAATAATTAAACATATACCTCCGCCATGGCCTTTCAGGCCAAGGTCCCCCAAACTGATGGCGAGATGGAGCAGGGACCCCCTACTATATAAATTGCATAAAATAGTGTTTATATTATTCTGGGCCTAGTGCCATGTATAAACATAGCTACCCTGTTATTGTGCATTCAATACTACCCTTGTGGGTAGTAGCATGCTAACATTAGAAAGGTGGCTCAGACACCTGGCAAATCCTCTCAGACTTATTTTTCAGTTACAGTAATGTTTTTTTTTACATTGTACAGCGTCTATTTCTCAGTAAATAAAAAAAAAAACTAAGCAAAAAAGGTCAATCAAACAACTTTTAGGTACAAATACGACCATCTACGGAGTTTGGTCCGCCATCTTTTATTTTTGATTTTCGCGCTCTTTAGACGTGAGCATAAACGCGATCTGTTTGGCTAGTGCCTGTGCTGTGAACCGGTGCCCAGCTTGAGAGAGCTCCTGTGTGTAGCTGAATGTGTGCATTGCTGACTGAAAGATAACCTCTTCTGCCTCAATTTATCCGTTCGCTACAATATGTTGGATTCATGTCAATGTGTATCTAAAGACAATATATACAATTCTGGTTCTGAAGACATGAATTATGTGGGGGGGAAAAAATGTGGAAAAAAAAAAAAAAAAATTGTCTTATCCTCCAAAAATGTTGCGACCCCCTGCAGTACCCCCGCGGACCCCCTAGGGGTCGCGGACCCCCTGTTGAAGACCACTGCTCTATATATTAGAAATACAAATATTCATGCACTAAGATCCAGGAATTGTTCCCTGAGAAATTGGTGAAAAGAAACCTATCCTATCTCGCACTGTTACAAAATAATAATCCTAGATCTACCCTTTAATGGTTTATTTCTGGGCCCGTGTCTCATTCTTCTGCCATATAATTTATTCAGAAGCTTTTGGTTCAATCCTGCTGATAAACATATACAAACATGAACAGGGGTGAACACATAACCTCCTTGGCAGAGGTTATTAATAATAAGTATTGTATTTACAGTGCGCTTTTCAAATCAGTACAAATCGCTTTCTATAGTCAAAATAAAACATACTAAATTAAAAGGTCAACACAAAATGCAACATTAACAGATTAGAGTTTTAAATAATGAAAAGTGTGCTTCAAAAATTGCAACTAAACATAGATAAGTCTGTCTATACATACACACACACACACAAAAAGATAAAAAATACATAAAATAAAAAAATCTGTTAAACTAAATTATAATAATAGATGGAAGAATAGATTGTTAGTATTATTTTAAGTTTGATGAAAGTATGACTTTCTCTTAACCTACTTTGACGTCTTTCTCCTCTGAAACTCTTCCAGCACCTTTGATGTAACTTCACTTTTGACTGGGCAGTAACCTTAATGAGGAGAGCAGCGCATGTCCGTTGCAGTATGTGATGTGAAGCGCTGATCAAAGACCTCAGAGACAGCTCCGTCGTAAGATCCGGCCCAGTTTACTGAAAGACTCAGACAGCCATGACGGTCACGAATTAAACCGAGTCAAAGCTCACATGGACGAGGCTCCGAGGAGCGTTTCCTCTGTGCTTTTATGCACTGAAACTCCCAGGGAAAAAGGCTTTTCTCTTCTGAAATGATTTTCTCAGAAGAACACAGCCAGTGTCATGATGTCATCAGAAGAAGCGCACACATGATCAGGCCTCCACCATAACCTCCTTTGCCTGGCATTTTATTCAGCTGATAAAAACTAATTATGTATGTTGTTACAAACTCGATGAAGAATCAGATCCTTACTGAAGATATTTCTGCAACTTCATACTTTCGATCCCACATCATTTCAGTGGGAAATATTTCACTTTGGATAATTTCACACAAATTCAGTAATTGGGTGCTTTTACATAGCAAACATAGTCTTAATAAAACTGTGTTGCAGGATAAACCAGTGCCTCCCAGCCTCTTGGCATGGGACCTGTGGTTGGGGTCAGATGTTTTGGTTTTGGACGTCTGACTTGTTATCAGCTCCCCTCAAAACTTCTCACATGATTTCATTTAAATCATTACAAAAGGTTTAAATCCACCAATGTGTCACAATAAAAGAAAAGATGAAAGGAAGGTTCTAAACAGTTTTTTTCTTATTTGTCCATTTCTTTCTTCTTCGTCCAACAATCTCATGACCTCTCAGATTTATTGTGATCCGATTTTTACTTAAATCAAGCAAGGGTTTGACTCCCACCCGAAGTATTTGTCTAATTATTTATCTATGAAGCATTACAATGATCTGTGAGCATTGATGAAGCCCTTTGTTACAATTCAAATATTGTAAAATATACATTGTTAGAAATGATATGATCCTTCTGATTCCTACAAAGACAAGGGCACTTCATAAGTCAGACTAAAGAACAACTGCTATCGTTTATTGCTTCTGTCAGGGAAATTATACATTTGTTTCCCAGCTGGCTTACACAAACACTCCTGAACCATTTTGCACCCAACATGGTGGAGGGATGGGCCATGAGTCAGGGAAGAGGCCATAAATGTGAAGTGCAAATCCAGTCATGTTGATGGATCCAGGAATTTAAATATTGCAGGATTTTTGTAATTTCTCAAGAAATAATGTACAGCCCATGATGTGAACATACGTCGGATTGTTTGGCTTTAGCGGAGCTATGTACTGTAGCTACATAGGTGCTGTTCTAACTGTAAATAAGGGCGTGAAGGGCAATGAGCACCGCCCAAACATTCAGACACACTAATCCTGTGACCGTCCAAATGAGCCATAAACAAGGAAGGAATGCGAAGGTGAGTTCACGGCAGCACGACTGACAGAAACTGAGAGCTGCTGGAATGTGAGGGAGAGTCAAACTGGCCCATCAGCTCGGTTTAATGACCTTATTAGGCTGTTAATGCCATGGCCTTCCCGACATGCCTGTCACTCCCAGAATTCAACTTAATTTCTCGGGTTGGCCAAGTCACGGAAAAAGGTTGTCTTGTATAACCAGCAGCTAATAATCATGTGTTTTGGGCTCATCTCCTCCTCCTGACTGCGTTATCTGCTGCCTCCACAAGACGTCTCCTCTCCAAAGCCCAAATTATAGGCCAAAAAGTTCTTACGTAATAATTGCCAAGTATGATAAACTGTCAGCAGAAATGTTTGCCCCAGATATGGCTGAATGCTTCGCTTATGTTGAAGGACCTCTGCTGATCCCGGAGGATCGTGCAACGCGGCACGTTTCCCAGAGCTTTCCTTTTGCCCTTTGCTCTGTCGTCTCATAACTGCAAGATGGATTCAAAGGCTGTCGACCAGAGGGATGTCTGAGAACATTTCCAGCATGTCACAGTGACCGCGTTCTATCTCGGCCGAACTGTACCTTAGCCTCTAACTCGCCCTCTTATCACTTTAACAGACAACAGCATTAGGCCCGTTGATACAAGAAAAGGAAGATAGGAGAAGCTCCCGTGACACAACAGGGAGGGATCTGTGATAAGCACGTAGCTCATTGGAACCATTTACCATCCATTCCCACACTTGAGGGACTTGGCTCCTGATCGCGGTCATTTAATGTGAAGGAAATGATGTTGAGACGTGATAAGACCCAGATGCTCTTTGCAAAAAAAATATTAAAATGCATCATATAGGCTCATACAAGACTGCAGAAGAAGTTACTTGATCTGCAGTAAAGAATAACTTTTTCAGGTGCAAAGGTGGCCAAAAAGTAATATCTTAATATCTTAAGAAGAGAATATACTTTTCTCTCATTGATTGCTATTTTTATGAGCCAGTATCCTTTTTGACCTTAGCTTTTATCCGCTGCTGCATGTGGCACAACATTATCATAAATGAATCATATCTGCCACGCCATGCAAGGGTGATACAATCACAACAGGCCTGTCAGCAGAGATTTGAGCAGGACACTAAATCTCCTCCGGCTCCTGTATGTGTAAACGAGAAGAGAAAAAAGAAGAGATCTCATGAAGCAACAATTACCTCCTCAAAGGAAGAGATGATGTTGCCACAGTCCTTATGTTTGTTTGTTGTGAGCGTGAAAAAAGGCAAAAATCTGTCTTATTTAGGGGACTGATCTATACCTGTGTGCAGTTTGGACTGTGGGGCCTTGGCCGAGGTGTGAGAGTTTAGCCTGTGATGTGACATTTCTTCTGTTTAGAAATTGACAGCCCTATTTGTTGTTTTAATCACTGACAGGGTATTTATGCATAAAAACAAACAAACATTAAACCAGCTATTGTATCGTGCGATCACTTGAAAAATATCGAGGCGTTTTAACAACCTCTAATTGGACTACTCACGTTTTCTCTGCACTGACTGTGAGTTTTCTGACATCACCTGTTGTAAAGTGACATTGACAGGAAACTCAGCAGGAAGTGAAACAGAGGGGAAAACAACAACCATCAGAGCAAACAAGTTACTCAGGTCGACGCTCTGAGGGTCAACCAATGAGAACACCACAGTGTCAGAACAAAGCAAAACCTCAGCAGGTATGTCAGAAATGAAGACGGCCGACATTTCTCTTTATTCAGAACTATTTCTCGACGGTAATAACAAGGATTAGCTCTGTGGGACATACTGGGCCTGTGCACAGAACAGATGACAAAGAGCGATAAGGAAATACGATCCATCTTAACGCTTCAGTTAGAAGGCGGGGAGGAAACTTTCGATTGGCATTTAGCAGGTTCGCACGCCCGAGTGCAGGACTCAGTGTCAACGTGTTCTTGTCAAGTCGAGGTTACATAGCTGTGGTCTGGGCGGGGGCGGGGGGGGGGGATACGTACCCATAGATTTCTAGGGCAGCGGTCACTGTCATAGACTGTCTGCCAAGGTTTCACTGCAGCGTCCCTCTATCAGCAAGCTTATGCAAAAATAGGTGGGGTATCCTTGACCTGGAGGAAACAAAAGGGAACAGCAACAAGGCCGTCTCCAAGACAAACATCATAACACTATTCAGCTTTGTAAGGACTGGACATGTTGCGTAAGTGCAGGGCGTGCAAATCTTATTTCAGTGAATTGTTTGCATCGGAGAGTCAAGGTGAGATGGGTTCGTTACGTCTCTGCACCTGAGGACAGAGGAAAGAGCTTCAAAGGGAGAAAATATGAAATGCATGTTAGAATGTTGTCGTTTCTGATGTGAGATGTGTGTGCATGTGTTAGAGAAGTCTTCCCACCACCTGTCATGTCGGCTCACACTGTTTTTTGCGTGTGTGTTTTAAAAGTAGTCATTAGTTAGAGGGGAATTGGTCCATTTATCAGATTGCAAAGGTAACATTAGACCCCGCCTCCTGGTGCAGCAATATTCAAAAATGAATTCATTTTTATTTCAGTAGCATCTTCTGCACCATTCTTTATTTATAAGAGTCAGTATTATCCTTGTATTACACAAAATATACAGTTCATGTCGTAGTAGACCAGAATAGGCTATACTTGACAAGTATACTTTTACTTTTAATACTTTCAAAGCTACTCACTTACTTTTACTCAAGTAGAAAACTTATTTTGATACTTTTACTTTTACTTGAGTACATTTTTGTCCATTTATTTGTACTTGAGAACAAGGTTTGAGGACTCCCCCCCCCCCCCCCCCCCCCCCCCCCGCCCCTGATGTCTACACTTAGTTTCAGTGTTTTCAGGCCCCGATGTAAACAGAGTGTCTCCAGGTAACCAGGTGGTGGGTGGAGTGCGCCTCTGATTCCATCGGTGTGTGTGGGAAGGGAAAGAATGCACATGGGGCAGTGTTATTTAGATGTGATTCAGACAACAATAGAGTGCGACCGCCCCGAAGGAGAAGAAGAAGAAAGAGGCAGTGCCAGCTGTGAGGGCAAGACGAAGCCATTCGGCGTGAGAACCGCACTCGACAACAATTTTAGGCGCATACCAGCGCGACTGAGTCACTTGTTCTGTCCCGACACACCAGCCATCACCTGATTTCCCCACATCACAGGTGAGGTAGTGATGCATGGAGTGCCTGGCATTCTCTGCATGCTGCACCTGGAGCGCAGAGACAGGGAGCCAAGTCAGAAAAGATAAAACACTGTATAAATACACTTGAGGTATTTTCTTGTTATTCCTGATGCATTAATGCGTTTTGACGCTGCTTTCTCCTCCGGTATTTTCCTAGCTACACCAGCAAACCTCTGCTGATGAGATCTGCACAGTCAGAGATTTCTCTTGTACGTTATCTAACGAATTGGATCTCGCAACGGAACAACCTCCGATAGAGAGTTCAGATACGTTTGTACCTTTCCAACAAACACAGGTCTCCATGGTGGTGCAGCTGCGGCAGCTATGCGTACATGGAAACCGCTATCAGTGCTCTGAGCAAAATACAGGTCAGGTCTAGTCCTGTGGCCTTAAGGCCCAGAAAGGAGCAGGAACAGGATGTCCCCAATATAACAGCGAGAAAGAATGCCTTGAGCGTTCCATTCAAGACAGAGGGGACATTTCCCATGACACAATCCCCTGCCGTTTCCTGGAGCTCTGAAGTTCTGTGTACAAGCAGGACCTGTGGAATGCCAGAGCGACCAGTTCCACGAGCGTCAGGCAGCGGCCCTCGGGGTTACAGCTGACGTCCAGCGGATCGCCATAAACCCACACGACCTCACACTGTGTATCAAAAACGCTGGGAAAATATACACATATGACAGCCTTGTACCCTCGACCTTTGACCTCTGCAAATGGAAGCATGGCGAAACTCTTCCCTTGGGCCCGGATCATGATCCTAATCGTAACAAATTGAAATATTAACGTCTGTGTATTCGTTCCCTCTGTCGTGCCTCTGCTGAGCACAATGAATTACAGACTTGCAGCTCTTTCATTGCAAACGGCGCAACTTGCATGCTTCTAAATGGATTAGGTAGGAATAAATCCTGCAGCCATAATGCAACTACACTTTGTACATCATAAACTGAAAATGTGCTGACTCTGCCTCTGTGTACAGTCTGGGTGTTCAGAACCATTCATACTTTCCACACGTCTTCTCCCGTTTCAACCATGATGATTTTAGCAGAGAGGAGCGAGGCCCTGCTGCCTCTGTATTACCTTGAGAAAAACACACTCTGCGCCTCTCAGGTTCTCTCTCGTCTCCCTTTATTGAAGTAAACCTGCTGAATCTCCGTGGTCGTCACAACAGAGCGATTTGCTGGGGCCGTGTCTCTCAGCGGTTGTGGTTCATAAGCAGGAATTTAAAGATATATAGCTCCTTTAGTTTGGGTTTTTTATCGTCCTGGATTAGATATTCTCAGAGGAGGGAATTCTTTTCCATCTCACACTCCAGTGTCAGTTGTCCTGTGCGCAGGATGGGTTTCACAGAACAGGAGGATACTTTCTATTTAGCCACATGTCCCTGCATGTGTAGCACACAAGGGCTCGAGACCTCTCTCAATCGTTGGCAGCTGACTTTGGAAACCTCTACAGCACTGGGCTACATGCACTTCATGCATACATGTGAACGGAAGAGAAGAAACTCTGGAAGCACATGAGAAATATCAGCGTTCCAGGTCAAACTCGTCCTGGGTGAAAGAGTTGAGAGGGGCTGCAGACTTTGATGAATTACTGGAGCCTCGGAGGAAGAACAAGATATGGATTCAATGCATCTGCTGTTTGTTGAAAGGAGAGGCAGCGAAAGGTCACAGACGGTAACTCGACCTCATCACATGCAGACGCGGGGCTCTAATCATGAAATCCATCAAGTCCAGACCGCAGCAGTCAAACGGTGGCTTCATAAAGTGAAACAAAACTCTCCCAGGCAGGTGGGGAGGAATCAAATTGAAATCAGATGGGAATTCTGCTGAAACATGAACCGGTTGGCATGGCGACAAGTCAAAAACAGCAGTAAGGAACCACGATAGGAGACGACTCTGCCTCATTCTCATCTCCGTCACAAGCGTTGTTGTTGTCAAAGTTGTTTGCCACATTTTTTATCGACCTTAAACATTTAGTGTGATTTTACTAAACCGAATGATGAAGGATAATCTGACCTGCCTCTCAGGTTGTCACAAAAACGTCACTCTTCTAATAGATATGTGAAAAAAGTCTTTCCTGTTTCATAATGTCAGAGCTCATGTGGTTCGCAAACATTTGCCAAACGTCTCCCCACAGCCCTGTCAATCAAATACCAGTCCACCAACATGACCTGCTCCACATGAGAGCATTAAAAAAGGTGCCATTATGTGTCAGTGTTATGAGGTCGGCTATAGGATGTTACAATTATGCGAATTTAACTTTCAATGTCTAGGTTTGTTTGGCTGAAGTTTAATATGTTCAACCACTCGGGATAAAAGTATCAACGATTTACTCGTTCCTTTAGTTTCCTGTTTTAGCCATGCATCCTTTATTTTTAGTTATGTCAACCATCAGTTCATTAACTAATTAACTAATTAAATCTATTTCAGACATTCAACCTTTACTTTTCCACCATCAATCAAAGACATGTGTTGTTATGTATTTAAACTTCTTCATCTAATTGTTTTAAGCTCTTTCAACCATCCAGTACTTTTAGCATTAGCTATATTTCAATATTTTACTTTGAGCTTGAACCATCAATTCCTCGACTTATTCCCATCAAGCTATTTCTAACTTTTACTATTGCATTAAGCTCCTTCAGTTTTACTTCAAGCAAAATGCGATATACATTTAGCTATCCATTGTATTTTAACCATTACTGTTAGCTCGCATGCTATCTATTTGTCATGCATTCTTAGTTTCAACCCAGTGTATAGCCTTTGACATATAACAAGTATCCAGCCACACCCATTCATCTGCAGAAATAACCTCAAGTAACCCCTGGTTGGGAATCTGTCACGTAAATTGTCTTGGCAGCATTTTTAAGATGATCAACAATTTTAATAAATCAGCTTCAAAAGCTTTCTAAACAGGTTCAGGCAAACATCTCTGAGAAATGTATCTGCGTTCAGTTGTGCTGCCAGGTATAGCGTGAGACTCAGCTTCACCGCATCCACCACGTCTGGTTTCTGATGTTTCACTTCTGCTCATCAATCTCACATGGGACATCCTGCCGCGTACATCTGCTCGTGCAGCCCATCTGCTTCTGCATCACAAACCTCGTACTGTGTCTACACCGTGACCTTATTACACAGTGTCAGTCCTGGAATAGCACAGTGTGACTGGCTCGTCGTGGTCATCCACATGAATGGACCCACTACCAAGGAGCTGTTATGCTCTTTCCTCCTGCAGCATGAGCAGATATGTCTTTCTCTGCAGTCACAGTGCAGAATTCATGAATACTCCATCTCATGCATATCACCCATAAGCACGAGGCCGGCCTGCTGCCTCCGCCGGCTCCAAAAAAATGCTTCACTTTTCTCCCAATGCCGCTAAGACACACATCTGTGCATGTAGGACATCCTCTCTCTCTCCCTGAACAACTGTTATGTCTTCAGAGGTTTGTTTACCCTCAGCACGGTGGGCCAAACTTGTCCAGGAGGTGTTTTGACGGCTTCCCCAGACAACTCTGTCCCTCCCCTCAACTTCCTGTGGCTAATTACGGGGCTACAAGGAGACTGAAGGTTAAGTGAAGAAGGAAGCCCCTGAGTGCACTACACTGGACCACACCATGCTGCCAGGGCAGACTCAGAGAAAATTTATATATGTTTGGGCAAGTGTTGCCCATACTTCTGAGTGATGCCTGAGAGAGAGAGATAGAGAGAGAGACAGGAAAGGAAGCTGAGAGCTTCTGCTTTTTCACACAAGTTAACGCAATTTACATAGAGTAGCAACAGAAACTTGGCTGTGCCTCATCACCTTTTACAGTCACAACACAATATGCATGTATGCATGCTGCAAAGTACAGTGTATTAAAGCCACATCACCCTGAGCAAGATACGATTAAAAGAAAATAAACACCCTGACGAATACAGTAAAGTGCTTAAAATCTCATAAATCTGAGGTCAAGCAGTGCAAGATTTTTTAATGATGCTCGGGAGCTGCAGATATTTGAAAGGGATTCAGTTCCTGGTGATATCTGTCCCACAGACTCTGGGACCACGGCCAAGCTGATGCCATCTCAAGGGGAGGAATTCAACAAAATGGCAGGAAATTCCAACTTGGTTTTCTCCCAATCTTTTTTCAAATCATGCTGCTGAAATGTTGTATAACGTTTATTTATTTTGTCATTCTTTTTTGACCCTACGGCCTGTTTTTGGCTGTAATGCACATGAGCTGGAAACCAGTTAAATGCAGAAACAAGGTGGCAATATAGCACAAGAGAACTGCCCCAAACGATGGGCCTGACACAAATTCAGTGCAAGGTTTGTTTACAACCACAAAATGAAACAGCAAAACAACTTTCATGCAAGAATGAAACCCTAACCCTCACCAAAAATCTAATCTCATATTGCTTGTTCTACAATCTACATGGGAATTCCCGAGAGATGAATAACATAGGTCATCCAAACCCAGCACAGTGTCAAATACCCATTTGGAGCAAAGCAGTGTTAATTTTGGCAGCTATTTTTGATTTAGTCTTAGTCTTAGTCTTTTGACGAAAATGCATATTAGTTTTAGTCACCTTTTAGTCATTTTAATCCTTCTTAGTTTTAGTCTAGTTTTAGTCGACGAAAACAAATTCCATTTTAGTCTAGTTTTAGTCGACGAAAACAAATTCCATTTTAGTCTAGTTTTAGTCGACGAAAACTAATTCCATTTTAGTCTAGTTTTAGTCACATTTAATAGCCACATTAAACTCCTTTTCTATAAAAACATATAGCTGCAGCCTTATAGCTTAAAAATATATATTTAATTTTAAATGTGAAAACAAAAAGGGAGAGCAGGTCAGACTGGAGGCGAACACAGAAACTGAACATCGGTACAAACCAACTGCAGCTTCTGCTCTGATGAAGAAGCTGCTGCGCTGATCTCTGAGCAGCTGAGACCATAGAAACTCTGGTTTTCACTGTTTCCATAGTTAAGAAGCAGTCGGTCACTGAGAGGCTGCTCCACGAGAACGCGCTCTGCTTTCACTGTGTCTCTCTGAGCGAGTGCGCGAGGCGGGGGGCGGAGCTACGGACCGGAGCGCTATCTGGGAGCGCACAGGCACACACACACACACACACAGATTCACTCGCCCGCTCCTGATACTTCATGACGGCCTGATACGATGATGTTTTAAAAATTATTGTGACTTAGTCAACCACCAACATTTTCGTCTCGTCTCGTCTCGTCAACGAAAATTAAAATAGATTTCGTCATAGTTTTTATTTTCAAAGATTCGTTTTCGTTACGTCTTCGTCTCGTCTTCGTCATGGAAAAAAGGTCGTTAACGAATATATTTCGACATCGTCTTCGTCAACGAAATTAACACTGGAGCAAAGAAGAATTACAACTTTACAAACTTTGGAATAAGGTACGCATATGTAGGAGAGCACCAAGGACCAGGAGCAAAGTAATCTCTCCCTGAGGTTGTGTTGCCACCTAGTGGTTCACGGACATGCACATGATGGTCCCCTGCAATTGTTACTTGAACTGTGTAAAAGACAATTCTAGACCATATAGGTTTCCTCTTAGCTCACATGAACCATATTTGATTTGCAGGGTTGTAACGGTGTCTAATGCTTGAAATGTCCAAATCCTAAAACCATGTGATCACAAATGACAAAATGATCATTTAGACTTTTAAACATATCATAGTTACTCATTCTTAACCTCAGGAACAGTATGTGTTAAAAATTATGATCAGCTTTTCACCAGCCCATAAAGACTGAGACCTTCAGTTGAATGTTCTTCAGAAGCCGAAAAATTGATGATTGAGATTATTTTGTCACACATTCCGAGAGCTGAAAGGGGCACAGCTGGATGACCTACTGACTGTTGGTGCTTTTTAAAACTACCATAACTGAATTGCCGCAATTGACTCAACATCAATTATTGGAAAAAGATGAGAGTCTGAAATATTGTTTGAGCAAAATGACGATTTCCCCCCTCACTCCTTCAAAATCTACACTTTTGTTGTCAGCCTCATTCTGTTGACACGTACAGTGCAGGAGTGATCTTTTGGCGTTTTGCTGCTACCTGCTGCTCATGTCAGTTGTGCAATTCAAAGCACAAACAGGTAGAGTACATCATGTACCTGGCCTTCCTCGGCTTTGTCACCATTCTCAGGGGGTGAAATCTCAGAGCCGCCACAGAAAAAGAAGGGAATGTTTCCCACGTCTGACTAAAAAAATCAAACTATATGAACAAGGACGTGAGATAAAACGGGAGGACTGCAGGTGGCTGATAACAGAATGATGTTTAGGAGTAACTGGCCTTGTGATGGCCTGACAACACTGACAATCAGAGTTTTCACATGCCCTCCATCCTGCTGACTCACTCCTCTCAAAAGTGTCGTCCTCACTTGGCTCAGCCGCTCTCCATTGAAGCAGGAGGACGTTGGTGAGCCGGGCTCCATGGACAAGAGGGTGGTGCTGATCACGGGCTGCTCCTCGGGGATCGGACTCAGCCTGGCAGTTCGGCTGGCCTCTGACCCTGACAAAAAGTTCAAAGGTAACAACGGGTTTAGGGTTTGAGACGACTTTTGCTTTGGGACATGGTGCATTATAAAGCTGGAGGAAGCCATTAGAAGACGAGTGTGGCCATGGATGGAGGCAACAATACTAATACAGGCTGTGGCATTCAGAAAATGAGGAGTTAGGTTTAAAGGGGTCAGTGATGTGCAAAGAAAACACAGCCTCCACAGCCTAGTCATGCTGACACGAGGCATATTGGCTCAATGGATTCATGGGTCAGAGAGATTTCTGTTCTCATCCGACATGAGTGGAACCCACAGTGACCTCTCTGATGTTAGACGTGAAATATAACTGAAGCTTACATCTTGTATCTGCTCGGTTTTATTAACTGCGGCACTATGAGTGGCTGCTTGGATAACTGCATGAATAGCTGAGTGCTTTTTCGTGCTAATTGACTAAATAAATATCTTTGTATAAAGCTGGTTGTTTGATAACCAGAAGGTCGGTGGTTCCATCCCCGGCTTCTCCATGTCAAAGATACTGAATCCTAAATAGATCCTGACGGCTGTGTCAGCAATGTGGGAATGATGTGTGATCCAAAAACAAAACAAAGGGAAAACGCTGCGTATGGAAGTGCTGTGGGAATGTGATTTGTATTGTAGAGGTGCTTTAACAGTCAATTTACTATTCTATTTGTAAAGCCTTTATTTGTAAAGGTGATTTAGTCCGATGAGTGCATTTCTTTTCATGTGTCCCTGAGTGCTGCTTTCTGTTTAGTCTATGCCACGATGAGGAACCTGGCTAAGAAGGAGCGCCTGTTAGAGAGCGTGAAGGGCCTGCACCAGGACACGTTGGACATCCTCCAAATGGACGTGACGGAGCGTCAGTCCATTCTGGATGCGAGGGACAGGGTTGTGGAGAAGCGGGTGGACATTCTGGGTATGGTCTCCTCGTGACCGTCTGTTCTGATCGGGGTTGACTTTTTTTGTGTGCCAATGGGCTTGTCCTCGCTGCTTACAGTGTGTAATGCTGGCGTGGGTCTGATGGGGCCTCTGGAGCTGCAGTCCTTGGACTCGATGAGGCAGATTCTTGAGGTCAACCTCTTGGGCACCATCCAGACCATCCAGGCCTTCCTACCGGAGATGAAGGCGCAAGGTCAGGGCCGCATTCTGGTAACCGGGAGCACCGGAGGGCTTCACGGTGAGTTGAGGAGTCACCGAATGTCAGCTAAGTTCCACACGTGCAGTTTCTGTAATGATTGGATGGAGGTCACGTTAGCAAATCATGTCAAGACTTGCTGCCATGCATGAAATTGCCAAAATAACCTGTCTTGGAACTTAATCATCTCTCTAGGTCTCCCTTTCAATGAGCTGTACTGTGCCAGTAAATTTGCAATAGAGGGAGCATGTGAGAGTTTGGCTGTTCTCCTGCAACACTTCAATATCCAGTGAGTCATTTGCTTCCTGTGTTTAGAGACTAATGGCCTTGAAAAGTTTATTAGCAAACAATCGATCAGGAGAGACTTTTGACTGGATGCTTGGTCCTGCAGCGTGAGTCTCATTGAGTGTGGTCCAGTCAACACGGACTTCCTGGTCAACCTGCAGAAGGCAGAGCTCGGGGATGCATCTCTCCAACTGATCGATACCCACACACTCGGCCTGTATGAAAAATACCTGCAGCACTGCGACTCTGTTTTCCAAAACGCAGCACAGGACACAGAGGACATTGTCAAGGTGTGTTGCACCTTCAGATGACATCATGACTGCATGTTTAACTAATGAGGGAGTTTAAAGACTGATCATTTATTGTGGTATTTATTATTTTCCCGATGAGATACTTCAAATAATACTTCTAAATCGAATCAAATCACACCATCTGCCTCTGTCTCACAGGGCTGTGGTACAATGATGCAACAAAGTAGATTTTTTTCAGGCAGTAATTAAACTTTATTCTCTATACTTGCTTTTTCATGCTATGTCATACATTTTAAAATTGTACTAATCAATAAGATGATATATGTACATTATATAAATATATTTCTCTGCAAATACTGTCTGTGAAACTTTTTAATAAAGGCAGTTTGCATTGTTTTGCCACTTGCCTGAGAGGATAAGAAAATTCAGAAGATGTATTTATAGATTATTTGTCACTATGAGGGCAGCTTGACATCTTACTGTTGTGATGTGTTTGTTTTTCTCTCCAAGGTATTTCTAGAAGCCATCCAGTCCCCCAGCCCTGCCTTCAGATACTTCACCAGCGGTGTCGTTCCACCTCTTACCCAGCTGAAGATCACCGAACCAGACGGCTCCCAGTGCATCCGTGCTATGAGCAAAATCATTTTCTCAGCCGAGGAGAACTAACTTCCACTCTAGCAAATGCAGGCCTCTGCTTCATATGCAGACTCTGCCTCCCTTTACTTTAGATAAAGAGGAAGATATTTTGTTTTCATTAGGTTTCCTGGAATAAAGTTGATACTCTCTGACTCACTCTTGTCGCTCAACTGGAAAGGGCAGTAGATTAAGTATTCTCTGGAAAGAGTTCACACAAGGGGAGGATTCCATGCTTCTATTTTCGTGTGTAACTTATCGCGCTCACATTTCTTATCACAAAAAAAAAATACAAACATAGAAAATCTGCTGTGGTTGTTGAAGTGATACTTGATAAGGATTTTGTGTTATGATATAACAACCCTCCAGACATGAGGAAGTGTTCTTATTCACTCACACACACACACACACACACACACACACACACACACACACACACACACACACACACAGCTAGGTGTGTTTTCACTTGGGAGTTTCTGGACACATTGTGAAAGAGAAAACACCCCGAGAGTCTTATTTCAGTTTTGGTTTGCTATTCTGAGAAAACAAAGAGAACTTCCTGACACCAAAGAATAAAATAATTAAAACAGGTTCAAGGAAACTTTCCACAGTCATGAAGGACACTGATTGTTGAACGACTTCATGCCATCAGCCTGGTGTGAATTGAGTATGCATGAACACACAAACAAGGCCACATACAATCTATGGGTTGATCTGAAGTGCTAAAAGTAAGTTGTACAGAGGAGGGTAACCAGCCTCAGTTGGCATTTTGAGTCACCTAACTGTATAAAGTTCAGTGAAAATCCTAAATCCAGTCAGAAGATCCTGAAATGGATCCAGCACTAGCTCTGCCACGTAGTCCAGCAGCACTTAGAGGTGTCAGCCTCTTAGAGCCCTTGGTATTATGTAAATCAGTGTAATGAGGGTTAGGTTAAGGCAGTTGTAAAAAAAAAAATTCATACCGTCATTTCAACATTTTAATTTAGTCCATGTATAGTGTAATTCACACCATTCAAATACAAAATACATAAATTAGTTGTATAAGTAATTGTGGGATGATGTACAGAGAAATTAACATATATAACATACAGAGTCACAGATGCAGGTTATATATTAGTGTTAAAAAAAAACTAGACATATTAGTATAAAGGAGAAAAATGAAAGGAAGGAATATATACCATTTAGGGATGGGAAATAAGAATTGAATTATTGCATCAATAGAAATATAACAGTATATATCCATATACTATCCATTCCGTAAGTACAACAATGATATATAACACAAAATCTATCTTTTGTAAAAGCGAGAAAACCACAACCTCCACTCCAGAGAAAAAAATCTGTCATAAACCTAAAAGAAATGTTAATGTGACATTTATTGTGATGATTATCGATATCAACTAATAATGAAAATGTTTATCTTGATACAATATTTGATGGTGTCATCCAGCCCTAATGCACATATGAATATCAGAATGTAAGACAGCTCATGTTTATTCCAAATGAAATGTTTTCTGACATTTAATCGGTTTATAAATCACAAACTTCCATTTCACCACACATCTGATAGACCAATCGCCTTTGAACGTATCGACCTGTCCCTCTGATTGGCCAGAGCAGCGCCTCCTGTAACCTCAGTGTCCCGACCTGTCAGGTGGGGGCGCAGTGATACGTCATTGTGTATGAAGCCGGGCTGAGCGGTGCTGCTGCTGCCGCCGCACAGACACACACACCACCACCGTCGTCTCAGCAGAGAAGCTCCATTAGATCTGAGTTTAAAACTTCACCATGACCAACAAAACCAGTGCTCTGCTGTTGAAGCCGCTAATGGAGCTGTGCGAAGCCCATTCTACCAAAGCTGTGCGAGGAAACACGAGAAGAGCAAACTTCAGGTGAGACTTCTCCACAGGTGGGTGGAGCTGAAGGGGACTTGTCTGGATTAAAGTGTATTAGTTATTAAACTGTAGCCCAGGGTATGATTTAGATCTGAATATTATTTAGTTGTTTTATTATTCAAAAAGTGCAGGGTCATTACTGGCTATGTAATGTTTCACACACACATACGCACAGTCCTATACCTCTGGTGAGGACACTCATGTGCATAATGCATTCCCTAGCTCCTTACCATAACCATAACCATTACATCTAAATGCCAAACTCTAACCCTTACCCAATTTTAACAAAAAAACTAAAAAAAAGTCCTATTGAAAGTGAGGACCAGCCAAAATGTCTAGACTAAAAATGTCCTCACTAAGATATCTGTATATTTGTGTATCTGTGTGTATATATATATACATCTTGCAATGTTAAGTCTGAATCTGACACTGATATGAATCTACATCCTTCCCTGATCCATACCACATCTTCCAAACTTCCTCTAAGTTTTGTTATAATCACAAGTTTTTGCGTAATGCTGCTAAATATCAGACAGACAGACGAACGCAGACAAAAACATGAGCTTGATTCATTACATACATACATAATTCCCCCCCTCAGAAACCTGGGCTCCTGTGGGGCCCTGGCAGCGAGGAGGACCAGCCGGCCCCTCTGCCACGCCGCCTCCATCAGCATACCCAGCCGCAGCTTCATCAACCTGACTCTTCCTATCAGCACCAGCAGGATGGAGTACGCCGAGTGCCGGACATTAGCGTGAGTGTCCTGAAATCTGGAATAAGATATAGCTCTAAAGAAACAGTCATAATTTGACTATTTTAGGTTTGGGACTGTGAACTTAGAAATCGGAAGGCATCACCTTGGGATTACAGAAATTGTAAATTGTATTTTTCACTGTACTATGAAATAATTGTTGTTATATATTAATGTCACGTGAAAAAAAGAGTACAGAAACCTGAACAAACATTTTCAAATGGCAGTATCACCTTATTGTCCCCATGTGCTCAGGTACACTCCAGAGCAGATGTTCAACGTGGTGGCCAGAGTGGATCAGTACCAGTACTTTGTTCCCTGGTGCAAGAAGTCTCGGGTCATGAAGGGACGAAGCGGAGATGTGCGGGCGGAGCTCGAAATCGGTTTCCCCCCCATCGTGGATCGCTACACCTCTGAGGTCACGGTCGTCCCAAACCACCAAGTCCGAGTAAGTCTTTGCCTTGGTAGATCCAGAATAATCACCATTACACATACGTCTCAACACTGTTGCTTGTTTCTTTTGCAAAGTCCCTTCGACCACACAGTGCATCTAATGTTAGCGATCAGTGACAGTAAAGGCTTGTTTGTTTTGAAACAGGCTGTGTGCACTGATGGGTCCCTCTTCAGCCATCTTGAAACAATATGGAGGTTTGCCCCCGGTCCCAAAGACCTACCAGACTCCTGCAAAGTGGATTTCTATGTAAGTGTATAAGATCAAATACATTTTTTAATATGCAATAAAATATTATAATGCCAACAATGATGGGAATAACCCAGAGGTGACAGTGAATCCATGAAATTAACAAACCAGCTGATAATAAAAATTAATTAAAAAAAAGAATGAGAGATAAGATGGCGTGTGTAAAGAGAGACCAATTAAAAGCCTCCGCCTCTGTGCGGGAAGTGTTGTGTAACATCTCATTATGCTGTAAAGTTAGCCTTGAATAGCATGCTGCTGTCCCCGGAGGCCTGAATTATCTGTCAGGTTAGGGAACCGTATTAAAAAGCTGCTGACAGGAGTTTAACCTTAATGTTGCCACGTGTAACCTCAGGCTCAGCCAGGAAGTGGTTAGATGACAGTTAAAATATCCAAATACAGGACTCAGGAGGAATAATTATAGTGAATGCTTGAATAAAAGCTAAGTCTTGGGTTTTTAAATTTTGGTGTTTCTGAAATATGTTTTTGTTTTGTTATGAAAGCAACCACAGAACTGACAGTTGTGGGCCTATAATCTATAATGCATTTCCATCCTGCCTAATATTTGTCCGCTTCCTGTTTTGTCTGTAGGTGTCATTTGAGTTCAAGTCCCTTCTGCACTCTCAGCTGGCCAGCGTGTTCTTTGACGAGGTGGCGAAGAAGATGGTCGGCGCCTTCGAGCGCCGGGCGGCATCGCTTTATAAGAACCAGCAGGAGGCGTCACAGAGGAGGCGGTCGACATAAGAAAACCTGCATTGACCTCCCCTCCATCCATCCACATCCACATGGACCTTTAACCCAACCCCTGCCAGCCGGCTGCACTCACCTAGTTCCAACACTTGTCCCACACAGGAGACTGGATCTTCTTTTTGCACTCACTCATATCTCTCTTGAGTTGACATGCACAAGAAATATACTTAAAAATATTTTTATAAGCCACAAGCTAACTTATTAACTTTCTTGTATGTATTTTAATATTTATTTTACAGCTAGGAATAAATGAATTGTTTCAAATTGTTTCAACACAAATGTTTTCTTTGTTAAATTGTGGGATAACGACAGACACCTGATTCCTGCTCAGTGCTGAAACATCTAAGGGGGTTAAGAGCGTTTTCTTGTTCAGTCATTTTTCTGTCAGTAGTATGTGGAGGAAAATTCCACTGACCATTGTCTAAGGTCGTGGAAATCCCCTGAATCGGTGTCTCACTGCTGTGATACTGTCTACCTGACAGGATGGAACCCTTATTTGGTGATGCTTTTCTTCCAACTGGTACTGCGGACGGACGGACACAGCAGATAAGACAGAGGATGATCTCATGTCTTTCATGTCTTCTTTTATTCACTTGCGGCCAGTTGCTCCATTTTGAGCAGCCGAGCTTATTATTATAAAGAATCAAAAGCAACTCCAGTCTGAGAATTTCATTATTTCAAATCTCAAGATGAATTTGTCCAACTTTAACTTTTTATATACTGTTTCATACTTATTAGATTGCATCTATATCTCATCTGTTGCTAAAAAGTTATAATTACTACTCTATATTATGTCATTATTTTTTAATCTAAATAAGTTTAAGTTGTGTCTATACTCCTATATGTGAGATAACTTTTTTTAACAATGGCCTCCTAAGTATTGTGTCCATATGTTGCTGAGCTTTTTCTTATGGATGAAAACAATTCCCATTTTTGAGCGGTTTTGCCAACACGCAGGTAAAAATGAGGTGAGGAGCAGAAGCATTCCTCAAACCTGGAATCTGAATAAACGAGATGGACAGGAATCAGTTCTGTTGGTGTTGAAACAGTAAATGGATTATTTGAGGCTGAGTCACCAACAGTCAAAGTGGTTTCTTATTTTTCATGTGGAAGGTCTGCAAATTCAATCTTAATGGCTTCAATTACTTCTACATATATAAACAAGTGCACTTTCACAGAGCACAGACATCGTTCAGAGTAATGCCCAGAAAATGCAAATTGTATTTTAATGACTATAGAGAATAATTATCAAGATAGCTTTAGATAAAGGAAAATATTATCTAAGCAGATGAAGATATTGAGTATTGATGTACTTTATGTGTATTGCTGTAAGAGCTCTCAAATAGAGCACGCTTGTCTTGCAGACTATAGCAATTTGTTTCCTTTTTTATCCCCCAAAAGGTACAAATCATATTAGAAATCAAAAGTAGGATCTTCCCTGCTCGGTTCAAACATCATAATTTCAGGCCTGCTTTCTTTTTGATAGTGAAGAATCCCAGTTTATTCATATTCAGGTCAGGTGGTAGTTTTGAAAGGCAATCTCAAAATGATTCACAGCTGAAACAACATATTATTGAAGTGTAATGCTCAAATGTAAAATAACATTTTATATATGTGTGGCTCTGTAACAATATTCATCTGTTCATACACTAACCAATACATGGATTATATATTCCCAGATAAAGTAGAGGATTAACAGAGTGGTCCCAGTTTGTATTAAAGCAAGAATGTACAATACAAGTGTTCGAGGCACTCAAGAACATCAGTATCATCTTTATATCTCTGTCTTGTACAGTAAGTCGACACTGATGAAATGAATCTACTCTCTAACAATGAGGTTGGCTGAGCAGCATGTCTCCCCGTGCTCATTGGTGGCTCTGCAGGTGTAAACATTGGCATCCGTGGCCTCAACTTTGGCAAGGACCAGGTTACAGCGGCCGTCTTCGTCATACTCTATCTGCACTGCGGGGGACTCCTCCATGGGCTCCTCTCCACACAGCCACACCACCTCCGGGTCGGGGTATCCTGCCAACATAGATTGGATGAGTGAGGACAGGGGCCAGAGACAGAGGGCCAAAATTCACATCCCAGTCAAAAGGTTGTAAAAAGCTAATTGTAAGTTAAGTGCAAGATTTGAATGTTGATTTCTACGCTTTCAAAATGCAATGCCTAATAATGGTTTATGCAAGGAGTGTGACAGATTTAAAAAATCACATTATTTTACTCATTCAATAAATTTGTGGGGAGGAAGTTTCCTCATTGTGGGTGAACAGGGTGTCTAGTGGGAGTTTTGAATGCAGCCCCAAGCCTTGACTCCTCCAGCCAAGCCCTCAATCAGGCTACATGGCTAGTTCTTCTTCCTTCCTTCTTCCTTCCTTGTCCTGCCTTGGTTGTAGCTGATGGTGTTGGTGACACGGTTATATGTAGCTAAAGTGACACATTGACCCTGTTTGAGTCAGTTTCTGTCACATTATCAATGTGTTTCAACACAGCACGATCAGCCTGGATAATCCTGAGGTTTTTCTAGTATTGGAATCCTCTGCTGCTGTTATGTTATTATTGGTGAGTCTTGCCTCATTGTTTAATTTGACAAACTTGGCTTATCTTTAGTTTGGGTTATATTTTTTGGTAATTTAAGTATTTTTGTTTTCAGTGCCACATTGCTGAGAGGAGAGGCACTCCTGGTTAGGTCCCCACATTGTATGCATGTGAGACCACGAGGACATTAATGATGTGTGCATTGTTATTGCTGTGGTTTGCTGTGCTGCACCTGATGTGAGTGACTGGTCAAACTCCTGGGCTCTCCTCAGTCTGCCTGACCTCAGCTCACATGCCACTGATATTTGGTTTAAGTTGGGCGATTCTCATTTTTAAGGATTGTAGTTTTTTGTAATGTAATAAAATAAGCCAGCCCGTTTACAGTTTTGGATTGAATAAAATCTTTGTAGCTGACAAAACGTTTCTCTGCCTGTTTTGTGGATTTTATCTGTGTCCAAAGGACCTTGAGACAGTAGCCCCTGGGGTGCAATTGCACAGGTGGTTGTTCGCACCTCATTCTGTTTATGGCCCCACCAAACTTTCAAAGTCTTATGGGAGTCAGGCAAAGTCCCTGCGTGGTGAACAAAGTACCTCATGATATAGTGGTGGAAAGTTAGACAGAGGCACCAATGCTCGTCTCACTTTTACAAAGCAAACTGGTTTGAAACTGCTTTTAACAAATTGCTATTTCCACACGACTGATGTCAAGTCGCATATCACTGAAACACTACAAAGGGTCTGACATTGAAGAGGCTAATTAAGAAATTTAGTAGCAAAACGTTGCCAACAATCGTCATATGTAATCAAATTCAAATTTATTAGATGCAGATGTCACTTTCTGTCTTAGATGCTACGACTTTTCTTATCTCTTAAAAAGCTTCCCACGGTTGTGTGCCCATCCCTGTTACATGTCATGAAGAACACGGGGTACTTTTGGAGCTCTTGAGGGTAAGTGTCTACCTGTGAGGTGACATGACAGACAGGCACTCGATCCCGGAGCCACTGTCTGGTCCTTCAGGCACTGGGTGAAGTGTGGCGGCCCCTGCATCTTCTGCTCCAGAGACACCAGGGCATGTTCTGCTTCTGGGCTCAGGGGGGAGTCTTGGACGAAGAGGGTAGAAGAGGGGTTGAGACACTTGGACCACTTATCCAGGTTAGAACAAGACACAGAAATAGTACTGTAAACGGTGAGGTAATAAAATGTGTCTCTTACTTTCCCCAGCGCTGGTTGGAGATCCAGGGTTGCTTTCGCCTTTGGATAGTAAAGCCATTCTCTTCAGGGCCAGCATGGCCTTACCTGCTTTCTATGAGACAACGATTGTGAAAGCAAAGCCAAGACGTAAAACTCAAAACACTCCCATGTAAGTAAAGTAATGAGAGGGGTTACCTTCCACTTCTGCCTGGCCAGAAACCTCTTCATCTTCTCCTTGGACAGACTCTTGGTGTTGGCACAATCTCCAGAGTTGAATGCGGCCATCCAAGGGTGGGCCAGGGCCTCTGCACAGGACATCCTCCGCCTGAGAAGCACAGAGGGTTATCGCTGGTAAAGTGAAGATTTTATCTGGGTAAGTGGCAGCTGTTCATTAGCTGTAGGTTTATAAATTTACCTGGTGTCCTTGTTGAGCAGGGAACTGATGAAATTTTGGGCCTCTTCCGTTATTTCCTCAAAGCTCTCCTCATCGAATTCCCACTGGGCAGCTGTGACCAAGGCCAGGGTCTCTGTATCGCTGGCTCCTTGGAACGGAGACTCACCACTCAGTCTGAAAACCAGAGAGAGGCATTGAGGCTGCAGCGTCACTATGGCTGTTACAACCTATATCCACTAGGTGACAGTACAAGTGTAAAATTCAAAAATGTAAATCCATCATGCCTATTTGCAACAAAACAGTCTAAAAATCTAATCTTTTTAAGTCATTTTTGGGAGTTCTGTTCTCACAAGTTCATATATGAAAATATACTGGATGTGCATGACACAAATTTGTACTTGGTAAATTGGTGAGCTTTGGAAAGCTTGATCACTTAATTTTTTTCTTTGTGCTAAGATAACAGGCACCTCCCTGCGGTGTTATATTTCTTGCACAGACATGATCTTACCATCTCACTCCCACCACAAAGCATGACTCCCGCAATGTCAAACTATTACTTGAACGTAGATAGGACCATTAGAGTGACTTACAATATGTAGCAGATCACCCCGATGCTCCACATATCCGTGGCTAAACACACAGGCTCGTAGTTAATCACTTCCGGTGCCACGAACTCTGCAGTCCCATGCAATACCTTCAGAGGCGTGTTTGGATCTGTTAAACATTATGATTTGATATTGAAACATACCACAATGTACTTAGACAAACATTGTGACACTTTACTTTCATAAATTTCATTTCATTTCACATACCAAGCCTGCCGGCCAATCCGAAGTCAATAATCTTTATGTTGGTTCCGAAGGTGTCAACGCACACAATGTTCTCTGGTTTCAGGTCCAGGTGGATGATGTTTTGCTCGTGCATATACGCAATCCCCTCCAGGATCTGCTGCACGTAGTGTACACTGGCTGGCTCCGTGTGTTCAAAGCTGTCGTCCACAATACGTTCAAACAGTTCCCCGCCTGCGATCCTGCACACAAACAGAACACGGTGACAGCAAACTGTTATTTTTGCAGTTGCTGTACGTGCTTAAAGGTTAAGTGTGTAGAGTTTAGTGGTGAGGTGGCTTGTTAGAGCTGAATACGCCTAACCTCCCCCCTTTCACACATTAAAGTGAACCTGTGGCAGCCTTCAGTTGTCATAAAAACCCATAAGGTGTTTAGTTTGTCCTGTTTTGACGAGTGTAAAGAAACATGGTGGTCTCTGTAGACATGACCCGTTCCTTATATATATTATTTAAATATAGAGGGCCCATTCTAGAGTAAAGAAGTCCCCCCTCTCTTTCTAGGCCTGAACGAGAAACCATGAAGTAAAACCACATAAGGCTCCATGTAGAGCCAGTGTCTTGGTTTGGGCTACAGTAGAAACGTGGCAGTGCAACATGATGTTAACATGGACGAGCATCCAAAAGGCTTGTTCTAATCCAACAAAAACACAATGTTACAGGCAAATGAAAACAAATGTGAGAATATTATTTTCCAATTCAGCCTATAGATATATCCTACACATTTAAGCTGTGACATGATTTCGTCTTGATACTCACAGCTCCATGACCATGACCATCTCAGGCTTGTGGTCGTAGGCGGCCAGACACTGAACCAGTTTGGGGTGGTGGAGATAGTTCATCAACTCGATCTCTTTGCGAGCGGCCTCCCTCTCCTTGGCGCGCCGGCCTTTGTAGAACTTCCCGGCGCACACTCGTCCCGTCTCTTTGTGGGTTACCTTGAACACCAAGCCAAACTTTCCCCTGATGAAGACATTAATGTTGCGTCATCCAAATTCTTGAATAATGTGGTCATGCAATGAAGTCAGCCCACCACAGGGACTATTTACTGAAGTACAGATCAGGGTTTATTAACAAAGCAAGAAAACAATCATTTATCTGAGATCTGTAACTCTCGCCTGTCTTTGTCAGCCAATCAAGTGTGATTTCATGGTATTAACTTTAACTGCAACCATTGATACCTTTTGTTTGCTCACCAGAACCCTGTCCCTACATGTATTTGTTTTAAATCTTCCCATGCCTCACTTGGCCGGAGTTAACATATTCCAGATAACTATAAAAAATAAAACTTGAGGCTTTTGTTTTTTCAGAGTGGAATTTGGCACGAAAATTGGAGCTTGACTTGACAGATACTCACATTCCCAGTTTCTCCTGCAAGGTGTAATGGTCTGTGACTTTGTGGGAAGAGTCAATAGTGACACAGGTGTACACTGGAAGGGCCTCCTCTTCTCGCAGTTTGACTGAATCATGCACCCAGACACAATAGCTTTAATGCATGTCTTAGTACGATTGACAACAGTTTCCTATCTGACATTTAGCTAATGACTCACCTCTCTGCTCCATCTTAACCACAAGTGACACTGGTCCAGGCTCGCTGACTCCCGCTGCGTTGTAGGCTCTCACTCTGAAGCAGTATTGTTCTTCAGGGTGCAGCCCAGTACACACTCTGTATGAAGTACTCCTACACTGGGCAGTGAGTTCGCGCCAGTCCCCGGCCTCAGCACGTCCACTTTTCTTTACCTCAACCACATAACCCAGGACGGCGCTTCCACCGTCGTAGCAGGGGCCCGACCAGGACAGCACCAGGCTGGTGGCAGAGACACGGGAGATCAGGGGGGAGGAGGCCGGTGGCTGTGGCGTCTCTGGTGGGGAGGGAGGGGTGATGAATATAAAGGTATTTTTTACTACTTATCTCGGGCGTTCAAAGTGCAGCGTGCGTCATCTTACCTATCACAGAAAGCGTGATTGTGTGCTCCGCCGAGCTCTTTCGGTCCCTCACTACAATTGTGTAGCAACCTGTGTGCTGTGGTTTAGTCTCTGCTATCACCAGTGTGCTGCTCTGATCAGTATTTTCTGTGCACAGCTCGGGACCATCCACAATCTGCAGGGAGGCAATGTATGAGGAAAGAGGGGGGGGGGGGGAAGAGTTAAATTCTGAAAAACAGGGGAGAGAAAGTTGGAATGACAAACAGTGGATATTTTGTGAAGTAGCTCTAAAAACGGAAAAACACCTGCTCTTTGTTCCGGATCCAACAGGACACCAGAGGGGGGCTGCCCGTGAACAGACACAACAGACGGGCGGTCTGTCCCGCGTTCACCTTGAGGTGCAGTGGGGGGTTTTCAAAACGCAGTGTGGCACCTGCAAAGCCAAAACATAGTGAGTGCTCTGATTGAAAGTCTGCCTGTTTGGTTGCAGTGTCTTCATTCCTAAAACATGACACTGGAGGAAGGCAACTATCCAGCGTGATGTGTAGAGGGTAAGATAAAGACAGGGGCGCAGCAAGAGGGTTGGCAAAGAAGGCATTACCTGGGGCCCTGGCTGAGAGGGGCCCCCCTAGAAATAATTTTGTCATGCAACAGCAACGACTGTTTTGTGGGAGCACCATGATTGATTGACCACCCAGCGAGGCCCAGTGCCTTCTGCCTTCTGCTTAATTTAGAACTTTGGTTGCAGATTAGAGCATGTGTATGATGATGGTGGAGGTTTGCACCTAAGGTTTCCTACTTTACTATTTATGTGATGCACAGTATGAGCTTTATACATAATTTCAATACTAGAAGAATTGTTTGAAAGGTGGAATAAAGTGCCCCCCTCCCCCCCACCCCCATCCCACGCTCCTCTCTTTACTGTAAAAGTGTTTCGCTTCTCCTGAGACCGCTATTATTGTAGCTCACACAGGGACCAAGTGGAAACAAAAGACAAAACACAGTTGACCTACACAACAAGCTCAACCAGTCCCTGTGCAGTCATGTGTTTAACACTGCTACACCAGGTCACCTGTTCTCTGAGGCAACCTTTATGACATCTCCTTAATATGTTTTACAAACTTGGACCTAATTACTTAAACAAATATGCATAAGAAAAGCAAACGGAACAGGTATATTCAAGCCGTGCGCGGCAGTCTACGCTGTAGCTGTGTAACGCCATCCTGCTTTTTGAATTCAACCAAAGAAGTCCATATATGAGCTGAAGCTATATCATGTCTCGCGCTGCCAGTATTCAAATATAATCGCGTCAGGATGGTCAATTTGACTGGACTATCTGATGCAGCTTTAGAAGATTCAATTCACGCAGCCAATTGTGGAGCCATCGTTTTCATTTAATTCAAAAACAATGTCTTAAACATGCTGCAAGAGTATGGCACATCCTCCGCATCAATAACAGACTGACTTTCCACTGTATTATCCACTGGGGTAAATTAGTTTTCACAGCCATTCCAGTACAAACATCGCTAATAGACACATTTCAACAGACGCAACCCACTGATAGGACAGGAAATTACTGACACGAAAAGGACAGACACTTATTATTTGTTTGTTTTGTTGCAGCATAAATACTAAGGTAAAGTTCCCTTGTACTATATAACAAGACCAAAGGCCAAGAAAGAAGTAGCTGCCAGGCAAAACCACAGGATACAAACAAACAATGAAGAGGCCGGATCACACGGTGTAAAAAGAGGAGTAGAAATAACAATGTGTTTGTGGAAGAAATGGTGAAAAAGCATGAGTGTGTGGGTTTCTCACCTTTCCCGGAGTCGGCTCTCTTCTTTGGTATAACTTCTGCAGAAACGGAGCAGGTGGGTTTTATTGCAGACTTTTAGAGGTGTGGCACCGTTCTGTCTAAGGCTATCAGTTTCCAGACACTGCGTTACTGTCCACTTCCCTACATGGATCTCACTTGTGTTTTGTGGCTGTATCAGAAGTGGAAATCCTGCTCTTTTCCTGTTAAGTGTACATGTCGTCTGACAGCCAATCACACAAGGACTGGGAATGATGCGTTTCCCCTCATTTTATATATGGATATCCGGAAGAAGCGAGAACAATGGTAAAGAGTTCAAGATGTATATATATATATATAAACTGCAAAAAAAATGAAGGGAACACTTAATTGCCACAGTATAACAGCAAGTCAGTTCGATTTCGGGGATATCAATCTATCCATTTAGGAAGCACATGTGATTATAATTCAGTTTCACCTGCTTTGGTGCATATTAAAGTGACTACTGGGGCATTGGAGAAGCAAAGTTAAGGCATTCTAGAAAAAAGGGAGTGGTTTTGCATGTGCTGGCCACAGACCGCTGCTCTCTCTTTATCCTCCCTGACTGATTCTTCTTCAGTTTTTTGTTCTGCTAGTGTCCTTGTCCCTACTGGTAGCATGAGGCGGTATCTGCAGCCCGATCAGGTTGCACAGGCAGTCCAGATCCTCCAGGGGGGCACATCTATACATGCGGTTACAAGAAGGTTTGCTCTGTCCCAGCTCAGTCTCAAGAGCATGGAGGAGATATCAGGAGACTGGCAGTTAGACGAGGCGAACTGGACAGGGCGGTAGAAGGGCATCAACCGAGCTGCAGGACCGGTTTCTGCTCCTTTGTGCGAAAACAAAAGGAGCACTGCCCGAGCCCTACAAAATGACCTCCAGCAGGCTACAGGTGTGTATGTTTCTGACGGCCTCTAGTGGAACCTGTGTTCACAGCCCAGCACGTGCTGCTCGATTGGCATTTTCCAGAGAACACCAGAATTGTCAGGTCGGCCATTGGCGCCCGGTTCTCTTCACAGATGACAGCTGGTTCACATAGGGCACATGTGACATGCGTGAAAGAATCTGGAGAAGCTGTAGTGAACGTGGGGGCCATACACAGTACTGAGTAACATTATGAGTTATTCCCGTTTTATCCCATTATAAGTCGGATCGTCCTGTATTTTCTGTTTCTTTCATAGTTTTTCGGCATGAAATTTGAATCCAGCCCTCAATGGGTTAATGATTTTGGTTTACATTGCGATTGTTACATAATTTTGTTTTCAACAAATTATAAAATGTACATCAGTAAATATTTTCAACTGGAATAATTTGTTCTTCAAGATGTGATGTGGGATTTAAGTGTTCCCTTAATTTCTTGGAGCAGTTGTGTATTTCGGCCCTCAAAACATGACTGTATAACTAGGCAGCAGCCTAAAAATGCACAAATACTTTGGGCCTCTGTGAAATTTGTCATTATTTGATTACCTCTCGGAGATGAGACCGTGCTCTGCTTGTCAGACCCTGGAGGAGAGGTACGAATAGATCCTCTGAGCCCCTGCAGCTCATCTATCGGAGAAGACGATGACATTCCATTCTGCTTAATGCTCTTGGGTGCAGAGCTGGGGATCTTTGAAACACATTTCTGCACACCACAGATAGTTTCGAAGTCTGGATTGGTTGTTAGAGAGAGGAAAAGGAGAAGTCACGTCAGAACTGAAACTTGTTGGTTCTTATTTGTATTCAGCGAGAAAGACAAAAGTGTGCATGAATTTCCTTATGGTTCAACTTCTCCCTCACCTCTGACGCCCACGGCAGCGCAGCAGGACGTCCTCCCTGCTCCGTTTACAGCCATGCAGGTGTAGACTCCGGCATCCTCCGGCAGACACTCCGTCACCACGAAACTCACCTGCCTGCCGTTGAAAGAGGGTTTCCCAAATAGGGCCACTTCACCTGCCCATAGGAGCAAACAAACAAACTAGAAACACTCTCCCCCACTAGTGTAACATGCAAAAAGTATTTGAGAAAGGATACACAGTTAACACTCCCCCCCCTCATGCAACTAAATGAAATGTGCAGAAAAAGAGGCAGAAGATGCTATTTACATCCTGTTAATATGTACGTGAAAAATCCTGTTCTTCAACAAACACACTTAATGGGAATGTGTCTACTCTGCTGTATTTACTTTCTGTGAGTGTATCTGGGCCTCGGGGTTCATCGAGCTGCAGCCGTGTGCAACCCATGCTGTCTCTACTCACCATTGTGCAACCATGACACTTTGAGAGGCTGACTTCCTGTGAGAACCCCGCGCAGTGTGATGTCACTTCCCTCGTCCACATAGCAGTCCTGCAGAGGCTCTATGAAGATGGGTGGATCCAGATGTTTGGCAGAGGAGAGGTGGAGAGAACCTGAACGTGAAGGAGAGGAGGTGAGGAGTCAGCTTCAGAGTCACACAGCGACCCAAGCAGAAGTGTTCACTTCACTTAACTGCATTTAATAAGTCTTGTTATTAAACCCTAATTTTACCATAGGGTTCCGTAGTTATCAGTAGAGGCCTTTTAAATGTCAACCTTTTATTATAGTTATATTATTATTGTGGTTTTGATGTGTTGTTGACTTTAATTCACACAGTGATCTATGTTGTCAGACTGAGTCTGAGGTGAAGTGAGAATAAGCATTTTCTAAGTGTGATGTTCCGACCGCTCATCTATGAAATGTTCAAACCACAATTCATCTGTTTTTTTATTCTTCCTCTTCCCTCTTGTTTAATATGTCACATGATTTCAGGTCACAACTTCCCAGAGAAAAACAACACTGACAGCGCAGAACCTTAGTAAAAATAAATACTAATACATATACAACCATGACGATTGTTCCCTTCTCTGCATTTCTTCTTTTTTGCTTCAGATCGGGGCTGACATGCAGCAAAGGGGGCGTGACTGGATTCAAATCCAGGTGAGTGTGGTCAGGACAGTGCCCCCTCAACCAGGTGAGCTACCGAGGCACCAGAGAATTGATGTTACATTTAAGAAGTCGATTTTCATTTGTGGCTTTGTTTCTGTTTTTCAGAAGGATTACGCACAATCTACAAGACGAGACACGAAACTTGGTAGAAGGAAGTTTATTTACATTTTGGCTTAAATCCAAAATGTAAATCATGCATCAGTTGTCAGATTATTTTTTCACCTTCTTGTGAGATCAATAGGGTGTCTCTCTTTGATTTACCTGAGAATAATTTGTAGATCTGGATAGAAAAAAATTAAGCAAATTTAGGGGTTTGATGGTTGTTTGCAGATCCTAGTGAATGTAGTGAATTTAAATGTGGCTTCTTAAGGAGACCCGACACAGTGCCAGTGTTTTTCATTATTTGTGTGCATGTTTTTCCCTCCAGGACTGTATCTTGCATTATATGAAATTTTGTAATTCATTTTCACATGACTGTTGCTGAAAACTTGAAGCTTGGATCTAAAGTTTCATAAATCAGAAGCAGATCAGACGCCTATCAGGTGTTGTTCTGAACCATTAACAACCAAACAGTGGTTGTAAATGGACTACGTGTGATTGTGTGTTGTAATGTTACGTCATGGACAGTATACTGGTTATGCTTTAACGAGACGGGTGTTTAACCATCGACCTTCAACCTTCAGTCTTTACAACACTAAACTATTTACTGTGCAGCCTGATGTTGGAGGACGGACACTGAATGCTCTTCAGGTGAGTCAACACTTTGCTCCTCTGCACACAAAATCACAGCTTTTCACATGTCACTCACATCATGACCCCCTTTCACCTTTTTACTTTTGGCCCATACAACTGGGATGGTAATAGATGCTCAGTAAGATCGGTTATCTCACTCTATCAACACAACCACCACATGTGTGAGTAACTATTGACCTCACCTGCTCTATGTAAACAACGAGCCACCCTGTTACCAAGAGAAACGGGGAGACAATCTGGGTTTTCAATCACCCTCAGGCACCAATGCAGGTTTTTCCACATTTCTGTCGGTATATATCCCAGGTGAAACTAACTTTTTAATAAGAAGAAGAAGAATCTTAATCACTTTTATGTATGTCACCATACTGCTAGGGCTGATGGAGCAGTTTCTCCACTAATCCCATGTCTCCCCCATCCTGCGAGTCCTTGAAGAAACATACTGAACCCCAACCCCCTCTGAAGGCTGTGTGTGACATAACATGCTGCACATAGATGCACTCTATGAATGGGTGAATGGCAAAACTGTACTGTAAAGCACTTTGAGTGGAAAAGTAGAAAATACATGTTGTATATATAAATACAGACCATTCACACCATTGTCAGTATAGCTTGTTTCTAACCTGCATCAGTGCACGTCTGTGGCTTCTTCCAAGTCACAACTAAAGACAAATCATATTTCTGGAGCTTAGTGCAACACAGACATTTTCTCATAGCAAAAGCCACAAATCCAATGAAATTGAGAATCAAAAAGCTGAGAAATTGAATTAAATTTAGGAATGTGATGTTCAGTGTCAGCTGACATGGAGATGAAAGGTCCCCAATACAGTAAACAATCAGTTAATCCCAGGGAAAACACAACAGCGGATATTAACATTTAAAAAGAAACAAACATGGAGAGTGTAAAGTCACACAAATCAACTGGTTTTACACAAGGAAAAAAGGAAAGTGCTCTGTTCTTGGAAGCACCAACAGGATTACAAAGAAGCATCACCATGTTCAGACGTGTCTATTCAAGCAGCTTGTTTAATAACACTGAAAATGTCAAACCCACATTATTCATCTCCACTCCTTCTCTCTCTCTCTGTCTCTCTCAAGCAGCCCTCACCTCTATCAGTGCATTGGTCCGAGATCCTGGTGTCATCGGTTCCTGGCCCACTCCCTGCTGCAGAAGATGATGATGATGAGGATGATGCACGTGTTGGCTTGATCTGCATCCTGAAGGTTGACACAAAGCGCTGTTTGCTGCCATCGCCGTTCATGTCTGTCCGAGATCAGCCCGGTCTCTGAGGCGAGCAGCAGCAATAACTGTTTACAAAGTCATTTCCCAGCGGGTAATCACACTTCCTCTTGGTGTCACTGCTCTGTGGGCCACAGCAGCTCGCTCTGCAAAAACCAACACGCCTCTGTCCGTCCCTTCTCACCACAGCCGGTGCTGCTCTGCTCTCGCTCCTCACACGTCTCTGAACTCGTCCGTGAATTCTTTCCACAGCCTTCCACGGATCTGCACTAACTCCACCTACAGGAGAATCATTTTCTCTTTTGCTTTGGCCATTGCAGGCTGCAGGGGCAGGTCTCTCCTTATCTCTCCAAAGTCAGCCCAGTGCCAGATTGCCCCCCCACCCACCCACTATACTCAAACCCTTCTTTTTTGTATTACCATGGCTAACAGACAACACACATGTACAAGGAAAGAGAAAGCCGGGGAGGCAGGGGTGTGTGGGACTTATCTCCCCTCCCAGCCAAAGGTCGTATTGTGTGTTTGTCGAATGCACCGCCGTTTATCAAAATCCCTGTTTGCCTTCTCACTTATCAATGCTGCAGCAGAACTTGGTGATGCCAGTGACGCTGACGATGCACAGCTTTTGTCTTATTCTTGCCTGTGGACTGTAAACATGTGACTTTGAAGAATAGGCTCATAAATTCTATACAGTGCACTAGATCCAAACACACACACACACAGAGAGAGGCTGTTTCAGATCCACCTACTGCTATAGTGACATGAGGGTGTCTCAAGAGGAGCCTGCTCTTGTTTTCATGATGAACACGTGTAGAGGAGACACGGCCATACTGTACAGTATCACACAGTCTGCAGATTTTATTGTATATAAAAAAATAGCCTTTTCATACCTATACATTTGTTGGTTGGTTGGTTTGTGTTTGTGTGTTTGTTTGTCAGCAAGATAACACAAAAACGAAAGGACAGACTACCACAATCATCTGACACACAGGTAGCAGCATGAATTCCCTCCCGGTAAAATGCTCTTCCAACTACGACCTGACTGTTACCTTTGAAAATTCCGAGTTAGCCCCCACCCAGACTCTGAGGAACCTGGGTGTGACACTCAACAGTCACCTCTCCCTTGGCTCTGGTCATCTCACACCTAGACTACGGCAACTCCCTCCTGGCAAGTCTACCTGCTAGTGCCATCCGACCGCTGGAGCTCATCCAGAATGCAGCAGCTCGACTGGTTTTCAGCCAAACTAAGTTCACTCACACTACTCCGCTCCTCCGCTCCCTTCACTGGTTACCAGTGGCTGCCCGCATTCCTTTCAAAACACTAGTACTTACGTACCGTCCTGCAAACGGATTGGGTCCAGTCTACATCCTGGACATGGTCAAACCTTACACCCCTGCCCTTCCACTCCACTCCGCTCTGCATCTGCCAATCGGCTCGTTGCTCCCTGACACTAAAAGCTCAACAAAATCACGACTGTTTGCTGTCCAGGCTCCTCAATGTTGGAACAAGCTCCCTGTTAACATCAGGACAGCAGAAAGTCTATACATCTTCTACCGCAGACTAAAGACACATCTCTTCCTACACCTTGGATGAAAGAAAATAATTCAGTTTAAATTTAGGAGCACTCATGGCACTTACATGTAGGACTTTGTAGTTTGACTTTTTTGAAGCAAAATGTTCTTACTTGGTTCTCGTTGTTCTGGGTTTGTACCCTAATGGTTGAATGCACTTATTGTAGGTTGCTTTGGATAAAAGCGTTAGCTAAATGCAATGTAACCTGACTGTACACAATGTTTTGTGGTTGAGTTTAGTGCTATAAAGGTAAGAAAACTGCATGAAAGGTGCCTGAATGTCTGTGAACACAACAGAAGCCTAATGAGGTGATCATATCATGTTGTTACCGCTGCTCACATCCCGAATTCCAATGGAATAGGACTGAGAGGCCCTACTTTTAGTCTCTGTGAGCTTTTTGAACATTTACCAAAAAAACATTAATGAAAGGAATTATTTTCCTTTTTAGATTTTTACAGAGTTGCATAAATCTATATGCGACTGTGAAGCTTATTCTTGATCTGAAATAGCAGAACTGTCATTTACAGCGCCATTTCTGCTAACTAAAACACCCCCCCCCCCCCCTCTTTTTTCTACCCACATCATAAATCTGAGGAAATAAATGAAGAATGAGAGATGGTGAGAAACCACTAGAATTCATATGGAAGACTATTAAACTATTTAAACAATCCAAATTCAAACAGCAATTTCCAAAAATCATATAAAACTGAAGGTTCCACAGCCTACTACAGCTCCCCCCCCCCCCCCCCCCCCCCTTTTATTTAAAAAAAAATCCTCCATGTCTTGTCTGGGGTTTTTACAGAACCACAGGCTCCAACTTGCAGAGGCAGCTTCGTCTGATGAAACTACAAGATAATCTCTTGTAAAACAGATCTGAAACGGCACATGCTGGATGAAGCTTTTATTGTATTGGAGTCTAAATCAGGCAGAGCGTAAGAGTGAAATGCTACATTTCATATGTTGGATAGAAACAGAATCTGATAAAGTACGAGTGACATTGGATAAGACAGAAAAATATGAAACACACAGGACGTTGATAGGAGCTGCAGAACTGATTATTCTGGGGAAACAATGTGTTTTTTCCCACATAGCCTTGGTCTGCAGGAGCATAATTAATGTAATTTGGGCACAGGGCCACTTACTACACAATAGAGTCCAGCAGAGGAGGGAGACATGCTGACTGACCTCCCTCCCTGTGCATGCTTCAGCGTTAACCAGCCGATGGTGTGCATGCAGGTAGTTATGTCTGCTGTCTGGCCTTGAATGACTGAAGTGATTAAACTAAAACTTCCCCGTCTTTCCAGAACGATTCACCGCCTGGATCTGAGCGTGTGGGAACAGATGGAGACTGAAGATGGTCACGGCAGATTGACGAGGAACCTTTGCAGGGCTTCAGACTTGGAGGTGGAGGCAGTGTGAGTGGGCATGAGGAACACTTCATGTGTTTTTCTAAATAAAAGCATCAGGTCAAAAAATATGATTACATTTCCCATGCATTAACATTTTGGCTACTACAGGAAACTGTCACATTCAACACGTGAACATCACAAATACGATATAGTTAGCAAGACATCATATAATCTGTAGTTGGCACCATCTGAGGAAGCTGCTGCAATGTCATTTATAATATGTAAAAGCAGCTTTCACAAAATGTTTTTTCTTTAAATGAACTATTCATTTATGCTTACGTCTGTTTTTTTGCAACACATGTCATTTCAAGAACCAATTATAAAGCTCACAGGAGGCACAGAAATAAGTCAATGGACAAGGATTTGACAATTATGTCATATTTTTATTATACTATTAAATGTTTCCCCGTCAGAGAAAATTGAGTCTCATGTATTATTTGAATAAAGCACATAAATCACAAACAACATGCATTTACATCTGTGGGAGTGGCTGGTGACGTTGAACCATGAGAAAAACAGAGGGTTTAACCAGGAGTCTTAATGTGCACTAGACAATAATGATCTAAAATTGCATGATATACTAATTACACCTCTTCAGTGTAGCTGTTGGCAGTTTTCAAAGGAGAATGGCTCCATCTAGAGGCCATCTATGGACATACCATAAGATCTGTGTAAAACACTGTAAAACATAATGCAGTAGTTTTCTCTGCAGTGCAAACATATTATGAGTCAACTTTAATCTTGAATTTGTTCATATTACCTACAGAAATCAGTACATGGTGGCATAGAAAAATAAGTAAGATAACCAGATATAAAAATAAAATACAAGTGTGTATTCTGCTAAACATCTACTTGCTGTGTGTTAAGATTTCACTCTCTCCACTTTATACACTCAATACCCAAAGTATGAGTTAGATAAAGATTAAGAGGGTTTTTCCATTCATGTGATCTTATCTATAACTTGGGTTATTTATTCTCTGAAATACAAGAGAAACATTGCCTGTTACATTATGGACCTAGCATTCCCAACTAAAGCAAGACGAACACCAAGAGGGGGCCCTTAAATAGAACTATATCACCCCCTTGTGGTATAGCTTGAACTCACTCAGTGCTCTGCCACTGGAATTTAAAACATTGGCCTCCTCAGGCATCTACAGGACTGGTGATCCATACAGTACATTCCTTTGACCCAAGTTGCTCCTTGAATAACGTGTGAGTTTTTACACGGTGCAGGAGAGCTGACATTTCCCTCTGTGTGCTCACTTCATAAATCCGAGAACAAAACTTTAATGCAGCTCTTCAGCGGGACTATTTGCGGCACTTCCAAGGCGCTTTGAAAAATGTAACACTTCAAGTTGACCGGGTCACCCCTGACTTCTCCCACAGCAGCTCTCAGGCTCGCAGGACAAATGGTCACACGTTGCTCACGGTCTGTGACCTGCAGAGTGTACCACCACCCACTGTTCTCACAACACAACTTCCTGTGCTTCTGCAGAGGGTCTTCTTCTGAGAGACAATGGACTGTCAAACCAAATCTCATCCACCATTTATACACGCATTTACGACAAACACGAAATAACTACTTTTTCTCACTCATTTCATAGCATGTTCTAATCAGATCTATTAAATACCTAAATTAAAAAAATCCAAATGCTTATTCTGAAAAAAGAACGTGTCGATGTCTTGCACCTGATCATTTCCCTCCCGTGCGGCTGAACGAGCAAATGAGCCCGAGTCAAAGGTCGTCTTTAAACTCTGACCTTGTTGTGGAAAAAGTCCTGTTGTTTTACGCTCGGTTGATTTCACACATTGACCGTGACTGTCTGGCCCAGCAGTGACTCGGGGGCATTCCAGCCGACAGCTCAACATGTGCAGTGGGAGCACTACCAAGAAAACACAGAACTGAAAAAACACTTCACACAAAAGGGGAACTCACGGTATTTCTGTGTATTTCCAGAGGAAACTACTAATGTGGATATCTCGCAAGCTGAGAGATTTCAATCACAATCTAATCTGGGTTACAGGCATGAGTGGGACGTTGCACACTTGTGCTTTATACGCCCACAGTTGAGTTTTTTCTGCTTTTAAAATATTGTGGCCAGAGAAACTGAGCGTCTGATGCTGTTGCAATTTCACCAATTGTAAAAAAGAAGAAAAACTTGCAGTCTGGTAGTCTCGTGAAAAGGCTTGGCCGACCATGAGAGACGGAGGCGGGCATTCGTGAGCCTGTACGTGTCTGTGTTCCACTTCCACCTATGCAGTGAGGCCCCTCCACCACTCTGTCATCGCGAGGGCCCACATGGAAGCGATTATGTCGTGCAGAGAGTGAAATTACAGAGAGAACCTGCGGAAGTGGAGCCGTCCTACTTCCACTCACTCATTCACTGAGATTTACACACATGAACACAAGCTCGGCGGCACGTATACAGCCGAGTGGACACACACACACACGCAGATATAAAGGTGAACACACACACTCATACGGGAGCCCTCCGCTGCCACCCCGCCTGAAGCTGTACATTTCCACTGCTGGCTCTGTCGGGACAAGGCCGCAGTGTGCTCGCCTCCCCGCCTTGCTCCCTCTCCTGGACTGGAGAGGGGGGGGGGGGGGGGGGGGGACGGGGACCTGGGCTGTAAATTCCTCAAAAAGAGCTGCTAAGAGGGGCCTCCATTAAACGAGGGAGGGGAGCCGGCGCTCGCCAGAGAGGAGCCAACTCCATAAGTCATCATCAAAGCCTGAGGCCATACATGGGGCCCACGGGAGAGTAAGAGAGAGGATTAGCGCAGTGCGGCCTCATTCTGTTTAATAGTTTACCTGCAGGTCCAGGCGCTGGGAGGCGTGCAACGTTGCATTTAAGGGGCAGTAAGAATAATTTTACTGCCTTGTTATTTATCCACAGGGGATTAATTGAGTGGTCATTTAAAAAAAACTCATGTGTGACTCCACAGCAGTGGGATTCTATGACTTTCTAGTTTCACTTCTTAGCCCCTGCTGCATTTCCTTTGCGTCCATTGTCGTTTGAAACTCCAACTCATGCTTCCACTGTTCGGTTCCCAGGTCAAATCGGCATCCAACAGCTCATTTCAGCGAAGAAGAACAACGCTGTGCAGGAAGGTGGAAGATCGGTCTGTCTGCAGATCCACCAGTCTCAGCCTCGCCTCTCAATTCCACTTAACGGAACAAACGTCTCAGCCTATAACACCGGACACTTCCTCCCTCCCTGTGTTATCATTTGCTTCTCGCACCATCCACCAGAGAGTTTATGAGCGTGGCCTGCTTGTTTATACACTGTGGTGTCTGGATGCACATTAACTATTCCCTCCCATACACACACACACACACACACACACACACCCCTCCCTGTCAAGCCCATTATTATCCCAAGGCGTGCTGCAGGCTCCCAAAATATCTGTCACGCAGCTGCCGGCACCTCTCTGCTCAGCAGCTGGAGCGGCTCGGAGGAACTTGCTCACTTTCTACCCTGATAAGATATACACCAGAGAGGCCGGGGGAGGCGAAATCACCTCCCCTAACATCGGTGGTTCAGCCTTTTTCCCGTCTGTTGTGTTTGTTCCCTTGTCAAAACCCCCCTCCCCGAGTGGTCGCTGCACTCATGAGCAATAAAATCCCCGGACAAATGGTGTGCATGAGGCATGAGAATGAGCCACCAAGAATGTTGAGTTAGGCCTAAAGTTCTGTCCACACTTCCTGCTGTATTAGATTAGCCAACGGTATTTAAGGAATATGATGTGAACATTTATAGCTTAGTGGTTTTGTCTTTAATGGCATCGCCTCAGCTAAAAAGAAACCAGAAGTAAGAATTACTATAGTCGTATTAAAAACAAATGAAATCCCTCTTTTTAGTTTTGAACCACTAATGTTAGTTTTGCCTTGTAGTTCTTGGTCAGCTAAAGACAACTGTACTTTTTATTTACTGTTTATAAAGATGGACGACTCGTCTCCACCTCCTCCCACCATTCGGTATAATGAAGCTGAAATAGCCTGGATAGGAATGCCGCCATCTTGCACACTCGCGATCTGGGAATGCAGCCGCGGCAGCAAGGTCTTTTATGAGTCTGTCTCAGCTGTCAATAAGGATGTTTCTCTTTGTTTTTATAGCATCAAACAATGAATTTAAACCAAACACTTGGATATAGGTACATTTAACATCTTTAATGACACGTCAGATTTATTTGAGGTGTACTTTTTAGTTTGGTCGGTGTCCCGTCCGTTAACATGGAGAAGGCAGGATTTGTGACCTAAACAGCAGCCAACCATCTTAACATGCAGTCATGTATTTTTCAGTGAACAACAGACCTCTGGAAGAGTGAGGCAGACGTCGAGTTAACATGATAAATGGAGAAAAGCCGGACACCTCCTGATGCAGACTGTCAGGCCCAGTATTTATGGCTGGAGGCCCTGAATCAATCTTACAGTTTCCGTCCCGCTCAGAGTGGACACCTCCAACCGCAAGGATAGGAGCAGAGGGGACATATTGCACTTAAAAAGATTTCAAACGGACAGCAAGACAGATCTACATACAATGTGCTCTCTGGAAAATCTCGGCAGCTCTCCTATGGTTAGGATAATGGACGACTGCAACTAATCTAGTGTTAGCCCTCGGAGAGAATGAGCTCCTCCTGACTTTGTGCCAAGATTTGATTAGAGACAGACTTACTATATGTCTGGGTGTTTTTTTTTTCCTTTTCTTTTCTTTCCTCACATTTTCTCTTTTCCTTCATGGGGCCTGATACTTACATGGTTAAAAAAATATATATATATATATTCACGGTACATTGGCACATACATGTACTTGAACAATGGCCGCACAGTAACAGTGAGAACACTGGAGCTTCTCACTAAAAACATGATCCTCCTCCGACATGCGAGGCCCTCTTGCAACGAGAGCGACACCATCATATCAAGTCGAAAAGCATTCTTGCTGTCTTACCCCCCCGATCCTTGGCTTGTCCCTTCTTGCCCCGAAGCAAGCAGGAAACGGCTGCATGCAAGATTTAAGATCTGAGATTAGCAACATGGGAGACGGCTGCCACTGACAAACTGGGCATCGACATTAAAGTGAACGTAATCTACTCAAGAAAGCTGCCCCCCCTCTTGTGGGATTAATATCCACAGCTTTATACAGTAGGTTTGTTTGATTATAATCCTGATGGTTTTACATTTACCAAGAAGTTCTCTGAAGGCAGGTAGAGTGTGCGTGCATGTTCACGCAACACACACAACAAGATTTACTGAGGGAAAATGACTAAGCCAACTTTTTTTATGTTTCCTTGGCGTGAGTTAAACGCCGAACATCTGATTCCATTTAGTTCTGACAACTTGAGATCCAAAGTTTGAGCTGAAATATTCACAAAATCAGAGTCGCGTCTCTCCTCATTTAGATTTCCCCCTTTCTTCCCTTCTTTGTTGTTTTCCCCCGGAGAAAGACAAAAGAGACCAAATAATGCCGAATTTTTCCATCCCGCTCTCCCAAACCCCTCCACCCCAAAAAACAATCTCCCTCCCTCCACGCTCCCTCCACCCACATGCAGCTTCTTCTCATTCTCTCGCTCCCTCTCCGATCGCTTCCCTTGCTTCAGTGCAAAGCCAAACAAGCCAGCTATTAAGTTGAGTTAAGCGCAGGAAGTGGGCCTTCGGGCCAGACGGCACTGTTTACAAGGAGCTAGTCAGGTTTCAGCAGCGCTTTGAAGTGAGCAGCACACAGGAGACTGTCTGTCACTAAGCAAAGGCCCCGACACCACTCCACTGACTCACCCGCATTCCCCCCACTCATCTGAGCGCAGACAGGGAGGGAGGGTGACGGCCGAGGGGGTATGGGAAGGCAGAATGAGAGGAGGCCACAGGTAGATTTATGTTTTTTTCCCCCCTCAGAGTGTCTTCTCCCACCTTTAATCAGTCTGGCTTGTCTGTTATTACAACCCATCTTTATTTAACCCCAGATAAGGATACAAGAAAGACAAATATCAACTTGTTCCACAGGTCACGACATCTACAAGAGCGGTGGCTCTGCTTTATGTACAGATCACTAATTATACAGTAACCTATTGAAGTAAGTCTCACAAAGACATTTTACGTGGCATCGTGTTCCCGTCTACAGCCTGAGAGGAACAATATGAACGCACACACACACACATACACACACACACACTGTACTGTACGTGCTTGGATTTCTCAAACGCCCAGGGCCTCTGCTCTGAGGCAAGAGGATCAACTTTCTCCAACACACCCATCACGTACTTCATGACATCACCGCAGACGAGGTTCGGTTTCAGCCGTGCATGGCTTGGGGGATTCCAGCTTGGCACGGAGCACAGTGGCTCCAGAGGAACAACACGACAGCCGAGCCGAACACCCTTGTTTTCCCTTCACCCAAACAGGCAGGAACATTCTCACAGCAGCGCAGAGCTATCTCCTCTCGGCAGATGATTCTTGTTGATTTACCCGAGCCTTCTCTAACAACAGGGCAAAAGGCGAGGGTGTGTGTGTGTGTGTGTGTGTGGTGGGGGGGTCTTTTGTTTTGTTTAGCACTTGGAGGCGATGTTAGTGTACATGTGTGAGGAAGGCCTCAGTCGCATTCTTACAGACCGGCACCTGTTCCTCGGACGCAAAACACGTAGATGTTAAATATTTCTCAATATAAAGATAAAGAGACGGATACTTTATTTATTTCTTTACTGGAAAGAGGTGTGTTGGGTTGACTGTCCCAGTAGGAACTCATTCCTTGTATTTCCCATAGGGTTACTGTCTCGTGTAAAAAGTCAGCTACCATTTAGAATTCCAATAATCTCTTTTACTGTTGCCTGCCAGTCTGAGGCAACAGATGTTCAGGTGTGACATAACCCTCCCCTCGCCCCCTTCACTAAACAACACGGGAGCACCTTTTTTTTATAAAGAAATGAACTCACTATCAACTGTTTGATTGTTAAGAACTTCTGAAAACAAGGAGGGGCGATAACAAAATACTTTGACCAAGGAATCCAGAATGGAGCATTTGATATGGTGATTTGATGATATCGGAGACTCAACACATGTTTTCGGTTAAAGAGGAGTGGGCTGAACTGAGAAGCTTCTTGGACATCACCCAACAGACTGAACATTTTGACATTCTTTTAATCCATTAGAAAAATGTATAACCAGTGAATAATAAAAAAAAAGTATGTTCTTTGGCATGTGGCATATATTCTTACAGTGCAAAAGTAATGCAGGTACACTGGCAAATAAGGACAGCAAAAAAAGAAGTATGTACTTTCTTTAAATACAAATATATAATTTCATGTTTTTACAAATACTATTTACAGTCTCGGTTTTAATTACACGTGAAATGTTTTCGGCGGAGATAATAAACAGTCATTCCTCCACAGCTCATTTTCCCTCCTCTCTGAATTCTCGGCTGGTGGATCATCACTCCCCTCGACTTTATGGAGGCTTGGAGAAAAAAAGGGCCAGAGGGGGGAGGTGAGCACTTCAGCACATGGCATCCATAGCGATGCTTGTTATTTGTTCAGACAATTAGGTTCAGGCATTGTTTATCCAGCTTGTCCTTTTGTCAAACCATAACCCCTCAGTTTGGCATGCAAGTGTGGCTACTAGACTGAGGAGAATACAAATGCTGGAGGAGCTAGAGGCGACTCATTGTGCTACTTACCTATCACAAAAGAAAACAGGTAAATAATACACAAGTGAGTCCCAGGGAACATACAGATATTCTACACAGTGGTCTCTCCCTGGTTGCCATTTGTCAGCCTTGTGTAGAACCTGTGCCAGGACTGCAGAGTCTTTCCAGACCAGATCCAGAACCCGGAGGTGATCCCTACAATCAGCGTCATCAGGTACTTGATCATGTAGACGGTGAAGTCCGGGGTCATGCGGGGCCCGGTCTGCACTGGGCACTGGATGGCCAGGCCCCTGCAGTTGTGGCTGACCCAGCTGCGCTCCCAGTGGGGGCGGAAGGCCTGCTCGTAGAAGAAGCAGGCGATGACGATGGTGGCGGGGACGGTGTAGAGCACGCTGAACACCCCGATACGCACCATCAGCCGCTCCAGCTTCTCCGTCTTGGTGCCGTCGTGTTTCATGATGGTGCGGATCCTGAAAAGCGACACGAAGCCGGCCAGCAGGAACGAGGTCCCGATGAAGAGGTAGATGAAGAGCGGGGCCAACACGAAGCCCCGCATGGGGTCCAGGTTGCTGAGACTGACGAAGCAGACGCCGCTGAGCATATCGCCTTCGATCTGCCCGATGGCCAGGATGCTGATGGTCTTGATGGCCGGCACCGCCCAGGCTGCCAGGTGAAAATACTGGGAGTTAGCCTCGATAGCCTCGTGGCCCCACTTCATACCTGCTGCCAGGAACCAGGTGAGGGATAGGATGACCCACCAGATGGAGCTGGCCATGCTGAAGAAATAGAGCATCATGAAGAGGATGGTGCAGCCTTCCTTTTTGGTGCCTTGGACAATGGTCTTATAGCTCTCAGGGCTGAATCTCTCATTGCACACCACCTTGTCCCCCAGGAAGTAGCCAGCTATGTAGGCTATGGAGACCATGGTGTAGCAGCCAGACAGGAAGATGATAGGCCGCTCAGGGTATCTGAAGCGCTGCATGTCAACTAAATAGGTGGTTACGGTGAATAAAGTAGATGCACAACAAATGACAGACCAGATCAGGATCCATATGCGGGCGAAATGAATCTCTTGGTCCGTGAAAAACATGTGACCACTGCTCCTGGATGGCTCACAGGGCGCTGCGCAGTTATCCACATCTAAAAACCTATAGTTCAGATAGGGGGGCACTCTGAGGATGGAAGGGCACCTGAAGGACCCTTCCTGTGTGGAGACCACCGAGATGTCCTGGGTCCTCGGCACGACCACGACGGGTGGGACGGTGGCGGCGGTGGAGTCGTTCTGGCCCACACAGATCTGTCCGTCCCCCAGCACGGGGAAGTTCTCGCAGCGCAGCCGGTCCGGCCACTGGAAGCCGAACTTGTTCATGAGCGCCTCGCAGCCCTGCTTGGCTCTCTCGCAGATGGACCTGCAGGGAGGGATGGCTTTCTCCAGGACGGTGCACACGGGCGCGTACATGGAGCACAGGAAGAACTTCAACTCCGGCGAGCACTGTACCTTTACAAGAGGGTAAAACTGGTGCACCTCCAGTCCTGCGTCCTCCTGGTTGTAGTGGCCCACTAAGTTGGGCATGATGGTTTGGTTGTAGGCTATGTCCGTGCACAGGGGAATGGTGATCGGTTGACAGAATCCATGATCCGGGAGGACTATTCCGTTGTCCCCGTGATTCTGCGCCGATATCAGCAGAGGCAGCAGGAGCGCGACACACCAGCAAAAAGCCATCCTGTCAACTTTAAGACTTTATCCAGATTTCTGTAAAGTTGTGTAGCATCGGCTGCGCGAGGCGATGCTCAGCGAGAGTAGCTCAACAAAACAAAAAGTTTAACAAAAAGTTTTGCGGGTGAAGATCTGGACGCTCCTCTCTTTGTGTCGGATCTCAACTCCTCTCCTGACTTTTTTCTTTCTGCCTCAGCACTGACAAGTAATTTGTAGTACGCAAAGCAACATCCGGTCACAAACTTCAGAATAAAACTAAAGCCTTGATAGTCAAAAATTGGCTTCCGTTTAATGCAAATACAGTCTATGTTATGCCACGACACTGCAAGTACTTAATATAATATAAAATAATATAATATAATATAATATAATATAATATAATTTAATATATAATAAATATTTAAAATAGATGTAATTAGCTAAATCAGGAGTTTTACCAGTTTAATGCTTCTGTTTTGATACATTCATAAATAAAGACAAATTTAAATTTAAACTCAACAGTTAATTGACATTAAATCAATAACCATCTTATGATTATTAATAAGAACCATTACTAGTGTGACAAAACTTCTCCCTAGTCGACATGTGCATGTGACTCGTTAACTAGTGAAATGCTGCAACTGTCATACATGTTATCTAGTGATCTTTTATCACATGACCAGTTGAAATAGTTGCGTACGTCAACTAGTGCGCAGAAATTGTCAACTAGTTCGAAAAAAAGCCCAACATGTCAATCACATGTATTACTAGCTGCGCACAGTCGTTCACTGAGACTGAGCAGGGCTCAACTAGTAAAAGAAAATGCCCAAAATCAAAGTCCTTATATGTTCGGTACAGAGTCTAGTGAGTCAAATGTCTTCCACTAGTAAGCTAATGAGGAAAACATCAGTATCACTAGTTACCTATTGTGGCTGTCACTAGTTGACTAGTACGTTCAAAAATACCCCAATAGTGTAACTAGTGGACCTTTTGGATATAACTAGTTATACTAGTGCTTATGTTGAGCCTCACTAGTTAACCTACTAGTTTACTAGCGAGGTTGCACTAGTGGCCCTAATGGACCAGTGGACTGCAAGCAAATGAAGCCGGCTATAAGAAGATTTTGATTGGTCATTATTCAAACTGTGTTTTAAAGTCTTAAAGTGCCCGCTCTGAATTGTGATAATCTAAAACTTTTGGCAGCATTCTTTTATGGGTTATTTTAGCAGCCATGCGTAAAACATTATATTTGATAAATTGTGATTCATTGGGCTACATTAGTAGCTCAAAGTGTTTTACAATATAGGAAAGAAACAACAAAAAAAGAACAACAGACAAATTAAAACAAGTATAAATAATGCGCGATAAAACCCAGTAATACAATCAATAACAACGAAAGAGGCAGCAAGTAGCATCAACAGGTTTGCTACGAACAATCAGATATTTTAACCCTTAGATGCACGAGTGACTGGACCCTACACTCTTCCATAAGTGGGTCAAAAATGACCCATATTCGAATCAATGGGTTTTAATGCCAATTTCGTCATTTTGGTTAAGAATAATCACTTGTATAATATTTAGTATTATATTTAGGACCACACAAGAATGATTTCAAGTTTGAAATATCTTTATTTTTCACTTTCTAGCATTTTTGAAAAAGAAAATTAGCCAAAACAGCAATAGAAAAATGTGAACATCCATTGTCACAGACTGATACATCCCAGTTCTTCTCACTTCCTGCAAGCAGGGTCAATCCAATGAAGGCCATGAATTCATCTTTGGTTACATTTTTCCATTCTTTTCCTCAACCTGTTGCTACTCCCCGTCCTTCCAAGTTTGTGCTCTTCATCACCTCTTGTATTATATCATCAGTGATAAAGAGCTCCCATGCTAAGTGGTGCTAAGCCCTTGTGCAGGCCAGGCCCCTTGTGCAGGCCCTGACCGACTTCTGAGGATATTGTGGGAGGATACCCTGACCGACTTCTGGGTGGAAGTTACCTCCCACCCAGGGCGAGTTACCTGCCCTGGGTGGGAGGTAACTCTCTCCAGTAAGAGCCCGTCCGACTCATTCTGTTGGACACAGAAGAGGAATCTTCTGAGTCAGATTGATCCTGTTCAGTTGGATTTCCAGGTGGACGACTGCCACTGCCACCTGGACAATAGTCTGGGTCCTCATCATCAGAAATGTCAGACTCGGAGTCCAACCCCATAACTGCCTCTCCATCATCCAGCATCTGTAGGACCATTTCAGCTGTGTATCTAGCAGCCATGACACCTTGGATGAAGAAACATAAGAGTAATGTTATAGATCAATATGTAGCTATATAAATAAATACACTCAAACACACTATATATAGTAATGTTAGCTAACTTAGTTAGCTAGCTAGTGTTAGCTAGTTATAAGGTAGGCTAATTTGTTGATAAATAAAAATAAAATACTCTTTCACACAACAATCATGAATGACACGCACACATACGCACACACACAATACATATAGTAATATTAGCTATCTTAGTTAGCTAGCTAGTGTTAGCTAGTCATAAAGTAGGCTAATTTGTTGATAAATAATAATAACAACAGTCATGAAAGACAGACACACAATATTATATGAAGATAATACTTACACGTAGCAGCTCTTGCTGTGTAAAATAATCTTCTTGAGGGGTGAAACTTCTGATATAGTCTGTGTGGTCCACAGTTATTTTATTCCTGACAGCCACAGTTGATAAAAACCAAAGGTTCCCATTGGATTCCATAGAAAATGCATGCGGGTCATTTTTGACCCACTTATGGAAGCTTGGGGTAGTAATACAAAAACTACAATTTCTTAAAAGGTATAAAACTTAAGTTAAAAATGTAAATGGCATTATATCAAAAACATGTTTTTTGAGGAATACCTGGAATATGAAATTATAAACAAATTTCATTACGAAGATATTTCAAGAAAACTACCTCACCGGGTCATTTTTGACCCACTTATGCATCTAAGGGTTGAAATCGAACACAGAAATACATAAGAACAATAACATGTGTAAAAGATAAGAATAAAACAAAGGAAGCATGGCAGCTAATTAATAACTTTTTAATTGCCAATTAAACATATTCACATAGCTTGCATCGCATAGGGCATTGGGTTGGGAATTCCAAAATGTTGGTGCATAGTTAAAAAATGGAAGCCCATTAATAAGAAAATCTATATTTACATAGGTGCTCATATGTTATGACACAGTAAATGGATGTCATCCTTAGATGTGTCAAATGATGTTCTGGATGTTTTCAGATTTTGTGTAATTCCTGGTAAGTGAACACATTATGTTATCACGTATTTAGTCATTGCCTCGTTTGTTTGTATATGACAAGTTTGCAAATGAAAAAAATTAAAGAAAAGCTACTCAGATCATTTTGTACTGCCACCTCCTGGCGATAGTAAATGAGGCAGCAGCCCTCAAACACTGACCTCCAAACATAATTCAGATTAGTCGTTAATAATATAATAGCACATTACCTTCAGTAGGCCTACAATGGAATATTCATGTATTTGGATCATTTCTGCACCTTCGGCTCAATCATCTTTGTAACAACAGTGAAAGAAAAAGTAAGAAGCCTGTAAAGTCAGCAAAATACAATTGATATGCACTCTACTGATGTGGGATTGTCATAGAGGCATGTTTTGATCAATGGCCACTTCCGAGGCTCCCAAGTCCTGGGACTACAAACAACTTTTAATATCAAAACATTAATGAGGAGGGGGCTATATTTGAAATAGAGAGAAGGCACCTCCTTCTGTTGTATTTCTGTTGATAACATTTTTTTCATGTGACCGTGTTGAAAGGAAAGAAAGAAGAAGCAATGAAGATGAGGAGCTGCTCTTCTGTTTTACTCACTCACAACAGAAAATGATGACATAGATTTGTGTTTCATTGTTTAAAAGCCAAAAAGGAAAAACCAGGCAGTGAATTTGTTGTTGTGGTTAGAAAAAAAAATAATGAATCGATCGCACACACACACACACACACACACATTTTGATGCTTTATTCAGTATGGATAGTAAGCAAGGAGCTGGCGGTGTACAAGAGTGAGAGCTCATAAAGGTTTATAGGGATACATTTTCGCTGGGTGGAGTTCTTGCTGGAGAGCCAATAGGAAGGTTCAACGTATGCCCTTTCACCATACTCATCATTAGCATATAGTGCAACTAGTGCAACTAGTAAGAATTTTGTTTTTCACTAGTTCAACTAGTAAAGTCAAAGACACTTCAAATAGTAAGCTAGTGCACATTCCGACTTCACTAGTGAGAGACATTTAACTAAATGTTAAATGTCTCTCACTAGTTCAACTAGTGGATATTTGGACCTCACTAGTTAACTAGTAAACATGTTGAGCCTCACTAGTTAACTAGTAAGGCCAAAATATAATTAACTAGTTAACTAGTGGGTATTTGGGTCCCACCAGTTCAACTAGTGCAGAAAATGGTAGTCCAATAGTTACTACTACTAGTGAGCTGAATCCATGTTTGACTAGCTAACATGTCAGAGCTTTTGCAGCTCACTAGTTCACTAGTAAAACTTTCAACATTACTAGTTCGGTCCAGAGGGCCACTATTGTGGCCCAAAGCCAACTAGTAGGGACGTTGGTGCTACAAGTGTGGCGCACAGTGTTTCTAGTAAAGTTTCTATTGTAACTAGTTGATCAAAAGTGCCACTATAGTTGCAGAAAAATAGGGAGTAGTTAGAGTTTTGGTTCAACTATTATGATGTAATTCTCAACTGGTGCTGACAAAGACCGAACTAGTGGAGGGGACAGACATGTGATATCAAGGATATAGTATACACGCTCAAACGGCTTGCCTTAAAGCGAGAAGCATTATCTATGTGGTTACAATCGAGTTGCTATGCGCTTAGCTCTCAGGCCGCGGGCGACGTATGAGGAGGGGGATAAGTCCAGAGAACGTCTGAGCTCGTGGGGTTTGAGGGCGTTGTATGCGCCTGGACACAGTTCTGGGTCCCCAGCACGTCCACGACAGGACGTGCTGTCCTGTGACCCCTGCCACCGGTGTCAGGGGAGTTGTTTTGGCCCACACAGATCTGTCCGTCGGGGAAGCTCTCGCAGTTCAGCCGGTCCGGCCACTGGAAGCCGAACTTATTCATGCGCTTCTCGCAGCGCTGCTTGACTCTCTCGCAGAGGGACCTGCAGGGAGGGATGGCTTCCTCCAGGACGGTGCACACGGGCGCGTACATGGAGCACAGGAGGAACTTCAACTCCCGCGAGCACTTTGTCTTTAAAAGAGGGTCATACTGGCGCACCTCCAGTCCTGCTTCCTCCTGGGTGTTGTGGCCCAGTAAGTTGGGCATGATGGTTTCTGTGTAGGATATGTCCGTGCACAGGGGAATGGTGATCGGCTCACAGGATGTATGCCTCGGGGCGGCTTGTCCGTCGTCCTCGTGATTCTGCGCCGATATCAGCAGAGGCAGCAGGAGCGCGACACACCAGCAAAAAGTCATCCTGTCAAGTTTAACACTTTATCCTGATTTCTGTAAAGTTGTGTAGCATCGGCTGCGCGAGGCGATGCTCAGCGAGAGTAGCTTTGTGAAAAGAAAAAGTTTTGCGTGTGAAGATCTGGACGTTGCTCTGTTTGTGTCTGGTCTCAACTCCTCTACTGACTTTTTTCTTTCTGCCTCAGCACTGACACGTCAATTGTAGAACGTCATGTAGCATCCGGTAACAAACTTAAAAATAAAACTAAAGTCTCTTATGCCACGACCCTGAAAGCACTTCATATAATACATATTTTAAATCGATGTTACCAGCAAAAATCTGGAGTTTTACCAGTTTCATGGTTTTATTTTTTTATAACTAGATAAATAAGACAAATTTGTTTAATAAATAATCATAATGTATTATATACATTGCATTAATCCATCGAAACCCATCTTGTACAGATATATGATTTAATATAATATAATATAAACTGTAAAATACAACCATGTACAACCTGTTAAACTGTATTTTCTCTGCTCAAAGTTGATATATTCGGTTTACATTGTAGAGGTTATTCCATTTTGTATTTTTATATATCCTTTCATTTATAATGCATGTACACTTATTACTTCAACCGGTCTACTTTTGACTGTCCTTACATATATATATACGTATACTACTAATAATAATAATTATAACGATGGTGATGGATGATGATGATGATGATTGTGATAATGATGATAACGATGAAGATAACGGTGATGATGATAATGGTGGTGAAGATGATGATAATGAAGATGACGATAGTGATGATGATGACGAAGATGATGAAGAAGATCCTGCTGCTGCTGCTGCTGATGATGATAATATCTACATATTCCCATGTTATCGGTGCTAAAACTGACCGGAGCGGAACCTGAGAACTTGGTTTTTAAGCTGTTTAATGGCGGAGGTTGTGACGCATTATCCAGGTGCTTACTATCAAGTTGCTATGCGCTCGGACGTTTCTGCTTGACGTTAATTGGTCCCTGAATCTGAATCCTGTCGGAAGGAGCCAATGAGCGCTCAGGTGACGTGTGCGGGTGGAGATAACTCCATAGAACTTCTGAGCTCGTGATGTTTCTTTTAGTTTCTGGACCTGCGCTGAGGTTCTGAGTCTCCGGTGAATCTTCCTCCGGTAACTCGGTACGTTCAGGTGAAGTTTGAAAAATTCTACCGGGAACGAAGGATCCATTGCTTAACAGTTGTTTCCCCAGAGTGGTGGGACCCCTGCTAGCTTGACCCACTATCGGCTAGCTAACTTTGCTGCCTCTGAAAAATTATCTTCTCATAACCTCTACGCAACCCCCGTGTTCTCGTGTTTGCTAACCACGATATTATTTATATATACATATATGTTATAACTCTGAATGTCTTCTTTTGTCTTGTCAGATCAGAAATGGAGCAAAGCATCAGATCAGGCCCAATGGATTTCGGCGCATTTGACGGCCATCAGAGTTTATTTGCCAATTCACTCTTCCCCTCCCACCAGCGCCAGGTAAGAAGTGTCTTTGGATCACGACGAGCAACATGTCGGGTTGGTCTTGAAAAGGCCTCGAGCCTGTGGATTTCCTTTCCCTCCCAAATAGGCCTCAGAGCTCTTGATTAGTAATACTGGCATTACAGATTTTTTTTTATTTTAAATCAGTTCATTCACCCATCCATTGTTTTTCTGTCTTTGTAAACTTAAAACTATTAATACAAGGGCAATTCTTTGATATATATATACATATACATATATATTGGAAACATGTGGAAAAGTAGAGTTACAGTAGAAATTTGATCATCAGTAAGTTATTGAAAATATAACAAATAGTTATAGGCCTTATTAACACTCATTCTTTGATCAGCGTGACTGTTAATTAGCATTTTGTGTGTTACTGATATAATTTGGCAAATAATGCTAAAACCTTTATTTTACTGGTTGTAAACCAATGATGAATCTATAGTATCAGGCTGATTACCTGTGCATTTAATGTGCTGTGGTTACTGTGACACATATTTATAATCCATTTAACGCAGAAACATAGTTTAATAATTTTTTGGATCGTTATATCTGAGACAGTTTTCTTCATTAATGATCATTGAAATCATTGTATGGTCTGTGAAGTGCTCAAAAACAATTTACATTTGTATTAATAATGGTGTGGTCTTATGAAGTTTCTTGCTTTACAGCCCTATTTAAAATACTATTAAAAGAATAATAATATTTATTATATACCACCTTACTAATCGACTAATGAACTAATCATTTAATTGTCTTATTTGTCTACTTTTCATTCTGTCTCAGCAGTACTTATGAATAGTTTAGAAGCCTCTGTGGCAGCTACAGCTGTCGTTTCAATTAAGTCTCATACATTCATCAAGCTGCCTTGTTTGAGGAAGAAGATCTCGTTTTTTTTCCAGGTGAGCTTCAGTTTGATGGCTTCTCTCTGTTTCAGGCCAGTGTAAATGCAGGATGTGGAAACAGCACGGACACCTCGTCTGTCCCTGGTGTCCTAATGCAGGACAAGGACACAGCATCGTATGTGCCCTGGTATCACAATGCTCAGGCTGATCCTTATCAACTTTTCAATTGTGTCCAGAAAAGTACTCCAACAAGGTATTCCATTAACCATGTTCAGAGTAAATATGTGAAATTCACTTGTGCATAGTCCAGAAGGTAGTTATGTAGTGTTGGACAAGCACATTGCTGGTCCATCCAGTCAAAGTCTGTTTGGATTGAAATCTGAATTCAGAAGTAATTCCATATATTGGGTGTAGGTTTTCTTATGGAAGAAACACATAAGGTTTTCAGCCGTACTGTTAAATTTATGCCTTCAAAGAATAAAAAGGAAAATCAGAGTGCAATTCTGATGTTCTTTTTTCTTTTCCATTAAGGAAACCAACTGATGATATGAATCACGATGGAGAGACAGTTTTACAAGGTCTGGTGTCAAATATTTTGGATGAAGCCAATTCACAGCACAGCTACATTGAAAGGTAAGTCAAGGTTTATGGCTTTCATTTTTTTGGGTGGGGTTTATAATTTACAGTATGTATTATATTTATTTTAATCCCAAACATGAGCAACCAAAATATATTTGATGTAAAATATTTATGTATATTTAACATGTATCAGTTTAGTATTTTGTAATCCATGTTTGGCATTAGTTTTGTAATCATGAACATTAAACAAAATCCTCAATTCTTCTCTAGGATCCCAGCTACACATTTTCAGTCGTTCATGGGTGGTGATCATGACAGCTTTTGTCGTAGAGACTTTCTAAACATGTGCGAGCCGACATATGGCATGCTCCATGAAGACAGCTTGTTTGAACAATGGAAAATCACCAGTCCCACAGTATCACCAAAAAGTAATCCAGCAATGCTGACCCCAAAACAGCCAGTGGGAGAATTCGACATGGTGCAGAGGGAGAGAAATGGGGGAGTTCGGAAACAAATATTTAAACTTGACGCCTTTCAGAATTACCTGCAAGAGCCCATCAAGCAACCAGAGCCCCTCTCTCCAGCTGTAAACCTCCCAAACCAATATCAAAATAAGGTGACCCCCTATAGAGGCAACATTGGAAGCATGAACCAGTATCCAAAACATCACATCCCGCCGAGCCCTATTCGGGACAAATTCAAACCACAGATGCAGAGAGAGAAGAAGATGGCACATATGCCTGGCATTCTGGGAGAAGGCTTCTCTACAAGACCCCTGAGCAACGCATATACAAGAGACGGAGATAAGAAACAGGTTTTCCCTCAGAAACCATGGTTTGAGCATCAGGGAGGCAGTCAGTCTCAAAGATTTAATAGAGAGAACAGCATGTTCAGAGCAGGGAATTCAGAGCAGTACATACCTCCAATGTCTCCTGAAGGTGACCTCAGAGGGCACCCCAGCAATCCCTTAAACATCAGCCTCAGATCCACGCTGTCCAACGGAAGCGCTGTTCCAGGCGAGGATGTCAGGGAAGTGATGACCCGCAGTGCAGAGAGCACTTATCATGGCCGATCCTCTGCTGCGACAACTTCAATGGCGATGAATCAAGAAGTATCTGCCATCCAGCTTCTTGTCTACCACGATGAGTGTAACGAGCAGTGGAAGAGTTTAAGCATGGAGAGAAAGATGGTATATGTTTATTTTTTATATTGAACAGTATTTACTTAACTGAATTTAAATTTGTCAGAAACATCACAGCTGTCACTCATTAGATCAACCTTAGGTGTTTTATTTTAATAGTAGACACGAAATATATATTTTAGACATTTTGATGCACAATGTATGTTAGCCTGAGTTTAATAACTGTAAAAGGAAGCTTCTTTTGCTATGGAAGCTTTAGATTTTTTTCATGTTCTCACTTGTTTTCTATTCCAGATAGAGACCATCCTTACCAAGATGTTTGTGGGGAAATGGACTGCAGCACTGATCAACGCCATCATTCCCCAAACTCCACCAAACCCCACCAGAGTTGACCACCTCATTGTTAGACAGATGATGGAGCATGCAGAGGTGAGGCCCCCCTAATAAATGAGCTCCATACTGACATCTACAGGTTACGTGTTTTCACTGCAGCATAGTTATTTATTTAGTGTCAGGACTGAACCAAAGAGAATCACTGCCCCTCCTAAAATCTTTTTATGCCGTTGCTTGGACCTTGTTTATAACGCTGTTAAATTGAAGTGGTGGGTCATTATTAAGCAGTGTCTTCTTAACAAGAAGGCTTAATTTATTGCCTTTGGTTGTACCTCTGCGTCTTAAAACAATTACACTGGGAATTGTCATGGTTGTTTTGCTGGTGTTCTGCAGGTGGCAAGCCTTCTGTATAGGATGGAGTATCTGTGTAGCATTCCCATCCACATCAACATCCGCACAGCACTGAACAAGTATCATGATGCTGTTTGCGGCACCCAGGCAATGCGCAAGCAGATCTCTACCATGTCCAAACCTCAGCAGCAGAGAGGTCACATCACAGACAGCCAAGGTAAATCGTATATTGTATATTGTATTGCATTCTTCCTCACGATACGCTGCCAGCCCTAATTTGATTCTCTTTCATAGACCTACTGTTGATCATCGCACTCAAGCACCTAGCTGCCACCACGAGGAAGCTCCGCGTGGCCCTGTGGTGTGCCGTCCAGATGACGCTGCCGCTGCCGCAGCCGCAGCCTGATGGAAGGCAGGACGAACAAGTCAACATGCAGGCCACGCTCAGAAATGGGCACACCTCTGCATTTAAGGGAAACTCCTTCAGGTTGTGACTTAGCAGGAAACAAGCATGAGTTAAAGGTCCTGATAAAATGAAATCCACCAAATCACCATTTATAGGAAACTAATGATTTGTGAAGGTTGTGTTAGGAATGACCTGTGATGTTATTTATCCTGCTTCATCTTAAATTCAGTTATCATTTAATATTTAGTGTCCGTTCCAAACTAATGTAAGTCTGGCTCCTTCGTTGTTGTATTTTAAGGCACTATTTATCTGGAAGATTTCAGTGAATTCTTCTTTGTTTTTACTTGTACTATTTATTATTATCTATTGGCATGTAATTAGACGTCAGTTCTGGGTAATCTTAAGCAACAATTGATAAGGAAGGAAAATGATAAGGAAAGTAGTAGTTTTATAATCAACATGGTAATTATTCAATTTTTCTAAAATGTTCCATTAAATTTCTGCAGCTTCAGTTTTTCTCATGTAAAATTACCATCTTTTAATAAGAAAAACATGCTCTATTTTATCTTAATCGGCAATATGATGAAAGTTTGAATTGTTATATATGAAAAAATGAATGTTATAGAAGTAATCTAAATTTAATCAAATTTTCTCAATAAGACACCAAGTATTTATAGATACTATTCCTTCTGACGTAGCTTTATGAAGAGAAGCATAATTTTTTCTATTCTGTGTTCTTATAATGTTCATGTTATAATTGTTCCCCATTCGTTGTGAACATTTCAAAATAAAGCAGGTGAAATTGCTGAACACTTTTTCTTTTTATTACTTTAAAAATGTTGAACCTCAGCATAAACATTCAGATCATGGTGCATATGTTTGCAGTACAATTGATCAAACTGCTCCTTTATTCCAATTCTCAGACAAAATTCGCTGACATTGAAACTAAAACCTGATATAGTGAAATTAGAAGTAAAAAATGTGTTGATGTATAAATGTGCCTTTACTTTGAAGTTGTGTGGAAATAAAAGGCAAATAATTCAGCGGGGGACTTGGCACAGAGATTGATAGCACAGTCAGGAGTTTGATTCCTTTTTACTATAACTAATCTAATTTGATAATTTCAGGGATAACTGTGGCAAAGCATGTGTCAACATACGATCGATTGCATCTGCATCCCTAAGGATAAAACATGATTTTGAATATGCAAAAAGTCCAGCACATTGTTCTTCACACACTAAGAGTGGCAGAAAGTAATTATCACAGAGGATCTGATGACATGTAAGGTGCAAATGAGGTTGAGCTAAAAAGAGGCGATGACTTTTCTCAATCATTTTTGTCTTGTAACATAACCTCACAAACAAAATGTCCTTTCTCTTTGTTTTATCTTTTGCGTTCGCCTTTCTGTGTGCGCTTCTTCTCCTTCTCTTTCCGGTCTGTTTTGGCCAGTTTGTCCTTCTCCCGCTGCATCTTGTCTGTCTCCTTCTTCTTCTGAGAGTCCTCGCGAGCCTGGTCCCGCTTTTCCTTCTGTCTGTTTAGCACTTGCTCCACGTTGGTGTTCTTAAACAGAGCTGAAACTTACAGTAAAGGATGCTTGATGGAAATACTGTATTCATTTTTTTTTACCATATATTCTGTCTGTGGAGGAGTAAATGGCAGAGAGTGTGTTATCAGGGTAATGGCACTACTGCACTATTCAGTCAACATGCAACAAGTAACGCTGAATACCGTGTGATTTTAAACAGCCCCTGATCATGAAGAGCTGAAGAAAGGATACATTTGTCACTTGCCGGGAGTTTAGTCGCAGTTGTTTGCTCCTCTTCCTCATCTTCAGTGCTTTTGTCAAGGAAACAACAGAATATATGGAGCAAATTGAATGTTATATATATATATATATATATACTTTTCACTGAAACATGTTCATCAACTTTCTGACAGCACACTCAAACAAACATTTATAACTGGAGTGAAATGTTTGGACCATTCTGGAGAGTGTGTCTGGCCTTTCTGTTCACTACAATGAGCAAAGTCAAGGATATTCCTCATCATCCGTGATGTTAGCGTATTGAGCGAGGACAGCTTCTTTCCTTTTCTTCGACTCCTCGGACACCTCCTTGTGTTTCACCACAATCTGAGCTTGTTTTTCTATCAAACTGGCGATGGCCAGGACCTGAGCTGCAGGAAAGGAATAACAGTCAAACTGTGCACAAACAACAATAACACATATTAATTATCTTACAATCAAAGTACTTGCAATTTCCTGTCAACATGAATGAGTATTGACAGAAGTCAAGAGGCGATTAACTGGACTCATGACAGCCTCTATCCCATAATAACACTGGCTGAACAAACTCATTCCTAACCATAAAAGCTTTCTGCAGCCTCCTTGTTTTTTTGGGTAATAATATTATTATGCACTCTCCACTCGAGCTCAAAGCAAACGATATACGAGTGGAGGAGCTGATCCCTCTGTATGTTTCACTGGCATTCACAATTGGCTCAGTGCAAGCTGTCTTTGCTCTGTTTAGTCAACATTTACTTGAGTTGATGAGCCTGCTGGCTTGAGTTTGGACTGCTTCCTTTGGAAATGATTATATACAATCTTATGCGACTATGCATTATTACCTCAGCCAAGGAGTTTTCATCTGCGTTTGCTCTGTTATTTTTGCAGGATTACACAAAGACTACTGAGGAATCCAAGGTAGAACCTATTGAAAGTTGGCGCGGGTCCCAATCAGGGCGGAGATCCCTGGGTATTTTTTATAACATTCTTTAATATTGTAAGATGGGGCATTCTTCAAAATTTTTTGTTAATTCCTTACAAAATAATTCATGGAACAAATTATTTGGTGAAGAGACCTAATAAAAAAATCGGGATATAATGAATTTAAATGTGCCTTCACGAAGAGGCCTTTGTGGAGGTATGTGCTTTAATGAGGGACATTCTAGTTGCGAAGGATTTTTTAATGTTATTTATATTCATCCTTACTCCACAGAACCGTGTGTATTCTTTCGGCAAGGTTTTCCCAGGATGCAGCCAACTTTGACAACTTGATCTCCAAGAGAAGTTAAATTTCACTCCTCACAACTCAACTCGAATCAGAATTACTCAAAATACCATCATCTTCTTTGACTGCTGATCGACTGCAGCACTCCGTCCACTGCTTGATGATCTGTTTGCAGACGTCTTCCACAGTGTCCTCAGTCTGTAAACAAAGGTGAAAGGTCATTAAAGGTACCAGTTCAATGACTTTAAACACTCACTACATGATGTATGCTGTGGGATTGCGACCCCATGTCTGGCTTTGTCTGACACAAACATAAGTTGAATGCATCTATACAAGATTATACAACATTTTTAAGCGTGTGGTTCAAACAAATGGCACCATTGAAGCCTCTAAGGCGATAATGTGTACTGTACCAGTCAGTGCTACACGAGACCACGATTAAGTAAAAAGTCCCGATTTCTGAATGGGGTTTAGCAAAGCAGGAGGGCACAGCTTGGCTCTTTATCTATCGCACATGGGCCTCGGCTACAGAAACACAAAGCTGTGTCTAACTCAGACATCTTGCTCCAGAAATGCCGGCTGACATCAGCGCTGTCACTTGGTCCCGCCCGGCCGACGAGACGGACAGCAACACATGAGAGAGCAGCCTCCCGGGCTGAGCGCGGCACGCCGCTTTGGACACTCACCAGAAAGGCGGATAAAACGCCCTGAAGCGCGTCCTCTTTCTCCTCGTCGCTCTCCTCTTCTTCTAGGACTCCTAAGATATACGTCCCGTACACCTCACGGTCCACTTCCAACGAGTCCAGCCGATCATTTAGCCAGCTTTCAAACTCCCCGGCGTCTGCCACGGGCGCGGCCATCTTGGACCTGTGGGGTCTTTCGGCGGCGCAGGGGTGTCCTATGTCACTGCCTGTCGAAAAAGGTAAAAACATAACTTCTACAATTTTTACACGTATTCGTGCGATTAAATCCACTTTATTTTTTTCATTGTTAAAAAGTTGGTTCTTTCTGTCCTTCTGTATCCGCTCTTGTGGAACTACAGCCACCACGTGTCAGTCAAATCTCCTTTCACCATTTTCAACTCAAAATGTTTGTAGCTCACTTTCGAGCATTAAAGCAGAAATCACATCACTAAACATGTAGAACAGTTAATATTATACATGTTTGTAATGCGAGCCATCTAAATACCAGTGTGCCACAGCGTTTCTTCTACCCATAACAATTATAGCGCATCTATCATTCCACTTAAGTACACTCGTATTATTTATAATATTCATATTATTTATCATTTATCATTCTTAATTTGGCTGTTATTATATGCACCATTGTTACCTCGGTTTTGTTTTGTTTACTCCTTTTTTATTGAAGAACTTTCTATACACTATGATATACTTCCTTGGTTTTTATTTATATTTGATTATACAGTGTTGTATAGTTTTACAGCTTTTTTGTTGTATATTTCATTTGTAAATCCGATTAACAGGCACCATTGGATTCGAGTATGACATTTATTTCGTTGTGCTTGCACAATGGCAGTATTGTTCCTGAATCTTGAATACCACAGGGTTTCTGCAGGCTAAAAGTCAAATATAATAATATATAAATAAGTAATAATTGTATTTCAAGCCCTGAAAAGGTCTAAAATACATAAAATGTACTATTTATAGGTCTTCAATACTTTTAGGTAGGCCTTTTCCATATTAATGTTCATTAAACGCTCCATCTGTCAAGACTGTCACTTTTTTCCAAGGAAATGTTATGGCGGCATGCATCATTTGTAAAACGATGATATGACTTTGTATATGATGCAGCCTACTGGCCATTCGTCTTGAACTTAATTCATTGCAGTCATAAATAGGTCTTAAAAACTCTTCTACTAAACTTATTAAGACCTGCAGAAATCTGGTTCAAAGATCCTATGACTGTCCTTCTCTGAGTGCTGATTCTGAAGTTAACGATGACCAACTTTGAAATTATAGATTGTCGTCTAAGAGTTTGTAAACTTTCAATGAACATGTCTGTGACAACTTTGTAATACATTGCTTACTTGTGGGGTTAAATTAATTTCAGCCGCCAAATTTGTTATCAGTGCTAAAGGCCAAGCATTGTCAGGCACATAGGGGCCCTGGGATACCCCCACAAACCCCCCAAATCATTGATTGATAATTAATGTTCGACTGCTCCACAGTTTACAGAAGTACACTCTGTGGTTTCGAGCACTATAAGGCATGCCAGTACTAGTTTAATGAAATGCTGATTTCAAAATAATGAAGTATTCTGTTGTAATTCAGTGGGCAGCTGGCAGTCAGGCAGCATTTGGCAGAACATGTTCATTATCACAGCATTGCAGATTACTTAAAAGCACTTTGTTTCAACTGAGTGAGGGGGAATACTTCCTTGATGATTAACTTGTATGGTTGTAGACCTTTCAGAAGGTCGCTGCTGTGTCTCACTGGCTCTGAGTTCGAGCGTTGGCAGTAGCTGAGTCATTGCTATAGGCCGTTTTAGGTCACATTTATTTTTAGCAGGCACCACGCATTACCTGAGTCCTTGCCTGTGCAATGAAACACAGATGTGCCACTGTCAAGAATTGCAAAAACAGGTGTGACATTCCGCTTTCGGCCACTGGGTGGAAGTAGAGGACACGGATTTCGTTAAGCTCATCCTGAATTCGGTTGCATGACAGTAGTTTGGAGATTACCTAGTGCCATTCATTTGAAATTGCTCCATGCATGTGCACCACTCTCGGTTTATTAAAGTGTAGTTGTAAACAGAGCTATGGAGCAAGAAAATGCCCTGCCAGCTGTTTGCTCATCCTCTTTCATTTAACACTGGGACAACAGACAACACCTCCCAGCTGTTTGAATATATTAAATAATGTTTCCATGTGAATAACTTGATTCTGCTTCCAGAAACCACTTTGTCCAAGTGGGGTTATTAGTTACTCATCCCTGTTACACACACACACACACACACACACCTACACCCCACAGCTCCTGGTTGTACCCCCAACGCATACACATAGACGCCGCACACACCTTCCCACTGCTCCTACATAATGGCTTCACACGTCTCTGGCCTTGCAGTAATGAAGTGTGAAGCTTCTGTGACGCCACAGGGAACCTAGCTTGTGGAACTATACTCTCAGTCTTAGTGCACCGCTCTCCATTCCTCACTGCTCAGAGACGCGTTACTTAAAAATTTAGCTTTCTGCAGGCAAAAGCACACACGTAACTTTCCTTGCACACCCTCCAACGCTCATCAGACCAGACTGATGAGCTGGTGGCACCAGGCTCATCAGTCTGGGTGCTCAGGCTGCAGATTTACGATTTGTGTCTGCAGCTTGCATGATGGACACAAACAGTTTACAGTGTGTGACAGTTCCACTAATAAAACCAAAATATAACACAGTAAACCTTAGATTTTTTATATTAAACATTTTAAATTGGGGTTTCTAGTTGAACTTCAATTTGTATGTTGGTGCTCACTTGTCATGTATTATTGTGGCCAGTGCGAAATATTACATCAATTTAATGTGCACTAACTACCCAAATTGGGCCCTGTCAACAGTGTAGTGTGCAAGTGAGAAGGAAAGTGCCATTAAAACCGGCTGGTGCAGTCCTATCTCAGGCTGAGGGACTCATGCAGGGTGGATGCATAATGCCATTGCTTCTCTTAATATTGCGTAGCTTTAGGACGCCTGTCCTATTTATATTGAGGGGCTGTGGATTGATGCGAAATGACGAGGGCCGCGAGGTGGCTGAGTGGGTGGGCACCCACATGCTCGGCTCCACCGGCAACCCTCTGCTTCTATACACTCACAGACAAATGTACACACACACACAGACACACACACACACACACACACACACACAGCTACACACTTGTCTTCATGTCCCAATGCCACCAGCCTTAGAAAAGCCCTACAGTCTCAATGTGCAATGTCCTCTCTCTGTCAACATATCCTCTATCCCAGCGTTAATGTGACAGAATATAACCAGAGCCCAGAACAACCAGGCAGCGCAGGGCAATGAAAAACAGCATGTGTAACATCCGTGTTTCCTCATCTTCTCCAGCAGCTTGTTTCCTCATCAAACAGACTTTTAAATGCTTCGATTTCTGTTGAATAAACCTGTTAAATCAGTTTGAACCGATTTCTTTTGTATGGGGTAAATTCAGAAACATGGATTTCCAGAAACATCTTGCATAATATGAGTAAACTTAAATTCTTAACTAATTCTTTTACCAGGAATTCTATTTATAAGTCTATTCTATAAAGTCTCATTTTCATCATTTCAGAGTGTGGATGACGTCAGTGATCGAAGCTGTGACACATGATGGGTGGGTGGACACAAAGAGACAAGACATCAGTGCTTTAAAAGTGTTTATCCCTGGTGAGTACAACACAACTTGATCACTTTAATGATATTGATAAGTCTTGTTACATTTGTAATTGATAATTAGTAAGGCATTATACAACTGTTTTTTCTCCCCCTTCACAACCATAGACTGAATATAGAACTGGATGACAAGTCTCCATTTCCACCCACTGTGCAAAAATGAAGTCAATATATCTCGGACACGCTGCCATCTTATGTCATTTGAAGCCATTGCTGCGCAGTGGTGACCCGGGAGGCACGGCTGATACACCCGCTTGAAAGCATGAATTAAAAGTTGAAATAAAAATGAACAGTTGAACAAACATCCTTCATAAAATGACAGAAACCATCTTTGGGGAAAACTTTTTCTCTAAATACATATTTAGACTTTTTGGTTTGGTCCATGTTCCATCCAGTAACATGGAGGAGGCAGCGAGTATGACCTACTAATGCAGCCAACCATCAGGGGTCGACCGAAATGTTTTGGCTTCACTTTTTTCGAAAGTTGACATGACGGCAATATTTATATTTATATTTATTTCAAACTGTACAGAATATAGTTTCACCTGAACATAGTGTCAGAATGAATATTTTCAGCCGGTAGCATTTGCAGTGTCAATAAATCACGGTTAAAAAGTTTGTAAGAAATGAATGAGTGGTGTTGAAGTCAAAGCCGACCTTTGGATCCCGTAGAAGTATTTACCTTGTGCGGTCTCAATGTTTTTGATTAGTAACTCATGTCTGACTCCAGTCCACACCTCCGCTGGATAAAGAGGAGGCCAGTCATTAGAGGACAGATGTTTTGTTTGACTTGTGTAATGATCTGTGCACAGCTGCTTGGACCTCGGTGGCTACGCTGCAGTGCGCTAGTTCATCAGTTTGTTGGAGCCCAGGAACTGCAAGTCTTGTTGCAGGCGGAGAAAAATTAACTTGAGCTGATGGCCAAGGGAATAATCTGGTTATGTGTAATGAGGGCCCTTATTATGCGTCTATCAGGTTGAGTGTGCTGGTGGTGGACTTCCCACATCTCCCTCTCAAGAGGCATGACGCTTTTCCTCCGCTCCTCTCGCTTTTCAGTCTGAATTGTAGGCAATTAAAACCTCTCCATGTGAGTGTGGAAAAAAGGTAATGAATATGGAACGCTAACTCAGAGAAGTCCGGAGAGACCGCTTGTCGAGTTCGGAGGGTTCCTTTCTCCAAATCATTGAAAAGCACAAAGACCGTTTGACAGTGTTTTTCTTTTTTTCTCCCTCTCCCTCGCTTGGTTTGCATGTGTCTCCCCACATGGGGGCCCAGAGGTTTTAAAAATGCAAAGCCCTTTCTTTCCAGGTTGGTGAACTTCCGTGACCTATGGCAGTCGGGAGAAACTTTTTGTCGCGGCTTTGGCGCCCTGCCTGGATGACCGTGCCAGCTCTTGCCGCTGCTGAGCAGAGCAGCCGAGTGATGGGAAGGGGGCTGAGTGGATGCGTCTAGACAGCCAAGTGGAGGAGGGCAAATATTTAGCCATGCCACTTGGGGAGGGGGATGCAGGCCTCCTCTTAGCCACAGAATCAGGCCATGTCTCCATCCTGCTCCCGATGCTGCCTCGCACTCTGTATTCAGGGTCACGGATCTCATTTCTTGGGTAATATTTCAAGCTGGTCACAGATGGGGAATTAAATTGAAGACCTGGCTCGGTATGGGGGCATAAAGGATGGATTTTGGGGGATTCTCAGAGAGATGATCTGAGAAAGGGAAACAGATACTGTAACTGTAGACGTACTTATCCGACATTTAAGGGTTTCTATAAATAAATGCATGAAACGCTGACTTGGTTGTTTGCTCGCTGAAGGCAGAACAGCCCCCTCTGTCACCACTGTGACACGAGTCACTTCATTTTAGAATGAATGGTTACTTTGCTGTTGATGGCTGAACATCACCCAGACAACACCCCCCCCCCCCCCCCTTTTCAAAACAGCGGCAGGGTGCCTTTTGGTGTCCCTGTAGGTGCCAGATCCAGTGTTTCCCCCAAATGCACTGCCAATCCAACTTCATTCCCGTGGCTTTCCTCCTCTGCCTGTGCCCCATTTGAATAAGTCTGTAATCAGACGAGAGGCTCTCAGACGACGGCCTAACAAGGCCACTCAAAATCCAGGCAAATATTGACTCAGGCGAATCAGCGCGTGACATTTTGCGTTGACACTGACAACAATGCACGTCCGTCCGTTACCGCTCGGGCGACACAGAGGGGGGAGTGGAAAGTTGGGAGGGAGAGGGGGGGTGGCGCTCCGACGAGGCTCGCTCTCAGACTCAGACTGGCGCTGGTGTCGCATCTGCTGATGGGCTAAGTCAACCCTGCTCGACTGGTAGCCGTCACTCACCCACACATCAGACAGTGCGCTCTGCGGCTTCACGCCACCTGTGTCCCCTCGATGTCTTCATGAGGACCTGTCTCTCTGGCCTCTTCTCACAGCCACTGAGGAGAGGTTTTTTATCTTGTTTTTGATGTGACGGGGCTTAACACAAATGGATGGTACAGAGGAAATCCATCAAAACATCTCTAACCGTCAGTGGCCATCAGTTTGTTTCGATAAGAGTTTAAAAGTTGTTTATCAAGGGAAAGTGACATAGATTTGCTGCATGTTATAGCTTAGCTGCTTTGCTTGGACTTTTACTGTATTCTCAGTGTAGATTGAATTTCTTTTCAGTGTAAATAACTTGGTGAGGCCATTTGTTATTACTTGTATTAGGAGATTCAATTAGACTGGAATGGAATGCGTACATTCAGTTCCTTAAGCATGCCTGTCTTTTTTAAATACCAATAATAAAGAAAGGGATTAATAAAGAATTCCTGGTTTTGTCTCTTTCCGGATCTGTGCCAAAATTGAATGGGTTGTTTCTTGTCCCGTGTTCCATCCAACCGCCACGTTCAATTGAAATCTGTTCTGTGGTTTTTGCATAATCCTGTTGACAAACAAACAAAAATCAAAGAAGTTGTCTGGAGGTAAGATTCACTTATTAATACAAAAAAATACAACAATCTCAGGACGTTATTTGTAAGAACTTGAAGTTTCGTCTAATTCCTCTAATATTAAACTTATTGTCACATCAATGAACAATGTTTGAAAATACTTCCACTCACTGACCTCCACCATGTAAGATGACTAAATATTGCAGGGGTACAAAAATAAAGACCTCCCTGCTATAATAAGTTGCAGTCACAATAAACTGGAGGGTGAAGTCGGCCCTCCTCTCTCTCTCTCTCTCTCTCTCTCTCTCTCTCTCTCTCTCTCTCTCTCTCTCTCTCTCTCTCTCTCTCTCTCTCTTCCAAAGCACTTTACTGCAAATTCAGTGCATTTTCAGCAGGCGCACGGCTCTAATCTCATCAGCTGCGGATACATATTTGTGGATCCCGCCCTCCTGCGTTAATGAAAGCATTTGTGTCACTTTAATGTAAAGCCTCGCAGGTCTCCCCCATCTGTCTGCCGTGTTGCCGTTACAGTGTGTGTCATCAGAGTCTACAACAGCAAATTACAGCTTATTAGTACCAATACCAGCAGTGACAACATTTATCATGGAAAACATCTCCTGCTCTTCCTAATTGCCCCCCTCAGGGCCCCACCGCTATGTGGGCCGGTATCGACGGCCAGCAAGTCATTAGGACATCACACTTGAGCTGAGGAGCATAGAATTCAGGGGACATGTCCACCCTGATTGGTTAATTTGATGTGAGTTGAATGACATTTCGTCTGGAGCCGATGAGGTGTTTATTTATACACTTGGCGAGGATATCCAGACACCCGCCGCCCCGGTTTTGTGCTTCTTTTTGTGAACCCCAGAGAGAGCGCGGCCAACCGGGGCTGGCTGGTCCAAAAGCTTCGCGGTCTGGGTTATGAATAGCCGGCAGGGAACCGGGGGGCCAGAGGTGGAAAGGGCAGTGCATTTCATGTGTCAAAGAAGAAGAGAGAGTCGCCGGTATTCAAGTATATCTTGTCAGTCTCTCCCGGCCCATGAGAGGGAGTGACAAAGGGCTAAGGTCAGCCCGGCTCGTCTGAGCTTCTCTGTGTCTCCTCAACAATCGGATCTTGTCTGATACAGATATGCTACCTGCCTGTCACTTCGACTCACTGATATTTAGTCTCTTTTGTCTGTGTGGTCAGCTCTGCGTTAGGCACCTTCACAGCCGTGTGTGTGTGTCGTCAGATTGTGATCTGCATTCAGACGGAGCTGTCCCTGCTGCTGCCCTTTGTTGGTGGCGATGCCCCCCCTCCTGCCACCTTCCACTTCACACTGCTAACATCCTCCGGGAGTGACAGATAGAAATCTCGAGTCGAAGCCGGGGCTCTCTCAGTTGCTCAGCACCTGCTCAGCGGCTGCTCCCAAATGCTATGATCTTTTCGAAAGGCTTTACCTTCAAACTCTGAGACATCTCTCCAAGCCCACGCCCCCCCCACCTTTCCCTTTGCTACCTTCTCTCATTACTACTGTGGAATCGCACACTCAAGCAATTTGCCTCGAGTGTCCACAGTCCCGTGTCTTTCACCCTCGCACCAGGAGCTCGCATCCCCTCGTTTTTCACACTGAGGACCATGTGCGTGAAATCATTCTTTTTTTTTTTTTCATTTGTTCCAGTGATCAAGCCTAACTTTTCTCTCTTGCCAATTAAAAAGCTTTGATGTCTATCTGTGGGATGTGTGAGGCTAGAGCAGCATCTCTCTTCTGCTGCCTTCTGGCTACCAAAGGCCAGACTTGTGCTGGCAGAAGATAATCAGCCGTTCTCACACAAACAAGATAACAAAAAAAAAAGAAAAAAGGGAGTGAGCTAAGGATTTATTCCCATCCTGCCTGTCAGGCAACCCACTGAACAGACAGGGGAATTATTTTGGCAGCAGCACTAATGTGGTGACGGTTGTTGTTTCCTAAACTGATTTCCTTAATCCTCCACTTGTTCCACGCTTTGTAAACATGGCGGCCTGATTTTGTAATCTGGGAGGTCCCATTGACGCACAGACACACATGCACGCACACACACTACACACACACACACACACACCAACAACTTATCTCTCTTACCCCCTCCTCCTCAGCCACTGCCCTAATTAGTCAGAATTAAGACGAATGCCTGGGCCTCCCACGATCAATTGGTATCGAGCGGACCTTCGCTCGCCCCTGCTTGGGGGCCTCTCTCGGCCGGCAGATCATTTATATCAATCGCTTTTGTTTTTCTTTCCTTCCCCCTTTCCACTCTTCCGACCGCCAAGCGCAAGGTTTGGTCTATTGCCCCGCGTGCAGGATAGACAGCAGGCAAAATGGCAAAGTCTAGGCCCGGTAACAGCTACAGTCATATTGCTGATACAGGAAACACTCAGGGTTACCTTTGTCTGTCACACGAATGCATGTATGCGTTATCATGCATTTGCATCCGCTTGAGTTTTCTGATCAGGTGTTATGGGCTTTTTTTCCTATTTTTCTTTTTTTTAATGGCGTCTCCTTTTCCTAACAAGCTCACCCTTCAGAAGCAGCACCTCCTCTTCTCAGTCCTTTGCTCTTCTTGTTGCCCTTCTCTCAAATAACTCTCTCCTCCCTCTCTCAGCCTTTATTAGTTGTTATTCCAGTTGAGGAGAAGCTTTATGTTTTCCAAGCTTTTATTGACGTGGCTTGTTTGGACCAAGTTAATAATCAGTGTAAAAGGAGATGTATGTATCGGTCTCTCCAATTTGATATGTGCCGACTCTTTTTTATTGCTTTTCATTCTGCCTTCTTTATTCCCAACCATGTGCATGGACAGAAGAAAGAGAGATCTGGTTTTAACAAGTCTCACCGTACACAAGGGCGGCGAAAAGACAAATTTCTATTTTTGGAACAAAAGGACAGGAAATGGTAAAGAAGAGCATGTTTGACATGTTGCTTTTCCTTGCGGAGATCAGCCGCTTCAACCTGAGTTGCTGCTTGTTGCCTCTCCTTTTTCCTTTTTCTCCTGTGTAAAGATACAATGATTCGGCTGACCTATCATGTCCCACACCGGGAAACCAGTTTAGCATTTTGCTCAAATTCTCAAATGTAATTCAGCGACTTAAACACTTTGAACTTTTGGTGCATTTCAGGTGCACATTCAGGTCAGGGTGATGCTCGACACAGCCCTCAACTCCCTGGTTTCATTCTCTCCACTTCTCCCAGAAAGTTTTATATCATGTGTCTCCAACAGCATTGTTTGCTGCATGATTTTTTTTTTTGTCTTGTTGCGACCTGCTTCTTTATTTCTTGTTCTTCTCTCCGACTGCCTAGAATCTCCTCCAGCAAATCCAGGAGAAATTCCTGTTCGTGTTATTCCTGCATTAATCTCAGGTCCACTCCGACACAGCACCTTAGGGAAATTCATTTATAGGACAAATTAAATAGAGAGAAGTAAAGGGTAAAAAAAGAACACTGTTATTAGTTCCTCTCCCCAAGGTTAATGGTCCAGCAGTGAGCTGCCACTTACAACGCACACAGATGCAGTTTGTCCTCTGTGTGCGTCTCTATTGGTCACTCAGTCCTTCGTATGTGCCAGTGATACATGAGAGCCTCAGATTCTCACTACTTTTCCCCCGGAGGCAATCTCAAATCTGTCAGTTCGACCGCCTCTTCATGTTGCATGCTTTGTGTGCACACCTGCCTCCTTTGTGATGTTGCAGAGACCAGTGACGGGAGTTCTGCACGTATGTGGTGCCAAGCTTGGATGGTACACCACAGCACTTCACCCGTCCACCAGTTGGCCGGCGGCTCCGTGGTTTGTGTCCTCCGTCGGCACGGCCGCGTGTGTGGCTGTATGCCTTTTGGTGCGATCCACTTGGAGCTCAGTCCAGAGGAGGAATCTTGGCTAACTGACTCAAGCTATGTGGCTAAGCTAAGATGAACCTCAGGCTGCAGTTTAAGCTCATGTGCAACCAAGTGTTGCAGTGCCAGATGAGCCCTCCCTATCTGCGCGAGTGTCCATCCTTGAGCCATGCGTTCCGTGTGCACATGCATGTGGCCTTTGAAGAGGGAGGGGGGGGGGACAGAGCGAATGTATTTATTTGGGCACGGCAAGTCCCCGTTTCCCTGTCTCATCCCCGCGGCCCTGACTGTCTTGCCATACCAGCCCTCTTTCTCCTTCCCAATACTCTCATCTGTACCAACACAGACCCCGCTCTGTGCTTCAGCTTTGAACTCGAGGTCATAGGGGATATATAAGAGAGGACGGAGAGCACGGAGAGGGAAGGGGAGAGTCGCTCTATAGCGTCTTTATGGATTAATGGGGGGAAATTGGGACTATTAATCCTCCTCTCTCCCTCTGCACTGTGGAGTATAGAATATGATGGAGACAAAGTGCCAGGTAAATATTAACCAGTGTATCGTTTTACAATTTTGCCAATTCACCCGGATTTTCTGCTTATTATCAGGTCTATAATGAGTCACAGAGGAGGAACACTGTCCCGCTCTCACCTCCGTGTTTGTGTGTGTGCGCGCATATGCTTGATTGGGTGGAATGGTTGGCGACCACTTCTGTGTTTCTGCCTAATTTGCCATTGTGAATACGATTGAGTTAAATGGCCTAAGTTTGTTGTGCTCCCCCAGCTCCCTGCTGTGCTAGCATTACTAAACCACTTGGACTATAAGCAATCAGAGGGAGAGAGAGATACTGGGATTTAAAGGAGCAGGGACTGCAGTATCATGCTTTAAGTGAAGAGCGCACCGAGTGATGCTGATGAAGAAGGATGTGGCGAAGGGAGACGAATGCCCGGGCCCAGTAGTGCTGTACCAGTGTGAGAGACGGTCCCCGAGAGGGCCTCTGCGGTGGAGAGTCAACTGTGGCGAGCTTGAACTCCTGCCAGGCTCACTGGCTGTTTGAGTTGTTGCAGATGGCACAGACAATAGCAGCGATGTGGCTGGGTGCACTTTATAGAATGGGGAGACAAACTGATATACAAAGATATTTATCCTTCATGTGTCCTCTAAATGTCTTGTTTTTTGGGAGACTGTGTTGCTGATAAGCAGACCCTTCAAGGGACGAGCACACATAACAAAATCATCCATGTGTGTTGGGTACGTTTTTTGCTCCGGCGCCTCAATCACCAGGCACTTCAGCATGCATTATGTTAACTGATCACAAGCCACAGGCATTCAAAAAGTTTGCAAAACGACTAAGTGATGAGGAATTGGTGTTGTTTTGCTGCCAAGGTGATGAGCAGTGGAGTATTTTCTACTCAAATAATTTTTCGTATAAAAATCGTACCATACACAGAATAACAGGTTCTATGAAAACTCCAGATGATGGTTATATGAGATGAGGCTGCTGCACACAAACAACTGATTATATCCACTAGAGATCAAGTAACCTTTTATCAATGATCATTTCTAAAGATCTCTGTCTGTCTGTTGAATGCATATTAAAGGACTGTTCATCTTGTCCCCTTCTCTTGGCATTTGTATTGTTAAGGGTCCAAAGAAGTGCATTGTCCAAGTTGGTGTGATTTAGACTCATGATATGTTCAATATTAACAACTTTTGAATAATCAGTCGACCAGCCCTCTGCTGCTGGGACTCATCAATTGAAGTGTTGTTGTGGATTAGAACAGTGCATTCATAACAACGGTAACAATAAGTCCGATTTTCTGGGTGTTGTTTACTGTGTTGAACTTCACTGGATAAACCGGTGAACAGCTCTGGTGCAGGTATTTTTAGAACAAGCACTGCACAGGTTTATGATTATACATGTTCCCTGTCTGTCTTCATATAACTGGAGCTTTAAAATGCACAGTTAACCTGGGTTGAGAGGAGGGTTAGTTAATTTGGTCACTGTTTTCACAGCAAACGACAGCATCACCCATAAACTTGGTATATTTCTTCAACAGGGGGAGAGGTCTGGGGCTGGTGAAACAACTGTATTTCACTGTATATTACTGTGAAACCTTTTTATACTGCTCTTTACAAATTGAAACCGATGCTGTGTGGAGTCGGTTGCCACGTTCAAGAGTTTGGTTCCAATCCTGCTACCTGAAGCTGTTCCTGCTAAATCTGCTCAGTCTGCAGCACATCCAGAGAGGAAGAAGCAGAAGACAGCCTGTTCTTCCTTCTTCATGATGAATTCACTATACAGAACATGTTGTTTTGAGATCCACATGGCCGATCCTTGTTCGCCTGGGTCCTGAATAATCAGTTGTTGCCGGGGCTCCCAGCCGCAGCCTGTGGGGCCACAGAGACATGCCCAGGGAACCTTGTGGGCCCGAGCTGGGGAGACGAGGGTGCTGTTTGACTGCCGCGTCTGTCTGTCAGGAGATTTGTGTGGATGCTCGGGGCACGGAGGAGAGACAGTGTCAGGGCGATACCCTTGACGCTGATGTGATTGAGTAGACAGCCGCGACCCGCTCCTTTCTTTACCCGCCACCCATCTCTTTCCCCCTGCGTCCCTACCCACCCCTCCTTACACAACAGCTCCCCGTGAGTGAGCAATCACTTAAAACAGCGCTGGTTATTATACCTAAGCACGTCCTGGTAATTTATGCATGATTGCCCGGCAATCTGAGGCAATTCATCATCCTCTTTCCTATCTTTCTTTTTTTAATCTGTTGGTGTCTTGTTCCTCTGGACTTTAATCTATGGGGCTATTAAGAAGGCCTGTGTAATAATGGCTCAGCTCGGGTGACAGCATGACATTGGCGCCATCATTGCCATGCAGGTGTAGGATCCTGGAGGACTGTGGACAGAGAAAGACGCCAGATCTGGCTTTAATAGCCGAGAAGCTGTTAGACCATGGGTTGCTTGGTTTGTGCAAGAGCCTGATCCCTGACAGTCAGATAGGAAGAGCTGTTTATTGTACATCATGCTGCTTTTATCCTAAATGTATATTTTCTTTATCTTGACTAAGTATTTTCAAAACTGCTTTGATCAGTCAAAAACGAGATGCCTATTTATTATTTACTAGTGATCACTGAATATTACCTATTAATAGTCTATGGAGGACTTGATGTAAATTCAAATACTGTAAAGGCATCAGTACAGTAAACTCGTCCAGCTGATGTCTGCTGCACAAACCTGTTTGTTGCAGCTGTGCACGCCTGGATTTTCATGTACGCTGCCAGACACCATGAAATATCCAGCATGGGACAAAGGTGTTAACAGCAACAGCACCGGCTGACCCCTTCTGTTGTGGAGTTATCCATCTGTGACTCCGAGGCCTGGCTAATGGATGCCGACCTTGCTCCATGTTCTCTATCGGTTTCATTCCGCATCTATCAACCCCGTGATGTATCTTGATTTACCCCCCTGTCCATTTCCGCTTCCTGCTTGTAGAGTGGAGCACCGGAGTGCGACTCTGTCCAGTTGCAGGCCCTTGTGGTCCGCCTGGGCTCGGTGGATGCTAAATTAAGAGCTGAACAGCATGAGCAAGAGTGAGACAACAGACTGCAGCAGCTTGACAGACAATCAGAGAGGAAGTAGTGGCCCGGGCTTATCTTAATCTGAGTCTCTTCTTATCTACTTGGTCTGCTTTCAAGCTATTTATTCACAATGGATGCATTATTATCATGATGCATGATGGGTAATGTATTACGTCAGTAAAATTATTCCTGCAAAGCCCAAGAGCTCTTTTCTGAAGAAAATGCATCACTAGAGTCTTGTTCTTTTTTATGGAGCTGCAACATCTGCCAGGTTAATGATCATGTTTTGAAACTAGAAGGGCACTCGGAGAGAGCATACCTCAGATTGGCAACGTGACTTAATCAACATATTGCATGTATGCATATTAAGTTCACATAATGAAATGAACTTAATAAGATATATATATTTATGTATTGTATATATATTTATATTTATGTATGTTTATTTATATATTAAATAAATGGTATACCCACAGACCACTTAAAAATGTCAAGTCACTAACTGAAATTTACTTAGACCCAGCATAGTCACTGAATAAAGATCACCCCCCTGAAAATACTCAATTAGATTTACAAAATGTGGATCATTATCCGGATCTGCACCAAATTTCCCCTTTATGTATATTACCTCTCTACCCGATTTGTTTTTCCGTAAGGATCTCTTCATTATTTCCTGAGAAATTCACAAAAACATCTTATCTCTCAATGATAAAGAAAGTGAAAAAGAATTCCTCTAGCTGCTCCCTTAATTGAATCTGTTCCGAAAGTTATTGGGTTCTTTCTTGGCCCAGGGCCCAGCCTTCTACCAAGTTTCAATAAAATCTGCTCAGTTGCTTTTGTCTGATCTTGCTAACACTCAAACGGAAAATAACATCCTTGGGGGAGGTGAAAAACTGGACTCCATCTTGCGATAGGATGCAAACAGGTGTTCTCAGTACCATACTAGTCTTCTATTTTGATGCACACTTTTTTTTTTTTTTCAGTTTTCTCGCTGAATCTTGCAGCAGTGACACTTGTAGTCTCCAGGATCCCATTTTCATGATTGCACACATAAACAAACACAAGGTAAAGCCCTGCTGCTTCGGCTGGTTATAAATCAGTAGTTTGTGATATTTATACTGTTATGGATCCTATTTTTATACTGCTGCTAAAGTAAGAGTTCAACATTTATGAGTTAAATTCTCACAACCAAGCAAAACATCCCCTGAATAAATTTGTATCATCGGAAGTAGCCAGGCTAAGGCTAATACCCTGTTACCACAGTCTTTTCAAAGGTAAGGTTATCTTGTGCAGTCTGTAGCCATATATTACATGGACAGATATAATTGTGGTATCGGTTTTCTCATGTAAATGTCAAACTATTGCTTTAAAAGCAAAATAGAAACGTATTGCACTCTTTTTAATCTGTTAAAAATCACTGGGATGTCTCAATTCTTTCTTTATGATCACACTGATTCTCCTTCTCTCTTCTTCTCCATCTTCTCCATCCCTTGTTGTAAATGTGATTTGAAGCAAAAATTCTCAAAGCGAATTTTGTTTTTGAAACTCAAATTTCACCTCAGTCATTTCCCCCTCTGTAAGATGAATTTCTTCTTTGGGATTTGTGTACTGACACAGATGGTTGGGGTTATGTTGGAACACCCAGATGGTATTCAGAAATATATGAGTCATATTTCAGTTAATGTGTTACAGTACAGAGCTGCATCTTCCATATACCCTGGTGTGACAGCAGAGAAAAGCCGTATAAAGCCAAGCAAACCAGGTCACACTTTTCCCCCTAAAACTCGGTTTTCTTCGGTTTAATCCCTTGATTGAAACTGGTTTTCTCTTAATATGGAAATTTAAAGAAGTTTACCTCATTGGTCTGCGAGAAATCCCTGGCCATAAAGCAATCTACCTAAAAGACACCCTGTTGATTCGCTCTTATTTAATTGTCCCTCCATAGGTTTGTGTGTGCGTGCCAGTGCGTGTCCTCATTTGCCTCTTGTTTGTCTGAGTCCGTGTGAAGCCACGTGGGTGCATTTTTTGGATTGCACCACCAAACATTTCATTGACACTCACAGCAGCAGTCAGTGCATTGATTTCCCATTGGTCGATGCTGGTGGAGTTTACAGAAGGGGGGGTTGCAGAGAAAAAATGTCTGCTTTCTTTTTTTTTCTCCACATCTTCAGCGGTCACCCCATTCTTCACTACTTCCTCCAAAGAAACTTACTTTGCCAGCTTTGACAAAGGTGACTCCTTCCCGCTGCGCTTTGAAAGACATTTAGACTACAACAATAACATTAACAACATTAAGAGATCACATGTCCTAATGGGAGATTATGTCAATGATGAAATAGTCGCCGTTATTATTTTTTTTTTATTCCAATGTTTGACCCTCAAAACTGGGAACACTATTTATTGATAACACACAAAACACAGAAAAAGACAGAAGCAGCATTGCTTGTCATGGCCTAAAAGGAACTGTCACACCACATGTTTTAGTTGCCTTATTATATCGATACCTTGCCATGAATTCAATTATCCTTTATGTTACCATAATTTCAACATGGCATTAAATAAATAAAAAAGCTAAACCATAGTTTCTTTTGACAGTTTTTTGATATTTCCTGTGAACACCATGACAATTTGTTAACTCTAATAAATTATACGTATAATTTGAACATGACCCATAGGTCTCTACATGTAAATGGTGAAGCGTCTGTGTTGGATTTATGTCTAAACATTTTTTAGATGAAGAAAATCTAAATTTTGCTGGGAGATAGTAGCAGTTGGAAAAAAATTCTGACAACCAACAAGGTTAAAGCTGTAAGAAATCTGTCAATCAAGGAAAACGCACTTGCAAACATACCTCTGATTCATTTATGATCCTGTCTTATTGTTATGGAATAATAGGCTAATGCAAAAAAAAATGCCATGACAATATCAGATTATGCAATTCTATAGGGGTGTTAGGCCAAATATGAGCAGCCACTAGCAGAAATGCATGTCCGGGTAATGTTTTCATATCAATATTTGATGCCCATGACTGTATCTATAGAAATATATAAGAGTAAAATGTCGATGGATTTCTAAATGCACAATACCAGGGGGTAGTGGTGCTGCTCGGCACTGTTGGGATTTGGCTTCATCGCTGGTGCAGTTGCCCTCATAGCATGGCTGCTCCCTGGAGGCCGTCGTTGTGTACTCCATCATCTTGAAGACCAAGCCTGCTGGACACTGTTAGATGGTCCCATGACAATCCAGTGTGACATTTCTCTCTCATCTTGTCTCGCTGGCGTCTTCTCGTCCATGGTCTTACATCAGACCTTCTCTTCCTTTCTTTTCCCCCTGAACTCTGTGTCACGACCCCGAGGGACTGAAACATTGGGTTCTGGGGGTTTGTCGAGAAATTATTTGGATTTTTTATTCCCGACGACTTGTTTTCCCCTTCATGTTAGACCAGCGCTGACATGGCGTTTAACGTCACATGAGCAGTTTCAGTTGTAGGTGTAAGTGTGTGTGTCACAAACTGACAAACTCGGAGGCTTTGTGTCACAGCCTGTCTGATCACAGACACCCTTTCTGTCTAACAATTTCTTGACGCCCACTCACCTCCTCGGACGGAGCCGGCCGAGAAGGACTGGCAGGCAGCTGTGTTCGGGGCTTAGGTAGAAGACTGATAGTACAGAGGTGGGAAAGGAGACGCGCCGTAATCACAGAGATGGAAGGATGATGTCAATCACAGGCGTCCGGCTGCTTGCTATGGAAGAAGGAGGGCGGAAAACAGCCAGAATTGAAGGATCTTCAGTGTCAGAAAAGGAGCCACCCTGTTTCTCCTTAGCCCCTTAGAAGAAATCAATCTTTATGCTATAAATGCTTTGGCTCTTCTCACGTCATTCATCATCCAACTTTATCCTCCTAACAGTCCTCTTTCACCCCGGCTCATCTTAATCAATGACAGAAGTTGGAATACAAAGTGGCCCGATGGTTAAGTATGAGTCAGACATTTTCTTCACTTTTTCAGTTTGGTAGTCACAAACTCTTTTAGATTGATGGTCCTGATTTAGGGTTTGTGTACGTTCATACGAGGGGTAGGCCAAGTGGTTTGGGGCTTTCTGCGTGGAGTTTGCATGTTCTCTTGTCTTCACCGGTTTTCTCCGCCCACAGTTCTATGACATGCAGTTATGGCTGAGAGTCTAAATTGCCTTTATGTGTGAATGTGAGTAGTTGTTTGTCTCTATACAACCCTCTATACACTTTTTTTCCCAATTGGTTGGGACTAAATCATTGTCTTTCTCATTTGAAGAACACGTTTACAACAATAAGAGATTCTACAGGAGCCTGGGTAGGACATAGCAGGACATGACATATAAATTAGAAGAAGTTGACGTCCTCATTTAGCAGCTTGTATGGCACCTCATTTAAATCCTGAGATATTTGTATTGTATTGTATTTTGTCTTGCATCTGTCACGTGTCAGAAACAGTATCAACACACTCACTCGCTCGTGGTGAACTTAGAGAATTTCCTTCTCTATTCTCACACTGTGTCGCTCAGAGATTCTCCGAACACACAACCTCCGGATATTTTCAGGGGAATATCTGGAATTCACTGCTATTTTGAAAGCGGTGTATGTCAGCCCTGCGATACACTCTTGTCCAAAGTCAGCTGTGATTGGCTCCACCCCCCCCTTGCGACCTTCAAGGGTAATCACTATAGAAAATGGATGGGTGGCCATTAATAACAGTCTACTGCCACCCTATGTGAGTGAATATCTATAGGAGCAACAGTGCTTTGAGCAAATGTCAAACAGCAGATGGGAATGTCTATAGATTTGAAATTGAAATGCAAACTCAGACGGTTACCAAAGTTATTACAGTTCATCCTGAAGACCATGTACGCCTGCTCATTTAGAAGCTATTAAAGATCTTCTCTGGATAAATAAAAACTGATGTTCTAATGGGGCCTGAAGAAAAGATCATCAACATCATTATGGATTTCTTCTCAAGGCATTATGGTATCAATGCTAAATGTAACAACCAATAGTTGTTAAGACATGTCATTGGAAGTTGTTTGTTTGTCATTGTTTCATGTTACGACTGACTTTTAATATTAGCCAAATGAAAAAGAAATGCTTCATTAACAAGGAAGAAGAAGAAATCAAAGAACTCCCCCTTGTTATTGACCTGATCTCTGGGAAAAATCATTACCCAGACGCCTCAGCAGTGATGACTCAGCACCACAGATATGAGGAAATAATGAAGAAAATTAGGATCAGGCGGATCTGACTTGATCTGACTCGTACAACAAAATGGCTGCTGCGTTCAGAGGATATGCTGCAGTGCTGCGCGCTTGTATCAGACAGTCCCGGGTCTGTGCTCCTCGGGGAGGCAGGGAAATGAAAGGGAATTTGATTCCAGACAGGTGTTTATCTCGAGAGGGGCCTCCTCTGACAGTGCTACTTCAAAACCCTCCGCCTAAAAAGTGAGGTGGGCCTGTCACCCAACGGTCTCCACTGATTTGTCAGAAAGCTGCCGACTTTTAAACACTTATTTTTTACCCTTACCTGTTTGCTTATTTGTTTGTGTTCCCTTCCTGTGTCGGGGGCTGCCTTCAGAATCAGCGAGTTCCTTTTTTTTAGAACCAAAAGATGTTGGTTTAATTCTCATTTCCTGTAGCCTGCTTCCCTCAGTGGCTTCCCATCAAATGCAGTCTTGTCCTTCATTGTTGCAAATCCCCGTCAGAAAGTTTGACTGTGGCCACTACTGCCATCTGATTTTATTTATTTTCTTAAGCAATAATGTGGCCCTCTGAAATTTATTGAAGCATCATCTTTCAGCTCCAGCAGGGAAAAAATCAAATTTCCTTCATAAAATTAAGCCATTTTTTTCCTGGCTTTTATATGAGCACACTTTGATTTGTTGGTTCGATTGACGCCTCTCGCCTAATGTCACCAGGGATGGGCTCCACCTCCCCCACGCCACCCCCCCGGCGACCCTCAGTGGGATCAGCGGTATATCTAATGGAGAGATGGATGGCTGGTTTGATAGACGGGCCTCTGGTGCCAGCCAGCCTTATTTTTGCTTGCTCTGGCTGACTGTGCGTAGTAATTAATCATCAACACTGTACTTATGAGATTATTAATACGTTAATAATGGACAGTTAATTCTTGCACCGGCGACAGGGTAGGATACTGATTCCTTCTGTATCTCAGTGAGTCATTTTCTTTGGCTACAAGATATTGACCGTCCTGATCGTATTTCATCAGAGTTTCAATCTGTTTTTATTTCCCCTCACTACACCTGGTGCTGACAATATTCCCAACACACATACATCCTAATTTTTTAATCAGTATTTGGAAATTCCGCGAACCCTCCCATTCTGAATACACAAATTTACTTTCTTTCTGTCATTCCTCTACTCTTCAGTCACTTTCTGTTTTTTTCGAATTCTCCCTCTCACTCATCCTCTTCCTTTACGTTTTTCCACGCATCAAAAGAGCATGATGGTTTGACAGGAGGGGCCCTGGAAACTCGCTGCCTCCCTCCAGACCCTCCAAAGTCTCCGCTCCCTCATTGAACTGTTATCTGCCCCATTTCTGGGCTTTTCCATGGCAACGAGGAGCCAGCGAGTGTGTGAGTGAGAAGAGTGAGGTCTCCGGTGAAAGCGTCATCTTGTCTCAGACAGCTGTCTGCTAGAAAGACAAAGGAACGAGAGAGGGGGGGAAACAAAGAAGGGAAGGAAAAGTTTGGGAAAGTTGGTTTCCTCCTTTAGCATGAAACCCCCCCCCCCCCCCCCCCCCCACCTCAAATGGATGTGTTTCACTGCACAATAATCTGCAGCTGGATTCAGTTAAATCCTCTGACCACTCTGGGACTTTGTGCGTTTGTCTCCTCCCTGCTCTTATTACAGAATTTCCCTTTTGTTGAATGATTCGCTGTGACAAACACACAACAGGGCTCTCACTGTGATGGATTCCTAACCAACCTGTACACTTGACGCAAGCTGCAGCTGACTGACAGTCCTCATAGTGCCATCCATGGGCCCTCCTCAGTGGAAGCAACCCACATTTCACTCTTTTTTTAAGGGTAAGTGTCAGATCTGAGGCTCCTGCACCAAAACATATGGGCCTCTCCGCTCAACGTGAACCAAATAGAACCTGATTCCCTGGAAAGCGAACGTGTACATTTGATTCCTCCTAAAACAATGGGCTCTCACAGCCTCTCCTCTGCAGGTCCTTCACTCGGATGTGGAGCAAGCAGGCGACTTTAAATTCGGGTTATGCCTGTGTCTTCTGTAGGATTACACCAGAATCCCAGTGGTTTTAAACAGTCACACTCTGCCACTCAAAGCCAGACATTTTTGTTTGGAGCGTTTATTAAAGGAGCTCGGGAGCCTGTGGTGACAAGTGAAGCGTTTTGTAGAAACGGAATGAGGGATAGAGAACAGAACTCGGCAATGAGGCTTTATCTCTTTTTTTTCTTATTTTTTTTAAGTTTCAGTCCTCTAGACTTTCATAGCCTTTGTCACTCTGTTTGGAAATACACTCACAAACATCACACAGGGACACAGTGGCCCTGAGGAACAGGAAGGAACAAACAGTCTGAGGCAAACTGCGAGTGGTGATAACCATGATTTTTACTAGAATGTTTTCCTGTTAAGATTACAATAAGGGCGAGAGGGTGCTCCCCATCTTTTGTGCTTATACATGGTTGATGTGAGTCCTTGGTTTTTTTCTTCCCACATGCTGGTCATCTTAGAGTAAAAATAAGAAGCATCACATGGGTAAGGGACCGTTCGAGGGAATTCATCGTTTGTTTCCTATATTTTTCTTCTAAATGCAAATACTGGGTTGGTGGATTTCAGACTGGTTTGCAAATTTACAGTTAATTTGTGGATTTGACAGTTAATCATGAGTTGAACTCCATATTAAGCTCCATAGAGCTGAGGAGAGCAACAGATTCAGGTGCAAAATGCACATATTTCTATGTCATGTCCTGCCTCCTTCATGCCCCAGTCACTGGGGAGTTGATCGTGTTGTTTATATGTGAAAGGCAAACTCCAGAAAACGTCTTGACCCAATTTTCCAAACATTTTCATTACTGTGAGTGTCCCCTTTCACAATGTCACATTGCTTTCATATCGGGTCAAACTGAAACGGAAACATTGAGTATTGTGTAGCATGTTATAGAAATAGTGCATCTTCTATACAGTAGAACATCATGTTGTCAGCATTGTGTTGTGGAACGGTAGATCCTACAGACCACTTTAACTGTATGTGGAATCAGCTTTGTAAACACTCTTCCAAAGAGGAATCGTCTTTGTCAGCAACTCAAAACAATTACGGGAATACTTCCACGCCGGCGTGTCTAAATCGCCTTTTTTCGATTCTTTCAGTCCACAATGAGTAAACAGCAGCCATTCTTCTCTCTTATCCACTCTACTCAATCTTTACCGCTACATCTATTCAATGTTTTAAACGGCAGGCTCACGAAAGAAAATCCTGCGTGAGTGGCAGCATTTATGACCTTGCAAGAATGAGGTAACAAAGACGGAGATGCGCGGCGAGATCCTTTCCCTCAGTCCGTGGTTTCCTGAGTGCAATCAGCCTCGTCCAATAAGGAGAGAGAGAAGCACTCTTCTGTGTACTGCCTCCTCTGTCAGCTCTACAGTGTTTATCTATTCTGTCTGTCACTCCAAACACATCGGCGTAGTGGTCGGTGAGTGTATATGGATCCAGTTCATGACAATCCATCATTTATGACAAGTACACACAGTAATCTATTTTATGCAGCATGGCATGATGCTGATGATGCATGGCAGATGACAGTATACAGTGTATACACTTATGGGCGTGCATATTGATAATCAATTTTATTCATTTTAACCACAGCAGGAAAAAGGAATTAATCTTTCCAGAAGCATCTTGCCATCTTTGAACTTAGGGGAGTATCGTGCATCGTGATTTTCTGTCTTGACATCCCGTCCTGTAGAGAATACCGGAGAACTGGCAAAGGTCTAAATTGAAACATGATGGTGGAAACGCTTCTAACAAAGTCCGTCTCATTAGCATCCGTCTCATTAGTCAGAGTGCAATGAGCTGCGTACAGTATTGAAATAAGTAGTGAAACAGACGCGCCCAAAGTCGTGTTGTATATTGATCGGTCAAAGCTACACAAAAAGACGGAAAGAGCTGCAGAGGAAGCAAAAATAAAGGTTGACTTTAAACTTCATGATTCACAGTTTGTAACCCTGAGGATGGGATCCAAAACTTTTGACCAGACTTGTGGACCCAATGCTTCGTATGTCCTGCGTGATTTCCTTGTGTGACAGTAAATGGGAAGACATAAGTGGTGTCATCACAGAATTACTCTCCTGCGTTGGCTTTTGGTCGGCCGCTGCTGCTCCAATCAGGAATCGGTGTCACAAGCGATAATACTTTCCTCTTTGCAGCCTTTCCTTCCACGTTTCTTCCATGTTTGACTTTTGCTCAGATTGTTAAAGGGAAATTGCAAACTTTGCCATGGCAACACGGCACCTATCCAGTCCCACTGTGCAACAGTATTGACATATTTCTCTGTGCATGTGCCCTGCAACACATTATTAGATGAAAATGTGTTTTTCTTTTGGGGAAACAACTTTGCTGAATAAAATCTGTCTCTGTGGCTTTTTAATTAATAGAGTTGTCTCCAACAGGATTCCCAGTATTTCCTCGTTGTTATCTACCTGCTCCATTTTGTCTCTCTTCCTGTCTCCCTCTCCCATCCTCATCCCTGTGGTCCTGGTGGCTGGGAGCCCACAAATTCCAGACCATTCTTTGGAGATATCTGTGGACTTTCTTCTTGCTCCCAGTCCCCGTTGCCACATTTTCAATCTGCCTGCTGGTTTGAAGGGGTTGCCAGGTGCTCCTGGCTCAACCATATGTCCTCTGACACTCTGTCTTGGGGATCGGGGAGCAGTGCAGGGGGGGAGGGTTAAAGATGAGGCTTTCTGGAGCTACCTCAGAGAACTGCTCTGCCTGAAACTCAGTTGGCTGACATGTGGCAAAAATCACAACCCACCAAAACTAAACCCCCGTCCCTAATTCCTCTTTGCAGTTGCCCCTAGCGAGGTTCAGATAGAGGGATGGCGGCAGGCTTTTCAATGAGTCCCCTTGGGGTCGGAAAAACAGTTCCCGTTTCAGCGGGCCAGTTGGCTTGGTGTGGCGCAGCAACTGCATCGCCATCTTCTGCTCAGAGGCTGTCAGTCAGTCACAGTCTGCTGGTCTGCAGCTCCAGTGGTCATGCAGAAGTTCACTCCTTTCTGGTGTCATTGTCTGAATGTGTCTCCGGCTGCCAGACACTTCTCTCAACTCCTAAACCTCAGCCGGTACAATTTTCTCAGTTTTCCGATTCAGGGCTGTGATTCTGGGCTGAAACTGGTCACTCCGTTGGTCCAGCTGCTCCTCCCACCTCTGCATTTGACCTGTGAGGCTGGTGATAGTTCTGCTTGCACAACAGCCCGGTCAAACAGCACACGCATGCACAAACGCCAGCGTGTACACACACACAAACACACACACATATCAAGCTTTGAAACCACTTGACAGCAGAGTAGCAGCATAAACAAAAACTAAATGTCCCCTTTGACTTGTTTCCTAAAACACTGGGGTGCAACATGCAGGCTGTTAATAGTATAACAGAGCAAACAGCAGCCACAACAGGGGCTCTTATGTTGAGACTGACATTCAGGACTGGATGGCCCTTATTAAGTATCGGCTGCGTCCCGTGTCGCTTCGTGGCAGCAGATGCACATTTTCGCCGTGGTCCATGCAGCCCAGCAGTGCGGGATGTATTGTGACAGACTTTAAATGTGAGCAAGAGGAGCCCTCATCACATCTGTGATATGAAAGGCCCTGAAAGCAGCCAGCCACCCCGTTGGACACAGCTCAGCTGTTGTAAGAAGTGTTTGACAGGAGTGGCAGGTAATTGACCTTCTCTCTGGCTTTCTCTCCCTTACCTCCTCTTTTCCCTCCCACTTTTCTCTCAGTCCCTCACTCTGTGTCACAGGCTGACCTCAGCCACTCGCCCGAACACACACACACACCAGCACGCACACACACATGCCCGCACACACACACGCACTCACACACACACTCACACCCCATCCTCATCCTCTGGGGGTGTTGTCGCGGAGCAGAAAGTCTCAGTCCGCTGCGCTTTGCCTGAATTTGTAGTTTGTTTATTCCCTTTGTTTTCATTAAATACAACTGCTGGTGTCATGACTGCTGGGTTGTTTTGCTGCAAAGTTCAGCGTCCCACGTCTCTGGAGGATTTTTGAGTGCTGTCAAAGGTCAACAGAGAGGACAGAGGGAATTGTTGCTCAATGGATAAGTAAAGGCTGAGGCAGGGAGGAGGAGGAGGAGGGGGGGGGGTGGTTGTTACAGGGACTCAAATTACATAAACATGGTTCTTGTTAGTGATGTGGAGTTACATGAAGATTATGACATGATAACAACATCCACTGGCTGGAGGCTCGAGGGAGACTTTTGGTAACAAACATGGGGTATATTCCGAGCCCAGATCTGCATGTCTGGGCGGGGAAGGCGGTTGAATTTTTTACATCCTTGATGCACATTTCCATTTCTCCGGCAGACAGTGTCCCATGTACTCATCTCTCCTAACAATGGCGAAATGTCAGCATACTTTCAGGCTGCCCTAAATTAAACATTCGCCCCTCCTCTGAGTATACTGCTGTAGAGCTCCTCTTGCAACCCATACTATTTTTCTATTTTCAAAAAGAAAGGCTTTGACCGAATGAGGAAGAGGACTCTCCTCTCTCACTTTGGACCAGATGGTTGTGGGATAATGTTTTTTTTTTTGTTTACTAATAATCCACATGACAATTGTCTGGCTTACTTTCATGGCCATATCCCAAGGGTCCCAGACCTTGATATGTGCAATAGCCAAGACAGTTGGAAACAAGTCTTAAGATGGGGCGGGGGATATTTTATTAATGGGAACTATTAATATTCCATCGCAGTGGGACGATGATGTGTTTCTTTTTGCAGTGGCATAATGAATAACTGAGCGCCTCCATGGTACCCAATTCCTCAGCATGAATATTCAGGCTCTGGCGGTGTGTCATGGGAGTGTTGAGAGCCTCCTCTCTACTCTGTAGTGGATCACACCCGAGCATTGTCTCACCTCTCTATTCCTCCCTGTTTCCATCGATGCACACTCGGGCATGTGACCATTGCTGGTATCATCGGGGGAATGGTGACTATGGATCTGATGCCTGGCTCTCAATAACAGCCCTCTGCAGAGGCTGGATTGATTGATTACACGGCTGTGGCTTTGTGTGGGTTTTTAATTGATTGATTAATTGTGGGCTTGGGCCGAGATGTGATTGATTATGAGTAGTCAGCAGTAGGTTGGAGTTGGGCCGTCAAAGCCCACAGGTTGAGAGTTGAGCCCCTTTGTGCTCTTGTAATATGCTCATTCTTTCATCCACAAATCCCACTTTCTCTGATGCTTGGTGCAGCCACATTTTGTCCTTGCCCCGGTCACCTCTCCGGAGCTCCTTCTCTGCCTAGTTTCCACGCCTATATGTCTATGTTCACATTTGGCGTTGCCCGGAGCACTGTATGTCCCGGTCTTGCCGGGAAAGTGTTCAATAATGTCAGGTCTGTGGCATTCAGCAGATACAACAAAGAGCTCCTTACAAACCTCAAAGACTTATCTCTCAAAGAGCCCACGCGAGGAAATAGAAACTGCTCAAACATAAGAAGAGGAGGAACAAAGAACAAGGACGCGGGGATGAAAAAGGAAAAGAGTGACCCTTCTGCAGAAACCCCATTCAGATATGAAAGGGAATGAGAGGAGAAAGAAAGAAAGAAAGAAAGAAACGATCAATATGATAACACAGCAGGAAATAAAGACAGTTAAAGAGACAAACAAACATGTCGACAGTAGATGTGTCTTTCTCACAAAGAACGCACTGTCCCAATGGGGCAATAAATATAAAAAATCCATCATTATTTTAACCTGCAATTGGGGCGACGCGCTTTGACCAAAACAGTTCATTTAGATGCATCACAGCCATTTTGTCAAGTTTTATTAAAATGTGATCAGGGCATGTGACAGAGAAACACATCAATGGATTAACAACAAGCGAACAGTGAGCAGACCAATGAATAAACTAAAGAACAAACGTGCCAGTAAAAATAAAGCACTGAACAAACGATCAAAGGAACATATAAATGGGTGCTCTGAGAGTGCATACCTCTGCCAAGAATAATGTCCTATCTCCCCATGTCAAAGCAGTGTTTCCCATCAATTATCTAGTCTCTGGTGGACGGCCATACTCCAATTTTTCCTGCCCCTGTTTCATATGAGCCAGAAAAAGGCTTGAATTTTATCATAATAACATAGGAGATCTCCAACTTTGTGTTTTCCATCATTGCTGCCTTGTATAGTTGTGTGCAGCACTATTTTCAGCAGTATTTGCTACGCCCCTCGCTCATGGTATCGGCCATAAAGTTGTTACCGTCCACACAGACATTCAGAACTCATAGTTTCTGCAGCTGTGCTCGTACCTCCAATTGCATGCAATGCAGTTCTCTTTCTCACTTGAGAATACCTGTCACTTGGAATCTGTTGCGCATGAGAGCGACCTTTGTGCGTGTGTGCATGAACCCCACTATCACCATATATTAAATTAATTCTGTGGGAAAGCACAGCAAGGGAAAGCAATAAATCATGGATCAAACCATTTATTCAGATACACGTCAAAAGTTTTTAAATGTCTACTTATAGATCCCACTCCTCCATCAAATTAATGAAAATAGGTTCATTAGTTTTTGTGTAATCCTGCAAACCAACAACTAACAAACAAATGCAGATGTAAATGTAACCTCCCAGCTAGTGGATGAATTAATGAATGGTATATACAGTCCATGGCTCAGACTCTACCATTGGGAATGGGGAGTGTGTGCGGGTATCAGTCGCAATCTGTCTGTATATCTCTCCAAAGGTTTTCCACCCACCTTCCATTGCTTACGGAGCATCTTGAGCTAAAGACTTTGGCTAATCACTCATCAAATTGGGGATAAAACGGCAACATGTGCTTGTTGTGCTGTGTCAGCTGAACACGTCTCACAGGGGAAATGTCATTTCTCATAAATATCCTAAAGCCGCCGTAGGTAGCCGAGTTCAGGATTAACGAATAAACTCGAGTAAACATAAACACTGACTACATGTGCCTGCTGTTACACCTGCTTCACTCAACACACTTGTGAGGTAAAACGAGTAGAAAAGTCTCATGCATCACCATCTTATCTAAGATAATTAATAGTGTGCACTGTAATTCTACTTCTGCCAATATGCTGCAGACGACTAAACAAGATATGTTCAATCAGATATGTGTTGTCTACTGATTTCGGTTTGCCAACAAGAAGTCGTTCAATGAGTTACCTTGATTTGCCATTGACTGGCCCGTTTAGCAGTCTATAAAGCTGCACAGACAATGGATTAAGCCAGAGTCGTTTTTGAATCGGGCCAGACTGACGATGGATCAGTTGTCATTTGATGCGCAGTGTAATGGAGGTCACCCCGCACGATTAATTACCTAAACAGTCATCGATCTGGCTCTCGGATGATTAGTGGATTTTTCGTTCGTTTGTCTTGCAGGTCTGAGTTTTTTTCATGGCTGTTGTCAAATGAGTTTATGTAACCTTTGCCTTAATTAGCTTGTTTCAACATTAATGTTGTAACTTTTTCCATGTTTAAATGCATCTGAATGACTGGAGTTCACAGTGAAGTGGAAATGATGTTTGCTCCATCCAGGTTAGCCATTGTTCGAAACACTAGTTGATAATGAAACATTACGGGGTATTTTGTGAATAACATTGGCTGTATATGAAGATGGATGACGAGCCTCTTCCTCCCTCTATCCAGAAATGAAGCCCAAATATCCCAGATATGAAGGTTGCCATCTTGGAGCCAGAGTCGGCGCTGCAGCGTTCAGGGGACAGAGACATGGCAGCGAGGTTCTGCCGATACACATGCTCAACCAATCGTGAGTCAGTGTCAGTTGTCAGTCATGACATTTCCGCCTGCTTGTATATCATCAAAACAACTAATTTAAAACCAAACCAATCAGAAACATGAACACACATCAGTGGGATAAAAACTACCTAAAATGACAGAATCCATCTTTGCGATATTTATTTGACGTGTACTTTGACTTTTAAATCTAAGTCTACCTCCCATCTGCGAACATAAAGAAAGCTTTATAACCTGTTCTGCAGACAGCCACCAGGGGGAAATGGAGACGCTCTGACACGTTGACATCTTCTTATGCAGTCTATGCACAGTAGCAACAGCTTACATCTAAAGGAAGCTGTAATGCCCTCCTTTGCATTCTGAAAAGTCAACATTGGACACAACATTGATTGAAAAGTTAAATTGGCCCCACAGTCTGCTAACGTTTTCTGATCTCAGCCTCTATTATTGACCTTACTGCTAAAGCCATATGAACAAGCTCATAGTGTCATAGGCTTAATGTTTCATTAAAGTAAGTCTTTGCATTTACTGACAATTGTGCCCATGCTGTTGGTATATACTGTCAGCATAGCGGTGAGTAGATAATGAGGGAATCTTAATTTTTCTGTGAACTATCCCTTTAAGTGGGCAGCTGTGGCTGAGGGGTAGAGTTGTCGTCCTCCAACCTGAAGGTTGGCAGTTCTATCCCCAGTCTGACCCATCTGCATGCTGAAGTGTCCTTGGGCAAGATGCTGAGCCCCGAATGGCCCCCCATAGAATAACAAAGTGCTGCGAATAGATGCATTGTATGAATGTGTGTGTGAATGGGTGAATGTAGAGCTGTACTGTAAAGCGCTTTGAGTGGTCATCAAGACTGGAAAAGCCATTTACCATTTACCATTTAAGAGGGTCGGCCTTGAGGAGAGAGAGGCTGATTCTATAGGAGCCGAGTGAAGTGAAGAATCACCCGTGATGTGCTTCAGACTGAACTTTCCCAGCAAAGGACCAAAAGGTCTACAGCTGTCCCTCTGCATGTCCTGCCGCTGTCTGCTCTCGTCCTCCTGGACAGTCCAGAGAGAGATGTGTGAATGGCCCCACAAATCACAGCCATCCGTCAGCCACACATTCCCAAACGTGGTGGATGGTATTAAGATGTCGGCACCATCATACATCAAATTCTCATATTCTGCAGCGGAGGAGTCACAAATCAAAAAGTCAAAAGATCAGGTAATACAGAACACACGTTCTTCAAGAATCTTTGCCTGTTTGAGGTGCAACTCGCAATACTTACTTTTATAAAGATGCATTTATTTTGTGACAACAATTTATATTTCCCAAACATTGCTTCCTGCTGTAGAGGCAGATGCCATGATTTGGTGTTGGCAGGACAGCATGGCATCATGAGACTTAGTGTGAGTAAATCTGAAGATAGACGGCACATCGGTAAATTCTCCACTGACTGGATGAAGATTAAAGCCCCTGAAAACATCTGAGGTGTTTCTCTATTTATTTTTTTACAACAATATATAATATGTGAAACCAATAGTGACCTATGAGGAATGGTCACTAGAAACGGCAGCTGCCCTCGGCTTCCAAGGGATTTATAGCGAGTTTCAGCTCATCCTTTATCTAGAAGCGCTCAAATAAATGACATAACACAGGACATCTTTATGAGAAATATAGAAAATGGCGTTTTTGTATAGGATTTCATTACTTATATAATAAGATGCTGACGTAGTTATGGTCTTTAAAGTGACCAGGCTCCGTCAGCTGCCAGGTGATAGAAATTACGGACGGACGACTCGGCCGATTGCGGCCCTGACCCACTCCTGGAGCCCTGTCTTGCGTGCAGTTTGCACTCCTGTCACCGTGTGCGCCGTGCGTTTCACGGACAGCTGGTGGACTCACTGGGACACTGCAGACAAGAAAGGTACTGTCATGTGTTACAATTCGAATCAACACCATCAGTGGATTGCCTCAGGTCTGGACTCTGAAAGATTCGCTGCTTAAATTAAATCAGCGCCTGACTCTGGCGATGACAGTCTCTGCTTTCATTTCCCAGGTCAGTGCTCTCTCTCTCTCTCTCTCTCTCTCTCTCTCTCTCTCTCTCTCTCTCTCTCTCTCTCTCTCTCTCTCTCTCTAACAACATGAACGTTTTTTTTATTCTTTTAAAGTTGTGCCTTCACAACTAAAATAATCTGTATTTGGTACTGGTTACCATTTGCCACCTGGTTTTTATCAAGTACAGTTGAGTTATTCTCCACCACCATCCGTCGGCATTCCTCGTTCAGAACTCGTCTCGACAACAACTTCAGACAAGTGTGAGCGAGGTGTGTGGTGTTTTCAGGTGCTGCTTTGCTCCGTGGAGCAGGGGGTGCATCGGGCTTTGGCTTTGGACAGCCTGCAGGTTCCCTATGGGGCCCAGCAGCAGAAGCAGTAACGGAGTGAATGCTATCAGCCCTTCCTGCTTCCATTAGAGACAGAAACTAGAGGATTACTGCCAGGGGCAAGGCTAATGACTGTCATGGCCACAGAAAGCCGATTTACTGAAACCGTGGTAGGGAGGCGTGAAGCCAAAATCTCCCACTAAGACCCAGTGTGAGGGGCCTTAATAAAGGAGACACTCTGCTCCATTGTCTGCTTCCTTCAGTTCAAAAGTTTCAAAAATCACAAAGCAGATTATGTATGAGCATCCTTCATGTCCGTTTCTTTTTAACCCTGTAGTGTAAAACAACAGAAACAAATCCATATCATAGATGATCGGAAATAAAATCAATCAAATAAATCTCTCCCTTTCCACTGGTGGGCTTGTGCTAGAGAGCAAAAAGTAAATAGTCCCTTCATCATTACTAACCCATAAGACTTAAATCTCTAAAAATGATGGTGTTTTGTGCGAGTGGGAGGATACAGGCGAGTTTTCGTCTGTGTTACAGTAACAAAACAGTCGTGAGATGAATATGATGGATGTGTTTAAATGTTAATGCTGTTCGACGCTCCGCTCAGGAACTTGACGACATTCATGTTCCCGGCGTATAGGATTGTATTCCACACGACGCCGTCGAGAGGCACTTCAGCTCGATGACATTTAAGAATATCTGATCTGAGGAATTTCTTATCGTTTACTGCTGCTTCTTCTATTCCCTCCATTTTCTCTCCGTCCCTCTCGTCCACGCTCAGAGTTGTCCTCCCCTGCTCCCTCTCCAATAACACACACACACACACTCACACACACACCGCCACACACGCCTCAGCATTGATTCGGCTAGTTCAGAGTGTACAGGGGCAAAGGAGAGCACTTGTGGAGAAGTTTGTACAATTGATCTCTGGAGGGCTTGAGATGCAGGACCCACTCTCTTCTCTTTCTCAGTCTCTGTCTCTCTTGCGACCTCTCACGCTCACTCTCTTCGTCTTCCTTCTTCTGCCCCTTTGTTTCCTCTGGCTGAATATGCATTTTCTGGATTAGAGTGAGGGCAAGAAGTGAAAGGAAAAAGGAGGACATTGCTGTTCTGAGTCTGTGAGTTTGAGCAAAAAAAAAAGAAAGGAAGAAGAAGAAGAAGAGAGAGCAAGAAAAAAAGTATTTTATCCCTGGAGGAAATATCTTGGTTGACTTAGCAGTACAGGATTTATGGACGGTAGACAATGTGTGTCAGCTTGCAGATTAGTGCCTTCTCCAGTGCCCCTTCTTTAAGGGAATCCAGAGTGCTATTATCTAAGATTTCAAATAGGGAGGTACTGCTTATACACGCGTACAATATCAAATTAGGTTTATCATTAATGTGGCAGTATTTTTAAATAGCTATGGATCACATGACTTGTAAAAGGGTGTCGCTCAAAATTTATGACTCCACGAAAAATCATTGCCTGACTGTACATGTATAGCTGTTGTCTATTCTTTATTTTGTTGTTGTTTGTTTTGTGTTTATTACACAAGGTCTGAAGAACAATTACACACAACCCACCCAGCACAAACTGGAACATTAGGCAGCAAAAATTTGTATTTGTTTCCATCTGGAGAATAGAGACCAAAAATACAGCTAAAAGCAATGTGAATGTTATCAGAAACAATAATCCATATATATTCGATTAATATTACCCTGTACTTGCTGGATGTGTTATTAGTAATATAAAGTTCATATATTGTATATCTGAGGTGGATACTTTGTGCCTCATTTCCCCCTGAAACTGCACTATGTTTTTATCTCAGGGATTCATCTTCTTCATTAAACCTGGGGCCTTCGTTACACACAATGCAAGTTGTCCTCCAAGCCTCTGGACAGAGTTTTGAGAGTTTTTTTTATTTTCTCGTAGCGCCTTTTGAAGCCTTGAGCTGTTTCCCTCAAGCACACACAACATCAGTATGTGGGAGGACAAACATATCTTTATTCTTTTACAGCCTGTGTAAACTGAACATTCATGAAAGTAAATGGTATTGACTATTTTCTGGTGTTTACTAAATAGATGCCCCAAAAAGACAGATGATATGTTGATTAAAACATTTTGAATAAGAGATAAAGATTGATCTACAGCAGACGCACACAGAGGGAAGCATGTGGAACAGCCTGGGTATCTGCAGGTCTGTGTGTGTGTGTGCGCGTGTGTGTATGTGTGTGTCTGGAGCAGTGACTAATGGAGACGGGCAGAGAGCAGCAGAGAAAGAGCGCATGCAATATACAATTAACTCTCTTTTGGGTGAGGGTATTATTCTAGACTGTGTGTTTGTGCGTACTGAAATTTGTAGGGTAGTGATGTTAAAGTAAAGCACTTGGGCAAAGACGGAAGGGTGGACAGCTGCAGAGATAGATCCATTTTCAGAGGCACGATACAGTTAACAAAGATAGATGTTTCAAAGTAGAGCCTTCAGCCCGAAGTGGAGCACATATACAACCTTAATCCCTCTGCGTTCTGTCCTCTCCTCTCTTTCTCTCCTTTCTTTCTTATACCTTCCAGAAACGGTGATTTATACTAAATGTGAGTCTTTATAGTGGCTTATTATAAATATATTATTATTATTCTTTTTGAGTTAAATTATCATAGTAGCCATGCACTTGTTGGCTATCAATTGTCCGTTGAATATTGGTAATTGTTGAGTGTATGGTAGCCTAGAAATTAACCATAATGGTGTAACAATACAGACACTTCATACTATAATAAATGGAGAAAAACTAAGTATAATAACTGCACAGATCAAAAATAATGGAAAATTGATTCTTGATTTCTTTTGTCAGTGGCCATAATTATGACATTTCACTCGTTACATTTCAATATAATACAAGAAATAAGAGACTTGGCATTTTCCTTTACGTTTCTGTGAAATCATCAGTGAAATCTATATCATTTACATGTTAACTCAGTAACCGTGTGTATAGTAGCTGACTTTTTGCAATCTTAAAAACTCGATATCACAAGCTGGAATGTCTCCGTTGCCATCTGATGTCTGCAGCTTTTTTTCTTCTTCCTGAAATCCTTGTATATTTGTGAAGGAGGAAAGTCTGGCGAAGGATTAGGGGAGAGCAGCAAACTGCCAAAATCTGCACAGCCTGTCAGAGTTTGGAAAAGAAAGAGACAGGAGAGGGAAAAAATGTCAAGGAGGAGACTGCAAATGAGGCTTGTTTAAATAGGGGGATCGATGGGGATGCAGGAAAAGATGTTGTGTGCATCGATGATAAGTGTCCATGGGCAAACACGGGAGGATAGGTTACGGAGGAGGGATATGGAGTATGTTTGTGCGTGTGTGTGCGTCGGGGGGGATGTTGGCCAGTGAAGATTGTGTGAGAAATGAAGATAGAGAGTATGGCCCATAGGAAGCAACAAAGAGACAATAGTGCCTCTACTATCTTTTTCTGGGCTAGTTTTCCAAATCCCTGGTTGTTTTTTTGGCCTGGAAACAGTTTTTTTAATAGGATAAAAAGAGAGGGCTGCAAACCTTTTTAAAATATCCTATATTTTATATGTTGTAGTTTTTATTTCAAGATTATTCAAATATTGTGTCCGTTTTAGGTAAAATGTGGATGAAGCTTAATGGCTGGCATATTAAGTGGGGAATCTCTACTGGCTCAATAATTATTTTTAGGCGGCTGTCCTTTGTGTTATTTAGTTCCCTGTCCCAGGCCCTCTGTAGGAAGACGTGATTGTTGGGGACAGCCCTTCAGCAGTGGTCCATGTCACACAGCCTTGTGGGGGATGCACTTTTCACCACGAGCCCCATCACACACAGCAGACCAGCCCCAACAACCGTGGTCGTTCTATTTACGATGACCTTCATTTTTTGAGGTATATTATTTATTCGCACCGCTTACTTCCAGCCGGTTGAGCTTATACGCAGCACGGCCGATTTTACATGGACATACATCGTAGAAGAGCCTCGAGAGGAGAAAAAAAAGAAAAAGAGAAGCCTAGTGTATCCCGGCTTCGGTGTAAGCCCTGTTATTCAGCTCCTTTTCTCTTTTGCCACCAGCTCCTATGTGGCTGACCCTGGGCGTATGGATGAGCTACTGAGGGGTTCGGCCACTCATCCAGTCATTTGTCACATGTGATCGCACAGGAAGCTGGATCTGAGAGTAGAAGTCTTTCCCAGGCTTCAACAGCAAATAATTCACTGTTAAGGCACCTACTGCACTTGCTGTGGTATTACTATAATTAAACAGACAGTATGTAACCACGGCAGCTAGGGGTCTCTCAATCAAAACCATCATAAAACAGCTCGTTTGATGATGTCGTGAAGCAGCGTGGGATCATGGGAGTTGCTGTCTTCACCACCATTGCTCAATAAAGTCTACCGGACATCACTCAGCAAAAAATCATGTTCACGGATGATGTAATGTGTTCAAGTATTAGTCACCTGAATGATCATGATCCATTACGAGTGATCAATACCATCGGTAGAAGAAAAAAACAGCTGAATGCACCTGCAAGTTCGACCAGAGATGGAAAACGAAAATCAAATGTCACTTTACCATCGATAAAATTGGGCTTTTCTCTGGGTTTGAACATTGTAGGAAACAGTTTGGAGAATATAAGTCCACGAGACAACAAATATATTACATTGGTCTAGTTGTCTTTTTACATTTAATGATAAATTGATACATATTATATCTTTATGATACATATTTGGGCATTGGATTCAGTGGAAAGATGGAATATTGATTTGTTTCAGGACAAGTAGGGCAGATATTCAGATATCTCCCGAGAGCTGTCAATGCGTGTTTATCAGAAACCTGTGCACTGATGTGTTCACACTGACAATCAGACAGATTAGTTGCCAAAATTGTTTTTTCCCTCTTCAACGGCAGTAGGAGGCGATCTCCTCGGTGTCTCTCGCTGCTTGCCATCTTGTGTTAAAAATAGTCACACGAAGAGTGACACTGAGCCATCATGGCATGTCTTTTTCTGAGATGGGCTCTGCGCTGAGAAAACGGCTGGAACCCTCCTGTCTCTCCATCCGCGGAGAGGAGAGAAATGTTGTTTGTCATCGTTGTCCACCTGGATTGTGTGTTGATCGTGACCCAATCTTGCTTTGTTGTGACTCCGGATGAAAGAAAACAGATGGGAGGGTCTTAATCATTGGAGAGAAAAAAAAAGAAAATCTCAATTTGTCTCCCAGTCAGTTTTATTCTGCTTTACTGGACTGATTGGGGTGTGTGGTGTTTAACGTGTAATGCCGTGTTCTCTGAGATCTGGGTTGGTAACCTCTGTCTGATGTCAGTGTTTTTGTGGAGCGCTGATATTTGAACAATTAGAAGCACATCTGCCAGAAGGTTTTTCCACATCCCCCACTCTTCCCTGTGGTTTTTTTTATCTCAAAAACCCTGTTGCCACTCCCTGTGCTAATGTCTCCAAATGATGTTTCTCTGATGGGAGGATGCTAATCTTGCATCTTCGAACTGTTCTCATCTCTTCTGCGATGTTGATAATTGCCGTTGGGAATTGCCCATTCTGTAGAAATAGGGCCGCTATATCAAAACATAATGCTGCCCGGAGAGGTAACATCACCACCCTTTTAAGGCAATGTTTTCTGAATGAAGATGGAGGCTCTGACAAGTCGCGAAACGCAAGGGTCCTCTCCCCTGTCTGCAGTGGGGGGCTCTTGAGCATGTTGTTCACACGGAGGCACATTCATCTTCTTTTTATCCCAAATTACTCACCGTCTTTGATTCTCACTCCCGGCCTAAATGAAGTGGGTGTGAGGAGGGCGGGAAAGTGGCGGGCTGATGGATCTTATTAGAGGTGTTGCATTGATAATCAGCAGAGAGACAAACATGATGCAGGCTTGAGAGTGGGAGGCGGCGGGGCGGCGGGGCGGGAGAACAATACCAATGTGTCTTTTTTCACAGTGGCAAGGTGCCCTTGAGAGGACAAAGACAGAGACAGGCAGCGAGAGACAGAGAGAGGACGGGAAACGAGATGGAGGAGAGTGTTGAGCTGTCATAGCTGTAGCTGTGATGTCACTTTGGTTTATCTCCATCAGTGCGTCCGACTGACCAGAGAGGCGATTCCACATGTGTGAGCTGAGTGAAACTCCATGTTTACGCAGGGATAAACGTTTGCAGCACTCTCCCCCCCCCCCCACACTCCCTCTCATCTCCACTCCTTGCCTGCCGTCCTCGGACCTCCATTTAGGAAGTGAGAAAGTACACATCTTTATTTATAAATCATGGAAGTCCCATATCTTCCACTTGGCCAATTCATTTGCCTTTTTCTGTCCCTCTCGGTTTCTTCTGTCAGTTATTATAGAATATTTCCCTCTCTACGATCCATGCAAATTTTTCATTGAAGTTGTTGTCTTGTTTTTCTTTAAGAGTGGGCATGAATAGTCTACATGCAACGCACAGCTGGGCAGCTCCACATAATTAAATATTACTCAGCCTTTTCACAGGCCCTTAAAAAAATCTAAAATTCAATAATCTGAATAGAAGGTCTTAAAAATCCTTAAATATCTGAAAATGTGACGCACTATTTCTTAAATATGTATATATAATGTATATATGTATGTATATGTAATATATGTTAATTGAATATGAACATATATATATATATATATATATATCTTATATTCACATTTAAGTGATTTGTGTCATTTTTTGATTGGTAGGATCACAAAGATGAGCATTATTTTCCCCGGTCTTAAAAGCACTGCTTAAATGCTGTTTGAAAGTTCTACATTAATACTTCAACTGACAATTTATAAAACAATATCAGGTAGAATAGAAAAGTTAATACCCACAATGCTTTGAAACACCATTTAGGCTTTTATGTAGGGAAATATCATTCACCGGAAACATAACTGTATCATATAGAATTGATTGAATCAAATTTTGTAATAACTCACTGCCGATGGGTTAATGAGTCTTGTGGGAATGATGGAAGTGAGCATCGTCACTGAAGGATATTCTCACCTCTCTCGTGTGTCCGCGGCGCCAACAAGCTCCCGTGAGGCGAACTTTTCTGAGCTTGGAAGTTGAGACGTGGTGATGTGGGATCAGGGAGGAAGGAGAAGCATTTGGTATTTGTACAGAAGGTATTATACACACCCTGGTACACTGCATGCTAGAGGAAACACCCTGAGCCTGTGAGCTCGGCCTTATTAGATGCAGGCGTAGAGCGATGTTGGTTACAGCTGGCGTGCAGACTTTATGTAATCGCACAGCCCGAGACATGTCAAGCAGCTGCACACACAGGAACACGCACACACACACACACACACACACACACACACACACACACACACACACACACACGCACACACAAACAGAAATGTACCTTCAAACTACTATTTTTCAGTAACAGGTATGCGATCTTTGTGAAACACTACAATCATTTATGGCAGAGATCATTCCTGTCTGATAAAATCCTCTCAATTGTCACAAGCTCTGTTATTATCCAGCTAAACACAGCTACTCTTCTTACCGCCTGAAAAGTTGACATCTACATGATCACCCAGCAAAAAATGTCACAGTCACCCACTGATGGTGATTTACCTCTTCTCAATAAAAAAAAAAGACCAGACGTAAAAGCTGAGACACCAAACCGAAATGGAAATGAAAATTTTCACACGATGTGATCACATACAAAGTCACTCGCGCCGGACGACGTCATTCGATTCACTTGCTCAAGTTGAAATATTTGAACTCCAGAAAAAAACAACTGACAGAAACAGCCCAGAGACAGGTCCCTGCACCGACCCAAGCTGGCAGGTCATCAAACCGGCCACTGATTGGCCTCAGGTAGCGAGGGGAAGCGACACTGATCCAGAAGCAGCTGCAGAGTCATGCCTGCAGTAAGACCATAAACTCTGTGTTTACTTTAACGGTCGTTGTATTGAGCGGCACCTGTTTTTTTTTAAAGGTTTTTATGGAACAGAGGGGAACAAGTCAAGTCGGCTTTATTTGTATTGCCCCAAATCATAACAGAAGTCTACTCGGGGGTCTCAGACCATACAGTGTAATATTATTTACAGGGAACCAGTATTCTCCCATGAGGAAGAGCTCGGCGACAGCGCCACGGGAAAAAACTTTATTTTAATGGATAGAAAACTTGAGCGAAGCCTGGGTTAAGGTGCGGGGGTGAGGGCGGTCGAGACGGAGATAGAGACAGAGAGAGAGAGAGAGAGAGGAAGATTGGGGTGAGGATGGGGTGCTGAGCAGGAAGAAGGATCATGGCAAAAATGCAGGTCCCAAAGATGTAAAATCATAATAATCAGGCTAATTGTAATGAATGAGACAATAATAGGACTAGTTATAGAAAATCTATAAAATTCATATGTCTAGAAATTATTATAATTGTAATAGAATGAATTTATATATCGCCTTTTAAGAGACCCATGAATGCTTTACATGTGTCAGTCGGGACAATGATAGAAAAGAAAAAAAGTCATTTGCACGAAACAGGATAGAAATAAACACAAATTAACTAAGGACAGAAGCCTATGTGAACAGGTGGCGTATTAAACCTAATAATAACTATGATAATGAAAAAGAGCATATGTGCTGCGTCTCACATGTGAGCTCAGTCAGTTACACATGAAAAAGTGGGGCTATCTTATACTTGTGGACAACACACAACTGTCAGTGCATATTTAACACGGTTTCTTTGTGTGTCTCTGTTGTGCTGCTTCCCTTCCTCTTTCTCTCTCTCTCTCTCCTCCAGTCTCCCTCTATTTTTACTCTTTCCTCCAGAGGAGATTAGAATACCAGTAGTCATGGGAGACTTGTTACCTGGGTTTAACTCGACTGGCTGCGATATTGATTTTTGATGATGGCTCCTTAAAACACTAATCCACCGGTAACAGCTGATTCTCTTAAGATGTTAACGTAGGATTAGAAACACCAGTGGGCCGTGTTCTTTACCTTCACTGTATTTTATTGGAATACACAAATTAAAAAATAACATTGTTTTTAAGCTTTTTATTTTTATTCTCCTTTTTATTTTTAAAAGTCTTTACACAAACGCGTGTGTTGTAAAATATATTATTTCGGTGCCAGAATCTTATATAAAAGATATTTTAACAGTGAAAATGTATATTATTAATTATTTCTTTTAATGATCTGTTTAAGCTTTTCGACAGAGAGTCATATATTGATAATACATTTTGTGTCATTTTTAAAGAGAGAAATAACTGAGTCATGACTATTCCTCAATTAACAATTCATTTGAAGCCTGCTTTACATTTAGAAACGTACTTTTTATTTTTAGGCCCAACCAGCCGTGTCTGTTATTGTTCCAGTATATGAAAACAGGTCTCGCCTTCGATGTCAAGCCTTAGAGAGAAATACCATCCATGTGTTTATCCTAGCTACACATAAGTGCCTTAAGGAGGTTGTGTGCTTTTAAAATAATGGAGCAGAGTGTTATCTTAAACGTTTCAGTGTTTCATGGTACGAGCTGGTCTGCTTGATTAGAATGATTCAGTCTCAATCATAAACGTTTGGCCTTTTCTCCCCCTCCTCTTGAGCACATACAGAATGATACAGCAGATAAGTCAAAGGCACTTAAATCGCTATTAAGGTTGATTAATGGGCCTTGTGACATTTGTGCGCGGCTGCTTGTCAACAACGTCTTCCAACGCTGGTGGGTGAAAATGTGTGGGCCGAATGATCACGGCCATCGATTCCCGTCCGCGTCACCCCCCCCCCCCCCCCCCCCCCCCCCGGATGTCTCCACAAGTTGCCCATTATAGCTGAAATGTGAGAGCATATGTGTTTGACTCCGCCGAGTGTGACTGTGAGTTTTCCCTTCTTATTTTTTTTCTGCGGGGAAGAATCCGGCGCCTCCTGAGTCAGTGGAGCGTGACGCATGTGCACGGAAGCTCGTTGTGCCTCTGCACCGACACGAACGTTGCGACACCCTGCTCTGCAAATGTCAGTCGCGTCCAATTAAATGGTCGAGTGATGCCAGTGCCCACGAGGGAATCCCCCCCCCCCCCCCCTCCCCCCAATAAAGTTATTTGTTTGTTTCCTTTTTTGTTTCCCCGTGTTCCCTTTCTTTTCCAGAGACACTTGTTGTGTTGTTGGGATTTTGCCCTCAGAGTGGAAACAGTGACAGATCCGACCCGGGCGCCGTTACACAGTACCAGCCTTTCATGCTGCACTAGCCTCATCGTGTCTCTTGGGTCACGTCTGAGCTTGTTATTCATTTGCAAGCACTTTTGACCACCTACACATCGGCTATATTTACAACAGTGTCAGTCTGTAGTCTGCGGTGTTGACTTCACTTTGATTATTGGTTGCTGTACTCGCTGTACTCGCACCCACGTTATCCTGCTCCGGTCGCGGTCATGAAATACATCCGTGCTGCTCAGGAGCAACCTATGGTGACGGAGTTTTAGACGCGGCAGCTTGATGATAGATTGGTGAGCATCGTGCACACCAGCTCAGTTATTTTCCATTACTGTTTTGTCTGTGTGGCAGTCGACAATAAAAAAAAGAACACTGCTGTTACTTCTGTCTTTCGTTGCCTTGGAGATGGAGCTAAAAATTAGCTTATTTGCCTCTCCAGAGTCTCACGGCACAAAATTACAGTAGGAGTATGATACTTGGTTTACCCTGAAGAAACCTTTATCACTCTGAAGTATCTCTCACATCATAAAACTTTATTTTGTAATATATATTCACTGCGAGGGATGTCTGGCACTGTATAAAAGCCGTAAAAAGCCAGGTCAGTTACTTTGACTGTATGTGATGTGATATTTGCACAGCAAGAAATAATTTCACATCCAGCGCGGTGTTTCTTCTTGGCTGGCAGTGGGAGCAAAGAGGGGTTATTGGATGAGAGAGGGGTGCGTGTAAATCCCTCCTTACCTGCCACAGCCGCTTCCACGTGTTAATTAAGCCAATTTGCAAACCGGCTGCTTGTAGTTATTGTGCCAATGTGACACTCTGAAACTACAGGCGGAAGATAAGGCGGAGGAGACGTGTGCGGGCTTTTCGCCGTGAACTTACATAAATAATCACATAAGGTGCCGCTCGGATCTCCAGGCGGATCCTGCAGATGCCGGCGGCTCAGTCCTGCCCTTTCCCTGTCGGAGGAGGATACACGTTTCACACCCGCACTAAACTCATTAGCCAAAGCCCTTCACACTTTGGCAACGAGGAGACGCTGCAAGAGAATGATTGGAGCTCGGCGTTGAACTGCTTCCTGCCCTGTGAAACGAATACTTCGAAATAGATTCGGAGAGTCGTTAGAAAGAAGACAGGCCTCTATGAAACCATCGGAGGTTTTTAGTTGCCTAAAAGGAATTTGATGTTCACTCCAGCATGTTAACAGTCCCAACCTCTGAAGGCAGCTGCTGTGAAAGGCTGAACGCTACATTGCAGGGGAGTGTCTGGGAGAGGGGCTTGTCCACGGGTCAGTGGGTAATGCCAGGAAAAACATTCAGAGTTTGACTTTTATTCCGGACTTGTTTTCCATTGTTTCTAAGTACTCTCTATATGCAAAGGAAGTTAAGAGGCTACTACTGTCAGTATTTAAGAAACGTAACTATCTGCAACAATTCATTTTCATGACAATGCAGAATAATGAACTGCTGCAGGCGCATGCTCCTTTAAAACTTGATGAATTCACACAGAGGCTAATTCTGTGCGAACGTGTGCAATGAGCCGACCGTGGCCCACATTAAGTGGTCAAACCCAGTTGGATTTTTCAGGCTGACTTATGAAAGGTTTGATAATTGACAGTGTAAAGGCCACGCTGTTCTCAGCTCGGAGATGCTCGAACACCTTGGGACGTATTAGCTCTCTGCCATAATTCCATGTTTTAGCTAAATGAGGGAATCAGCACTGTGTTTTTTCTTTAAGCATCACTGCAGTTAGAGGTCTGTGGACACTGGGTCATATTAAACGGGAAAATCCCTGTTTGAGCTGCTGTGGAAATTGCATGAGCACGGAAAAAACTGGAACAGGAATATAATAGTGATATGAAACCAATGCAAACACCTTACAAACCTTATAAACTTGAAATTCGATTCCTTCATATTCTATTGAAGAAATTCCTATCATGGATAAAATATGGCAATTACCTCAGAAGGTCACTTTTTTTTTGCTGGATTTGCAAAAAAACAATCCACCATTTTCCTTGATGTTGTGTGGAGGGGGGAGGCGTTTTAAAGTGAATCTAGGATTATTGTTTTTTCACTTTCACATTGCAAGAAGGTGTTTTTTCTAAAATCACAGACATGAGCACTTTATCACTGGTCAAAAACACCTAGCCACTAACATGTCTGGATACGATCGACATTCACTCCCTGGTCAAATGGCTCTGCTGCAGACGTGGGTTTTGATCGGCGGTGATCGAAATGTGAAACCTCGGGGGAACGTGGGTGAGACTGTGCCTCAATTTGTGACGTCGAGCGTGACGCACCGGGGAAACAAGCAGAGGCAAACTCCTGCTGGCAATGGGAACCGCGTCAATCACACCCTTTTTTGGTATACCTTGTAATTTGGATGGAAAAGAGGTAAGTGTGTCTCTGTTGCAGATCTAAATGAAAACCTGGACCCAGTTGATTAAAAATATTTTTGCTGGGGGCTTGATTTCTTCCAGTTGTTTCGTGGTGAAAAAATAGGAAAAGAATCCGGCAACAGGCGCCGATGAGTTTAGCTGAAATAATGCCAGTGCAGGAAGGTAAACATGTTTTTTGACACATCTTTCACTGTTTTGGATATGAAGGATCTTTGGAGTGGATCCAGATCTGTTACTGTAATGCACGAAAAGAAGCCAGGCACATTTTGGGAAGTTATATCTACAGTGCCTTGCATAAGTATTCACCCCCCTTGGACTTTTTCCCATTATGTACTGTTACTAACTGGAATTCAAATAAACTTAAATAAACTTTTTCCCGTTTGATCAACAAAACATGCATAGTACTTTGGAGGTGCAAAATAAATTTTATTGTGACACAAACAATAATGAGAACAAAAAAGTTGACATCTGTTGGGTGCATAAGTATTCACCCCCCTGTGTCAATACTTGGTAGAACCCCCTTTCGCTGCAATTACAGCTGCAAGTCTTTTGGGGTATGTCTCTACCAGCTTTGCACATCTAGAGATGGAAAGGTTTGTCCATTCTTCTTGGCAAAAAAGATGAAGCTCAGTCAGATTGGATGGAGACCGTCTGTGAACCGCAATCTTCTAGTCTTGCCATAGATTCTCTATTGGATTGAGGTCTGGGCTTTGACTGGGCCATTTTAAGACATTAACATTCTTTAATCCAAACCATTCCTTTGTAGCTCTGGCTGTATGTTTAGGGTCATTGTCCTGCTGGAAGATGAACCTCCGCCCCAGTCTCAAGTCTTTTGCAGACTGCATCAGATTTTCTTCAAGGATTTCCCTGTATTTGGCTCCATCCATCTTTCCCTCTATTCTGACCAGTTTCCCTGTACCTGCTGAAGAGAAGCATCCCCACAGCATGATGCTACCACCACCATGTTTCACTGTTGGGATGGTGTGCTCAGGGTGATGGGCAGTGTTGGGTTTTCGCCACACATAGCGTTTTGCATTGAGGCCAACAAGTTCAATTTTGGTCTCATCTGACCAGAGCACCTTCTTCCACATGTTTGCTGTGTCTCCCACATGGCTTCTGGCAAACTCCAAACGGGATTTTTTATGGATCCCTTTCAACAATGGCTTTCTTCTTGCCACTCTTCCATAAAGGCCAGATTGGTGGAGTAGACGACTAATATTTGTCTTGTGGACAGATTCTCCCACCTCAGCTGTGGATCTCTGCAACTCCTCCAGAGTAACCATGGGCCTCCTGGTTGCTTCTCTGATTAATTTTCTCCTTGTCCGACTCTTCAGTTTGGGTGGACGGCCTCCTCTTGGTAGGTTTGCGGTTGTGCCATATTCTTTCCATTTTCTTATGATGGATTTTATGGTGCTCAGAGAGATGTTCAAAGCTCTGGATATTTTTTTATAACCTAACCCTGCTTCATATTTCTCCACAACTTTATCCCTGACCTGTTTGGTGTGCTCCTTGGTCTTCATGATGCTGTTTGTTCAGTAATGATCTCCAACAAACTCTGAGTCCGTCACAGAACAGGTGTATTTATACTGAGATTAAATTGCAGACAGGTGGACCCTATTTACTAATTATGTGACTTGCAAATGTGACTTGTGAATGCAATTGGTCGCACCAGATCTTTGTTAGGGGTTTCACAGTAAAGGGGGTGAATACATATGCACTCAACACTTTTCAGATTTTTATTTGTAAATAATTGTGAAATCCATGTAATATTTCCCCCCACTTCCAAATGATGCACTATTTTGTGTTGGTCCATTACATAAACTCACGATGAAATAAATTTTAATCTGTGGTTATACCATGACAAAATGTAGAAAAGTCCAAAGGGGGTGAATACTTATGCAAGGCACTGTATGTGTGTGTGTAAATTTGTGTGTAAGGGGACTTTAATTTGGCCTTGCGCTCGACTGACTGATCTTAATTCCATGACATTATATTATACTCACATATCACACCTATGTGTCCTACTGTAATCTCATATATGTAAATTTGTAAAGAACAATTACATACAGAGTATATATCTAAGCAGTTTATGCAAAATACTTCCACAGAACAATTATACTTCTAAAAATAACTGCTTAATAATGAAGAGGAAAATGTTTCATAAAAGGAACTTTGGTGGCTATCAATAATAAAGTGAAATAGCCTCTGCTCAACGCTCAGATTTGTGTCTTTTACAACCCTGTAGGTGGAAGAGAAACAATGAGCTCGTAACTTCTACTTCTCACCAGACTGTATCGTCAGGTCGGCAAGAAGCAGAAGTTACGAGCTCTCGGCTCGGCAGCTGAACACAACAGTAAATGAGTCAGTTGAGGCGAGGGAGCGGGGAATCACAGGGAAAGGGTTGCGGGTGGCGCCAAAACCATAAAACAAGCAAAGCAAAATCTACTTCCTAATCCCACCAAATTCCTCTGACTCTCTCCAGCGGCTGACATAAAAGAAAGTAACACAAAGACTTCCTGCACCGCTCCTATCTGACAAGACAAGCCAGTCTCCGGCCGCCGTCCTTAAGACCAAGTGTTCAGTAGTGGATCAGTAGAAAAGATTAAAGGATACCAGTTATTTCACATGTTTACGACTGATCATCATTCATCTTAAATTTCTTTTTGATGATGTTCCAGATGTTCTTTGGCCGCACACTCATCATGGCTTCCGTCGTTGCGGCCGAGACACGATTGAAGAAAACCACATTAGGTCCAACTTCGAGATTACAAAGCAATGACTTGTTACAACAAGCTGAAGAAGACAAATGCAGCAAGTCCCTGAGGGGTTAGGAAGTGTCCGTCAACTGTCGATGTGTGTTTCATCCCCGAGCCGGTCCTGTCCTCCATCAGCTCGACTCCCTTCAAAGTGTCAAGTCAGTAAAAAGTTGGTGGAGACAGTGGAGAGTTTACTGAGTGAGTGCAGCTGGAGCCTCAGGAAGTTTACTAAATTGTTTTTTTGTTTTTTTTTATTCTTTGCTCTTCCAAAGATTTGTTGTAGCATAAAAAGGAGAAATTAAAAAGAGCTCAAGGATCGAATCAATGTTATTATTGACTGTAGATATTTGACATCAGCTGAAGAAACTTTTAGCAAAATGAATGTCAAGGAGCTGATTTATAAATCATTTATTCAAGCATTGCAATTTCTGGCTCTGCTATAAACCTATTAAAGACGCTTTTAAATATTTTATTTCATGGCTGTATTATATCCTGATTTTATGTGCATTGACAATGTACACCAACTATCTGTATCTTCTGCTGTCAGTGTTTCAGCACTCACAAGATTTTCCAAGCAACAAATGGCACTTATCATAATTTTTTCTTGATGCATAGGAACACAACATAATTCACCGTCACACCTCCTAAACTTATTTGGTTAACATTTTTGTAACAGTCCAAACATCATATTCACTGAATTTGAAAGTTACCAAGATAATAAAAGGATCACTCTATTCAACAAAAACAGCTGAACATAGAGACTCGAGGTCCTTTCAATCGCTGTGTTTGGCCTCATCTGAAACCTCAATAGATGTAAGCACTGAGCAAGTGTGTGTATTATTCCCATCTATTTTTAGTGGAGCGTATCCTCGGCCTTATTTGTAGATCGTCGAGTGTTCAGAACCTTCAGCCTTGAGAACAGCAAGGGGTTCATCTACGTTAGCAAGAACTGAGAGCTTTTATGCTTTGTTTGCATTTATGTTTTATTGTACAACTAGCATGTCTCTCAGTAGAGCTCATTCCTCCGCTCAGGTCCAACAGTCCACTTATGAAACCAAGTTTAAATTCACTAGATCTGGATATTTATTTGGATCTGACTCAAATATATGTCCCCTAAACATGTCTGAATTTTTTCATCAAGAATTAATGAATAATCAGAGAATTCACCAATTTTTTTTAATAACACCCAATATCCCAATGCCAAAGAAATAATATGGTCCCACACCCCCTGTCCCAGAGCCATACTGAAATGGAATGGCTCTACCCTGATCCATACCACATCCTTCTACCAAGTTTTGTGGAAATTAGTACTTTTTTACAAACTAACAGACAAATGCAGGTGATTCTGGTTGATTAGGTATTGGGGAAGGTGGATACAATTGTATGGATTGGCTGTAACAGCTGGGGGGATGTGTTATTTCTCACGGAGGCAGTTCTGTCTAATCAGTAATCTAGGCACAAATTCATCTTGATCAGCAGAGATTTTATGCAGATGTCCCGGCAATTTGTCTGTTTTTTATGTTACATCCTGTTACATAAACGGCTATCAGACTTCAGAAACTGCGCTGTGTTGCTTATCAAGGGGTTCAAAGTCTAAAAATGTTTATCGTGGTGGGACATCAATTCTGACGGCGGCACTGTGTGGTTCGGGGTGAGATGGGGCTTTTGATACGACGGCAGATGATATAAATAAACCCACGGCTGCTGCTGATGCTCTGATGGTTTTAATTTGCTTGTTTGTTGTTTTACAGAAATGCTCAAATGTGTGAGAAATTATCATGATGCCGTTTGGAGACGCCAGCATCAGTCTAGGATAATTGTTGGATTGAAAGAAATCCCATAATTACACGTCTGTGAATACTCATTCCGTTATGGCCTGATAGACATTAGTCTGTTTGATGTTTTACACTGACAGACGGCAGAATAACGGGGATGTGGGAGCTGCTCACTAAAGTACATGGGCATAGCTCCTCTGTCCACTTCCTGCATGGAGCAGTTTAATACTGCGAGCAGTTTGAATTGCTCCTTTATTGACTTCGGGTTATTCTTTTCCTAATCGGATATCAAAAGATACATTTTTTTAGCAACTTAATTGTTTGCTCTTGTTGTTAAAAGAATGAATACAAAAAAGACCTGAAGCTTATCAGTAAACAGTAATGAGATTGTATGTAAGGCACCTTTACACCTACCTTGTTTGGCCTCCGGACTTTTTCAATTTAGCCCGAAATAAAATATCAAAGAATCTTAGCCTGGACCAAAATCAGTCTGACCAAGAGAAGAGGTCTAGGTACAAATCAAATTAAACCATGGTACTGATCGTCTGCAGTGTAAAAAATCTGTTGGATAGTTCAGACTTGCGGGAAGTTGAGACAGCATTAAGTAATAGAAGAAGAAGTAAAAGGAAGTTGCTTGCAGGATTGGTTGTAGTCTTTCCCTGACAATATACAGTTTGAACAATGAGGACGTTCCTTTTACTGCTAGCGATACCATGATGATGTGACAGTGGCGATGGAATTGATTAAGTGAAATGGTTGATTCATTTTCTGCATTCAAACGGAAATAGTATTCTATGCACCTTTTCAAAAACGTCAGCAAATATACGATACGATATATCAATCAATGTCAAGTATAGTTAGACACAGCCTGCTGAGGTGATGACGACAGGACGTTACTATGTCGTACACAAGTCTTTAGTGGGCTTCCTAAATTGCAATGTGAATCCAAAACTAACTGGATCAAATGTAATGCAACAAAGACATGAACCTGGGCTCAGACTTTCAGGTGTTAACCCATTAGTCTGGAAGCAGACACGGACCCATTACAGACACTGTATCACACTCGACAGCACTTTCTCAGGTGGCTCCTCCATTTGTCAGGAGCAGAGGAGGAGAGGTTGAAAAAAAAGTTTAACATTTTAGTAAATACAATATTTGCCAAGATATTTTGCCAAACGCGAGAGAATAACACTATCCCCGTGTTCACTCATCATTAAGCTTTAATCTGTACAACAACTTGAAAAAGACTAAACTAGTCATCGCCATTACACTGAGTATACAAATCATGTAACATTTTGGAATATATTCGTGAACTTCAGATGTTCTGGGAGTCTGGCTGCTTCATTTCGAAGAAACGTTGAGCTTGTCCTTTAATGTGTGTCAGGCTGCCATCCCGCAGAATATATTTCCAAAGCGAAGACACGGCATCTCATGCAGTGAGAGGAATAACCGTGTGAGAAACATTGAAGGATGGAGAAGAGCGGGCGGGAGAGACTTGGGGGGGGGGGAAGAGAAATGGGGAGGCCTGCCTTAGCTAGTGGGGAAAGCCTTCAAGTGAGACAGTAATCTGGGTAATATGTCAGGCTGCTCTCACCCGCGGGAGCTTGACGGTTTCCCAATTAAGCCTGGGTGCAAAGGCGGTTTTCCCCCCTAATTGTTGAACGTGTAGTCTGAACGTCTGAGCAGCATGACCTGCACACGTGTTCTGAAGATCACAGCGTGGTGATTGACACGGACTAACCCCCGCGGGCTGGACCACGCCACAAACTTGATCAGACTCCTGTTCAGCACCCGTACATGAAAAAAGAAGGACCTGTGGATGTGATAGAAATGAGGAGCTGCGGAGGAAGGAGGAGGAGGAGGAGGAGCAGGAGGAGGAGGATAATGAAGCTGTTATCAATACGGGAGGTTATCAGACATGAGTAGTTTTGAAGGATTCAATTTATCTTCATTATGGCTCTAAACCCGTCATTCATATATCAGTTGCGTCCCTGATATTGACCATATTGGCCAATTCTAATAGACAGTGAGGAATCTGCCTTATCTGACTCATTCAGGGTAATAAAATCCTTTCGTCCACTCCTCTAAGTCCTGCAGTGTGTTCAAACACTGTAAGTCTCACGGAACAGAAATGTCCAGTTTTGAGCCGTCCTCCGTCTTCACCAGTCCTCCGTCTGAGTGGCTGATCACTGCTGAGTCTTACCGTGTTTGGCCAGCTTAATGAAATCTTGATTTCCCAAACTGCCTCTCGATATGTTTCTTCTCTCATCTCACTGCCCAAAGTGTGTGTGTGTGTGTGAGTGTGTGGGAGTGAGTGTGTTTGTGTGAGTGTGTGTGTGAGTGTGTGTGTGTGTGTGTGTGTATGTTTGTGTGTGTGAAAGTGTGCCTCAGCCAGTGCCAGGATTTGCCATTTGGTTTTGTTTGTAGAGTGCTCAAAGCCAACTGAACCAACAAGCTGACTGATTAAAATGAAAATGGGCCCCACACTCTTGGCCCCTCTATTTCTGTCTCCTGTTGCCCCACTGCTCGGCTGAAGGGGGGCCTAGCTACATGCGTCGGCCTCTACATACATTCTCCACGATTGATAAACCTCAATATCTGCAGCACTGCCACATGAAATAGAAACTTAATAAAATATAAGAGTTGTGCGAATGTCCCTGTGTAGAGAAGCGCCACGGGTTTGGGGATTTGAGCTCTGCACCGCAGCCAAGATTTGATTGCAGAAAAATGGGCAGACCTTGCAAACCCAAGCATGCAGAAGTCCCATCCTCATCACCTGTGCACTTAATTATGCAACTGATCGGAGGTTTCCTACAGGTTAATTATATAATATGAGTCATTAAAGAAATAAAAAATTGTCAGAAGAAGCAGCTGGCGAGTGGTCCCACATATAACGGAGTCAGGAGAGAGTAATTAATGGAAAAGAATGATTTATGGAGAGAATAATTTATGGATTAAACTATCCCCAGTTTGTCTCTCACTGTCATCATTTTTATATATGTAGCGATGGCTACATTGAAATCGGTTGTAAGTGGATCAACTTTTCTTTTTGGACAGCAGAGAGGCAGTGATGGCAGACAGAACTCGGGACTTTACATGCCGTGTTTCCACATGTCCTCACCATGCTAGAACCACAAGATGTAGGCCGACAATTGGCAGAGTGGCCATTTCAGTCGCATTCAAGTAACTTTGGGAGGCTGACTCATTACAGTGACTCATGTACTGAGAGTGTCCATAGAAGAATGAGTAATCCATGTGTTTTTCTCTCTATCTCTCCACGCCGGTGACGGCAAGTTGCTGGAGACATTTTATTTTCTGGTTTTCCTTCTCATTCGCGAACATGATATCTCAAGAACCCCACCAGGGAGTTTCTACAGCGTTAGAAAAAATGTTCAGTCGGACTCATTGATGAACAGATTGTTTTTTTGTGGTCAAAGGCTAAATATAAAAGGTCAAAAGCTATCTGGTAAACTCAACATCTCAGAAATACCCTTAGAGAATTTCTTCAAATTTAGAACAACGCTTACTTCGAATCTAAGATTAATCTGTTTAGATTTTGATGATCTGAGGTCAAGGCCATATTGACCTCTTGTTACATCTGGCACTGTCACTCATTTGTGGTCAATGGTCAAGGTCAATGTGACCTCACAAGCCCCTCTTTTGGCTTGTGAACGCATTAACTATAGATGACCTCAAGAGAATCCGTTGAAATTTGGCCAATTAGATTTGGGCGGCCTAGGTCAAAGGCTAAGGTTGTGGTGGCCTCACAAAATACATTTTGGCCTCTTGAACATAATATCGCAAGTCTACCTTTAGGGAATTTCTCAAAATGTTGATAAACTGATTCGATTTCAGTAGTCTAAGGTCGAAGGTAGTGCTGGGTATTTAACCGACTTCATCTTGCTGATGTCTGTTAATTCAGTTGATACTTTCCCAAATGCTAAATAAATGTGATGGTCAGTTTGTGTGAAGTGCGCCAGACACACACACACACACACACACACACACACACACACACACACAGAGAGAGAAGCTCTTCCCGCAGATTATGACAGTGTTTAAACTTCATTTTACAGAAGAAGGGAGCCCCCGTTTATTCCCGAACATAAATATGAATTTAGCAGTTTTTTTTATAGATCACTTCTATGTGTGCGTGATTAGAAAAGAGCAGAGGAGCAGCGATGCTTGTTAACTGGCACCAGGTGATGCGCCGCCTGCAGGGGCGGGTAACATTTCCGTTCATTTATCCTGATCGAGGTAAGACTTTGTAAAAATCATGATAATAATTTGATGTCATATTGCCAAGCTCTAGTCACAGGTCATATGATTTTGGTAAAGTAATGTCTGGAGACTGAAATCGCACTGGGCGGTGGAGGCTCACAACCAAAGGGCGGTAATTCTTGTAGATTATATTACACATGACTTTTGTGGATCTAAACTTCAGTTTGACGCCTGAATAAACAAAAGAATATGGCGTCAGATGCTTTGACTTTTTCAACGACATTTGGCTCAGTCGGTAAAAGGATTGCAATTGGCTGAGCCTGCATCACAATGCAGAGCACTTGATCGGTGGTGTCGGACTCCACACACACCTAAAGCCTGAAACATGCTTCTGCGACTGCGTCTGTGTCTTTTCACGCCGCTGTGGCGCCAGACTCGTTGTCATTCATGCTTCCCCAACCGTTGCGCATCTTACAAAGCAATTCCGCGCCAGAACACTAGGCGGAGTAATGCTTTTTGTCGAAGCCTGAGAGACGCCTTCTTTCTTCTTCATCGATTGTTTCTTTACATAGCTACTGCGGCACCTTGTAGCCTTTTTCAGGCGGACAAATACGCCAGTCAGTGACGGGTTATACAAGTGGACATACTTTCGGATCTCTTCTGCCAAACGCTCTTCTATTTGGTCCATATTCGTTCTTCTAAATCTCCCGTTGTTTCTGCCTGTATTATGGGGCATGAAACCGGAAATGCAGCTCCAGAAGGGATGTAGAGCAGACCAATCACAGCCTTGCGGGCTGAGTGAGCTTGCGGAGCTTTGCCGTAAATTTTAGAAAAGAGGGTCGACACCCGTCAGCACGTAAGAAGGGATACATAAGCACGTAAGGGACCCGGAAGGGCTCTTGCGCTTACGGGCCCGTGAAAACGCAGAAGCATGTTTCAGGCTTAAGACCACACCGTTTGGCTGTGAAACAAAAGGGCAACGTTTACACGTCATTGCTGAGTAGACGTGTGTACGTCAGTGATTTAATCTGGCTCCACCTCGCCGGCTCTGCGGGAGCACAGAACAGGAGAGTCAAAGGAGGGAAGGATGAAAAAAACAAACATTTAATCTATATTTTCTTTTTTTACTCAAACGTCCTTCTGATCCGGGCTCTATTGGCTTATAGGCACTCAGGTACCTGCTCAGACAATCTGGAAGAGCCTCTTCAATCCTTGCGGGTGCTGCCCTTATGATAGGACAGCAGCCTCCCACTCCTCCACAGTGACAGCAGACGATAGCATGGACAGCTTCATCAGACAAAGTTGTGTGCTTCCTGCCACAGTCGACTGCACTGGCTGCCGGCTGCTGTATGTGCAATGGAGCCGAGCACACCCCTGCTGGTGTCATGCAACTTTCTCACTCGCTGGCTCCGGTGCAAACTTTTGTCTCCACAAAAATATGCCAATGTCCTGGCAGAGTATTTATCTCTCGACCGTTTTGCTTGCCATCATAACCCCTTCGTTTTTATTTTATTTCATCAGTTACTAACTTAAAATGTTCTATTACCTCTGTCAAGATGTTGTTTGTTTATAAGCAATATTACATAAAAAAAGCAGGACAGATTTTCACGAAACTTGGTGAGGCGATGTGATAAGGGTCAGGCAATTGTGTAATGGGACACTTTTTTCTATTTTTTCAATGTTTTCCGAGGTTCCCTAATAAAAATCTGTTATATTTAAGGAGCCAATATCTATGAGTGTGTGTAATTTTGTTAAGCTTGACTGAAGTTAAGGGGACTGTTCTAGTTTAGTATTTATTTGCTTGGATCTGCCATTGACCATAGTTATCGAGACATACACCTATCCAATATTTTCACCTTTTCCTTAAGCAAAAAAAAATTATTCTTGTTTGAACAAAAGCTGAACCCCCTTAATTGCCTGATAGCTGGGTGGACTGCTGATCCGGGCTGTGACTCACAGCAACGAGAATTAGAAATGCGATGGACAAAATTATCCCTTGTTCACAAAACAGACAAAGACAAACAGCTCCCGAGTTGTGATCGGGGACAAAGCAAACAACATCCCTCTGGTGAATTTAGATTAGCCCTCTCATTGGGAATAAGAGCTTGGTCACACAAACATCTTACCGGCAAAATATTGGAATAAATCATAGTGATCGGAGGATTTGTTTGAGGAGGGAAAAGTAAACTTTGGTGTTTGAGTTTGTGCTGTTACCTGATCATACCACAGTCAGGAAACAGTGAAGACGGGACACTCCATGATGGAGTAAGCTATCATTATAACTATTGCACCATCCAATTTTATACAGGATATCCATTTTCTGTAGAGAGAGAGAAACAATGCCAATAGAACTTTGTATTTTCTCACAAACAAAACAACTGCAGCAAGACCTGCAAGTCATCGCCGCACAACCAAGCCTCCGACACCACCTATTTTGAGAGGAAGCACAAATAGCACGAGCTGTGGCCCCTTTCTGGAGAGTTGTCTGCTCTCGGCTCTCGTCTGTGTTTAATATATCAGGAGTTTAAAGAAACTTTCTCAGCATCATACAGCACATCACATACTGCTCAGACAGACGTAAAGGCAAACAATTAGCTCGCAGTGTGGGATCGTGAGAGAGGCTGCAAATTAGCTGTCGCCGAGGCAGAAGCTTTCCTCCCTCACCCAGTCGAATCGGGCGCACACTGTGAGGTTCGGTGCTCATCGTGATCACAGACCTTAGTGTGATACCACGGGGCACAATGGGTGACATCCTTAGTAATCAGCACCTGCTGCCTGCGACAACAGAGGTATATATCGGCAGATGACATGTCATGTGGTCACACACTGTGTTATGATGTGTGGGTTTGACGGGCGAGGGAACAAAGGTGTGAGACGAGACGTGCGAGAGAGGAGAGCTCAGTGGGACACGGAGAGGCAGTGGCCCTCATGCAGGGCTGGGGGTTTGTGTGAATAGCTAATGACGAACAAAGTCATCCACGATTCCCATATGGGATAGGAAGTCATGGGCGTTAACTAGCACCCTTCCAGATGCACCAAAGCGTGAGTGTCTCCTGTTGGCAAACTGTTACAACACCTCCCACTGATTGTGCAGATTTGGCTTTTAGTGTGTGTGTGTGTGTGTGTGTGTGTGTGTGTGTGTGTGTGTGTGTGTGTGTGTGTGTGTGTGTGTGTGTGTGTGTGTGTGTGTGTGTGTGTGTGTGTGTGTGTGTGTGTGTGTGTGTGTGTGTGTGTGTGGATCAACCTTCCTTATTTAGGCAGACCTTGCCCACTCAGAAGTGTTCATCTTGCGTTTATAGACAACAACACTGCACATGGACAATATGTATTAATTGAGAAAAATAAAAGCTCCGCGCTTCGATTTCAGCTGTTTCCCATACTCTTTATCCATTTCCTCCCCCCCCCCCGCACAGGCGTTCGGTTAAATCCTTCATTATCATTTTCTGCTTACCTCCGGGTTGTCAGATGCAAATTGGTCCTCCCCACTTCTCCACTTTTTCATCAACATCGGAGAAATAGGAACAATGTCTCCCACAAGGTAACGCTGTTTGTCTTCGAAACATAGAAATCAATCTGCACCGCATTACTGCATTGTCCACTTATGTAGAAGGGGCTGCAATATCTGATCGCCTCGGCAAGCTTTGACCCCTTTGTTAGAGTGTATCTCTGGTGGAGATGAAGCAGCACACTGTCCTTGAGCCATTTGAGTAAACAACAGTACGGATGAGGAAATGTCTTTCTCTTCTGTATTTGTTAGAAGTTCTAAACAGAGGTTTTTTACCTCTTGTATATATTTAAAAAAAAACACCTTTCTTCCCTCAAATCTGTTAAGCTGTTTCTCATCTTCTGAAATATACAGCTGATGGCAAAATAACTACACCTCTGTAGGGGTTTGTAGTGTAGGAGACGAGCTGCGGAGAACACCTCATCGGTTCTGACAAATTATTCTTGAGGGACCCGGTGATGCATGAAGAAATGATCTGTAAGAGAATAATATCTATACTTTAAATACACAACGAGGAATTCAACTCGAATGTTAAATCTCCTTTACAATGAGGGACTTGTTTTATTCTTACTCATTCATTCATAGTAAATATGTGTCCCAGTTAGTTTCCCTTAACCACGCAATATTTAGATTTGAGGTACTCTGAATGTGTATTTCCGCTATACTGTGCTGATTCAATACACTGAGCGGTGTTTACTAGAAGCCTGTGTGCTCGCATTTTTCTATGGCTCAGTAAGTTCTCTGCAATTATTCAACTCATGCTGTATAAACTGCTCACTGACAAACAAACGAGATGCATCTCCTCTCATGTGAGCCTTTGCCGAAGTTCACGGGCTGCGGCTGAATCTCGTCTCAGACAGTCGGGCTCAAGTCAAAGTGTATTGCAGATGTGTCCAATGTGTTAGGAACCTGGAGGTGAATTCTGTGAGGGAGTGTTTTGGAAGATGGATAATGATTAATAGTTGAGTATAGTATAGTCCTACAAATGTTAACAAGTTGTAATGTGTCATCAAATCTGAGCTGTCCTTGCAAAAAGGTGCATTAAAAGGCCCAATCCCATGGGAGGCGAAATGAAATCACGTGATAAAAATCAAGGTTATTGTGAAGTGACCATTATTCATTGAAATTATATTAAACCAAGATATTATAATCATTATCGTAATTTTTAAATCCTTATTCATGGAAAGAATACAACATTTGTTGGTCTCTCTCCCAGCTTGCCGATGATTTGCAAGGCATTCTGGGTACCCCTAGGTTTAAAGTGTGGGTATGATGTTTGGAGGGTATGTAGAGCCCTACGCCTTAACCCCTTTATTCATTTTCACCTTTTACCCAAACATCTCCCACCACCATCTTTACCCTCGAGGTACAAACAGTAGAGCACATACCTGAACCAAGGGCTAATCTCATAATATTGAAGAAAGTCTTAAAAATTCCTGGATCTACCTCTTTGTCCAGATCTGCACCAATTTAATTCCAAATAGCGGCTAAAACAAAAAGTGTACCAGCCTATGAAACCACACTTTAACCCACTGGATCCAGATTTCTTGTGTTGGATCAACACCACATTCCACAAACTCATATCAGTCCTATACCACAACCTCCTTGGTAGAGACAACAAAGTGTTTTACAATTTTTTAAGTTTAACCCGTGCCTTCCAAGAAGTTGTTTATGTATTTTGTGCTGATTTTGCAGCACAGTACATGGGGCTTGAACATGCGCGCCTCAACAGCAGCGCTGCTAATTCAAGTGAATCATTCTGCCACGTCTGCCTGTGAAACTGTACCTCGCATCATCAGCATTCATTCTTCAAATGAGATGTGGCCTCAGCTGTTTGACCATTATAGTGATGCTCACGCTGAGAGATGCAGCTGTCAACAGGCCAACTGCAGAAGCCAAGTTCAGTACCAGGTCAACCCTGAAACAATTCACTGTAAAGTGACAGCCGAGTTGTCAATAGCTGCGTTCCAGAGACGCATTACGGGGAATCATTAAAGGGAGACTCGGCAAATGTCATATTAGAGATCCTTGTGTTCAAAATGAATCGCAGTGTTGTTGTTGTTGTTTTTATTGTTGCTCTCGTGGATCCACAGTGTCACCTTGGCTTTCTATTTTTGGACCACAATGAAATGCATTGACTTCGACTGGCGAGTTAAATGATGTAAAATTGATGAATAAGACCAAGGCAGACTGTACTGTTCCCTCTCTGCTGAATGATTTTACATCACTGTGTTGTTGTTTTTTGATCACAGACTGTAGAGCCCAGAAACGAACGCGTCCACATATTGTGGAGTGTTAATGAATACCCAGCCGTCCCTTGTGTTTGTGCTTGAATTGTAGGAAATGGGGCCAGCTCTCTCTCTCAGCAGATTTAGTCTGATTGTCGAGGAAAACATGAATTGAAACCGTCTATAATGGTCACTGCTGAATTTCAAGCGTTGAGCTAATGAATGTTTAATTTGTTAACGCACTCCGCTCTCTATTGATGACACAGTTAATCTCAAAGTAGCACCCATTTTTTTTTTTGCTGAATAGTGATTGTGTTTACTTCCCGTGTGCGTAGCAGTCATTCTAGTGACAGTGCTGTGAAAATTAAGCACCACCACATGCACCAAACTTCAGTTACAGTGGATGTTTCACAATGCTGCATAGATATCGATTTATTGTGAGCTGCCAGGCCTGCGAACGCATAAACATTCTGACTTTTATTCACACTCTCCTGTTTAACACCAAACATATGTTGCCCCTAACACGGACAATGATGCCGGGGCGCCGAAGATAACCAGAAAGCAATCAGCATTGGGGAGCATGTTGTCAACCGGCGAATGATTTATGTCCGATCACGGCTCTGATTTGCCTCTCCACCTGCCAGTCAGCGGCTGGGTGTGTTGTTGTGAAGCAGAGGTGCCGCGCGCGGTTTGATTGGAGTGGCGTGGAGCCGAAACGCACCGGGAAAAAAAGAGAGCCGGTGTCACCTTGTCACTCGCGGGCTCGCCGCCAAAGTGCCGGTGGGGGGCTGGAGCGGGCGTGCTGCCGAGAAGGGGTTTGTGTGTGGAGCACCGTGGTGATGAATCACTGTGCTGCTCGACTCTCTCCTCCGCCCCTCCTCCCCGCGTCTGCACCACACCCCGCCCTCCACCTCACCCCATCACTAACACTGTAATTATCCGCCTGTGGAGGGTGGGACATCTGCAATAACACTGGAGTTTTATCATTTGTCTGTGTGTGCGTTGAAGGAGAGGGTAACTCTCTGAGAAAAGGAGAACGGTGCTGGAGAGGGTATTTAAGGGCTCAATCGGCGATGCTGCTCTGTGTAAGCTAGCATTGTAAGCTAGCGAGTTATTTTCATTAACAATTAAGTTATTGTCAGTGTCCGCTCTGCAACCGGCCGCAGCTGGACTGTTCTTAACGTCTCATCGAGAGGGCTGCTCGGAGGACCCATGTGGTTCCTCTCCAGCTCGCCCTGACCCATTAGAGGCCTTCTCCCACTTACTCAAGATGGAGCAGCTGATCGGGCCGGGTTCATGTGTGGCACATCTGATCTTCGACACTCGAGGTTGAATGCGAAGTCGCCCAAGATCAAGGTCTGCGTGGAAAATAGATGCTCCCTTAGCACCAGCGCTGTCACAACAGCTAGCCAAAGCTGCGTGGTTGGGGAGGGGGGGTGGGTGGAGGTGACCCTGAGGGACTCGGGGGGGGGGGCAGTCTCACTGGCAGCGGCGGCTCCTGGCGATCGGGAGTAATAGAAATGGTTTCAGATGCTTCATCATCCAGCAGCTCCGTGGACATGAGCGCCACTGGTTCACTGTAACACTGTTTTTTTTTAATACTTTTAAACAACACGACTGGTTTTATGGGGGACTGAACATCCATGCAGCCTGGAGAAGAAAAGAAAAAAACATTTACCTACAGGCTGATGGAATTATTCACGTGAATACACTTCAGTCTACATGTTGAAATGTTGTCCAGGTTCCCAGTTCTAGCGTCGCTCCAGGTTTTTCAGGAGGGATGGAGGGATTTTCCCTGTGGTGGGCGGAAAATTGATTTGGAACTTTATAAACTCATTTATTTCATTAAAAATAGTTTACTATAGTTTGTTCACACTCCAACAATGCATCTATATGCAGCACTTTCTCTATCAGACACCCATGTCAAGGATACTCCGGCATGCAGAAAGAAGAGAGGGGGATTGAACTACCAACCTTCTGCTCAGTGGATGACCCACGTTATCTCCTGAGCCTCAGTCGCACAATAGTTTTTCACCATTGATTGAGCAAATTAAGAAAACTGAAGATATCACTCTGATTTCCCGAAAAAAAACGATACTATTGTTTATTACAACTTATGACATTTTACACTCAACAAAATAACAATTTTTACGGTAATCACACAACAATACTATACTATAACAGGAAGTCCTGTAGAAATCGATTCTTCACAGCCATGCAGTCTTTTGTTTGCTTCATGTCTCTGTTGTCGACCGCCATTCCACAACAAACCACAGACTGCCTGCATGTTCTGCAACTCACTCTTTCTTCACTTTCAAGGCTCTTTCTTCTCCTGGTCGAGCCTCAGCAAGGTCACTGAAGTGCAGCGCTAATTATCACCGGAGGGCGCTCTCTCTTCTCCGGGGACTGGGAACCCCTCACCCACCCACTCAGCCTGTGCATTTAGGACCTGGAGCTACTGACTTTGTGTTTGTGTGCGGCCGCGGTCACATGTATGTGTTTGACTGTATTACATATGTAAGTAAGCGTGTTCGTCACCCTGATGAATTTGTGTGTGTGTGTGTGTGTGTGTGTGTGTGTGTGTGTGTGTGTGTGTGTGTGTGTGTGTGTGTGTGTGTGTGTGTGTGTGTGTGTGTGTGTGTGTGTGTGTGTGTGTCTGTGTGTGTGTGTGTGTGTGTGTGTGTGTGTGTGTGTGTGTGTGTGTCCTCATGGTGCTGAGGTCTAGTTAAGCAGTTCTTACGCTTTCCTTTCTTCGTGGACCCCCTCCCCCCTGATTTCTGTGAAATGAGACAATATGATAGGCCGTCCGACATCTCATTTGAAGACTAATTGGGGCATTCGGAGAGTGGGTGCGGGTGTGCGTTGCATTAATGGTTTAATACGTGCTATTTGAGCTGATGAATATCGAGTCACATCTGTGCTGTATGGGCGAGTGAGAACACAGCAAGTGTGTGTGTGTGTACGGCAAATGTTCCATTGAGAATCTGGAGGGAGGAATGTGCACAGCTCAGCTTTTAAAGTCTAACTGTACGAATAGACTGTGTATCACGCTGCAGCATGTTTGCTGACACACGGTGGAATTCTCAGAGACGGGAAAGACACAAAAAAAAATGACGACTGGAGTGTGAAGATGAGATGTGAGGGCGGGAAAAAATCGGAGCCTGTCTTTATGTCTGCCTCCCCTTTCTAACCTGCTCTCACGCAGACGGCCCAAGGTTAAAGGAAGGTTACAAGTTTGATAATAACGTGACGGCTGATTTGAATTCGCGATGCGCTGGGTGTTTTCTCTGGTTAGCGCGTGGGACGTTAATTGAGCTGCCACATGACGGGAGGCGACACTTCATGCCATAAATGTTATCTTCACACACTGACTCTCGTTTCTGGAGGAGCAGCACAAGAGGGGGCTTGACTCCTGTGTCAACATATAGGGAACAAAATGAAAACGAGAGCATGAAAAAGAGAGGGAGAGAAAGAAACCCTTGAAGGGGTAGTGGAAGAGAAGGCCGATCCTTTACATGACCTTGTACACCCACTGGTGCTACCTGGAGCACAAACATTGACATGGCATCCAGAGGATATGGCAATCCGACCCGCGTCAGTCCGCTATCATTCATGGCAGCTCATGGGTTTGATATTTCTAGTCAGCTGACGTGAGCACCCCGTGGACGAGCCACACAAAAAAAGAGAGAGAGAAAGAAAAAGTTTGGGAATAAGGGAGGAAGCGATGGAGTCAGACGCCGATGACCTCATCCCGTAACCTCCTCTGTTAAGCCATCAGTCTTTCTGACCCTTGTAATTAGCACACAAAGCACAGGGATGGAGAGAGCTCGCTTCAATTGGTCCCTGTGAGACTCCGCTCTCAGCCTACAAATAAGATATTGCCGCATAGACAGTATTTTACTGAAAGCAGAGAATAGATTTGTCTCCTGGCAGACACAGCAGATATTTCATCCAGGGTTTGCCTGTAGCTCAGAGCCTTGTTGGTATTAGTGTGCCTTAAAGTTGTTGGGAGCTTACGGTCCACACGGGAATACTTTCACGATATCAATTACTCCAAACACACACAGTCACTCGCGGGGATTTTACACACACGTTCACCACAGGCGATGAGACACACAAGAAAAAACAGGTTAGCGGCATTTAGGAGAATGACATGGCAACTAACTCTTGCATCTCTAATTGGCCAAATCTGTACTAATTCTGTTCTATTATGGTGGAAAATAAGTGATGCTGCAGGGAGGTCTCCCCCTCACCCCGCAGGGAGCAGGCAGCTCCACGCAGAACGGCACACCCGTCTACTCCGGTTCTCCCCCCCCGCCCCCCCATCGGGAGCCCCAGGGGGCAGGGGCCAGTCGGGTGCGGTAATTGAATAACTAACAGCAGATCACAATTTGGCTGACTCAAGCTCATCGGATGGACAGGAATGCTTAGGCAGCGCTGGCTGGCAAACCGCAGCCTGTATGGAAGCTCACTGGAAAAAAAAGCGGGAGCTGATGGGAGAGGATGATGGTGGGTTGTACTTTTATAGCTACAGTACAGAAGTGTAAGAAGAGAGGACATGCAAGAGGCGGTGCCATCTCGCGAGGGAGTGATTTAACACCAATTCCAGCTTCTTCTTATCGCGTATCTTAATGACTTTAATGACTTATATGGAAATTCTGAAAGCAACTTAAAGGCTTTGAGAATCAAAGGCGGCCTTTTGGAGGTCAGAGATTTGTTTTGTTTCTTCCTTCGGAGAGAAGTGAAAGCCTGTGGAGTCCACTTAGTGCAGTGACTGCAGCGCCGCATTCCCCACTCGTTGTCTTTGTTCCCTGCGAATAAGGACAGGAAGTGAGTGGAAGTGTGGAGGAACTAGTTTACTTATTCATCAGGTTTTCAAGTTCTTGCGGACGCAGAGTTTCACAGGGATGATAAATGGCATCTGAAGGCCCAGGTGGACAGGGGAAGGGGAGGAGGTAAATAATGGAACAGCCTGACAAACAAAGGAGGCTCCATGATGCATTGTCTGAATGCGAAACAAAGCCACAGGTGTGTGTGTGTTTGTGTGTGTGTGTGTGTGTGTGTGGGTGTGTGTGTGTGTGTGTGTGTGACTGAGCAGGACTGATCGTTGCTGAAACTTTCCTTGTTTCTCCATCGCCAGCCAAACCCATGCAGGAGCGTTTAGGCGGCTTTTGAAGTGTGAGCCTTGCAGCAGGATCAATGTGAAGCGGCCGTGTGGATGAATTCGGTGCAGATGCAGGGCCGGGACAGAAAATAGAATAAATAAATATATAAAAGAGGGAACGTCCCTACCGAGTGGAAATGTAACTCTAATGCAGCAGGAGGAGGTGGACAGGAAAGCTATTAAGGCTAAGCGAGGGCCTGGGGTCCACTCAAGTTTTACACTCCTACTCAGGGCGGCACTGTATATCGTGATACTCTCTCGCTCGCTCTCTCTCTCTTACACACACACACACACACACGCACACTCATCCTCTCAACCTCCCGTTCCAGCTTCGTTCCGTCTGAACTCTTTCGCGGCGCTGAGCTGAGCAGACTCAAGGAAACGGTTCATTTAAATGTACATAATTTGCTCTCGAAGGCTCACTCTCGGTCTCACTGTTCCCCTGTGGCGCCACAGAGAAGCAGCCCAGGAGAGACAGACACTGAGAGAGAGGGAGAGAGAGAGAGAGAGAAGAGATTTTATCCTGTAAGAATTCAGTGGGCAGAAACACTGGCTGGTAAAAGCTGGGCAGAGTGAGAGCTTCAGGTACACTGGACATTTATCCCCCGGGGGCTTTGATGCCAACACATGTTTTCATCTCTTCTCGCCACCAAATTCACTTTCACTTGCACTTACAAAAGCGTAAAATAAAATTTTATATATGATATTATATTTTAACATTTAATCCAGGCAGGTTTTACTTGTTTTATTTATCTTTATTTTGACAAATTGGCAAATACACTAAAGTTGACTAATCAAATATTTTGATTATTTTCACGATTACCTCCGCCAAGGATGTTATGTTTCCATCCCCGTCTGTTTGTTTGTTGATTTGTTTCTTTTCTTGTTTCTTGTTTTTGTTATGGCAGGATTGTGCCAAACCTACTGTACAAATTACCATGAAACTTAGTGGAATTTTTTCATTCAGTCTTTTCTTTATTAGTAATAATAATTCATGGATCTTGATGAAAATGATCAGGCGTTTTTCGAGGGCAGATTTAGCTGTGGTGCAAATCCAAATAAAAATCTGAATCTAGTGAGTTTTAGTGTGGTTTCATATGGAGATTTTAGCCTCTAAAATACGAAGATTTCCTGCTTATTACCTTTCAGATTTCCTTCAATTTTAATATTATTTGGATATTGGATAATGAAAGAAAACATGACCTGAAAGATCATTATTTGGAGCCAAGTAAGGTGAGCACACTGACACACACACACGTACAAATTAAAGAAAGAAACAAACCAGTAGGTGAAACAGATCACAGGGTAAGAGACAGATAGCTCAGGGTGAAGACAGCAACGGGGGGGAAGAGAGTGAAAAGCGGTTTGGCCTTTGTCAAAGTCAACACTTGACCTTTTGAGGATCAGAATGGGATCGCGCTGGCCGTGTTGCACAAGCTAGTGCGATGTCAGAGTGTACGAGATGCACGGCGTGTTGGAGTTACCGCCGGACGTCAGGGTGTCACTCATCTGTTCGCTTGTCTCCGTGTGTGAGGGTTTTCAGAACCTCTGGATTTATTCCGCCTCAGTCTTCACGCCAACACTGACCCGAACGTTTGTCTGTTCTCCAAGAACAAAGTAAACAAAGCAAACAAATCCTCTTAATTGATTCCATTATGAGTCAACTCATATCATATAATGAGTAAACAAGTGGAGACGTCTGCTGAATGAGAGTCGTGCTTTTTGTTATGGAGCCAGAACAGTCTCAAAAGGATTAAATGCACACAGAAATGAATACGTGCGCAAAAAAGATCCACAAATACATTTTCAATGCACACACAAATATGTTTCATTCCATATATAAGTAAAAAAAATTCACATGTAAAATATAAGATTCATAAACATATTTCCGATGCACACACAAATAGAAAAAAAATTCACAAATATATGCATGTAAAAGTATTTGCAATCTTCATCAAATACATATTTGGAGCTTGTTACATTCATATATAAACTGTTGGACCTGCATTTACAAAGTGCTTTTAATTTGTAAACCTCGCTGCATTTGTGTGTGAGACTTTTGAGACTTTTGAGACTTTTGAGACTCCCCTGACGTGTCTCTGTTTCACGAATGCGTTTTTTCTAAGAGGGGATCGTCTGTAGCCAATCAGATGTCTCACTCCTGTACAGCCAATCACATGTGAATTTTTTTAACTTATATATGGAATGAAACATATTTGTGTGTGCATTGAAAATGTATTTGTGGATCTTTTTTGCGCATGTATTCATTTCTGTGTGCATTTAATCCTTTTGAGACTGTTCTGGCTCCATATTTTGTACATGTTGTCAACCTGACTCTCAGTCTCTGTGATGAGAGCAAGGACCGACATGTGCATCAAAACAAGCAGAAATGTGTTTGTGATAAATTTCCGAAAATATATAAAGGCCAAATGAAGTGATCGGTGCCTTACGACTTAAGACCCAAGGACCTGAGGGAAGAAATACATGCGGTGATATATGAAAAGGTCCAAGAGTGAATGTTGCTGGTACACTGCTCACAAGTTTGCAAGGTGCAGCTGAAATAAATGCTGTGTGCTGTCCGAATTCAGTTTGCTCTCCCATGAGCAATATATATAGATATAGAAGACATATAGATAGAGAGATATCTATCTATTTATTTATAGTCCTCCCAGCCTGTTCATCCAAGTGAGAAAATGTTTTTTCTTTTTTTCAAACACTCACTAGTGTTAGTTTTCAATTGCTATCTATATAAGCAAATTAACACTGCTTAATTTCTCATGTATTTCCCTGTGGTGGTGAGTGAGGAGAGCTTCCCTGCTACATGCTATAGCTGTGATAAAGTGTAAATGTGCTGTCTGTGCAATTTCATTACCTCCTGATGCAGCTTCACTTTTGATCCTTTTCTATTGGAAAGTTTACCGAAAACCTTTTGATCAGTTTTTAATATGTCAACGAAGAAATAAAGATGTTGGACATGTATCATTGAAGTAACGCAATTTGCATTAGAAACCGTTCAGGATGCCATAAGTGCCCCGTTTTTATTTATTGATTTGTTTAGATGATGGTGACACAGCACATTAAATAACATTAGTATACAATACAGTGTAGAAATATGCCAGAGTTAGAATGCTATTTTTCCATCTTGTGTCCCCGGGCAGGTGAGAAATAACATTTACAACAAACATTTAAAAGTTAATGAGGAGTCTAATGTGACATTAAAATACTTCAATTCATTGACAATGTCAAGCTCGTCCCCGCAGAGGAACACTTTACAACATGTGACCTTAGTTTTTTGTCTGAGGATTGGTTTTCTTTGCTCGTTGTCATTGAAACATTGACTGCATCCCTTAAAAGAAGAATGTTTTCATTTCTACTGTGAAATTTACTGCTTTTACGGCTTTTGAATTTTGTGGCTATTTACTTTGTTACTTTATTTACTCTGCAGAGCACAGCTTGTCTCCAAAATTCCAAATTCTCTCAGGACTTACAGGTGTCTGAGCAGTTATAGAGAGACTCACAGATCCGGAATCAGTTGGATAATCACTTTATCTTTGTGGAAACAGAGAGGACATTTACCTGACGTGACTGCACGATACACCAATCAGCCACAACATTAAAACTGGCTGTGAATGTTGTCGCAATTCTGGCAGAGAATATTTAAATATCAATAAATAGATAATCACCGGTGATATTATGTAGTGATCAGTGGATATACAGTACAGTATTGTAAAAGCTTCCCAGCTAATTAATAGGGATTACTCTGTTTGAAACTTTAGGGCCCCTCCTCTGAGAAAACTGCATCTACTATTGCAGCAGTGGAGGTAAAAGCTTATCCCGACATATACAGTATATGCATGCAGCAGTTGAGCGGTTTCAGAACCAGTCTATCACTGGACAAACACATAAAATCCCTTGCTTAGACGCAGCTAACTACTGAGCTAATTTGATGCTCACGTTAAATAAAAATGAAAATGCTTAAGACGCTCTTTGTTAATGTATCTCACTGTCGTCGTCCCCCCCCCCCCCCCCCCCCCCCCCCAGTTTTAATTAAAGCTGCAACAAATTCAGTCATTTTGAGTCTCGCGCTTGTTGCCCCTGAGTCGGACCCGCTCTCAACACCTGACACCTCGTCTCCCTCGACGGCAGCTGTCTCCAGCCCGAGGTAACTTGTAAGACCCAGCGCAGCCACTGTAGAAGCAGATGGCTGGCACCGGCCATCTGCAGTTACACAAGCAACTCTGCTGTTCACCCGGCTATTTACACAAACTGTTCTTTGTCATCACTGCTTTTGCCACGAAATCCCTGTAATTTCACTAGTTAACCCTCTTTGATATTTGATAATCACTACATGGCCCCAGATTTTCTTGAATACCATGCCGACAATTACATTTTAAGTTGATATAAATGATATTAACATGCATCCAATGCATACATTTTGGTAACATGATAAGATAAATACTGTGTATTTCAAATAAGCATCCTCCCTACAACTTAAAACTCGGCTGCAAATGGATTCCCTAAACTGAGGCTTCCATAACGTTAGAACATTTGAAAATTGCAAGGTTATAGCCAACAATAGTAATTTATCACATTTCCATAATAATTAGCCAAGTGCGAGCCTTATGCCCGCCCACAGGAACAAAGGCAGCAGCTGCATCACAAAAGCCAGAGAGCACCAGAAAAACACTGACTTTAAAGTTCTGGCGTTTGTCATGGAGAAACAACAAAGGTTGTTATGGTCACACTTTTGAAATGTCATCGTGTTGCATTGTTATTTACTATAGATTCTCTTTATTTAAAGCTGAATGAAGAAACCTTCATTCCACCTCTGCATGATCACTTGAAGGTGATATGTTCATAAATTGTCTAAATATGTTTTTTTCAACAAGTTGTATTAAATTAATTCGTTAATTAAACACATGCAGCGCCTCTGGATAATTTCAGGAGACTACCCGGACTTCAGTGCTTTTTAAAAGCTGCTTATGTTGGCAGAATTGTTATTAGTCTAAAACGAGTGAGACATTTGTTCACATGAAAATAACGTGTCCATGGCAGAGTTTAGGGATTCCTTTATACCAAAAATAAATCGTTGCAGGCTTCTGACTGATGGACATCTGGTAATTAAGACTGTGCAATATGGTCAAAAGCTCCAAGACAAGAGATGTGTTACCCCCTTGACTTTTCTAATATTTTGGCAGCTACAGACGATTCTTTCTCAGCCCTTAACCTCCACCAAATGGCACTAAAATCTCCAATTTACCATTAAGCATCAGCTTGTTTTGCTTTGAGATTTTGTCTCTTTTATAATCTCAAGGTTTATCATTCTCAGGTGATTATTTTGAGTCTGTTGGCGAGGATTTCGATTTTGGGGCAAGATGCCTTCTGGTTTCCATTTCAAGTTGAGACAGGTAAACAGAGGCAGATTAACTTTGATTACAGGCTTTTAGATTCATCTGCATTCATCTGCACATAGAATAGCCCTAACCCAAACCCCAAAACTAATAATGTCTGTGTTCTGCATCGAGAACTGTTCGACTTGGACTGTAGTGTACATATTGTTATACATGTAAATTAGATTAGATTCATTCATTTATTTAATATTCCCCACTTCTTCACGCTGTATACTGCTGCTTAATTTGACTTTGATTTGACTATGTTATATGCTTTACATATATTCATATTATTTAATTTAATATTCCCCCATCCTTCGCCCCGACTATGTTATATGTTACGATGTTATGTTATATGTTATGTTACATTGTATGTTATTTTTCTATTTTGTAAAGTCGTCTACTGCGTAGATGTTGCCTGCCATGTCACAAGAATTTCACTGCTCCGATGACGCTGTCATTGGTGCATGTGACAATAAACTTTGATTTGATTTGATTTGATAGATATAACATATAAGACACATCTTTCAATATAAGGGAATCTAACACACACCCATTATGGTAAAGCAATCTCAAGCCCTACTATAGAGTCCCGATATATAAAAAGAAACAAATATTTATAGTTAGTGTATTAATGCATTGTATTATACAGTTGAGCCTTTATTTCTGGTCATTAAGCGTATGAGATACAGATCTTCCCATCAAACCAGATTGTACCAATTGACACCACTTCCAACACTGCGCCTTTGAATCACCTTGGTTGGACGAAACAAGTCGTATTGAAAAGGTTCTGCATGTAGCTGTGGCCTTAGGGTGGGCGTACTGGTGGGCGTACTGGTGACTGATCAACAGGAACAACCACAGAGACCCCCAAACGTTCCCTGAAATAGCTTTCACCTCCTTCCATCTGCCCACTCCCCTTAGGTAGCTTCCTACACCCCTCACCAACCCTGTGTTCCTGGGAAATAAACTATGTTTTTATAAACTTACCTCAGTGTCTCTAACTGGTTTTTCTCCCCATGAACGCTCAGTGTCACTGGCAGTCTAATTGAGACACGTAGGAGTGTTATTGTCTGTGCTATTTCTGCTTTTAATATGTTGATATGCAGAGTTCCCATCTCTCTATAGCACACGCCCGCGTAGAGTCAGTCTAGAAACCACAGGCTCAATTAGCTCTAGCAAATGATCTGGCCTTTGGCGGAAACGCTCCAGTCCTTGCCAAACTTTGCCAGCTGTCATGGCAACGGGTGACACGCTGACATTTTCAGTCGGGCGTGTTTATCACCTCACGCCCTCCCTGCAATGTACACCTCTGACATTTTGGAAGGGGCGGAGCTGGGGCTGTGTACAGAAGCGTCTGTTTGCATGTTGGTGTGTTTGTGTGTGTGTGTGTGTGTGTGTGTGTGTGTGTTCACAAACAGTTTCCTATACTCTTGTATGCTCATGTGTATGCATTTATAGGTAGATCAATGTTGGCATGTGTTTGTCCCCCTCAGGAGTCGCTCTCCCGTTAAAGCTGTTGCATCTCATCACTGTGCATCTTTATGCCAAGTGTTGATTCCTACCCCCCCCCCCCCCAAAAAAAAAAACATGCTGTGGTACCCTGTAAGTTATCCATTATAAAACCATTATGAATAACTCAGCCGTGTATGATTAATCTTTTCTCATATTGAATGCATGAGTGAAAAAATAAAAAAGAATCTGCCGTAATAATATGTGTTTGTATTCAGATGCATGTACACAGACCTTGCGCTTAAGTTTCCCCGCTCGATAATTGAAAAGTGAATAGAACAGTGAAGTTGTGGGCTCGTGGCTCATGGCCTAATTTGGCAGATGGCTCACTGAATCTCTCCGTGGAACCATTCCCTTAAGTGTGTGCGCGTGCATGTGTGTTTGTGTGTGTGTCGACTTCTGCTCGTGCAACTCCGGAGAGACAAAGCCTCCTCAAAGCGTCCTCCTCACGATTCAAGTTTACATCAGGAGCAGCACTGGAAGGTGGAAGCCTGATCGTAGTTTGCGGTTTGGGTTTTAGTTTATTCCCCGGCTTCTCTCGAGCCCCCGTGGTCTCCTTCACCTTGCTGGACCTCATTACCTCCTCTGTTTACGTGAAACCTCATCTTATTCCCAGACAATCACCAGGTTAATGTGTTCAGTTTAGAAAGTGTCATCCTGAACATTTGCAGTTGAATGTGTGTTCAGTGTCGGTGGATCAGCAAAAGCCTTGTTGTCGGATTAATCGCAGTTAGCAACAATTTGATCTTCCTCATTTGTTCACTTGTGCTCGTTTATTTCAATCCCGACAAGAACATTTTCATCCCATTTCTCACTCCTTGAAAAGGTTGTTTGAGGGTTAAGATGAGGACATATTCCTGAGATCTGGTGGAATTAACTTCTACTCAACAAGCCAGTGCTTGTACCACTTTATTTGGCGATAAACCTGAAATAGTGGAAATGTCTCTCTGAAACTCTCGTACTGCAGATCAGCATTTTAAGAAGCAGTATGTTGTTTGTCTGTTAGGCATGATGAAAATAACGACGATAATTAATCTTTTTATTTTGATTTATTTTATTTCTGAAAAAGCATTCAATCCACATTCCTCATTTAACAAAAAGCTAAAAAAAATAGTTTTGGTGCTTTATGGAAGAAAATAAAAGCTTTCCTCAATACGTATATTCCAAACATTATTTTCAAATTTTCGATGGTTATTTGCCAGTAAAATGCTCTGGACCAGTGACCTCTCAATGTCCTCACAGGAATGCTGTTGAAGTAAAAAAAGAGAAAAAGGAGAGAGAGGCAGTGAGGGAATTCTGCGTCGTCTGAACATATGGCAGAAGAAAAGAATAATGGAATCGTCGCTCTAAACCCCCAAACCCCCATAAACTGGCATGTTTCCAGAGGTCTTCTTCATGTTTCTAAATATCATTACACAACCATTCATTGCTATGGCACATGCCAAAGGGAGGTGTGAGATACATGTATGTCTCCATGTTAACAATCCAAGCACATGGTCTAAAGCACTTGCATTCAGAACGAGTGTCCAAACTTGTCTAGCGAGTTTAATGGTGGGAAAGGAAGTTGCTGCACCAGATGTTTGGTTCAAATTATTTATCCTTGGTGCTCTTTGAGTGTAGCATGCAATAAACCAATAAAAGTGCCATCTTCCATTTCCCTCCAGCTGCACTTGCACCTTGGTAGATTTCTATTTTAATGGAAGCAAGAATGCTTAACTGCAGAGGAAAGACACACAAGCAGATAATTTGTGTGTGTCACAACTGGAAGGTACGCACAATATCCACCTGCCTAAGTACTTTAGCTGCATATTACTCTAATGATGATTCACCATAAATAAAGTGCACTGATTTTAGATCCATCAATGCACCTGATCACTCTCATTTCAAGTGTATTAATGATTAAACATGCTGGACAGGAGAACGACAGTTTGATCCCACTTGGTGCAACTTTGCCCTCCAGCAAAGATCTGTCTGTGTGTTTGGGTTGTGTGGACTTGGGTCAAAACCATAATATAAGGATCGGAATTGCGAGGGTCCTAAAAAAAACAAATTTTGAAGGTCAGACAGGAACTTTAGAGAATGGTCACACAATCGGTTCTGGACTTTTTCCAGACCTTTGGTATTAGAAGAACGCAGCAGGGGATTCTCTGGTCAGACGCGTTAACGGCAACAAGGGGAATCTCCGTAGCGTTCAGGTGAGGGGTGGTGCTGCAACGTAACGTATACATTCTGCTGTGGAGATCACAGTTGTTTCTTTACAGCAAATCAACACCAGCATTGGCCCTTTGGCTCTCTTGACATCTTTTGGCACCACTTTTTCATCTTGAGGTGAGAAGTTTTTCTTCTTTTTGCCGAACTTTTTCAAGGGGGCTGGCAGGGGAAACTTGGGAAAAAAGTCCTGAGCCTCTCACTCAGTCATTTGCATTCGTCTGGATAATGTCAGGAGATTACCTGCAGCTCGATGCATGTCCGAAAACCGCTTTGTTTTTATGGTTATAGATGGAATTAGGTTTGGGTTGTGATTAGACATTTAGTTTGGATAGTAAAAGCTGGGCTAAGGAGCTTTAAACACATAATAATGCCTGTTTTCACCCGAAGAGAAAGACTAACTGACGTGTGTTTTACGCTTGTGCACCTGTGCAGAAAGCTGCTACGTTTTTACTCCAGCCTGAATTCTGTTTTTTCCCAGCAAATTTATTAATTACTCTAATTTCCCTAAATGTTGTGCAACAGCTCACTTTTCCGGTGTGAATGTGCTCATCATGGCTCCCACAGATTGTCTCATCCTCTCATGTGCGTCTTTATTTAGACAGTCGTCTGCGTTGAGAGGCGGGTTGTGTGTGAGCACCTCGCAGCAAGTGCTCCACACAGACATGTGTCTGTATGTGTTAATCATGGATGCCTATTTCTCTCCCGCTCTAGCCTCCTCCAGACCTCCCATGGCTCTTTCTCTCTCTCTCGCTCTCTCTCGCTGTGTCTCCCCCGCCTCAAGCGAGTGCAGCACAGGTGACACAAGGCAACACGACTGGGATACCAGACATCCATCAGACTGCGAGAGGTAGCAGGAGAGAGAAAGTATTACTCAGTGCGAGCAGGCTGCTCAAAGTTATGCAAGAATCTGGTGGCTTTTAGAAGTTTGGCGTGATTACGTGTTTTCTTGGTTGCACTGTCTCCCTCAGACATCTTGTGGAGGTTTTTCTCTGTGTTGTTCACAACGTCTTGATTTGCCAGCTAAGGTGGCCACCTCTCTCACTGTTCAATATCTTTCTTATCTGCATGCTAATGTCTGAAACAAACCGCGTGATGGCCTATCCAGCTCGAGTGGGAGTAATGTGGAGGGTAATGTCTCCTCTTTGACATCTGCCCTCCGCGATTCTGAGCTTATCCACCTCGCCGCTGTTCCTCGCTGCAGGGCGTTGCAGCTCCGTCTGATGTCCGCTCACGCAACGCACCACTGTTCTCCGAACACACGGGCAAGCACACTCGCACAGATCCAAGATTCGCTGCAATTAGAGTCATGTGGTGTGAGCCCACTGCCTCCCACGATTCGAACCAATAAGGTCATTTTTTGCAGATGAAGAAAACAAACACTTCCATTTCTGCAAGTTTCAAATCTGCTCCACAATCCTTGACAACTTCATGCGTTTTATAGCGTTGTATTCAGCGTGCTGGTCTCTTTCCATAGCAGCTGTTTCTGCAGAATCTTTGCCTTTTGTTTTCCCATCTTTATAAGACATGTAAATGTCATGGATGTTGTTTTAGATGAGGGCTTATATCTGTGTTGTTTTATTAAAGAGCAAGTAGCAACAGAACTTAATGCACTGTATAAAAAGTAAACCATATATTTACATATTTGTTGCCCTCATTCTGCACAAACGTTTACACATTTGGTCGCTGTTTGCCTACAAGGATGTTCTTTTTTTTGTCTCTGGTACATAATTGAGTTCCACTAATGTAGCAAGTTCTGCCTCGTGGCAAAGAAACAGTTTGATCTTTGTTTAAAGTGTGTCAGCTTTTTAGCCCTATTAGTAGTTTGTTCTTCTTTGGGGTTTGTGTAAAGCACAAGGGAGACGGCACTTTAAAAGGTCACTAATGCACTGAGCCTGCCTGCTGAAGGGGAAAAAGGCATGTTGGATGTTTGTTTGTTCTTTTTTATCTCTCTTCATAGTGAGTTCTCTGGAGATGTGGCTCAACAACATGTGAGGAAACCATGTTTTTTTCACTGTGGAGGAGGAGGAGGGGGGTTGGAGAAAGTGAGAAAACATTTATTGCATCGCATCCTGCACCGCTCCTGCATTCAAGTGCCGACACGGGCCGTGCTCAGACATTTCAAAATTAAAAGGAGATAGCAGGACGTGGCGAGCTGAAGTCCGAGACATGAATGAGGGTCAGAGGTGTCTGGAGTTCTGTGAGTCAACTGATGTAGCCAGGAATACGGTGCAGCGGTTTCAAACGAGCGTATATGCAAGGCAGTGGAGCGGCAAGGTGGGATCGCGGCGTCACCCAGTCCGAGTTGGGGCCTGCAGATAAGGGTCCGGGCCCCTCAGCTCGGTGCGCTCCCCCGGAGCAAGGAGTGACTGCAGAGTACGCCTGGCCTGGCAGCTTCAGACCATCCAGGGACAACTGGGGGAAAGCTTCCTCCTCGGCCGCGACCCAAACTGACAAAGGGAATCATGTGCAGCGGGGGGGAGCAAACACAGCGAGGTTGACAGTGTTAATGTGTGACTGCACTATCATGCGAAGCTTCCCGTGTGCATGTGTATGCACGCGTGTGTGTGTGTGTGTGTGCGTTTTGAGGAGGCTCTGGGGCCGATCGACTAACAGCTGTCCTGCTTTCCTAACCTTTGTGTTTGTCATACCGGGTTAAAAGCAGGGCACGGTGAGGAGAGAAGAAAATAGGTGAAGGGAGAAAAAAGGAAAGTGAGAGGAAAAAGGTCAGTTTTGAACATGGAGAGAAAATCATGGTGTGACAGTGTGTGTAAGTCAGAATTGTTAAAGTGTCCGCTGTAGATGGCAAGCTTTTATAAACCTGAGCAAGCTGCCAACTTACTCACTGCCCTGCAGACAGCTTCTGCTGTGCTGTTAAGGATGCCACATAAAATTAAATATAACCATCTGATTAATTAACACTTTAAAAAAGCAACCAGGAAACAGTCGCCTCTTTTCTCACACCACTGATACAAAGGCACCTCACTTCATTTTCACTTTCATTATCCTTTAAAAACACAAAAGACAGTGAATTATTATTATACTGATGCATGGACACCTGGCTGCTGCTTTTTTGCTCTATGGCTGTGTGTGAAATACACTAATACACACTCAGTGGTTAACTCCACGAGGAGCAGTACATTGAGATTTTGACACATTTGAATCCTCATTATGAAGCGCCAACACAGACAGCTGTTAAATCACACAAAGGTAATTTTCACATCTATAAAATGTGACATTCTGCTCTGGAAGCAGAAAGTACTTTTCATGTTCTACGACTGGTTCTGAGGGACGAGCTGTTAATAATGGCTACAATTCATTATCCCATTAGCAGCTGGAGACACACATGGGCTCAGGTTTCTGACTCGAGGAAATGCGGGGGGCAACGTGGAAGCTGTCACTCCTCCCCGAGTGTCTAACGTTCATCATCTGCCGGCTGCATGTACAGGAAATACACTGAAAACATTGCTAAAAAAAGAGCTGTAGTACAATGAGGTGCTGAAACAGACTGGAAAGAGAATTCAGGTTAGGTGGCAGACTGAAACAACAAATGGATCAACACAACACGGTGACACTATTCTGTCCTTCCACTCCGGGAACTTGTCAGAGTTGTTGTGAATGAAATCAAATCTCACATCCTGTACGGACCACTGTGAAATCCATCTCGAATGCTTCTCACCTTTTTTATTTTTCTCGATTGCACACTTTGTCTTCCGCCGGGGATTTTTCTAGATAAATAAACTTCAAACTTAGAAACTCTTGCCCAGAAATGTTTTTGGTATAGTAGTTTTTTCCCTTCATCGCATGTTAATGCTTTGCTACACAGTGAGGTTATAATGTGCTGCAAGGAAAAATGTAATATTTTAACTATATATGGAAGACTTGTCACGAAACAGGGATTAGAAGTCCTTTTGATATCAACTGTGTTATAAGAGAGATGTTTTATCAAGGAGAGGTTTGCTTCTACACTACCCACAATCCCATCTGTGATTTGTGGAGCTCAATGTGACCATGGAAATGTTTTCCACAACTTCAAAAAACATGTCAGCTAGGATTGGATCGATGATAACACACATGTTACACTACTACACAAGGTTACTATACGCCATATGAAACTCTATTTACATACTGTAGACACAAACCGTGTCTATACATTGCAACACTATATTAATAACAAGGTTCAATTTAAGATAAAGCATGCTGGACGTTGTTGGGAAGGGATAATTCACAATGGTTTATGGGATGCGCAGTTTCTTCATACTTAAAATAATTCTGTACACAGTCTTGTACTTTTGCCTTTTTTTCCAACTTTCCAATTCTTCTTTTGTTTATTGCTCCAAATCAAATGTTTAATGGTTACAATTCATCTCTTAGTTGGTTGAACTGGTTCTTGGTTCTTTTTCTGAAACTTCAATGGAGAAAATGAATGGGAACTTTCCTTTCTAAACCACAGTATTTCTCAAAGTGGGCTGTCACTTTAACGTTCCCTGCACATTCCCCCCCCTCCGCGTCACGAATATTTGAACAAATATTCACACACTGTGCTGCTTTCTTTTGCACAGCAGATTAATCTAGACAACATTTTTAAATAAACCTGGCTCCAATTTCCTGACAGTTTTAAGTCCTTTAGTGTTGAAGAGCAACCACTTTTAACTTAACTGAATATTTCAAACCAAATCTGGCCTTGTGTCAAACACTAAAACACAACTGGCAGACGCTTCAGTGATGCTCCCGTTTGTATGTTGGTATATTTTTTGCCGTTAATGTTTTCAAAATTACGTTTGGAACGATTTACAGATGCTGGTGCCATTAAACGAGGCTCCGGCATTCACATTCGCCCCAAGTCTGCATGTGGTTAGCTTGTTACACGCTGGAGGGAAATGAATAAAACGATACAGAGATGGAGGACTGCCTCCCTTAGCAGCAAAGTAGTGCGGCCCAGCACAGCAGCCAGTGTCACATCCCATTCCTGCCAGGTCTGAGGAATGTCCAGTCCTTGACACTTGTCCAATCCAAGCTATCTCAAGCTCTCTCCTCCAGCCTCACGCCGGCTAATCCCTCCTGACACCTCACACAGCCCCGACAGAGAATCACTCTACCCTGAAAACAATCCAGCCCTCCTCCCCCCCCCCCCCCTAAATCGGCACCAGAACCCCCCCCCCCCCCTCCTTGTGTCTGTCCGTCTTCCTTCTATTTCTCTTTACCCTCCCCTCACCATCTATCCCTTCCCTATTACTTCTCTCTGTGGCCTACTCTTTCTCTTGTGTCTCCATCTGTCTTTGTCAGGCCATATTCTGCTCCTCTTCTATTTCGCTCAATCTTTCCTCCCCCTGTCTTTTCTCCTCCACCCTCACTTCCTCGCTGGGTATATCACGCCTCTGTTGATGAGAATCTGTGAAAAGACGCCACGGTCGAGGTTGAGGAATAGCCTGCGTTTCCTTACGGGCTCATCTCGGCATTCAGAAACTGCATTTTTACTCAACTGGGGGATGTTGCCTAAGTTGGAGCGTCTTTATCTCTGAGCGCACCTTTACAGATGGAGAGAAGCTCCTCAGGATCAGTTAAAGGTGGGAAAGAGAGAGCGCAGACACAGACATCTTTCCCTCGAAACCCATCCACCCTAAATATATTTAACCTTTTTGGAGGGAAAAGAGAATTGAGGGACCGGCTGAAAGGATCTTTTTTTTGTTTTGTCTCCACTGAAGGTTTAAGCAGTGCAAGAAATACACATTTCCAGTCTTGTTGTTTGACTGTGGTTAGTTAGTCTCACGGAGCAAATGAAACCCTGAACAGATAATTTTGCCTAATTAGCGTGTGTGGGATACAAGAACTCTCGAGAGACAAGTCACTCAAAAAAATCCCATTTATTATTTAAATGTATTCAACAATTCCAAAAGATAAGATAGACAAACATTTCATAGATTTCATTTACAAGCTGTTTGTTCTTCTCGTCATTATCTATAGAGCCTCCCCACCCTACAGAGCACAATCTCATTGGCTGCTGAGTAAAATATCTGTCATTGGCTGTAGCACAGAATAACTCTGAAAAAGAACAATGTAGCTATGGCACGGCACATGCTAAAATGCAGACACCCACTGGTATGCACACAGATACATACAAACTCACACGGGCAAACACGCACACGCGCGTGCGCACACACGCCCCTTCACGCTCAACACACACAAACGTGCAGTCATAATAGGCCAAGTCACTCACCCAATCAGTTTCATTCTCTAGCAAGCTGTCAGGCCGCCATGTTGAGTAAATATTACCATAATTCCTGTGTGTCAGTGAATATGCAGCTAATGAAGGGATGACATCCACTGAAGCTCAGAGACACTGAAACAGAAGAAATTGCCCACTCACAGTTGCTGTGCCTGAACGCCCCGTCCACCTCCCCACCGCCTTGCTCACTTCTGGCTCTTAATCTCTCAGTCTTTGTGACTTTCTCTCTCTCGCCCCCTCCATGCTTCGGAAGCCAGATTTGTTTTATTCCTCTTCTTTTGAACCGCAACGGCGCAGCAGGGAGGAGGAGAGCACGGGCGCTCTTTAACTTGGTTACCTCAGAATCTGAACTCTGATTTGCGCTGGTTGTGCCGTGTAGAGCATCTACGTGACGACAGCTAGAACATCAAAGAGACGATTTGAACTCTACTTTTGAATCCAAACAGCAGCAGGACACTGTGTGTTGGTGAAACGTGTGCGGTGGTGTATGGGGAGGCTATTGTCTAGATGAGAGGTTTCTGTTGTCAGACACATTAGAAGGTACGGTGCAGAATATATTGTTATTCTCCACATGAACAATATATATATAATAGCCTTGCTATAGCCAGTGATGGAGAGAAACACCCACTGCCATGTAATACTGACAGTCTCAAGTTGAGGAATTTGTTTTTCCAGCAGTTACATCTCTGAGCTGCATCACATATAACATCTCACAAACCCATTCTCTCAGTCTAACAAGAAATCTTCACACTGGACAAATATATTTTCTATTTTTTAAATCTCATCTGTGTAGAGTATTATGCTTGTCTACAAAATAAAGACACAATCTAAGGGATATTACACGGAAACAACACTACAAGTTTCGGTCAATGGAGTCCACTGACAGTACAGCCGACTGTTGCCGCTGTGGAAAGAAGAGGTGAGATCATCCACTTTTTGCAGGGTTTTCATTTTTGTTGTTGGTATTTCTGTGCAATGGGGCAGGGCTGAAGAGGAGAGACGATGAAAGCGAGGAGGTTCTGACACGTCGGCATTATGTCGAGGAGCGCAGAAAAAACCCAGCCCACCTCCTCCCCACGTCCCACTCCTCCCACGCCGCCGTCCCGTCCCCCTCTCAGTGTGTCCCTCGGGAGCTTTGCATCCAGGCTCGGCTACAGAGCCTGGATGCCCTGGCTTGATGGATACGAAGCAGAGGTGTCCGTGATGATGGAGAGATTTAGGAAAACTAGGAAGGATTCCGGCTTTTTAACACACAACCACACACCCCCCCCCCCCCCCCCACCCCCAGTCGTACAACTCTTCCTCTCTGTCACTTCCCGTCCGACTGTCTCTGGGTCTGTGTGCCTTCAGTCTGCGTAGAGGATGAAGCCGGAGAAGGTGCTGTACTTGTTGTTGTTGCCGCCGTGGGCTTTGCCTCCGTCCAGTTTGATATAGATCTCGTCGCCCGCGTCCAGATGGAGGATGACGCTGTTGGAGGCGTAGTCGTAGTTCTGGTCAGCGTCTTGGGCGATGGCGCTGGCACGAACCTGGAAGAAAGAAGAGGGCAGACGAACATGTAGGAGAACAGGTCGTCTCGTTAGATATCGAACATTTCAGGGACATTTGCTCAAGTCCAGGAAAAGCACTTAATACTCATTCTAAAGTCATTCTCTCACATATTGTCAAATACTCTTTTCACAGTTGTGGGTTTCTGCTACTAAACCTGAAGCTCTAACAAACCTCTCAGGCTGCACAGTCCTCTGCATTTGTTATTTAAATACTAGAAAATAATGTATTCATCCATCCATTATCTATACCGCCTATCCTTCAAGGGTCGCAGGGGGCTGGAGCAAATCCCACCTGATATCTATAATACATATATATTTTAATACAAGAGCAAGATCTGCATAAAATATATACATCAGGCGAAAGTAGCAAGGGGAGCTGCTACAGCTTGGGAATAGCAGGCAGTTGCATACACGCTTGAATATAAGTGCCACAGTTCTTATTTATTGATCGATTTATTCTATTCGAGAAAGCTCAGGACTTCAGATCCAAAACACCCGACAGGTTCAAAAGTGTCTCAATATCTATTGAAAATAAAGCAAGATATCATCATAATTTATCTGCAAAAAAAACAATCAAGACCAACATAGCTATAAAGGAAAATAGAAAAGCCATGAAAAGGAAACCAAAGAAAACCTAAAACTGTCACTACACTGAAAAAGCACTTACTGCTGCAGCCCAAAGGGAAATTTGTTGTTCAAAAAGAGAACATGTCAGTTTGGGAATACCCAAATAAAAACTATCTGCTGTTGAAATACCAAACCCCAAAGTTTTTCACTGGACACACCAATGGCTCAAGTACTTCTTCATATTGATATTAAACCTACAGGAGCAGCCGGAGGGTCAGTCAGACCTCAGGCCGTTCTGTCAAGCAGATTTATGGTTTCAATCTAGCCATCGGTCTTTCATAGAAGACCTGACATCGAGCCCCGGAACGAAAGGTCTGCAGAAAGAGAAAGTTCGAGAAACTTCACAACAGGGCCGACTCTGGGGGCGTCGGACTCTGGAGGAAACTACTGAGAAGTACAATATATGAAAAAACATCAAGGACGACTGCTGAGTATGAGCGGAGATGACGCATTGAAAAGTGCGACGAGAATCTCTGGTGTGAATTTATATGATTAAAAGATCAAAAAAAGTAAAGTTTACGTTTTCCTTTGTTTGACTGTGTGTGTGTGTGTGTTTGTGCGTGCGTGCGTCTGCATGCTTGGCTGTGTGTGTGTTCTGGCTCTTTGGAGCAGTTTCTAAATAACCTGTCCTGACTAATTAAGACCTCCATCACAAACAAGCTCCCTCCCCGCTCGCTCGCTCGCTCTCTGGGGAGGAAAGCAGAGCTCCGGTGCCAAATGGGCGCTGAAAACAATAGAGGTGCTTCTCGTGCATGTGTGTTGTGGCGTGAAGGAAATTAACACAGCGGTAGATCGTCTGTAGGAATGACCTTGCAATGTTATAAATTAAGTCGCGTATTTTCGGACATGCAACTTTTTGTACCAGTTGCTTTTGCTGAAGGAAACTTAAGAAGTAAAGAGACATACAGTGTAAGTCTGCATATGTGGTGTGCACACAGGTGAGCTTTTAGAATTAATAGTATTCCACTGATTTAATACTGCACTCCTATAACATTGTTAAATACAAAATTTACTTTACACGCACCCCTCTGGATCCTCAAGAGACCTTACGCAACTTTCCATGTTTGTATTTGAGCTTCCCAACACCTGTAAACGGACTGATACGTTCCCACAGGGTGAGCAGTGGAGGACTCGCTGTCGTTTTCAGTTTCCCAGATTTAAGACTGTTATTGCATTTGTAAAGCACACACCTCCCCTGAGGCCCAACAGTGCATTTAAATTAAAACAAGCCTCATAGCTAATGCCACATTTCGCTACACATTAGTGCTAGTTACAGGTTTCTAGCCCTATATGTCCCTGAACAGCCGCTAAAAATAGACTACACCCCTTGAAACCGCATTTAAATCCACCGGATCCCGATTTTTATTTGGATCTGCGTGAAACTGCACAAGCATCGATAACTAAATAATTGTTTTCCTCAAAGTTCACACATAATTCACTGAAAAATCTAAAACTGAACAGTCAACCTTAACATTTTGAGTTACAGTAACTTTGATCACCCAAAAAAGTAACTTTTTAACCCAAATGTAAACCCAATATGAAATGAAGTGACTGTAACCTCGAAGATATTGTTTCAGCTCAAGTCCAATGTGTTAGTTTACAGAGCAGAAGCAACAACAATAATGTTCCACTCTTCAAATGCTAATAGTCGGCTTTGTTTGTCAGCGGTATCGAACAGTTACTAACAAGGGGACCCGCATCAGTCATAACTGGTATAGAATACAGCCGAACGAGAGGATCATTATTCTCTCCGGAGATGAAAAAGAAAGCAACTGTACATCCTTTAAAGCAGCCACTGGTTAAATAAGCCAATTAGTCACTTAGTCTGGTCACTGGGGTTGAATCAAAATCAATAATTCATGTGTGTTCCAAGTGTTTTCCTGTGGCTCATTATCGGGTCTCTAAAGTCCGCTCTGGCCCTGGCCTCGGTGTTTGCAGGCAGCTTTAAATCGGAGCTTTGGGGCGGCCACACAGACAACATCCAGCAGGCCCAACAATTCATTTTGCACAATTTAAATAAATATATTTAAGGTTTTATTCAAACAATCCCCTATTCCATAATTAATATCACGCTAACCTCCTCTAAATCATGTTTGGGCACTTTATGCTTCAAATTGAAGTGCTTGTACTCTCACTCAAACACTCTTCTTCTGTGGATTTTGGGAATTGATACTCTTTTCTTTATTAATTCTAAACTCTCGGCTCCTGTTCGATTTTCTACCACAACCTGCTGTTTGGAACATACAGTTCCAGATGTGGAGGTTGTGAAGAGGCGTGCAAAGTTTTTTATTAAAACAGCAAATTTAAAGATTTTTATAAACTGAATACTAAGTAGTTTGAATCACTGGAACATGGAAGGATGGATTTTGTATCAAGGGAACTATTGGTATAAATCTTCTGATTTCAAACTGCTAATGATGGAAGGATTTATCAGAAAATTCTGCCAGGGAAGAATTGAGTGAGTGAAGTGCTTCTCTCCACATCCGCATAATGACAACGAGATAGACCTGCATAGCTGTAAAAAATTATTGAAGTGGCAAGGTGCCATATCTGTGACACCTTATGTTGATCCTGGATAAACCAGACTGTTTGTGTTACACCCCATCACTTCACAACACATCATTATATCCATCATAGGTGTGAGATCCATATATTCATATTCTACTGCCTCAGCTGCTTCTCATGGTCTCTGTTATCTTCCACGATTCAACGCTAAATACAGACATTTTCAGAAGTTTCCCCCAAAATGAAAAGTTATTTTAATTACTTGCAGCTAACAACTTCTTTTTTTTTTCCTAATAAACCATTATGTCATTATTGTCCTTTTGCTATCCAACAGATGCTCAGACCTTCTTTCGCGTCTCCTTCAGCTCTCGGCGCTGAATCATGGAGCAGAGAGGACCAAGGCTGACGCTTCTTCAGCTTTTTCAGCGATATCATTGATGGTTAAGTAAAAACAACTCAAGTCTGTAGTTGAAGGTGAAAGTGAATAAAAAGGAGCATTTGTGCGTTTGGATAGCATGAAGAATGCGCACATGGAAGGAGCATTTATTAATCGTTCTCAGGCTGCACAGAGAACAGGACACACTTTCTCTTCTTCCATCAAAGTACCTGGAACAGACGAGATGTCTGATCAGGAAAGAAAAGACAAGATCTGAGGTTTTTACTCAAAGTTTTTAAAAACCACACCGTCGACTGTAGCGGTCGTGTCGGCGTGAAATTAAAGGCTAATCTGAATAATGAAATTCCGAGGTGAGGTTTTAAGATGCAGTAGTAATATATTCAATATTTTTTTATTGTTTATCCTCCTGATTAAATCTAGCGCAGCTCATATCGATGTGCAAACAAAGCCTCCTGTTCTGATTCCGAGATGCCTGTGTCCAGTGCATATTAATATGATGGGATGTGCCCTGAGTGTGCCAAGTCAACACCGTCTTATTAGAGGTTTACCGCTTTTGGGGTTTAGCGGTGGCGGTAGCGGAAGCGGGGGTGGGGGGGCGGGGGGGCTGGTGATGTCGGCTCAGGTGGATTTGTCAGTCGGGATTTTAATGAAAGTTAAAGAAAATATTTGCCTTTACAGGTGTTCACACAGAACCCGGGGAACCTTAATGTCAGAGATGGGTTATGTAACTTAAATTATTTGTCTTGATTGTTCTTTAAGGAGCTAAATTTAGGACTTCTTCAAGGGGTGCGTTTCACCAATTTTCTTTCTGGCGGGTGGAGGAGGTAAAAATATAACATTTTCCTTTAGTGAGCAAAGCCCCGGTGGAAGTGAACTTCCCCCAAATCCTTCTAGTTCTCTCACATTGATATTATTGTTTTGTTTTGCTTCTTCGCTCTAATGGTTTTTATCCCCTTCTGAGACTCTAACTGCCGCAGCCTAGGCCCCCTTCGTTTGCCTTCAATGATAAGCACGCATGAATAAAACCTCTCGCTATTTTTGAAATAATGATCTGGGAGTTTATTTATTTACTGTATAATTTTTTTTTTTTTTTCCTCTTTCACACAAAGAACTTGTTAGGGACATGAGCCAGAGGTTCAAATGTAGGATATGGCAGACGTATAGCGAGAGATGAGCAGGACTAACAGCCAATTGGCAGTGCGTGACCTTGACACGGAGTATGTAGAGCAACTTTGACAAGACAAACAAAGCATGAGGCTGTGAGCGCCGGCGCCAGCGATGGTAAATGAGGTGTCAGGCAATGTTGTCTTCCTCGTGGCTGCTCGTGCGTGTTTGCATCCGTCACTTCGTCAACGTGATGGCTTTGATTGAACAACACTCTGAGTGGAGACACAAGAAAATTCCAGGCTGCTCTCTGGCTTAATGGACGATGGTGTGCCTGGGAAAGTGAAGAGTGGATCCTCTCTAACTTGTGCATTGTTTAACTGTGACTATGGACGCCGCAGTTATCAATAATGATGTTTTTTTTGTTTAAAGATGCCGCCCCCGAAGACGGCACGTCGCAAAACACTGCTCCTCGGCCTTGTGGGATTTCCACAACAATCAACAGTTCCAATTGCAATTTATTTAAAAAGATGTTTTACACCAATCTCATTTGGCAGCTGCGGTGTTGCCATATTGTACGGTCGGCTGCTCTGCTTTCATTATAAGCCGTTAAAGCACACTGTCGATGAAAACGACGACAATTTGAGGCTCTGGCTACGCATTGTGTCTGGCACAAGGGGGGGGGGGGGGGGGGGGGCCTGCGGAGTCGCTCTGGGACAGTGATCTTACGAGAGGCTTTGTCACCGGGACAAGGACATGTCTCGTGGCCGCACTGACAGGGGATTTGTTGACTCGACGTCGAGCCTCCATTTTGAATCGACGAGTCTATCGGCCCTCTTTAAATCAAAGTGCACTGCTGTCTAATTGTGTTTGAACATTCCAGCCGTGAACTGCATGCTTAATAGCAACTTAGCCGGCTTGCCGCTGCCATCGAGCCCGCTCCAACGCTTGACCGCACACACACACACACACACACAAATACACGCACTCAATGTGACAGAGAGGCAAACACACACATCCATATGCATTCCTGTGCACAAACACACCCGTGGGATGCAGGTTTTGATGAAATTATGTGGACGGCAGACCCACGACGGGTTGCCAGAGAGTTGTGTTATCAGGTAGCGTCGGGTCTCCTTACGCGCTACAGGTCTATTTGTCGGAGAATTAAAGAGAAAACACGATGAGAGGTGTGAGATGGTAACAGGAGATTTGCCATCTGTCAGACGAGAGTCGGAAAAGGCCTCCTGAATTCATTTCACCAGCTGTTCTCCTTGTACCTGCTCCGCCTCCTTGGAAACGGGACCACTTTCCTGCTCAAACCTTCTCGCTGTTTGTTAATCTGCTCACAGCCACGCTGGAGGTGAATCCGGCGTCAGACATTAGTTCATTAGTTTATTACGTGTCCCGCTGATACCTAATGGCGGAGAGAGGAAGACGACTCCTGGAAAACTGCAGAGGAAACAGTGGTGGGAGGAAAAATAGATCTCCAACTTTGACCCGCGATCCGGCCGGTCTTCTCTCTCCTGCGCCCGACTCATCACATCCCGTTAATTAGCGAGGTAGGCTGTCTGCCGTGAGCGCCAGCCCCTGAACTATAGGATCAGTACTCGCAGCAGAGGCTTTAACTGTAAAATTGTCCAACTTTGTTCAAGCCCAGCGTGTTTTTCCAGTGAGCTTCCTAGTAACCCTGAGGCGCTCGGATTTCCCCTTTTTTCTCAAATAGAAAAGACTCCACTGAAAAACGAGGCAAAGTGAGTTTCCATCTGAGTGTCTAAGATGATAGGCAAATTGTCAGCTTTGCTCTGACATGCATTATTCATACAGTATCTGATTCATCCTCTCTTACTAGGGAGAGTGTGGATGTTTTCCCCGTATTCGTTTTAAAGGGGGAGGCAGTCGGTGTTAAACACACTGCGCCGTGCAGCAGCCTGAGTCATTTGGAGCCATTGGCCCGCTGCTCTGGGAGGGGATGATCGTGGGTATCGCCCAGGAATTAATTTAGGGGACGGCTAAATGTCAGGGGCGTGGGGAGACACAGAGAGAGAGAGAGATGTTTGCATAAGAGGGCCAGGGGCACTTGTCTGTCTCCCATATGGCCCTCATTATAATAAAAGAAGCCTTGTGAGTCAACACCATTGCATCCTTGAGTCAGCTGGCCACAGGAGGAAACCCATAGCCTATTTTAAACTGTGTGTTTTTTGTTATATCTCTCGGTACATGAGATTATACAGCAGCGTTCCACGAGCTGCCGCCGAATGTGAGACGCCAGCTGGGCTCTCATGCCTGTCTGTACAGCCCAGTGCGAAATGCCTCAAAAGCAAATTGAATTATTAAAGACAAGTGGTGGGCAGTTTTTCGGGCAAGTTTCGAAACTTCACCAGTAAATGATAGATTTTCTTCCCCGTGCTTGCCGATGACAGCCCGGTGTCATCTTGACATTTCCAATCTGTGTGGTATTTCCTAACAACATGGGCCAATCTTCATTTAATAGCCCTCGCACCTAATTAGGCCAGCTCTAATGTTCCACTCGGCGGAGTGTCAAATCCAATGTCCAATTACACAGCAGATCAAGGCCAAAGGTCCGCCTCCACTACCTCTCAGGCTGATTATAGAAGAAGTGCCACGATGTACATCACACAGGGAGAAACGGGTCTGTCAGAAGAAGGAAAGAGACACACACGTGCATGCACATATACACTTAAGGGGATCAATACTGCGGGCAAAGAGGCCGAGGGACTGAGGGAGGCTCTCTCAAACCCTGCCTGTCTATTTCAGACAGAGTCTCTCTGTTGCGCCCGGCAGACACACAGAGGCCTCTCAGTGCCGGAGTCACACCACGATGACGAATAGCAGGACTGAACATTACCAGAATGTTAAAATCAATCTTAAGTATTGCTGTTTCAGTGGAGACAACCCTAACCCAATAGTCCTTCATATTTTGTTTGTTATCGTAAAAAATCTGTTAAAAAACAACAACCCAGCCTGAGTGATAATCTGTTGAATGATTTCTATTTCTGTTATTCACACATTTCTTTAGAGCGTGTGTCAAAATCAAGTCAAACAGAGCAGCCCCTCGTCCAGATGGCTCCTCTCCCGTGTTTGATGTTTGGATCGACACGGCACGCTCAACACAATGTGCGGGTTTCACCTGGATACACTGCGGCAGGATAAACGGCCGTCATGTGCACCGGAGCCGAAAACCCCTCCTGGAGGTGCCTTCACGAGCGGAGACGGACGGAGGCCATCGCTCTGACAGGGAGATGACACGCGACTGAGCAGAGCCGAGCAACACTTAAGGTTTAAAACAGAGCCGCTGAGGAGACACTGAAGCGAGGTGAGCCCGAAAAGCCAAAAACCTGAGAGCCGGAGGGCGCGCTGTAAACCCCATTCTGTTACAGTGCAATGCATCACTTGAGAGCAACGGGGAATATTGATGGCGTTGTGTGTTGTGTGTAAATCGATTGGGTGATACAACAATCCAGATGCTCCATTTTTTTTAATAATGTTTCTTTTTTTAAGATGAAACTTTTCTGTCTGCTCCTGTAGACCGGGGGTAGAGGAGAGATGGAGGGCAGAGCACAGTTGGGGTAAGGCAGTGGGTTCGGGGGTAGGGGGTGGGGGGTGCAAGGCCTGCGCGTGTGTGTGTATGGGCATGTGTGTATGTGTACGTAGTGAGACTGCAGCAGTAATTGCCAGGGAAGAGCCATGTGCACGAAGGACGTTGAAGCTTATTAAAGAAGGAGACAGAGTGATTATTCACTATGGTCCTCTTGAGAGACTGACGCTGAAGTCATTGCTTTTAATTAACTCCGAAACGGTTTTGCAGATTAATAACAATATTAAGAAGGGAACGGAGAGGAGAAGCGCAAACACATCCTGGATCTGGTTCAAGCTTTTTAATTACAATTAAATAGACTCGGTAGCACAATAGCACAATAACTATGTCTTTTTACGTCCTCTGTCTCTCTCTCCGTCTTCCGCCGCCGCCGATACATTTTCCGTGCCACTGCCGCGTCTCTCAGGGTGTTCGAGGCAGGTCAGAGGAAAAGCGCCGATTTTAATGGCGAGAGTTTAGGGTTGGTGGAATACTTGGCAAGCGAGTAAAAGAGCAGGCGATGGAGGAGCCAATAGAGTTCGTGGAGAGGAACTTGGAAAGCCGATAAAGTGTACCGCGCTGAAAATAGATTCCTTATTTTGTTTGTTTACCAGGAAGCTGACTTTTTGGTCTCGCTAGAAAAAGTGTCAAAGTCCTGGGGACAACGCTGCGCTTCTTCTGTTGCAGTCTGGCAAGTGAAAAGAGGAAGTGGAGAAAAAAAAAAAGCCAAAAGAAGTGAATGGATTTTGATGTTGAACACAGCTTGGGAGGACCCCTGGAGTGGGAGGAGCACACGCTGGATGGAAACAGCACTGCAGGGCCTGGAAGGACTCTGCTTCACTAAAGCCAAAAGATGATAAAATACTAGTATTGTCTGCAATTCCCTGGCCTCCCCCTGCTCCACCTCACAGGGCAGCTTTTTGCAGCCTTAATGAGCTGCGACTGCAGGAGCCTTCGCTTGATCTCAGCACTTCATCAATGATGTAGCACAAGCCGGCCCCAACATTTATAACCATTCACCGTCATTTATACAGATTGAGGCTTTGGGGCCTTCGCTGTCGACCAACGACCTAATAAACACCGCAGCAAGTGCTCTGCTGCCTGCATGCACGAGCTGCCTGCACAGGACAGAGAGAGACAGAGAAGCAGTTACCACTTTATAAACATTACACAGGTCTCTGGGGATGCACACTGTGTGCGTCTAACTTAAGTACCTCCACACCCTCCTCCTGGGAGCACAATGAAGCGGGAACAGAAGGCCTTTTATTGGAACATATGTTCTTCTTCCCCTATTATACTGTATATCAATGCTTTTACGCCTACCCATAAACATTCCTGTTGAGTGAGACATTACATGTAGAAGGTGATCGCTGTAACTCTTTTTCTTGCCGGCTGTGAACTTGGCGGAGGAGTTAACCTCTAGCTGCCTTGGCAAGACGAACAGATTCACGGAGCCAATTGTTTTATCTCCACCTTCACACGGTGTCAGCACTTGCAATGTAAGGCCCCGGCCACTTTCTGCTGAACTGTTTATTTGAAATTCTCAGTTCCCCAAAAATAAAAAACTTAAGAGCATGAAAATGATCTGAAGCAGGTGGCAGCAGCAGTTGGTGGATTTGGATTTCAGGAGGCAGAGGTCTTTGTGATGTATCTTGTTTTAAGGATTCATCTCTCTGATGATGGTGAATCAGAAATCCCAAATGTTCATGAAATGGACTATAAATAGCATTCTGTGTGAAGCTGTGATATCATTCAACATGTAAAGTAAAAAAAAGAAGTCTGTCACCATTACTCATTAGAGCACTGTTTATCTATGGGCACAAGATAATTACCGTTTGAATAACTCCCCTCTGTGTTACAGCAAGGATCTGTCCAGCAACTATGAGTGGCCATATTTCAGTTTTTTCTCAAAATGGTGGTCATCGGGATTCAGAGTGAAGGACTAAGGATATGTACATATATGTGTGATGAGCTGCAGTCCATCAGCAGCAGTGGTGGAGTTGGTTGATCCACGGTGGGGAATCTAAAGCGGTCCACAGTTATGGTTAAAAGGTTTCATATGTCGATTGAAAATGTCTGAACATCTGTTAATATCAAATACAAATTATGTGCTAATTTGTGTAGTGAAAAGTGCCTCCCAATACGAATAAGGATGTTTTTAAAGAAGAGCTGAAGTGTAGGTAACAGCTGAGCGCAGGTAAGAAAAGCGTTCTGTAATCTGTCCAAACATCCAGTTCTTTGAAATGAGTTGAAGAAATAATTTAACGCCTCCCTCCTCCTTTCCAGAGCACAGTTCCTCCCACATGTGGGTCATCACAACATGAACATTACGAAAGGAAGTGAACCACATTAGCTTGTCCAGCTGATTTGTTTGCTGATGTCAGGCATAGTTTTGTTCTGAAAACCTAGTCAGCAGCAGCCAGAGGAACACAGACTCACAGGCAGACGAGCTGCAGGCTCCCAGGTGAGCTCTGATGAAAAATAATACAAGAATACATTTTGGTAATATAATTTAAAGATTTGACTGAGCATCACTGTGGCCCCATGCATGTTATGAAGCTCTTGTGTTGCTCAAATCCTCAAAGTGAAAGTGACAGATCTACAGGATTTCAGATTGGTCTTTAAAATGCCTCGCAGCAGATGTTTTTATGCCTTTTTTTTCTAACTGCGTCTTCAAAATCTATTGCATTTAAAAAACTTATTTAATGAATGTATTCGCACTCAGTTCAAGTCCACGTTCTGCAGATTGAGCCTCTGTACGTGCTCATGTGTGAGGACACGTGTGCGTGTGGATGAGAACTCAAGACAGAAAGCAAGTGCCAGTATGATTTGGGCCGTCTGTCCAAAATAGAAAGAAAGGTAAAAAGCAAAGCTACGCCCTTCAAGACCCAAAGTGCAGCCGAGCTTGTGGAGCTTCTGCATTAGAGATGCATGACAATGTGTGAAATGCAATAAAGGCCCTTTAACCTCTTCCTTTTCATGGTCTCTTGTCATATAATGCACTTTAACCCTGAATTGAACTCTCACAGCTTTTAGAAAGTTGTTATTATCAAAGTAACTGATTTTGATTGCTGACATTTTGCAGGATTATATTTGGAGTGTTCAAAGTGTGACAGGCTGCTTATTTTCCAATTTAACATGAATGCATTTAATTTTAAGGCAAACTGATAAAGGCACAGTTGCAACCACAAATCAAACAATGACTGCAAATAATTTCATCTTCTTTCCTATTTTTTTTGTGTCACCGGCAAAACGTTATTTCAAAGCCTCTTTGAAGAGAAACGATCTGACGGGCTGATCGGAGAGCTGCAGACTACACTGGCACACATTACCAACCTGAGAAGACCCCGAGGGGCGCAAAACAAAATTAGTGCCCCATTAAAGCGATGCATCAAAGAAGCCGTGAATAGATCATATAGGTGTCCTAATGCATTTATCACGACTGCAGAGACCGATGGATGCAGCGGCAACATGCGGTGGGTTTGCACAGACACACAAAGTGTTGTCCAAATATTATCCGTGTAATTTCCATTTACCCACCCCTCCCCTCGACTCCTTACACCTGTACCGAGCAGACATGATCGGATCTAAAAGTTGAGTGTTTTGTTATAGAAACGTGTGCTCTCGTCCATGCAATATTGTAATATCTTTCAATTATAATAATAATATGATTTATGAAAATCATGCGTAAAAGGCAAATCTCCAAATACAATAGCGCACCGTCCCTCCGCATGCACTCCACAAAACAAAAGTAAATACCACCGCATCTCTACTCCACTACATTTGTTTTAAATTCCTGCAACTTCTCATCCTCACTTTCAAGTCCAGCACTCCGACACAAAGTGGGATTAGCAGAGGAAAAAGAGAAAGCACGGAACGCGCGATCGGTCTCCACATTTAACTCCGTGAAGGCGCACGGACCGGCGTGCTCACACCGGCTCACACCGGCTCACACCCACACCGTGACCGTCCCCTGGATCACATTTGTGCACGCAGCAATGTCAGGACGCATCATGCGAGGAAGGGGACGCGGGTCGCAACCAGTCAACACTTCTTTATCTCGGGGCGCGCCGGGTGTCACAGCTGTGCGCTCTGGGCTTTGGAGGCGCACGGCAGATGCGCACGCCTGACTCGCAAAGTCACTTTTTATTCACTGGCTTTACGAAGATAAAAAAAGCTTCCTGCAATGCATGGGTGTTTAGGACAGAGCCACAGAGGACCTGGAAGAGGAGAGTGACCCTCAGAGTTTGACATGTTAACGCTGGGGAGAGGAAACTTTGAAAGCACTAACCTGGCCGTTCTTGCAGAGGTCTGCCCACATGCTGGTGCCATCCCCTCCTCTCATCAGCACATGGTAGATGAAGAAGTATGTGCCCGGTATGCTGCAGATGAACTTGCCCGAAATGCCATCGAAGTTGTTGCCCAGGTTTGTGACCACGTCGTCAAACTTGAGGATCTCATAGCCTTCGTGGGGGTTCTTAAGCCCTGCGTAGAAGGCCACCCGCGGCACCGTGCTGTAGGTGGCTGTGCTGATAGCTCCATTTCCCCCCAGACCCAAAATCCCAGTCCTTCCCTGATCCCCTCTGTCACCAGGAGGCCCAGCTGGTCCTGGTGGGCCCGGTTCCCCCGGCGGTCCAGGTGGTCCGGGCTTGCCTGGCCTGCCAGGCTTCCCCTGTGGGCCTTGCAGTAAGGTGGAGGGTGGAAGCACGTTGCCTTGGTCGCTCAACGCCTCAGCCTCAGCCTGGAGACTGGTGGAGCTGGTACTGCTGGCCGGAGTGCCCTTGTTCAGGTAGGGGTCGCACACCATGCGACAGGTGCCCAGCATCTCATAGTGGCTGGCATCTGTACCCACTGAGCTAACGAGCACAGGGATGAGAACCACCAGCACCAGGACCAGCATAACCCCTACGGCAGCCGCCACCAGGGTCTTCCTCCCGATGCTGAGTCGGGGAAGGGGCTGCGCTGCCAGCGTGGGTCTCCCGGGAGCAGAAATGGTGACTGCTTAGTGTGAGGAGCCTGTCACCGAGGAGAGGGACCCAGAGATCCCGAGAAGAGTTGCAGGAGGAGCGGCGAGTGTGTGAGGGTGAGACAGAGACCCACATACACTTGATACACCCCACTGCTCTGCTCAGTCACACTTAACTAGGCAACCAGTCACTCACACATACAAAAGACTTAAGGAAGCCCAGGCATACAGAGGGAGACATTCAGCATGTACTTACAAACACATTCTGACTAGTGGGAAGAAGAAGCAAGAAGGATGCAGAGCCCAGAGGAATGGAGTGAGAGACAGAGAGAGGGAGAGAGAGAGAGAGAGAGAGAGAGAGAGAGAGAGAGAGAGAGAGAGAGGGAGGGAGAGGAATGAGAGTGTGAGAGACACAGAGCAGTCACTGGATCTCTGTTTGTGCATGTGGGTGTGTATGTGTGTGTGGTGAGTTTGTGGTGCCGGATTCTCAGGCTTGGCTTTTTATACGGCAATAGCAGCGAAGCCCCCTCCTCTCCTCTGCTCCCCTATCGAGTGAGAGGTTGGTGTGGTTACGTCCCCTTCTCTCTCTCTCTATCTCTCTCTCTCTCTCTCTCTCTCTCTCTCTTTCTCTCTCTCTCTCTCTCTCGCTCTCCAGCTCACTGAGAGGAAGAAGGACTCTCATCCCGTTGCATTTCATTCTACCACTCTCCTGAACCACAGAGGAACCAACACCCCCCCCCCCCAAACTGACCATCTTGCTCCTCTTCTTTCATCCCTCTCTCTTTTTTCTCTCCTTGCTCTCCCTCCTTTCCCCCACTTTTGATGCTGTTTCTCACTCCCTTGCATTCTCCTCTCTCTCATCAGCATCCAGCCTCTAAAAATAAAGACGGAGATGTGGAAAGACTGTCTTTTTTTTTTTTTCGGACGTGGGCTCTACAGATTCAGAGTACATGTGCACAGACACAAGAAAACACACTTAAATCTGCTCAATCAGCTCCTTCAATAAAAAAAAGGTGCTAATTACAGAAGTTGATGCCAAGAACGAACTCAGGAGCCAGCAACTTCATCTGTTCAACACAAACAGAAAATGCAGCTACATGTTTAGAGGATGTATTAAAACTTTAAAATGATCTTCATGGTACCTCACAAGGGGCCACTTTCTAAGGGCAAAGGCAGCAAATCTATTTTTCCGTTAGAGGCCACCGACATCCGCTGTTATTTTATTCCCCCTCTTTGCCTTTCCCCTATGTCAATAACCGTGTTTCTCCACCTGAATGCGCTGACACCATTTCTTATTGGTGTCTTTTTTTAGGTATTGATTTCATGGTTTTTATCAAATTAAGGGTCCTGGTTGGGAGAAAAGAAATCCATATGCAGCAATGATGTCATTTGTTTGACATTTTCATCCCTTAGAGTGATTAATGGTGAAGTAAGAAAGCAAATAATAAAGTCTGCAGAGAGCAAACAAACATATGTCATCATGTGAAATCTGTGGAGTGTTTGCGAAGACGTCGGTCTAATGCAGTCAAACGGACAAACACGATCAGGACAGGGCGAGAGAACAGGCCACGTTCACGTCAATAGGAAGTGCCAGTCGGGAAAGGGGCGGACATTACTGGTTCACGAGAGGTAATGGTGAAAACAGCAGGAGAATGCAGGCTTTTTTTCCCCTCTGAATTCCAATGTGAAGCCACTACAGCTGTTAGCTCAACAACCACAAACCACCAAACAGTGTGCAGTGTTGTATTCATTAGCAGATTGTGAATTCATTATCAACTTCACTGGAACTCGGTTGAGCATTAACCTGAGCCAAGGCCTTACAGTCCCCTTGGATTCAATCAAGCTGCACACGTGTGTCGATATAAGTCCCCGGAATATGGCGGATTTCTTTCATCCAGATCCATGAATTATCTCCGGAAAACTGCTGGAAATGTCTTGGTTAGGAATGACTAGATCTACCCCTTTCTCCATGATTTAATGGGTTCTTTGTTGGACCATGTCCCATCTTTCCAACAAGTTTAGTGGAAATCCTTTCTGTCGTTTTTGTGTGTAATCCTGCTGACAAACAAACCATCCAACCAACAAACAACTGGCAGGGGAGAAGACATAACGGACACAGACGACAGGTATCAAACCATTGTCTTCATTTTCTTTCGCTTTTCTTTCGGATACGTCAGCAAGTAATTGGTCCACCAGGTGTTTCTGCAGATAAATTCCATCAGCCTCAGTTTAAACTTTAAATCTGCAAGATCTTTCAGGCTCTTTCCCCATGTCTCCGGGACTGCTTTGTGCCGGAGCTGGGCCGAGCTCTTGTGATGGATTGAGATGGATCAGTGAGCAGGAGGCCTGAATTTCTGTTACCACCGTTCTTGACATGTCACTAAGTTTTCTGTCTCTTCGTCATCATTCAGTTTAAGTAGCAAACTCACGGCCTCATCAGTTGAATGTCTAATTTATCACTGAATCTGTAAGACATTCCCAAATAACAGACACAACAGGTGTTCCTCAAATGCATATTTGCCTGTTTTTGTTTTATTCCTGCAGTTACAGACATGGAGTTTGCCTATATGAAGAAGCACACAAGGCCTAAATTGGTTTTTGAGTTTGTTTAGGTGGGAGTGTGCGGGGGGGGGGGGGGGGGGGGGCATTGTTTGTTCTCCTCACCTGCCAGCTGGAACTGCCAGTCAGATCAGTTTGCCCCAAATCTCTAAATCTCTGAACCACTGAGATCAATGCACACCGGAGAGGACAAACAGAGAGTGATAGCAATGAAAGAGAGAAAAGAGAGATGGGTAGACGAGCGTCGGAGAGGCAGAAGGGGAGCAAGTTAAGACATGGAGAGGGAGTTAACTGCTGTGACAGCTGAGCTTTATATCAGTGGAGCTGGTTTGTTTCGCGTGATTTGTCGGAGCATATGGAGAGGATCCAGGAGTGCCAATGACAGTCGTTGTGAAACATAGTTTAATGGAAGTGATGGCATGTTTTGAAAGCAAAATAGCTGCATATGGGAGAAACAGATTTTCAGGAGCTGAGATGCTGTTTTTTTTTACGCCTTACAAATGTCAGGTTTCTGAAGGACAACGTTCCGACCAGCTCCAAGAGTTAATCTTTGATGTAAACCTGTTCCAATGTCATACAATGTCATTCTGTAACTTTCAGTGCAATGTGGTAGAAAAAAACTGATTTCATTTTTTAAAGTCCCCCTCTGCGGAAAATGAAGTTTTTAAAATATGTCAACATGTCCCCCTTGTGCCTTTTAAATGGTAAAAGATATATATTTCGAGTATTTTCCTTTGAACAACAAATGCCAGTCAGAAGAAAACGGATTCAGCGTTTGTGATGTTACAAATCTAATAAACTTATCCTCAGCTGCAGTGAGGGTGGGGAGACGATAGTAGTGGTGGGGTTATTAGCATATTCATAAGTATATGCTGATATATATATGTATGAAAGTATGAAATATAAATGAAATGAGGAATGCAGTTGTGAAATCACGATTCATGGCAAAATTTTTGAATATGACGTTTTAAGGAACAAATACGAGTTTTATGAGGAGTGGGACTTTTAGAAAATACTAAATGAAAAAAAAACTTTTGAATTAAAAACTTTGATGAATAGATAGATAGGCAATATACAAATACAATTGAGTAGAATCTATTTGAATACAATAGTAGTACAGTTAAATACAAGTTACACAATTTAGATTCAAATTAATTGTAAACACTGTAAATAGACTGTATAGTAATTTGCTTACAAAACTGTGATGTGTTGTAAATTTACAAGATTACATACAAAAAAAGCATAATTATTTCACTTGATACATTGTAACTCTAAAATACCATAATAAAGTGTGAAGTTGCTGCCAGTTAAGTGCTGTTAATATACAGATACAAGTTTAACAGTGTAGGGTTCAGTCTCTAGTCGATGCACAATGGTCATGATTACAAAAATAAGATCAATCTCCGAACAGTCAGTTATATTAGACACAGACTACAACAAGGCCGACAGCTTCTGAAACCCTGAGTAGAGGTGAGGACAGGGAGCAGGAAACAACAACCTGCAGTAGCTCCGTGTCCAGGCATCAGCCACATCCAAACACACCTCAAAAGCTTTTAATCACTTTGTTCTCACTGCTTACAAAGAGATGGGGAGTCAGAGCAAATGTTTCCAAAGGTCTCAGAAGTACACACGGGAAAACCATATAACATAGAGGAGTGCAAAAAAAGAGGAAAAAATAGATTTCATTTTTTTTTTTTATATGAGGAAAGTTTAACGGGTCAAAGAAACAAAACAACATCACAAACATGCCAACAGACACACTAGAAGCCTCATCTCTGGTTGAGTTTGTGTCTCTGATTGCTTCCCTTGTGTTGCTCCTGGCCAAAGCTTATCAAAGGGCTCCTTTCATAAGTGCCAGGATCAAGCCACTGCTGTGACTGCTTGGCACCCACTGAGGTGGCTCGGAGATGGTGAGGGGCGGGGGGGCATTCGAAACAAAGACGGCGAGGCAGAGGAAGTCCGAATTGACGACAGCAACTGAAGGGGAGATGGCACATTTGTGCATTTAAAGGAAAATTGGAAAAGGAAAGAGGCTGACTTCGGAGGGGGAATTGTCCACTTTGTTTGTGGAGTAAGTCTGCTTCTGCTCCGGAGAAGGGGGAAAGAGGGCATTTGTTTGTGAGTCTGGGGAGGCACTGTTTTATATACAGTATGTGCTGCGGAAATTAATATGTATTTGCTTTAAGCCTTCTCTGGCTCAGTGATTTCCTGCTGAACGTGCACTTTAATGCACAGGATATCCAGGTGAATGCAGGAGCGGTGAAGGACATGACTCTGGAAGAAAAAAGAGCAACACACACAGAAAACACACAGACACACGGGCCCTGCAGAAATCCCCTCAGGCCGTGTGTTCTTCCTCACTACAGGAGCAGCGGGTCTATCAAGCCTGACGTCTGCCCCGTCCACTACAGCATGTGACAGCGTTGCATTTTTACGCGACATAATAACTGACTTTGCAAACCGGAGCTTGTACACAGTTTGTCTGGTGTTCCTTCGTGTTTACGGGGGGGGGGGGGGGGGGGTTCTGCATAGTGGTACGTCACACCAGAGTGATGATGACATGTCGCAAGCACTTTGCATGTTATGTCACATGCAGTCAAATCAGCCTTATCGCTTTTCAGTGCAATGGGATGAGCCCGGTCGCATGCTCTGGATATCTTTTTGGAATATTTACTGGCTAATTACACACATACAGTTGTCTGCCAAGAGAGCAGCTACTGTAGAGACAGTCGGGTGAAGACGTTCAGGAAAATTGAACTCTGTCATCCATGAATGTGGCTTGATCTTTAGTCCTTGTTTACACTTTGTCTTCTTTGCCTTGACTAAGCAGCAGAGCTCTGAGGAAATAGTTGTTTAACTCCTTGTCCTCCGTCTGCAGAGTGACGAGAGGAGAGAAACTGCGGAGTTGCTCTTTGGCTGACATGCTGCAGGGTCGGCTAATATATCCAGGTATCATAATGAATGTGAGGACGTACGTGTGTGTGTGTGTGTGTGTGTGTGTGTGTGAGATTCGTGCTCCCTCTGCCTTGCCTGCAGCGAGCTCTTCGTGGCTTTACTCGCTCTTGCCTTCTCTCCCCCCAGGCTCCCCAATGATGGGATGACCTTTCCACCTCGGCCAGGACTGCAGCGTCACTCACAGCGTGAAGTGAGAACTCATCTCCTTGCTAAACACTTCACAGCGCTCTCCTCTCCACCTCCTCTCCCTCCACTTGCATCTGATTTGAATCCTGCCTCAGAAGAAAGGTCAGAATTCTAAATTCCAGGGATACATTTCATTCGCAGCACTTACTGTCTGTGCTACGAGTCTGGAAATGCCTAATATGCCGAATATGAAACGCGCCATTTCTCAGGATTCTATTCTGCATTTAACTGAACGAATGAAGGCGACTAGGTGTGAAAATAAATACATGTTTTCTGACAAGTAAATGTCATCTCTTTTTTCCTCCTTTTGTTTCTTTTTGAAACATTAAACTAAAATGAGTAGGTACACATGATCAAATATTATTGACCTCTCATTAGTCCTATTCAAAGTTTCCACGTTTTACTTTGCAAAAACCTGCCAAGTGTTAGAACCGCTTGGACTTAAGTGAATTAACCCTGAGATTGCGAGCTGTGAACCAACAACTGAACAAACCCACTATTTTAAATCTGCGTGTCAATAACTTAAGATTTTTTTTATCTTTCTTTCTGTCTTTACTCTCCTTCCTCTTGTCTGACCCAGGGGAAGTCCCAGGGTGGTTTCCTTCATCCAGGCATTGAAGACATGAACCTGTCAAACCCTCAGCTGGAGTCCAGCGCAGGCTCTCTGTGGCCTGGTTTTGCCCTCAACATGGCAGGACTGCAGCAGAGAGAACCCACAGAGGAATATTCTGTCCCCTGGGGAAGAGAATCGAGCTGCTGTAGAACTGACAGCTTCCCCAGAGGTGAGACAAAGGGAGGAGACAAAGAGTGGTAAGAGTAATGTTTAATCTGCAGCGATCGTGGCATTTATCACGTGAAAACATGCTCATCGTTTCATGTTTAAAAAGCTGTGTGCAGGGAAAGCACAAGTGATAAAAAGGTGCTTGAGATACCCTCAGATTTATCAATGAGGTGCACCGGCTGCCGCGCTTGAAAAAATGATCTCAATAATATGTATTTCTCATACTTAAAAGAATATTTTGACATTTTGGTGCATTTGTTGCCACATTTTCACTTCAGGAACTTTCCCCCGCGAACAGGAACAGTAAACTCTGTGTGTTCCCAAGGCAACAAAGGAAACAACATCTACCAGCTGCTGACATGTTATTTTTTTAATCGGTACAAAAGCAGTGTTGCTGTAACAACAAGAAACACATGGTCAAGGTTATGGATTGTTCACAATTAGGTTAAATTTAAAATATTGTGGAATAAATAAGTTCTTCATTTAGGTCTTCATGTGGTTAAGGCTGTTGAACCTTCACAGATAAAAGAAACAACTAACACCAGGTTCTCCCTCGGTTTTGTGAGGCTTTGTTGTGAACAGTGAACCCGGGATTACTGTAAATTATATTTTAGATGATTGTGTTGCCTCATTAATAATACAAAAAATGGAGTTAGAAGGCAATAATTGCACAAGTACACAAAAGGTCAAGGCTCTGTACAGGAAACCAAAGCATAATGACGATTTTCTCTGTGAGTTCATTGAACCTGTGGGATGGAAATCAGTGGATGTGTACGATATGTGTTTTATGGGAGCAGAAGTAATAAATCTTCCTGAAAAGCAATTAAGAACTAATGCAGAAAAAAAAGCACATTTCTATCCATCTAGAAATAGGACCCTGCCTACGTGTCATGTAAAACACTTCATGGGCTTTCCTGTACAATGTCATATGGAGTCATCCTCACCCCCCCGATCTCCTCCCTGACTGTTCACCCTCTCCCCTCACCCATGGGCCCTTGACTTCCAACCTCTCACCCCAGCCAGCTGCACATCCCCACCATCCTTCTGTCTCACGGCAAGGCCCTGTTCACCCAGCATTAGGTATTATGCAATATGTATTTATGTATATGAAGTCCACCCCGATGAATCATTTGCAACGAGGAGGGAATTTCCGCTGAACTCTGCTGAAGCTCCTGTCCCTTAAGCTCCTGTGTCACACTGCAGCCCTGTCCCCCAGCTTGGTTATACTGTAGATCATAAAGCCATCAGGGAGGGGAGAGTACAGTACAAAACATCATTAATATAAAAATCATTAATATGGATCTGGGAGCAGGGAGAGTACATCCTGAAATAATGAGAAACCCGTGATTACTAATGCTGTATCTCCCCATTTGGATACACATTTATTATTAATCATTAAAAAATAAGTGTGTGAATCATTGTGCTGTATTTTTGGGGAACTTTTGCTGCGGCCTCTGGACGATACTGGGAAGTATTTACTGTGTACCGGTCCATAAGACGCTGCACCTTCCGTACAGGAACTGCTGATCTTGACCTTGCATGGTCTCTTTTAATGATTCAGGTTTTTCTCCACTGAGGAAAAAAAATGTTTTTTCATTTGGCTGAGCATACTTTCCAGTGAAACCTGCTGAAACCCATGAGTGAGCCGACCACCTGACAACACACCTGGATCCGAAATCGTTCCAAATTTCTCCCGTGAGATTGAGAGAGAAGGAGTGAAAGTAAGGCGGGGGGGGGGGAGAGAGAGAGAGAGAGGGAGAGAGAGTTGGAGAGGGAGTGCAAAGGGCAGCAACCCAAAAAGCAGTGGTTCCCTCCCTCTTCTCTCCATACAGCATGGCAGTTAATTTAAATTCTGCAAGGAGACAACCCATAAATCACCTCCATTCTGACTAATGGCTTCTGCACTCAGGGAAAACTCTCGCCTCTCTACCCGGAGACATTACACACTGTAAAAAATATAGGCTACACTTGGTTTTAAAGCCCTGGTGTCTATGTGCGAGTGTATTTATATATATATATGTATAATACCACTTTTCCGTTGTGTGAGGGAGCAGCTCCACTAAAGAGACAGCAGCTCGACTAACCCCTCCACGTGAGCAGCTTTCACAAGAGGCAGAAATCCCCCTGTGTCGATCCATAATTAGCCCCCATAACTGCAGTGTCTGGCGTAGGAAGTGTGTGACACGAAACTAACCTTGGACTGGATTCCCAAAAAACTCACCCGGGGTTAGCACAGTGGCACTGCTCACCCAGATTTGTGAGTTGTGTGAGTCATTCAAGCCTCTGTGAATTTGTTTTCCTATACTCTAAGTGGTAGCACCTCAGGGACTTTGCAAAGTTAGAATTTGACAAGTTCCAAGCAAATGTTTCCTTTTGTGAGTATTACTCAAATGTTCTTTTTTTTCAATGACAGAAAAATTGCGAGGAATTCAAGAACGGCAATAGCTTTCAATATTCAGATTGATTTATTTGCATTTCATTGGAGAAAACATTACAGTCTGATTTTCAACATAATTTAGCATTTAATGTCTCAATTTCCCCTCATTTACTTCCATCATGTCTCATTTCGTTGAAGGCAGCCATTACCTGTTAATGATAGCAAACCAACTATAAACACAGTATGGATAAAATATTTATCTAAAGGGTGTGTTTCTAAAAGGGAATACAAATATTTTTCTTACAATAAGTCTCTCTTACAATGAGAGACTAATGATTGTCTCTATACTTTTCAAAACACAGCACTGACAAAATGATAGAGTTCCATTCTCTTTGTAATGTTAAATTCTAAATAAATAATATCCAAGTTTTTATTTAATTCATTTTCAACGCTAAAATATCAGAGGGACTGTGGAGAAAGAAGTTTGAGTGACATCCCCTGAGGTAATTTATCAGATTTTACCAAACCACAGCTGGCAGTTCGAGGGTCAAAGGTCAAGGTCACTGTGACCTCACCATATCTCAGCCTGGAGAGAATTTCATTGCATCTGGTGCACACGTGCAGTTGGACTCAAAGGTGAACTGATTGGAATGTGGTGTTCGGAGGTCAAAGGTCAAGGTCACAGACACCTCATGAAAGACATTTTTCTTCCATGGGTGAAGATTCCCTCCACCAATTATAACACGATTTAACACACATTTCTAATAGGATAAAGAGTTGGTAGGAAGCGTTAGCATTTTTTATTCAAAAGGTCAAAGGTCAGCCTTAGTGTGACATAGCGTCCATTATTCAACGCGGTAACTCAGGAACAATGGGGGCCAGTGATTTATGTAAAAAAAAAACAGGTATAACGATGTAACTGTCACTGCCCCCATACGTCAATGCATCCTACACCCAGTAGGAGGCAGCGCAGAGTCAAGCGTTTCTGACATCATTAAAAATGGTAACAATCAAGGAGGTTGTGATAACCGTATCGAATAAGAGGACAAAGTGACTATAGCCAGCTGACCAGGCGTAGGAACATCATATGGAGGCTTGTAGTTTCTCAGCAGTCGCCTCAAATTCTGCCATTGGTTAATATCTCCCTCTTGTTCTTTGGTTGTCACACTTGTTCTCTTGGCTACACTGAAATGAAATGGAGATGTTTGCAAACGCTGCCTCCTCCGTTTTAGTGTGAAAACTCTGGGTCGGCGTTTTTCTCTGGACGGGCAGAAACTGAGACTCACCACTGCTCTCTGATTGGGTCTTTACGATCCGAACGTAGCCTTCGCTGATTCGTCAGGCTCCTGTCTCATGACCCCCTTCTACAAGAAAAACTACTGGCATTAATCTCGGCTAACACTGTAGAGAGCAGCATGGATAATCAATTCTAAAAGTTGCTGACCCTGTTGTCTTCGCTTACAGCTGTTGTGCAATTGAATTCTGCATTTTTCAATGGTACAACTGCTCCTGTGTACCTGTGCATACCTTCCTTTTACACCAGCCCAGTCTCAGAAGTGGTCATGTGACAGGCTTTAAAACTGATACAGAGCCAAAATGCTAGTGTGGCCAGAGACTTAATAATACAGATTTAGCCCTAGTTTATATGTATATATTATTTTAGTGCTTAAAGCCTGTAAACAGACTTTGATGTGTTTGAGTTCTCCTTAAAGTGCCAGACTCTGTACAGTTCCGACGTATACTGCCAACCCCATTAACACAGCCAGGCCACCACAAACAAACATACAAACCTTGGAGTGTTTTTCAGAGCAGACATTGAAGACTGTTGAATGTGTGTGTGGAGGCAGAGTTGCCCCTCAGTGATGATGGGGGACGCAGCACCTCAGGGCAGCTCTTTGCTTCTTCGCGCGCCCTCATGAACTGTCACTACTCATTAGAGAGCAGAGAGATATGACTGACATGCTCAGTGTAGCTAAAAACAATTGTCGTATGATCTGTGTGAATATTCCTTTTACACAAACAGCACAAAGAACAAACTGTCTTGCCTTGTGGAAATACTGTGTGTGTGTGTGTGTGTGTGTGTGTGCGTGTGTGTGTGTGTGTGTGTGTGCATGTTGTTTATTTATTTCACTTTTCCAACAGCATTAAAAATTAAACGAAAACAAACTTTAGGATTTGATTTATTCATGGCATATTGCTAACAAAAATTAGCACTGCATTTCTAAGCGCTGAACAGCTTCTTTAGATTTAATAGTCGGCGTTCAGACATCTCTTTCCAGCTGTAGCTAAATGTGGTCCAAAGCAAAGTGCAAATACCAAATCCAGCACCAGACATGCCGGACCCAGAGATCCAACCAAAGACCAGGGGAAGATTGAACAGGGGGCTTTCCACTCTGTATGCAGCTGCACACTGTGGGCATTTAGTCCATACGCACCCGACGAGAAGGGGCTATCGTCTGTGCAGTGACCTGGAGTAACCGGCTTCCACCAGCTCTGGCTCCTATTTCCTCGAGGTAACACAGATGACCTCCAGCTGTTATTGGGGCCTCTGATCCCCCCGTGGGTCATGCATGTGTTTTAAGACCTCACTACACCGTTTCCTGCTGGGATCCGACAGAAGATTTTAGTGGAGATATATAGCCATGGGAGCGCAACACAGACCACCACACTGATGGTGAATTCCCCCCCGGAACGCCAAGAGTCACGGCTTCCTCTCTTGGTTGAATGTCCAGCTGTGCAGGAGAGATATAGAGCCTGCTGTCGCCACCATCCAAACACCGTCACGGCACCTGCAGCTCCCTCCAGACTAAAACAGCTGGGCTATGTGCTGCACCTGAATGACTGTAGCGGCCTCAGTGGTTCAACTCAACGGTCCCTCCCGCTGCTCGCCCGTCCCCCTGACTAATAATGACCACGATCAATCATACGCGAGGCCTCCGTGCGAGAGTACCACACGAGATAAAAACCGAGGTACGAAACCCCCACCGGCCAAGCAGGTGTTAAGGTTGAGTTTTCATTCAGGGAACAGAATGCGGGGTCAGGCGAGCAGCACGCCACGTGACGTCATTCATTGCGTTTGATTCCTCGTTTTAGTTTTTTTTTTTCATCATGAAACCCACTTTTCTTTCATCCCATCGGACGTGATTCTCCTCTTGTGAGTTTTTCCCTCTCCTCTCTGAAGCCGCTGGTCCTGTAATCCAATCTCATTAGCCCTATGAATGGAAGGCTCTCCGTGTGAATCCATTAAGGAGGCTTCTCTTTGGCCCTGTCTCTGTAATCTCACTAACCCCGTGGGATTAATCACCCACAGAGAGCAGAAATCGATCCATTTAATCACTAAAAGATGTGACAAAAAAAAAAGAAGAGAGCACGCTGTAACTTGGGGATATGGTGGGAAATTATTGGCCAATTGAAATTCATTGGAGGGCGAGGTAGGAGAAACACACAGAAGGAGAGAGAGAGAGGAGAGTGAGACTTTTGGAAACCTGTAGTCTGTAGCAGCGTAATGATGCAACCATTCCTCTTGTATTTTTTCTGCTATTTGTGTGTAGGAAGGAGGCTTTTTATTTGCTCGGTAAACAGTGCAGGAAGTAATATACAAAAGAAACGATTGAAGCCCGCACAATGAGTTTGACCAAAACAATCTTGTCATTTATTACAAATGAACAAGGCTTTCACATACGACTACATCATGTTCCACGCCACTCACTTTGTTTGTGCATGTGCATGTACGGCTGAGGTGTGTACTTGAGAAATGAGGCACGGGTCCGCTGTGAAGTGTTGTAACATTTAAGGTTTGATGATGCCTCCGAGGGCCCATAATGAGAAGGAATGAGGGTCGCCCGGCTACGTTAACCCACTAATAAAATCTGCCTTCCTTTAAAGGGTGTTAGAAAACCACAATTACCCCCTTGACATTTTTTACTGCATGATTTATGAACTAAATATTGAATCCCCCTCGCTCACGCTTATTCTGGCTACGGAGTAATAACGGGAAGTTAAGGGGCAGTATTGATTGGCTAAAAAGTGGTGTTTGATTTGCCACAGACCTGCGGATGAACGGAGAGGCGAGAGGAGCTCGGCTCACCTCAGCTCAGCTCAGCTATTGATGAGCTTTTTCCTCTCCCACGGCCCTCCGCCACGCAGCCCCCCTGGCCGTCTGGACACCCGCCACGTGTGAACAAGCTTTCAGCTCACATCATCTTCTCCACTTCCACCTATAATTGGCCATATGTGTCACCAGTACCCTGCTGCTGCCGCTGCTGCTTCTGCTGGAGGGGAGAGAATGGAAGATCACAGCTTTGACAAGGTGATTGTCGGGGGGGGGGGGGGGGGGGGGGGCCTCTTGCTTTGACGTGTCAGGTAAACCGTATCTTGGCAACTCCTAAACCTCCTTTCCACTTAAGTGAGAATTAAGTAAACTGTTGTTTAATGAGCATCTGCTGGTTTGTCTAACTTCTGAGTGTAAAGCAGTTGCTGGACTATAGCAGCGAGATAATGTGGTGGATGTAAACTTTAAGCACTTGTCCTTCACACGCAGTCCGGACATAATGAGATATTTATACCATCTCGGGAGGATATTTCTACCTCTGCTGTGGACAGAAAATCTACATTAGATCATCAGTAGGCCAGCCACTGAATAAGCTGAATACATAATGCCCCAAAGTGGCCCATGGTATGTGGTATTCACTGAGCATTCATTAACCTTTACCGCTGCCGCAGCAGTTATCTGCATTAAGTAGTGAGGTCGGCGTTCAGACAGGTTATCAGGTAAAAATCACTGGATAGAGAAACCCTGCTCAAACTAACTCAAAACACAAGTCAATTATATAATGTGTTATCGAATGTCATCTCGGATTATTATTATTATTATCATTTCAGTCTGCGGAATTCACTGTCAGGGAAATTGGCTGTGAATGTGTCAGAGAGGGAGACGTGGGGGGGGAAAGGTCAGAGTTTGGATGAGGGTCAGTTCCTCGTTCCTCGTCTGAAAGGCAAATGTCACACCAGCGAGCCGTGAGGCGGCTAAAGAGTGCAGGAGAAAGGGTGAGTGGAGGGATGGGTAGAGTGAGCGTGGGGAGAGCAAGTAGAGGGCGGGGAGGGGAGGAGAGAGGGAGGCGGGTAAGTGGGGGAGATGTGAGACTCTTCTGAGATGCGACTGGGCAGATGCTAAGTGGTGAGCGGTGATAGTAATCTTGCCAAACAGAATCGCAGAGCAGCCAGGCCAGACCATCCGAGGGGGGGGGGGGGGGGGTTCCCATAGGGGAGTTTGGAGGCATTATACATGTGAAGCAATGACATGCACAGACAGCCGGCCCCATGCACTCTCCCTGAGGTGAACCACTTCTGTCATATATGTACAAATTGCATTAACCACTTTTATGCTCTACAGTCATTTGAAAAATTTTTTAATTCAAAGTGTAAGATATAGAATTATTTTCTTATATTGCATTTGTTCATGACTTCAAAAGTGAAGCCAAAGCGTTTTGATCGCCCCCGGTGGCCGGTTGCAGTATAGGTCATAAATCCCACCTCCTCCATGCTTGTGGATGAGACATGGACCAAAAAGTCAAAGGTTGTTCAGATTTTTTTTTAAGTTACTTAATGCTTTAAAGATCATGACAGCTGATAAGCCTGTGTATAGGTTGGTTCTCGCAAACATGGCTACTGGGAGGAAGTGGAGGCGCGTCCTCCATCTTTATATACAGGTGATGGTGAAGATATATGTTTTCTTTTGTAGTAAAATATACCTATGATTGATTGAGTGGAGCTTTGCTTAATCAATGTTGTCTTCTTTGCCTTTCTCCATCTCACTCAAAGACTATATCATAAATGTGACTAAATTACATACACCATATTTATTTCATTGATCTTACAGAACATTTGTCTAGTCGGATCTTCAATTCAAAACCCCTCAATTTTCAGCTGAGTACGGGAACAAAAGAACAAAATCATGTGGACAAGATTACAGGTTCCACAAGAGGAGAACAAATAGTCAGGCAAGTGTGTGTGTGTGTGTGGGGGGGGGGGGGGTTTGATGGTTTGACACTGTTTATTTGTTCACTCTATTATCTTGGAGTGAACACAAAGTCCTATCACGATGATGAGGCCTCTTTTTCCGTGCCACAGCAACAAATGTCTGAGCATTTGTTGCATCAGAAAGGATTGTGCTGTGAGGGATGCTGTAATGCCATGCTTGTTCTCTCGCGTCCTGTCCCTCGCTGCCTCTAATCTAGTGATTATCTAATAACAGGCTGGTGCCACGCATCGTGACTATACCACAGAAGTTAACAATGTTAATGAGACATTTCGCTGACGGATATTAAGATTGTATCTTCACCTTCTGACACCCGATGTCAACGACGCAGCGTGTGATGAGCTGCTGTGTACAGTGTCTAATTGTGGGATGTCGGCATCCTGATGGCTAAACTATTTAAAAAGCACACCACATGCTCATGTGACTGAAGCATAGAGGAGGAGATGAACTCTATTGATCCCACGCAGGGGAAACTCACTTCTCACAGCGGCACATGTTCAAAATGAGGTCAACCAAGAGAAACTACAAAAGTAAAATGAGAAATTAAAAGTTAGGATACAGAGAATGTATACATATAAAATATATACATCTTTCACAATTGACTGATGGATTTGTAGAGATACACACTTGAGTAAATTGCAGTGGCACAGAATGACATCACAAGTATCACAGATAAGGGGATATTGAAATTAACATACACATGCGCATACAGACTAGAGGTACCTTATATTGACAGGTGTGGTATACATAATGAATATGGGTATATAATGGTATAAATGATTAATAAATAGACAGATTGATCAACAGATAAACAGCAGTTTGTTCTTCCCCTTAGCTTGTTTGTTTACACACAGATGAAACATTACTTCTGTATCAAAGGCCTTCTCTCTGTTAAATATATTAATACTATTTTGCCAAAAATTAATATTGCACTATATGGGGTCTGGTCCCAAATAATCTTCAAAAGTTTCAATAACAACAAACCCCAGAAACTACTCTCCTCAGCGATCCGTCTGATCATAGTACAAATACAAATGGTACCAGGGAGAAGCCCCAAAAAACCTGGCTTCACTTGCGTGTGATTAATGTTTACTACGTTATGCTGGGACGACAGTTTGTTTACTGAATGGCTCCTAGCTGTTTCAGTTTGTCACCTCCTGTGATGAAGACAACATCACACCTCACCGAAAGATAAAAAAAACCCTGCTTTGATGAAATCTCCGAGGTCTCTTTTGGGGGATGAGCTGCTCTGGTGCATCTTTACACCTCCTGGATCCACAGAGCACCTTGTTCGCATATTCATTCATTTGTTCTTTAATGAACACCTAAGCTATTTGCATATGAATGCCTGCAGATGACACACTCAACAAGTATCAGTATGAGATTTTTTTCCCCGTGCATTTGTAGGTGGGCTGGTGTGCTTCTCTCATATTGTGTAAATAATGATGACTCAGTGTCTGGTCGGCAAGGCTGGATTTATTGTGCAACCGTCGAACATGATGAATTAAAGCTGTCATGTTTCTTATTCTGTCTCAGAACATGATGATTGAGGATCCTTGGGGCGGTGAAGCTGCCGTCTCCTTTTTCTTGTTTTGTCGTAGTTCTTCTAAAGAACAAGAAGTGATGTTTTTAAAAGTTGGATATAAGAGTTTCTGCAGTGGCCCACAGCACCTGAAAGAGTCCGGCTGCAGCGCGAGTGGAACCAGGCCGAGGCATGGGGGGGATGCTGAGCAAAGGGGGCTTCATCCCCTTCTACAGGAATGGCAGAGGAGGGCACTGGCACCGTGTCTGGTCTCGTGGCTTAGTGAAACACATGGGACCTCTGGAGACAGGCCACCATCTGGTGTCTGTCACTGAATTAGCTTGACACCCCGATGAGAAACACAGAGGCTTTACAATGTATGCCCGCCTCGCTTGCCTGTCTCCTTGTGTCAATGATTTAGACTCACAAAGACTGGCATCCTCCTGCACCCCTCCCTGTTCTACCGCTCTCCAACCGATGCCCCCCCCCCCCCCCCTGTTCTCGGTCCTCATCTCTCTCCATATATCTCAGTCTGGTCTGAAGATAGTCGAGAATCTGCTGTGGGATTATGTACTGTGAGCTGCTAATAATGTTGAAGAGCCTTCTGGGCTCCCACTCCCGAAGCAACGGTGCAATAAAGCCAGGAGCTGGGAAATACATGGCTGTTTAATGGAAACCAAAGCTTGTGAGCTGCTGTGCTATATTTATAGGTAGCCTTTCTGCCTCAGCCTTTTGCCTCCTGTGCTTGTCTGCCTCGCCTGCCGCCCCGTCAGCCGCCTCAGAGGAGACCTGGCATCTTCCTGCTCCCTGCGCCTGCCCTGCCGCCTCCCACGCCACCGCCATGCAGAATAAAACAACAACCGGCGCGGGTGCAGTCATTCTGATTGCTCTTAAAAGTGACACTTTGTTATGCAGCACAGAAATCAGGTAACAAAGACAGAAAAAACGATGGTTTTATCCACAAAACGTGGCGAAAAGGGCAGAACAGAATGCTCTCCTCATCACAGTTTGTTGTTTGTTGTGCTTAGTGCTGCTGCCCAGTTTCCCAACTATTCAAATCTTGCCATTTAGTTTGTGCCATCTGCCTCACACCGAAGTTAGAATGGGTATGACACAACAGGGCCACTGTTTTGTTGTCTTGTTCTATTTATTCCTCGGTAATGAGAAATCAGCAGAGGGACTGGCATGGTGCTTGCTGCCGCACATATACACCCGAGAAGCTCTTCCTAGGCCATATGGCTTGTCTGCAGGGGGCTACTTGACTCTTCTGACTCTGTGACACCGAGAGCACAGATCTCAATCTCTCTCCGTCAGAGGGTTGTCATAAAGCCCTCGCTAACATGTCCCAAAGTTAAAACAGAAAAAAAACTTCCTCTGGATACCGTGTCGTCTCGGTGTTGGTGTTTTTTTTCAGGGTGGGTCGTTGAACAGCTGCAGAATCAGGTAGAGAACATCAAGAGAAGCGACGGCAGTCATGGGGACATGCTGTGGGCTTTTACTGTTCTCTCCTTTTTCGTTGGAAACTTTGTCCGTATGCAATAATCCCATCTTTAGCCCTGTGAGTTTTCAATGTATCACTTCTCCAAAAGAGGAAACGGCACCCTGGGGCTAACTACACTCTCTCTGAATGTTTTTAAGGCCTGCAGATTAAGGATGGCATGCATGCAAAGTTTAATTCAGCATCGCCCTGCATGAAGACTTTGAAATCGACTGTCGGCCCAGCTCCGCAGCAGCAGACTCACACAGACAACACTTACTTGTAATCCCCTGTGTCGCCAACAGTAATACACGCTCTCTCCCACAGTGCAGTGCTGTGGTATGAAAGTGATGCGCGTGAGGCAAGGCACACTCCAGGAAAACTGTCGTTTTTCATTCAATTAAAAACTCCACAAATAAATGTTGAGTACGGATCGATATCTGTACTGTGCTCACTTTCTGTGTATGCAGATTAGAAGTGTTTACCTCCAGATGCTGCTGCTGTCATTTATGTTACCAGGATGCTTCTAAAGGGAACCTCTATCCTCTGTTTAGATTGAGCTGAAGTCTCTGCTGCTCTGGGATGTGACTCCGCCCTGCTGCAGCATGGAGCACCCACATATAATTGTGGTATTGATTAACTAGTATTTTACAAAATGATGAACGTAGATGCTACCGCTGATACGGGAACATTAACCAAATTGGTTTACCGTCTGTAAAACACTTAAATTGACAATTGGATTTGTAATTGGTGTATTCCACAAACACGCCTCCTTAATGTTAGCAAATGGGAAATGGACAAAACTAAAAAGTCAAATAAATGGTTTCTGTAATTTTTCTGTCAGTTTGTTCAAGGGCTAACGTTTCTGCTAAGCTTGGTTTTATTTTGTTATTTGATATTGTAAAAACGTGGGTGAGACAGAATGATTGATCAAGCACATGTATCTGCAGGCACGCGATACAGCGGCACCACTATCGCTACTGTGCAGTTTCTGGCTCCCCATGATAACATGGCAGCATCCGTATCCAGGATATTTTGGCTTTGTTTTTGGATAGTGAGGATGTGGAGACGCATCGTCCATCTTTATACACAGTCCATGGCCTGAACAACATGTCCTGAGAAGTTGTAACTTAATTTAACCTACTTGTTTTCAGCTGCCTGTGTACACATGTACAACTACTGAAGACACTGTGACCTGACTGACCTCTTTACAGAAACCATGTAACACTGGGAACAGTGACAACACCGCCGTGGTTACCCTGGACGCACAGTGGTGATGAAATCCGCCCAGTTCAGTGATGCATGTCTCTGGCTGATCGTTTCCACTTGGGTCTTTTTTGTTCAGGAGGAAATTTCATCCATGACACCCAGGGGTGATGGAGGTTAGTAATTGAGAACAACATCATTACACAAACCTTTTGTCATGCTTGCTGCATCCGTTCCCTCACTTGCTCTCTCTCTCTGATCTCCATCTCTCAGTCTTTTGTCTTGTACGGGGCTTATATCCACAAAACCTTCATTTTTTCCTGCTGAATTACTCCTGCTGCTCACTCTCAACTCGGCAATCTCACTGTTCAGTCAAGTCAATTTCCTCCTCAACCAATTTCATGTCTTCATCACAGCCGTGAGATATTTAACAGACCTTCCAGGAATCATGTGCCAATCAAAGCAGGGGCCAGATTTGAAGGGAAGCTGCCACAAGAAATGTTCTTACAACCTTGAACCAATAAAGGACAGCGGAGAACATATGAAGGATAACTGAACGAGGTGATTTCCCAATTGTGGGACTGATAAAGGATTATCTTATTCGATCTATGATGTTTGTTAAATAATTGCTACATGTACATATATTCTGTATGATATATTAATTTAATTTCATCGTATCGCTAATTTTTCTTGAAGGGAAATCTCAATGCTCTAATCCTTTTCACTGTCTTAACACTGATTAACACTGACTCAAAATATAGCTCAACCATATTTATAACCACTCTGTGCAAACATATGCATTCATCCACATCACTAAATCAGGCTTCAAATTCAGCAGGTTCACATGAGCACGTCTAGACATGCAAAGGAAGGAAGGAGGCAGCATGGCGCATAAATAACCCTGCGTTCCATCCGCTCAACCTATGGTGGAGCATGGGGACGAAGAGGAGAGGAGGAGGAGAAGATGACTTGTTTTTCAGTTTAACAAACATTCATTTCACTCCCTCACGTCTGGAACAGTCCAAATCCCAGCAGGCGGCCACCTCAGGCACAGCCATGCCGAGCAGCACACCCCAGTGTGGGACCAATGCTATCACAGGGAAAGACCGGGGCCCCACAGAGCATATATGCGGAGATAAGGTCACAAACTGTGCCGAGGCGGCCCAACACAAACAGCCTCATCCGCCCTGTGTGAGGCCGCGTCTCGCACAGCTGCCCCTGGTTCAGATTCTGGATGTCCCCCTGGTGGCTTTGTGCCTGTCGGGGTATATTACCATCATTCAAGCAGTGTGGCCTAATGCTCAACCTTATGAAAATGTATGGAGGCATTTAAGTCAAATAAAGTCAATGAGTCTAACAAGGCTTGAGAACCCGCTTCCATATCTCTTCCACAGATACAAGCAGCTTTTTTCCAGAATTTTGTTTTTGTAAATCCTGATGATCACAGAGGGAATCCTCAGCCACACATAGAGTTTAGCTATTGGCTTATCAATGGCTCAATGGCTTTTCAAATGATATCTTTGGTGTTACTTATCATAATTTGGAAGATTACACAAAGTTCTGTGATGACCAGTGACCTCTCCTGCTACTGCTATGTAAAGAAAATAGGTGAAAACGGTGAATAACTCCAATTAATCCATAAAAGCACTGATTTCAACAAGTCTTCTAATATTTTTGTACCTATTACACATATAACATACATATACATGCACAGATAAATTGTTGAAAATAACAAATATGTCATATGTATATTTCTAATTCATGCTTATAAAATGCTTAAGGTCATGGAACAAAGTATACATCTTTAGAATAGCAGCGAGTGTGAGTTTAAAACAGGAAATAAACTCCTCCCCCTGTGAGTTGTCAAAATTTGACAACCTGGTCTAGAGAATTTCCGTCACCCGCTTGTCCTTCCCTTACCGTGCACTTTCCGCAGCTCAGCCACCCAGGTAGCTACTTCGGTAGCTTTGTCTCATGTGCGCAATGGATCCTGGGATGGATTGGCCCGAGAAGGATCCACCCCTTGGATCCATCATTGCTTGGGAATGGAGGGAAGCATTTGTTGCCCACATTGGTGTGTCAGTCTTTAAATGCAGCTTCCGAGTGATGCAGCCTCTGAATTAGGTCACAGCCTATATCACCTTCTCTACCTGACCTCTTCCTTTGCCCCCATCATAATTACTGCAACAGTCTGTAAGTTGTATTCAGGCTTCGCAGTAATTAAAAGGACATCCTTGATATCAGATGCTGAATAGTTAATGAACCTTTAGCAGGATACAACAGAATTCTAAGCTTTGTGGTTGGAGTTTTAGTTTTTTTTCCCAAATAGCATCTTGGGAGTCTTCATGTACACAGTCATTATACTTCAGGGAATCGGGTATTTTCATCTTTTCTACTGATGATTCAAGTGAGAGAGTTTCAAGCTTCTTGGAGGTTATCCAACCGCAAGTCGTCTAATATTGTCCTTGCAGAAACCACAGGAATAACACATTCCACTTTTATTATCTGTGTTGTGTTCATTTCAGTATTGTACCTCATTCATTTGATAATCGTTCCACACACACTGTGACAGTTTGTCAGCATGTGAGCAGGTGTAAAGGAAACATCAGAGGTGTTTGTGGTTACGTTCAACCCACACTCCCTCTTGAAAATCTCACAACACATAGATTTCACCAGTGGCCAGGTTTTTCAATGTCGCCCTGCCAGAGACGGGCATGGCTTCGGGATGAACTGATTCGATTATGGTGGTCAAAGGTCAAAGGTCACTCGAGTGCATACGAACCCAAGCCTGTAATTGTAGTCATCTAAAGAAATTAATCTTTATGGTTATATATATTCTTTGTATTTAAATGTAAATCCCTCTTATTCTGAGGTGCAGTTGTATAACAAAGTGTGAGGATCCTGCAGTCTGACAGCAAAGAGATGAATGTCCCACTCAACCATAACCCATGCTGATGTGTGTATGTTTTACACGGAGTCAGCCGTCCCTCCCCTTCTTTCTACAGCCCTGTGAGACAGGTGCTGCCGTGTGCCGCGCAGTGGGTCTGAGTGGCATTTTAAACTGAACTGGCCGCTCTTACCTGCAAACCTGCATTGTGTCTCCAGAGCGACTGCTTTCCCATTTAGTGCCTGACAATATCCAAGCTTTCTATTCATTTCCCGTCTTTCAGGCAGGAGGAAATGAATCGCGGGGCTGTCAGGGAGAGGCACAGGAGCAATAACGGCAGTGTAGGAGAAAAGAAACTTTGATATGTGAGGTTTACTCACTCTTTATTCCTCGCGGACCCTTGGGGTATGTTATGGGACATCACACTGCTCGACTCTCGCTGCTAAAGCTAACAGACCTGCAGGTGTAATTTCATCTGCCCATCTCTTCCTTACCTGACTCCGCCTGTCTCCCTCATCCTCTCTCACTTTCTGTTTTTTTTTTGCCTCCTCTGCCTCTCCTCTCCTCTCCTGTCACACAGGCTGCCTGAATGTCTGTCCAGTTAAATCACCAACATAATGCTGCTGCCTCTCAGTTCAGGCTTTTAAAGGAAATACTATCAGACAGAAATCACCTTAAAAATCAAAGCACTATTTTCTCTGTGGTCCTAAATCATTCATGCGGCCTACGTGTACACACACCAATGTGGTACTGAATGATGATAATTTCATGAGAGTGAATGTGTATTGTCGTTCAGCAGGACTACAGTGTAATTCGCCAAAACGTGTTTCTACTATATTACACACCAAACAAAATGAAATGAATTAAACCAAAATGTGAAACTCATTGGGTTAAAAGAAATTAGAGCATTCAAATAATAATATAACAATTTTTTGCACACACCTCCACCAAGGCCCAAATGTCCACTTAAAAAAATTAATAAAATTTCACACACTCAAAAATGTAAATCCCCAGATTGTTTTCTTTAAGATCCACGAATTATTCTCTAAGAAATAAACAACAAATTTAAAAAAAATTAATGACATCAAAGATTTATGAGTTTGGTGATCACCCATTGGATGATTTTTTGAATAATCTTGCTGACAAACCCCCCTACCTCCTGGGCAGAGGTGATAAGATTCTTCCCCTGGGAGCCATGAATGTCTGAATTAGATTAAAAACAGTTATTGAGATATTTCACTTCCTTTCTGTGTTTGACCAACTGACAGGATGACTTTGCACAAAAAGGACAACTCATGGATAAATCAGTAGAAAGTAGAAAGACATTTAAGAAAAACATTGCTGCCCAATTGTAGTAAATGATCGGCCCATAACCAGGTTGAAGATATTGAGGGACAGATTGCCTATTAGACCTGGTGAAATGGAGCTGGTCAACACATCCAGGGTTGATTCATTTATTCCTAATCCTCTACATGTACATGCACGTAATTATGTGATAATAGCCGACGCGGCACTTATTTTTTCAACACTTTCTTTCTTTCCTACTGTTCAAAGTGATTTACAGATGATTGGCAAACTAATCAGTGACGAACTAATCAGGAGCGGTACATGATGACAGCCGAGGTGGTAGTAAATAACAGCTTAGAGTAATGACTGCTCCTATGTCCTGCTCTTTATTTAATTTGGAGAAGTTTACAGGACAACTGCTGACACCACACTTGCACGAGGAAAGTCATTGCCTATATCTCATATTATTTTCACTGGTAGCATAGTATTTTTTAAATCTGAATAAGACGGTATACATCTGAAAGATTTTTTTATACAGTTAGGATCAAAACCAACCAAAGGCTACGTTAATAATTAAGATAATAGTTAGTTAAGTAAGACCTGCTGCAGTCCACAGAACCATGAAGCTGGACCAAGAGCTGACTCTTGGTCCAGCTTCTTGGTCCCAAAGTACTGACCTGACTCAGTACGTAGAACCCTAAACTGGAGAATCAGTTGTCTTCATGAATTTGCCCGTGATTGTGAACAACAGCGTCAGTTACGCTGATGAGTCGCAGTCGTCACAGCTACAGTGCGCTGGGCGTCTGTTCATTCACAGCTTATCAATATTGACCCTATCACGTGTCCAAATCACTCCCAAATGTGGCACTGTTCCTCCCTTGGTGTGTAATAATACACAAGGAAAGTGGGAGGCTGATACCATGAACGGTTCTGGAGATGTGAGAGCCACAGACGGACACAGATGTCTGAAATTATTAGGTTAGATTTGATGGATAACATGCACTATGATACTAATGTTAAATCCAATACATGGGCTCTTATTGGCTGCAACATGAAACTTAAGCCTTACATGTCTTTTAGCATTGACATGTAGCCATCTGATGCTTGATAAGATAAGATACAAAAAAGAATACATATACAGTGTGAGCAGAATATATTGACACAATTGTACATAAGACATCGAATTGCAAAACTAAAATTAAGTATTGCAGAGTTAATTAGTCCCCGAAAAAATTCATATTCTAAAAAAAATAGGTTGAAAACAGAACTACATTTTTGTTTGAGCATTTGCTAAAAAAAATCATAATTTTTTATGATCAAACTTTGTTTATATTGTTTTTTTTTATTTTTTATTCAAAGTGGTAAGAATTTTACTCCCACAACTGTTAACTGCACATGGGCTTGTGCGTTGGGCCTTAGTCAAGATTGACTTGATACAGGAGTTGCTTAAGGGAATAATCAATTAATAATTTAGCTTCCATTCAATGGGGCTCATTCGGATAATTTTTTTAGATTATACACTCCCTCCATATTTCAGTCGTATATTTCTCACTTGTGTCTCTCTTTATGTGTGAATAGTGCAACATCTGCTTTGAGAGACACACAGGTTTTTCCAAGAAAAGGAAATAATGATATGTTCTTTTCAGCATAGACAGCATTTATAAAAAGTACATAGTTTCAGAAAATCTTCAACTTGCATTTTATTGTCAGTAACAATATCTTGTGTAAAAGCATCATGCAATTTCTTCAGCATGTGGGATGTAAAACACTTTTTGCTTCTAATTTTTCCGGCGATTCTATTTATACATAGTCTGCACAATCGGAGATCTCCAGCAATGTCATACCTAAAGAACCTTGGCAACACATTGTTTTCGCCCTCCTATGACAACGTGTTGGTGTGAGTTTTATTATGGAGCCTGTGCTATACTTCCTCGAGCTATCACCTCTGAGGAAAACTGATATTTTAAGGTCTGCCATCTGCACAGGTGCCAAAACAGCCCGGGAGATCTACTGGGTGTCTGTGGATCAATCTAAGATTATTCCCCAGGTTCCTTTGGCTGGGAGGACGGCCTGTCATGCACGCACAGACACACACACACACACAGAGACACACACACACACTTAATGATTTGTCTGAAGTGAACAAAACAATTAAGTAAAGCCTGCAGTCCTTCACTTAAAGCTCAGAAGTCTGCAGGGAGTTGTTGTGGATACTGAAGACAGTCAAAGAAATCAAAAGGTAGGTGAGTGAAAAAAGACTGACTGGCCTCAGGCATTTGTGTAGAGGTTAGTTCTGAGAGAGATCTTCATGTTCTTTGAACAGCTTTGTAAAAAAGCTCTGAATGGAGGTTAAAGACCAGGGTAACTTCTCGATATCAATGACTCATATTAGGGATGCCACACGCAATTTGTCCTTGCCATGCTGAATGTTTTTGAATGTCTCATATTTCTCAAGAGTTGTCATGGAAAGGGTTGTACTTGAAAATGAACAAATTTTAATGAAAAAAGGTCAAAGTTATGTTTGCCCGAGCACAGAACATGCAGTTATTGAGACGCCAGAGGTGATCAGGGAAGAGTGTTTGAAAGGGACCTGTACCCCCAATACAGACATGATACCAAACTATATCATTCAGATATTATCATCACAACTACCAACACAATTCATACTGGGCATAAATAGGAATATCAGCAAAGTATTAAAGTGTAAGTGCACACCCCACCACCATCCCTGGCACACCATGCACACACATCGAGACATTCTACTCTTCAACCTCTGAGCTTTTACTTTTTTATCATTTTTACCAAAATGACTGTGGCACTGGGTGGATAGATAGATAGATAGATAGATAGATGGATAGATAGATAGATAGATAGATAGATAGATAGATAGATAGATAGATAGATAGATAGATAGATAGATAGATAGATGGATAGATGGTTTTACATAATGACATTCTCTTTAGTCAAATGTTTTTCTAGTCCCAATTTCCATTGATAACTACAACATCTGCATTTTTTGCTCGCCCGAATTTCTTGTACCAGACTCTATAACCACCATACAAGTGAAACGTGTCTGAGGGAGCAGCAAAGTAGATAAAATGATCCAGAGGTTTGTCAAAAGACAATGGTGTCATGAGGAGCCATGTGTGCAACAGATAGGATGCTCCCCTTCCTTCGTCTGGGTGCTCAGTCAGTGTGTTCTGCACTCGTCCCGATTCGAATAGCCCTCAAGCCCGTTTCACAGGAATCAACTGTGACAGCACTCTCCTTCCCCTCGTCCTGCCGGCTGCAGCTTTATCTGGCAGGTCTTGGTGAGAAAATAACACAAACAACAACAACAACAAAAAACGAGCTGAGGCCCATCACAGAACCAGCGTGTTTGTAGCTTGACGGTTGGAAATATGAGAATAACACATATCCAGTCCAAACCCACATAACCCACAAATTAATACTTATGAATATTGCACGACTATGATTTTTCTTTCCCGGCCATCTGCCCACTTGTTAAGTTGACTCTGGGGTCTGTCGGCAGTCACAGTCATTTGTTGACGACTAAGGAGGAGATTACACTCTATTAAGATTGAAGATCAAGCCTGCAGGCATAATTCCTCAGTGTTTGAGGATGAATTATTTTTCCCCCAGCTTGTTTACAGTAGTAAAGACTAGTAAACAAATGTAGTATTAGTAGAAGTAAACAGCCATGCTTTTTCTTTTTTTAGTTGAGCATGCACTTATCCTCAAAAGGCCTTGCAGAAAAGGCATCACACACTGTGGAGGATAGAGATATGAACGTACACTGAAGGAGACAGAAAATATGTTTCTGAATAAACTAATTTTAATAGACAGAGATTGACAAGCCTCATCACACTCAACGACAACAAGGGAAATAACAGGTTGTACACTGCACAGCATATCGATCGTACTTGGATTGAATCCCAGGGGCCAGGGCTAACACTTGGAGAGGATGTGACCGCCGGCTGCAAGGTGAAGTGGAACATGTGGGTTAGCTTCTCTGAACTCACTCCTTGTACATTTGAAACCAGAAGGAACCGTATGTGTAGGAGCAGATGGTGAGACTGACTGAGACGTCCACCACCTACACCTGCAACCGGCACCTACTGGATGATAACAGCTGTGAATGTCACGTGGTATCCACATCCCAATGCATGCAGTGCTTAATCGTCTATTTGAATCGAAATGGGAACCTCATTTACAAAATGATCACCATCCTGTATTGATGAAGACTTGAAACTATCAAAGACTACAAACGCTCTTTGAGAATGTTTTCTGTCGTTAGAATCAAGTGAGAAGTAGGAATATTTGCGCAGAGACCTTTTGTCTTTGTTTGCTATTCCAGAGAAAACTTTACAGGCACCTAAAAATTGTTTTCACTTTACTGTGTCCATCTTCGTACTACGCAGCATTGTCGTCTAATAAATAGTGATTGTGTTACATGTTTAAAAATGGCATTAAACTCGTCAAATCTGGCAGAAACACGATCAAAATGAAATGACTATGGCACCTACAGGTTGCAGTCCCATGCTTGAATTTGTTGGACCTTCATTTTGCCAGTATGAGATAACGTCTCTTGTTTCAGGACGAAAAGAAAAACAGGTATGCACCTGCTTGCTCACCAAACAGACAGATAGAGGAATCATACTTTGCAAACGGACTGATATCCGCAGATCAAATGCAGGAGAGCCAGTAAAAAAAATAGCCAAACTGTGCAGTAAGACAGCCCAATAAGGAGCAATAAAGGAAGGCTACAGCTGGCTCGACAACCATAACAATAAAATATCCAGTTTGAGCTCAGATTCAAGGAGGAAATCTGTTTATTAATTTGTTTTTGGCTCATGCTCTTATGAGATCATCTTTCCTGGACATTTTACAAGTTTAGTCATTTTCAAGACAAACAAAAACACATGCTCGGTAAACCTCCGAAACGACAATTTGTTGTTATTGTAATTATGCAACAGTAGTGTTGCGTATTCTCTCTGATGAGTCAGGTTTGCTTTTTGCCAGCACGTCTTGGACTAATTCTCTGTTACTCCCCTCCCATTTGGAAACTAATTGCTGTTACCTTCAGAAAGTGGGACACAATGTGCTCAGGGCCGGAGAGCCAACCTGATTATTGCTGACGGGAGAAATCAGCGGATCGATCGTCCTGATTGGTGGTGTTGGTGTTTGATGGATGGCTTGCCACTTGTGATTCCTCCATTAATTCAATAGAAGGAAACTGTTCTTGTCCCGTGCATACAACATTCCCTTCATGCTGCACATGCAACGTGCACACCGGGAGGGATTGCCTTTCATCTCTGCATTATTGTGAATCAAAACGCTTCTCCTTGCCCACTGTGCGATGAGTCATGGGTCAACCCGCAAATAACAGGTTTCCAAGTGTGCACAGCACGCACCTCGGACCACTGCTGACCCCATTTTAGAGAGAGAAACCTGCTGAGCTGTGTGTGTGTGTGTGTGTGCACCGTGTGTGTGTGTGCACCGTGTTGTGACATGTGGAGAAGCAGGGGGCCAGCGTTGGGCTGAATATGTGGATTTACACAGTGGCACTTTGATGATTCGCACTGGGCCACAGGTAGACCTGCGGAATATAGCTTCTTCTTTCATCGTAATAACGCTGTCAAACGGAATTGCGTTCATTCCTCACTCACCTGCTGCACACGGCGCTTCCAGGTCAGTGGATTTGAAGTCTGATTGGTTTGGGATTGAAGACTCCAGAGATGGAGAGTTCTCATGTGGGCTCACACCCGGTTAAGAACCCGTGTTCTGAGGGTTCAGGGGGTCAGTATTGATGCCACCTTTTAACTGTACAGTTTGTTTTACAGGTCATCAGCAAGAATGTTCCTTTGACCTTGGGCTCTCCGTGGTTTCTCTGGACCGTGCCGATCAATATTGTGAATGTGTCGATGTTGGATTAAAAATTCACGCTTCTGGCTGGCAGCTTTTTTTCCTACAGCTTTTTTTCAAATTCATTAAAATACATTTAGAATAGTCTGTTGACTATCAGGCACCTATTGCCATTGCTACGTGTATATGTGCAGGAGCTGGAGGTTTTCACCCATTATTTCTTTGTCGTGAGTCAGGAATCATTAGAAGAATTTGATCAAGGTTAACAAGGTGTTTGCCATGCGTTTGTTTAGTCTTAGTTAAATTTGGTCTGAAAGTCTTGATATAACAGCAGTTTCTGACTTAATTCAGTGTTAATGATGCATGGACAGTATGCATTTCATTGTTTGAATCACTGGAATTGCACAATTCAGAATATGACTCACCTGAGTTTTTAACTCCAACATTTTATGGGTATCTATTAATTTTCATCTTTTTGACTCTGTCCATGCAAGTAGCACTCCTCTAAAGCTGGATCAATGGCCTGGCCACAAAAAGCCACTACTGCACGGTTTACCCCCATCTGTGGCCAGAGACGGTCCAGGTTAACCTAAGTTCAGTTTAGATGGAAGAGCTCAATCTTTTTAAGGGGGAGAATGGAGGGACTAAAATGACACCACTGACTCTGGACTAAAAATGTAATGGTCAGAAACAATCCTAATTTTGCACCTCGCACACACTCACACGTTGAGCCGTGGAAAAAAATAACCTCCATCTGGCTTCGGAGTGTGCGCCTCACTCTCCCAGTGACAAATGACCTTGACACAGAGGCGGCGTGAGTACAGATGGACCCACTCACTTTATCAAAGGCACAAAAGAGAAAGGGTTAAAGAGAAAGAAAATAACCATGGAAACACGGAGAAAAAAAGCCATCCATTGCTTTGTGCCCTTTTAAACTGTCAGGTAATGATTTAGGATGAGGTGGGGTGTGGGGTGCGCTCCCTAACAGCGAGGCCCCAGCGCCGAGGCAAAATAAGTCGGCAGGGGAAGGCAGGTGGAGGCGTTGTGCGGAGGGTGTGGGAATGTTTCTGAAAAAAATTAATCCATATCCGTGCCTGGATGCGTCTGTCTGCCCTGTCACTTTGAATTCATCGTCAGTCAAAAGCAAAATGTCACACCTTTCATCCGTTCGCCCCGAGCTGCGCACTTTTAATTGCGCGAGCAGAACATAGTGTGATCGAAGGCTGCGGCAGGGGATGAGAGCCGGGTTTACCGGGAGCTGGAGGGCCAGGTGAGGGGCGACGGCAACCGGCAACAAGACAAGAAAGCAATAAAACTGATAAATGACGCCAAGACACACAGACACACTGGCATCCCCCCAACACCACCACCGTCTGCGCTCACAGCAGCCCAGCTCGGGAGCACGCCTCTCCTGTACCAGCAAAACCTAGCAAAGTCCACACACACACACACACACACACACACACACACACACACACACACACACACACACACACACACACACACACACACACAGATACAACATCCCAACACTCACCATCCCTCCATATCCTCTCCAGAGGACTGGACAGCTCTTATTGAACACTCGTCTGTTTACAGATCAACGCTTCCCATCGGGTTTCGGATCAATGGGATTATATTTCTTATAAAGCAATAAAGGACGGAGCAGAGGAAGGTGGGGCGGCGGGAAGGACGGTGCAGGGGCAGCGAGCACGAGGATGGAGCCGTCGGAGAGGGGGGCTGCACGGGGGCTGATTGGGGATGCGTCGACAGAGTGACAATTTAGGGGGAGAGAGTGGGGGGGGGGGGGGGGGATTTGAACAGAAGAAAAGCCAATGCCTTCAGATGGGATAGAGGGAGGGAGGGGGGGGATTTTATTGATCTTCCGTCTCTCCACTCTTCAGAAGATCAGCAGCAAACAGAGGCCCCGGTGTTTATCGTTCAGTCAAGAGAAAGGGAGGACGAGGAGACTCTATGGAAATGTATGGGAAACTATTGGATAGACGGCGTGTTTGCTTGTTGCAGGTATTGTCCCAAAGCCAAAGTGGCCACAGAGGGCAAAGGTCAAGATGTTGTGTTTGTGTTTTTTCCGAAAACATAGAAAGAAGCTAGAGTACTGCAAAGCATCAAATATTCATATACCGAGTCCACAGGGCAGATAACAGATTAGGTTCAATTCCAATCTTTTGACTCTCTGCTGTTTTCCTCTGAGGGAACAATCTCAACTTGTGTTTGAAATCGGTTTTCCCTTTGTGAGTCGATCGCGATGTGTGTGTTTTCTCTCTGCGTGCGTGAGCTGATCTCCAACAGCAGCCCGTGTTTACATGCATCCGTGAGTTGGTTTTAACACAATAAAGTACACTCTCACATAATCATGAATCAAGCTAAGGAATAGTCCGCCTCCCGTTGAAAGAGATCGCTGACGTGAGGGTCGAATGTTGCGTTACAGAGAGGAGATGATGAAGATGGTGGATATATTAACATATTTTGACTGATCAAATGCTGAAGCTACAAAACTTTAAAAAGACCCAAGTTCCACTTTGGGAAAATGTATTAAACTCACGTTAAGCTGTGAGGTGGAGGGAGCTATAGAAAGCCAGAGAAAAAGAGAGCGAGAGTTTACATAAATACTGGCCGGTGTCCAGGATGAGCCTTCAAGGTGCTGGCTGTGTTTTAGTCATGTTGATGTGCATTGTGTAAATCTGCTCCTGAGCCGTCTCCACTTCCTTGTCCCCGAGAGGTGACACGAATGCATCCCTGTTGCACATGCTGCTATTGATTTTTTTCTCTTTTCAGATGGGGCAATTAATACGCACCGAGCACGAATCATCTTCCGAGCAGGCGTTTATTCCCACTCTCACCTCCAGTGCGTCGCCCCAGATGTGTTTTATCGCGCCGGTAATTTTAGCGGGTGGATGCACTGGCATGCTCTGTCAACTTAAAGCCCACATCTTCAGCTCTTGCCCTCTTGAAAACACACACATCGTCCTACATAAACACACACACGGGCGCAGATTAATGTCAAGGACTTTCCTATTTAGGATTCTAAAACATTACACATGCAGATTAAAACCACATTTCTCCACGAAGCCACTCGACTCGTGTGCATTCCGCGGCCTCGTCCCCTTTATATCCTCGCCTCTTCAAAGTGGCACCGAATGTAATCCTCCCTAATGGATGTGTAATATTTACACTTATACCATAATCGCTTAAACATTCATTTACGGGGCCATATTTGGTTGTTCGTGGCCCTGACAGCCTATTCATCAAAAAGTAAATGTGCAGAACCTCGCACCCCCTGCAGCAATCAATCAATATGCTCCTCTCCCGGCTACCATCAGAGGAGATACGTCCCAGGCCAAAATTAATCACTGTGAAGTTTGCATAATCCCCCTCCGCTTCCCCACCCCCCCCACTCACATTACCACACGTTTGAGAACCTTTACATTTGAAGACCATTTGTGTGACTGAAAGGATTAATCAGAATCTCCCATTCTCAGGGCTGAGGAGATTGCATGAGTTTATGGGGCAGCAATAGTTATTAAAAAGAAAGAGGGGTACTTACATTCAATGATTGGATCTGTGTCAAAATTTCATATTTCCTCAATGTGATCCACTGTGCGTCATAGAACCCTGAGCAGCGCAGCCTTGAACTGAACCGGCAGGGTTTTTATCAGACGATCTGAAGTGGTGATCTCTCTGTATGTGGGCATTGAATGAGAGTGGCCACTTCTGGTGACCGTGAAGTTCTCCGTCTCAGGGTATTGTTATCTGCTCAAGCTCAATAGAACCTTTAGAGATACTGATATGAATGTGTTGACAGAAATATGTGTTGTTCTCTTAATAGTTTAATAGAAATCTACTGTAGATATTACAAAGCACTGAAATAAATGACAATAAATATGAACAACTTGATCAGAATAAGAGGGTTCTTTGCCTCATTTACTTAATTTCCACCGAACTAGCTCTGGTTCTTGAATCGGTTCAGTCCAGGATTCTGGAAAGCGCAGTGTTAACCAGTTAACCAGCCTTCGTTTCCAGCTGTTATGATCAGAACCACTGTCATTAAGGATGAATCATTTAAAGGAGGGTTTTGCAAAATGCACTTGTAACCTGAGTTTGTTCTGTTTTCCGCTCACTCACAGTTTGCTCATGATTATCTACTGCAACCTTTCAAGATCTTGGTCAAAATGCTCTGCACAGCTCAACATTATAGGTGCATGAACTGGAATGGAACCCTTCCCACTGGTATTGCACTAAAATGAAGTCTTAAAATTACAAGACGAACAAGTCAAATAAATGTTTATCATGGAAGTTTAATATATTTTTGAAAGAGTAGTAATATCACCATTTTTATTCAACCATCAATGAAGCAGAACACTGTTAATTAGATGAACAGAACATACATTCACATATCTGAGATTCTGTTTGTGGGTCCTGCTTTAACATACCTGCGTCATGATCTGTTCTCATATTTAAAATAAAATAATTATGTTTTTATATCATATTCTGCACAGAAGATGTCAGTGTAAGAGGGACACTGTTAAAAAAATAAAATGATTGGTTTTAACTCGAGGAACTTGAGGAAAATAATTACGGCTCAGTACTACAGCAGAGACAAAGACATGAAGACAGAATCATACTGTGCCATCATGAGGGAGAACGTCTCTGATGTTACGCATCATTAGAGCTGCAGAGTGTTTGACCTCATATGCCGTGCTGAAGAAAAAAAGAGATCAACCATAAATCGTAAGGTGTTAGTGTGTAACTGAAGCAAAGCTGGTCGATTTCTCCTTTTCAATCACTGGTTTAAAAATAAAATGTAAAAAATCTCAAATGTAGAGACAAACTGTTCAGTCGATTGCAGAGCAGGAGCACCAGCAGATTTTTTTATCCATATTTTAAACTTCAAAGTCATATCAATCTAAAATCAGTCGGGCACATCTGTCTCAGCCAGCGCCAGAGGAGCAATTTAAGATCATGGTTGTTCTCACACGTCCTAAGTGGCCAATTCCACGTCCCAGAGCTCCGTGATGTCGATACCACATTTGGAAGTGAACATGTGATTCTGGGAAAAGGTCAAAACAAAAGCAGACATCAAGCAATTGATGACCAGCTGTCAACGTGTCTCATAATGGAGACAAGCGCCGGGATGTGTCCTTGATAGTCTTTAACAAAAACACCCATGGAATCAATAATTGCTGCTGTTTATAATCAGAAAGAGGGAAAGTGAAACAGGAACATTAACAGCTGCCACTGTCAACACAGGAGAGGAGAGTGAAGTAAATGTACCCTGTGTTTACGATACATAAATATATATAACTGAACATTCCATGATGGAATAAAACACAATGGTCCAGGCTGTGAAACATTCAAATGTGATACATATGCACAAAAAACTGTACAAAAACACACACACACACACACACACACACACACACAAACACCAGCATCATACAGCATTTTGTCAGAATGCCAAGTGTCAAGGCCACAGAGCAGCGGGTGACACTCTCTCAGACACATGGGGCGGAGGTCGGGCAGGTTGCCTCCCATCCGTCATGAAGGTGTAGCCAAAATCTTATGAAAAATATTTTTCTTGTTGACAGGTGTATATATTGGAGTCTTTTGAGGTGCATTTTATGGAGGGTGTGTGTGTGTGTGTGTGTGTGTGTGTGTGTGTGTGTGTGTGTGTGTGTGTGTGTGTGTGTGTGTGTGTGTGTGTGCGTGTGTGTGTGTGTGTGTGTGTGTGTGTGTATGTCTATGCTTCTTGAGGTCCAGTTTGAGTTTCGTAGTTTGGACATTTTGGGGAAGTTCCTGGTTGTCATTTTCTGGTTTTAGGGTCTCAGTGTTAGCTGTCAATCATAACATTTTGGCAATAACTAAATAAAACTAAACTCTTAGAAAACGTAGCACTGCGATACTAGTTGTTAGACGTGGATTTTTCATTTTGCCTGTCCATGAACAAAGAGGGGGAGGGGATTTATGACCTTTACTGTGGCCGACCACCAGGGGGCGATGAAGATGTTTTCACGTCACGTGAGAGCTATATTATAATCATTGCTTTTCACCAACCAGACCCTTATATGACGTGTGCGTATGGGTTCAGGAGGCGTTGTATTTATCACACATTCTGTCTATAAAGTTAACAAAATTATTTGAATTCCGACAGGGTTTACTGTGTCAGAGTCTTTTTACCACAGTGCAAATAAACCTGCAGTTCATGGCTCAGCGATTTCCAGTGCAGCCTTTGCCGGTGACACCATGCTGACTTCCCTTTACTGTTAAATGAAGGATGAAAAGACAAAAAGAGTAAACTAGCATGCTAATGGAAACGGTGTTTAGTAGTTATAGATGTTTATTAGATATTGTATCTGCTCAGCATGAACTCACATTTTGGGGCTGATGATGGCTGCAACAATCCATCATAAGATTCAGACAGAAAGGATTTATGCTGTCAGTTCCGGCGAAACATTAACCTGACACTCACTTTCCTCACTCACCGTGTGAAGATGAGATGCCCAACAGACAAAAGAAACAGTGGCGTGAGTGACACCGGGCTGAGAGACCGATACCAAAGGCACTGTAATTAAATTTGGTTTCGTCGTCAGCGCGCATTTATCTTTGTCATCATAATGCTTTAAAAAGCCGCAGCCACCTATGAATCCAGATGACTGATATTGTGTCCTTTTGTCACCTTCCTAATTGCCTCTCACCGACTGTTCTCAGAAACTGAAGAGGAGATAACGCCGCGGTGGGATTACATTCAACCGACCTGCTCAAAATACTGACAAAAAAGAGTTGATGATGGTGGCATTGGTAAGTCGAGGGGTTATCATGTGTTGTCGTGCGATGGAGGAGCCCACTCCTTACAGGGCAAACAAGATTTGTGTTTGTTTGTGTGTGTGTGTGTGTGTTTGTGCGTGTGGTGCAGGTATTACTCATGCTAAATATGTTTACACAGTCACATCATGGAGATCTGTCCTCCTTGTGCGGACAAAAAGAATTAAGACCGCATCATTTAAATAATTAAAACTTAATCCGAATTTTAAACCGTGGACACGTTTATGGGTAAGGTTATTTAAAGGTTAGGGTGAGAGTCTCCAGGAAGTTAATGCAGTGTCCTTCAAAGCCGTTGAGTGTGCATGCATGTGTGTGCGTGTGTGTGTGTGTTTGTGCTTTGAGGACACAGTTTAGACTTAAAAACCAGTCAAGTGGGGATTGCTTGTCCCATTGGGGTCGAACACTGTGTCTCGAGTCTGGAAAAGCTGATTCTGGGGTCAGTGGTTGAGGTCAGGTTAAGGGCGTGCATTCTAGCTCGTAGCCTCTTGACCCGGTGAGGCTGCAGCGCTCACTGGAAAGAAATGGATTAAAAAAAGGACTCCTTTGCTACTCTTACATAGAAGAAAAGTGAGGTTACATATTGTAAATGTGATGAGGACAACTCAGAGGTAAATATGTAAAGTTTGTCCTGTGGGTGGCAGCAGAGGAGAGGTCATGTCAATAGAGGTTTGTCCACAGTACGGTGGTCATTTTGGGACATTTCAGAGCTGGTAAGACTCGATTCCACATCCCCAACTACTGATGCCCACATCTGCTGGGTGAGACTGTCCTCGGTGAATACTGAGATCAAGGGATTTGTTTCATCTTATTTTATTTCACATCACAGATCCTGCAGAGTTTTCATTCCTTCCAAATAAAACACTATTATGTGGCTGCTGTATACGAAGCCTGTTTCATTCCTTTCCATTTATAGTTTTTGATATAAAGCATCGCCCCTAAGACACAGCCATGCTCTCCTCACCGGACACACTGAAGGGCAGGCTGGGTATTAAACATTTGACAGAGATTTTCTGCCATGGTCACTGGCGATCCATCAGACAGAAACATTTACTGACAATTTCTATGTAGTGCAAATGTACTTTTTGCAAATGCACGTTTGGTGCCATCTGGTGACTTCAAGCTCTCGAACTGAAGGATTTAAATCAAGTTCCAGACGCCTGATGTATGAAGCAGAACAGCTGCCATAACATTACTTGAATTGCTTCGTGGAATAATGAACACGGCTCAAAACACACAAAGTTTTTGCAAAACATACTTAATTGGGGAGACCTACATGCCCTGTAATTTTTAGAAATGAATTGAATACTGCACTGCACTGTATCGGCTTGCATAATGCATTGTTTTGTAAGTGGTATGGAAGAAGGGAGCGTCTCCTCCTCTACCACGCACGCTCCACTGGGAGCAGTGTCGGTCAGCGGGAGAATTAGTGATGTGAGAGTCAGACGTTGTTGTATCACCTGCAACCACGACAGGGAATCCATTAAGCAATGCCTGTGAGCTGGTTGGTACATTCTGAGCGAGTCAGAACATGAAATGCTCCGCGAGGATCCTCATGAAGCACACGCTCACAGCTCCAGAGTGTCTTTCAGGAGCAAAAGATGCGTTTGCTGTGAAACGGTGGAAACAAAGTTGATCCCACAACTAATGAAATAACTGAATTAAATCGAGTTTAACCCACACGCATTGTCCGATAAGATTTTGCTGCAAAAAATTGCACTTTAGTCACGAAAAAAAAAGGATTTTCTTCATCACAAATAGAAACATTGTCCAGTGAATGAGTGGATTACTTTCATGATCCACCTTATTACCGTTATTGATCATGGGTACTGTGCAGTATTTTGTGACAGTTGGATATTGGTTGGCCCAGGCTCTTCCTTTCGAGGTATAACTTTCCATTAGGGACGGAGTTACTGTATGTTCATGTGACGGTGGACACACCCTTGCTTGTGTTGGAACGAGCACTGTGAGGACAAGGGAGTCTGTTTCCACCTCTGAAGAGGAACTCAACACTGCTGTCGAACACAACCCGGGCGTTTCACTCCAAAAGGTGAATATAGTTATTCTTACTTATAGAAAGATTATTCCTACTAACTTAACACTCTGTTTTGTCTGAGCATTTAGTGATGAATTCTTTCAGGTGGTTTGTAAGTGAGGAAAAGACATTAAGCTGTTTTTTAATTACAGTCATTGTAAAATAACACAACCTGAATAGTCTGACTTCTCATCACGTATGCTGTCTCTTTTCTCTACACATTACTTTACCTGCTGAACGTGACCTGTTGGTGGAAATACTGTTCTAAGCTTTCAGTCCTGTTCCTCTTGCAGTCAAGATGCCAGAAACAGCAGAAGCTGTATCAGCGACTCTCACCACCAACAGAAACTGCACCATAGAAATAACCAATGTCAGCGGCAGCTTCTGTCTCATCAACCCCAAGTAAGTGTGCGGATGAATAAAACAATAATAAAACACGTTCTTATGATTGAAACAACATGATGTTCAAGATCAAATCGGAATGGATGCAGAAACAAGAATGTTTACTACCTTTCTTCACAAATACTAATGAATTAAAGATCTCGTTGCATAGAAGGTAAAACAAAATAGAACTATCTTAAAAAGATAATATGATATATATAACCGTGTTGTTTAATCTTTTTCTCTATGTTCTAATTTGAGTCAAAGCACCAACAATGAGGTCTCCTCACATTTACACTATGACATCTATGAAACACCATAAAACCTTAATTTAATTTTTTTTCTTTCTAAATTTGAAACCTGATGTCCTCAAGTTACTTTGCCTCAGTGCCTGTTTTCTCATGATCTCATTATGGAGCCTTCAAGTTTCAGGGAAAGGACTTTTTAAAGGGATAATGCAAAGTGCTTAGAAACTACAGCAACATATTACATATCCAAAATCAGTGTGTTGATTGTAAGGATCCAACTTTTTTCCATTAAAATCCTATGTTATTTCAATGTAGTAAGACTTTATCTAAGCAGAAGGAATGCTAAATGAATTTAACACAATCATTTTTTCTTTCTAAACACTGCAATGAGTCAGTTTCTTCCGTTTCTGGTGAAAATGGAAAACGACCAGGAGAACGATAAAATAAATAAAAACTCCCCATACCTATTGGAATTTGTGCCGTGCCTCTACATCGATCTAGCTGTGGCAGGACAGACCATATCTTGGATGGGTGGTTTTCATGTGTAGCATCACTTTGCTGAGAACATCCACCTATCCATCATGCGGTGACACAAACCGGCTCATTGCACACCGCGTGCAGGTACACTCACTGTTGCTTAGAAGTCCACGGCAGTACTTGCACAGTCACACTCCATCCATCAGCATAAGGGGCCTCACCCTGGAAAGCCCAGCACTCAGAAAGTATCCTGACAATCTCCGCAAAACTTACAAAACTCTGCCTTTTCATCAAAAGTCCAGGAAGTGTGACATAAAAGTTGACAACTGTCTCTTTGCTCTCCCATGCAGGGTGTACATGGCGAGCGGCTTCTGCCAGCACCCGCCCCAGCCGACCGTTCGCACCGCCAAGACCGAAGTGTGCTCGTTCACCAAGGATGACAACACCGCCACGGGCGCCGTCGGCGTGCTGACCTATGACCTGTTCCATATGCAGAGCCGGGTTTGCTCCGAGCGCATGGCCATCTTGTTCTCCGTGCCCTATGACCACAACTTGTACAAGAACCGGCTGGCCGTGGGTGTGGTTGAGCATTCCCGCGAATGCGACAAACATTTGTACGACCAGATGTATGACGGCAAGGACCTCAGCAACATGTCCCGCTCTGATGCAAACGGCTGCGGGCTGGAGTACAAAGCCAAGTATGTGGATTTGAAGGCGACCATGTCGACTGTCGGCAAAGCCATTGTTAAACTGGAGCTCTATGATAAAATGGGTCATTAATGCTGAAGGAATAACTGGTGTTCTGCTTTTTAGATGCCTTTGTACAGCAGAATGAATAAACATCATTAAATTTTAAAATGTATTGTGATCCAGAAATAAAAACATCCAGAAGAGGGGAAGAATGATTTTGCTGTCGTCTGTATTTCTTTGTCCTTAGAACGATATCAATATCTGACAGCCAGTGCATTGATTCTCCATTAGCTCATTGTTTGGGCTCATGTACATTATACACTCTCTTCTCTCTGATTATGATAATAAAACACTCAAACCCAATGTTTTTGTTACTGTGAGTTTTCTCCATGTTATTCATTACTGCTGATGAACATTGGTAATTGTTTAATCTCTTAGCTGGATCCATCTAATACTAATGAGCAGCAACAGATGGGAATATCAGCATAGATGTTTTTTTAATTGTCAAGATAACAAGATTGTTATTCAGTGGCTGTGAGGCTCTCGGCTCGGCTCTGAATTGTGTGCTTCATGTGAGGAGGGGCTGCAGGAGAAAGAGTTACGGAGAAGTTGCACCAGAAATTTCTGTCTTGACTTGTCGCACATTTTAAGTTGCGCAAAACCATAGGAATGAGATTCCCATATCAACCCGGTTTGTCACTCAGTCACTGAGGTACCCACATCCCCCCATCCCATCTCACCCAACAGGTTCAGGATTCAAATTCAAACTGCTGGAAGTGGCTCAACTTTTCCACGTAAACAGGGCGCGGTTGCTTTATCAGTGATGGAAAAACACAGGGATGTTTGTTCTCATAGTCTCCTGCTTGTGTGGGCTTTGGCTTAGTGGGGAATAGGAGCTGAAAGAGGGTGTGCCACTGTCCGACTGGGATTGTGTTGCAAATGGGAGGGTTCGCTGAGTGATGCCTTACTTCCCCCGCCTCCTCCCTCTCAGGTAGCTTTTCCCATTTTGGGATTTGGAATCGCAAACAGAGGTTCTCGACAGGTAAGTCCAGAGATTTGTACAGAGAATGGCTCTTTGGCTCATGGCTCATAAGAAATAAGGAATTGGTGGAGGTAGATCCGAGCCTGACGGGCATTTGTATAATTTGTATCTGTGGACCAGATCTTTTTCTCTAGTATGTTCACTCTAACTTCCTTATCGCACGGTGCTTGGTGCTCTGTGGTGTCTGCAGCTCTTTTCCGATTCTTCACAACCTCACAAACTCTCAGTAGGCTCTGAAGTGCATCATTCACACTCAGTGCCAGTCTGTTTGAAGGTCACCATAATGCCAGTGCAGATTGTCAGCAGAGCACAGGTCAGGACGGATGTTTTGTGCTGCGCCAAGTGTGTTCGAGAAGTGCCCCTCACAGCTGTTTGATTCTGCTGGTTGACACCTTAACTGCCTTTGTTTTACAAGCGGATCTCACAGCCTTTGCAACATGTCGGAGTCAGCTGAAGCCGTGGCAGCCGACGTGAGCAGCAGGAGAAGTGCTGTCATTGAACTCTCAAATGTGACCAACAACTACTGCCTCCTCAACCCCAAGTAAAAACCAGACCCTGTTGGAATCATGTATTTTTCAGATGCGTACAAAAATGAGAGGTAGACAGCGATTCTCAATGCCTGGGCGTCTTTTTCCACAGGGTGTACCTGGAGAACGGGGAGACTTACAACCCACCTCAGCCCACAGTGCGTCCTCTCAAGACCGAGGTTTGCACCTTCACCAAGTCAGGCGGCAAAGCGACCGGCTGCGTCGGCGTGATGACCTACGACCTATTCGAGCGGTCGAAGAACGACTACATCGAGACGCTGGCCATCATGTTCGCCGTTCCCTGGGACTACAACCTGTACAAGAACTGGTTCGCGGTGGGCATCTATAAGAAGGGTCGTAACTGCGACAAGGATTTGTACAAAGAGATGTACTACGAGAAAAAGCAGCATGGGTTCGTCAGGGAGGCAGCCAATGGGTCAGGGATCAATCACGTGGGCGACTATCTAGATATCAAGGCCACCATGTGTCCCCTTGGTAATTCCATCATGAAGGTGGAGGTGTGGGATAAGCTTTTCACCCCCAGCCTGGTCCAACAAGCATATTAGAGACCCCTCCCCAACCTGTGCTAGCATGTTCCCAGCAGCAGAAGTCATCAATCCCCCTTTTTCCAATGCAGTCAATATGCATGATTCAACAGATGTATTGTTGCTGACATGTGTCTGTTTACCTGGGTATTAACTCTCAGTAAATCTGCTTAGGATCAGAGTTTAATTTGTTTATAAATCCAGGATGCAATATCCCCCTTTTATACCCGAAGCCTCTGTCAGTTTCCATAGCCTCCCAGTTCAAAACGGCATCTTTAGAAATGGAAATCAAAGGATGAGTCAGTGGAGGATGAGGGCAGCTTAATAAAACACACTGAGAGCTTGTCTGTATTTACCTTGACACTGTCATCACAGGAATAAAGTAAACCTTTTTTTTTTTGCTGAATCTATTTGTGTTCGAGTGTCTGTTGATTGAGTTTAGAGGAATGTTTCAAAATAAATAAATATATATCAATAATGTTGAATGCAAATATGATTATTTTTGTACTTTGGAGTTAAACTGAGATTTGGATAGCTGTTTTTTTCCCTCTGTATAGGAGCTGTGTGAGAGCAGCTTAGGGGGACACACCCTTCCTCGTGTTGCTCAACATTAAAGTACATCCGTCATCACTATACCAGTCGCTTTGCATCGAAATATTATATAAATCTAACCCTTTTTTTTTTTTTACATGCATACAAAAGGAAAGGAATTTAGGTTTTTATCTGCTTTTGTTTATTTAGTTTAGCAAGATAACACAAAAACAACTTGTATTTATGAAATTTGGTGGAGGGGCGGGGCATGACCCAGGAAGGAACTCATTACAATTTGGTGCAGATCTGGATCAGGGGGCAGATCCAGGATTTTATATTTTTTACTTAATTTAAATTAAGGATCTTTATGGGTAAAATCAGCCGTGTTAAGAATACTGATATTTATGTGTTATTTGATGCAGATCCAAATTTAAATATGGTCTCAAAGAGGGACTGTTGACGGCCTTGAAGGAGGAATGCACTCCACTGAGGGCCCTTCTAGTTAAATTGGTTTTAAGATCCACAATCCATCTCAAACATTTAATTTAATTGTTGCAATTGGATTCATAACACTAATATTTTGGGTTCGTTTTTAGAAACTATAAATATTTGCAGTCCCGCCATCCCTGCTCAATAATCGTAAATAATGCCTCGACAAACACTTAAAAGTTAAAAGCGAGTTAATTCTCGGCTAAATGTGACTTTGTGTAATTTAAATCTCTTTTAACAGACTCGGTGCATCAGTGTTTTCACCCAGATTTTGGAGATAAAGAGGGTTTTCATTGCCTCCTGACAGAACAAGAGGGAACAGTAAAAACTCCTCAGTTATTGCTCGCAATGCAATCACCGGTTGGTTTTTATGAACCAGTAAACTCCAGGATAAAATGATCAGATACACTGTTTTTTTTACGATCTTAGCTGGGAGTATGAGGCAGTGGTGAATGAGACGGGCCCTGGCCTGTTACAACGACTACTCAGCAGCTTGCTTACTTAACGTTGCATTATTCTTTAATTGGGCAGAAATGACAAAATCCTGATGTGTCATCTCATCATCAAAGAACGCGTTTCGCCGTAATGGCTCAACCAGTTCTCCGCGGATACAATCATTAACCTCTGGAGAAAAAAAAGTGGGGATGTGAGGCGGGAGGCAGAATACCGGCTCTTCATTCCCACCGCAGGCCAACTTATCTGGTTCCTGGATCCTATTTACAATCGCAACGCTGCATCCCTGATTCTGTTTTCCCATTAGATTCGTGATGCTTTTGCAGCGTTTACTGCTGCAGCCACAAAGAAAGCCCAGATCAAAAGGGTTTCTCTCACTGTCACCGTTGCATTTGCATAAAAGCCATACATAATATAGAGGAATAAACCAGGCCTGTTTAGGCTCAATCTCTGAAGCATTGTGGAGGGGGGGGTATTGGAGAAACGACACACTGTCCCTATAAACAGATGGGGACACTAAGCAGAAACTTGTTTGTTGGAAACCGTGATGATTTCCCGCACATTTTCTTTCACATTTTCCCTTTGAGCTCCTCCTCTGTGTTTACCGCACCTGCACCTAAGTCTTCTTTCATATCGTGCATTATATTGTTGACTGTGGGCCTCCATTGGTGTGTACAGTATGTGTGTTTGCCTGCTTTTGTGATGAGCATCTCTAAGTGCAGGTACCTGCACCCGCAGATATGGATATTTCATAGCAAATAAATGCCTTTGTGCATTATGTGATTTGTATTTGGGTTTGAAAAAACATTTCTGGAGACCAGTGTGGGATTAGACGCCTTAAACAGGAAACAAAGGGAAATGTGAAAAATGTATTTTCCCTATGTAGATAAACATAAGCAGCTCAGCATCATGTGGATTGAAACGGAGGCTATTCATCACTAAAGAGGAGTGAATCTATCTGTGTCTCTTGGTAAAGGCTTCTGTCTGAAATCCTAAGTGCAGGTGCACCATGCGGGTTGGCCTCATCTTTTCATGAGACAGAGATCAGGTGATCGTGCGAAAACAACAGCGAGGCTCCGGTTAAACTCACTGCAGGGAGATGAGCAGAGAGGAGCGAGAGGAAATGATTGTTCTGGAAGAAGAATCTCAGAGGGAAATAAAAGAGGAAAACCTGAAAATACCTCAGTTGAGACCGAGAAACTCTTTCAACTTCATACAGCCTTTTCAACCTTTTTAGGAGAGGCGGTGGTCTAGTGGCAGAAACTTGGACTATAGGCAGAGAAGGTCTCTGGTTCGTCTCTGGTTCGACTCCACGGAGAGACAACAAAAGACGAACCTCGATTGATCTGTCCAAAAATCCAAGAGTCTCCCTACCCTGTCTAGTGCCCCTGAGCAAGGCACCTTACTCCCCCAACATCTGCTCCCCGAGCGGCTGCTCACTGCTCTGTGTGTACTGCACAAGATGGGTCAAAAGCAGAGATTAAATTTCCCTACCTGCATGAGTGTGCCTTTGCATGACTGTGCATGTGTTTGGGATGAAGAAATGCATCTTAATCTTAATCTGAAATATGTGCACGTACACTATGTTCTGTCTTCTGCACCAAAAAAATATACAATAAGAAATAAAACGAGGGAACATCTCTCTTTTTGTACCTGAAGTATGTTATTTTTTGTCTCTGCCTATCATCACCATCTGTGGCCATGGAAAATAAATCAACGTTTTAATTTTTCTCACATTCTCAGATGTCCTGCGCCGATCGTCACAAAGCTGCCGAGAGTCAGATCATAAAATGATATTTGCATAAAAGGGATCAGCTCTCAAGGTTGTTTGAATTTCTGTCTCTTTCTGTTTGCTTGGAAATTAATTTATCAGTGCAAAAGAACTGGGTGGTGTATTGACTCAAACTGGGAGTAACCAAACAGAAGAATAAGACGGGTCCGTTTCAGTGACCTGAGAACCGCAGCTCTTTAAACAGCCTAAGCCGCTGCATACCTGTGACCACAGCTGCAAATGGGAAAATAATAGATTCCTCTTCTCCCTCAAAGTGAATAGAAGTGCACTTAGAAGCTACAGTTTGAAGGGCCTTCGATGAAAGAATATGCTCTCAAGGACTGCCATCTAGAGGCCACTTCTGGTAGCCACACAGGGTTCCTAACAATTGACTACTCTGACTAGGAAAACCTTGAAAAAAGCTATTTTTAAAAACCTGGTTCAAAACATTTTCAAAACTATCCAGCTATAATTCTGTATATAATGTGAAATATGTGGTTTTTATTGATGTTTTTTGAGGTGGATGTCCTTTATAATGGGCAGGCAGTAGGATTACTGGTGCTCACCCCGTGGTCCTCTGTTATTCCTGGTTTCAAACATGGCTTGACATCCAGCTGGGTCCGGTTCACTATCTCTGCCCTGATGTGTGTCAGAGTGGCAACAAGCGCCTGCAGCCCCGTCATCGGAGCTCAGTCACAGGCCTCGATCTCACTCAGCCTCCCCCGGGGGCGACTCTATGAGAGGGTAAAACAATAAAATCTGATATATTATTATCAAGCTAGGCCGGAGTTGCATTGTTTGTTTGGTTTGTCAGATTTTCTGTGGATCACATTTCATCACTCTCGTCCTTCAGATGAGATGCGAGGGCCGGAGGTCATGTTACTCCTGGCAGGCTTTGGAAATTGTCTCATCCTGTTAGTTTGTTATTTTGAAACTTCTCAGCATGCACAGTGACACAGATGTGTCTCATGCAACAATACCGATATCTCCAGGGAGGGAACACAAACTGTTCTCTAAAGTAACTCTTGACATTATTAAAATAAACTGAGCTGCCACAGTGTTTCTTTAGCAGCAATATGCTGTCATAAATATTCAGCTTCAAATGTTAATTTAGGACAATTTATACAATTCTCTCTGTGTTTTTCTATTAATACTCGTTTAAATATTGGTCTTTATTGAGGTTTACAGAAATTACATCCAATGCTAACTCATAGGAATAAACTACAGTGTGTGAATAGATCAACTGATTTATTTCATGAAAACGAATCATCTAAAAATATTTCAACATAAAACTTCTTTAATTAATATGTTAATGTTAAGAATTGATCAGATGGTTCCTTTGCTCTGTGGAGCTTTATAACGACTTTCCGCTCGTTCTTTCCATTTCCAGTGACTTTAATGTTTACTGTCCCTGCATCAGTTTTGTCTGTCTTCAGTAAAAGAAAAGAAAAGCAGGTCAGAGGGAAAAGCAACAACCCTCAGACAGGCTCAGTGACTCTATTTAACATAGTAGAGCACTTAATGAACCTTAATAATATATTCAGTGGAGACCAAAAATCTAAATAGAAACTATTAATGCTCAGTGTCTTCCAGTAGTGAAACTCAGCAGCTGTTTATTAACGTATTAAAGGTGATAACATGTCGGTGTTGTACCTACTGCTTGTTTCTGCTGCCCCCAAGTGGCAGAACATTTTGTTATTCCAGGTTTAATAAATGAATCATGAGGATTTGTTGATTTCTAGCCTAAACCCAACATTGCACAAGAGAGTTCCATGTGTCTACATGTGGCCCTTCATGTCTTCAGTGATGAAGTGAACCTCCTCGAGCTTCCATAACACATCTGCACATCCACTGTTTATTTACTCGTTTCTGCCTTGGCCTCTCTGAGATAAACCAGGAGACCAACATCTGCTCCTTCTTTTATGTGTCAGTTGACACAGATTCCTGATCTGGAATAACAAGCAAGTAGCCTACTCCTCAATTTTCTTCTAATCTAGCTTTGCAACGATTTCATAAACAGATGCTGTTCTCTCTGCAGTTTTTTTCTTCTCTGTTGTCGCCAATAGCATCTTTTACATAATAACTCAGAGCTGCCTCCCCAGCAAACTTGGATGTGGTTTAAAACTGCTCGTTATTCGTTTCCATTTTCTGATTCTGTTAACCCCAGCTCTCTCTGGTTATTTCTCTGAGGTGGAAAAGCTTTACCCTTGAAGTTGCATGTCTAGATTTGTTCCAGAAATTCAATTCAACATTATCTTCATCAAACCGGTGATTGACCTTCACAGGTTGTTGCTGGCTTTGCTCCTTTCCCATCGCCGCTGGACAACTGGTGAGTGTATCTCCTTCTTGCCACTCCTATGTCCATATGCATTAGAACACGGTTGTTCATTTGAATTATTCCGAGTGACTGAGTAGCAGTGTTGATGTCGAACCTACTTGTATGTAAAGTCATCTGCTGCCATCATGGTGTCATCCAGCTGAAGGGTCAGCTCTGACGCAGTAGGGCCAGCTGCTGAGATCTCGCACTACAAAGTAATTACTCATGTCACAATGAATGACTCGCTTCAGCGGGCGCGATCTTTTAATTCTTTATCAAGTTTGGCAAACTTTAGAACGCACATGCTCCAGTAAACTATTGAAACATCATGAAAATTGAAACATCCCATAAATCAAATGAGATGCTAAAAAAACTCAACGATAACTTGGCACGGGCTGCTCCAGGAAGTTGACTTTCTCTCTTGCAGCTGTGGAGGTGGATGTGGTGTCGCTGATGCTGCCCAATACTCCTTCACCCGAAGCAGTGATGCTGACACTATCAGACAGCGACAACGGCAAAAGGCTCCGTCAGCAACTGCTGCCAAGTAGACCAACAGTTGATGTGCAGACGCCCTTACCTGCCGCCCTTCCACCACCTCTGCCAGATCTCTGGGACGAGACGGAAATCAGCTCCCACGGTTTCGAAGACCCAGAGGTCACAGAGTCGAAAACCCACCCACCCACCCACCACCCTGCAGCTGGACACACAGCTGAGGCATGCGAGTGAGATCAGTACAGTGTCTGTGCAGCGGTCTTTGTCCTCCGTTTTATAAATATATATTCATATGTCTACAGCTGTGGCATAAACATTTTTTTCGCAAAGTCAGCTTAATTAAAGCCACGATGGAGAATCCTGCTCCGACCTCCTGAGCCACGGCCGCCCATTTACTTTCCTTCATTCACTTTGTTGTCCAGCTTTATGTTCCGCCATGCCCAATAATGCTGAATGCACAGAATAGTTTTTCTATAGACTAAGCTTGTGCACATAAAAATGAGTTGTTTGTAAAAACAAGATCTGCAGGTCACATTGGTTTTATGATGATGTCACTGGAAGAATAAAAAGAAAGACTAATTTAGAGAACAGTTAAAACGTAGTAATTTACATTTAGCGTTATCCCCGATTCAGATTTAAGGTGGAGGTCTTCGTGAAGGCTATTGGCTGCTCATGGTTTGCACAACATAGATCTTTTTGTGTTGCCCAAATTTGAAGTCTAAGTGATAAAGATACTACTAGGAATTGAAGGCCTAATCTTAAAGTTGCCATAATTTAAAGATGTGTAGTCATATTATCATTGATAATGTAACCATAATCTACATGCACAGACGAAATGGTTTATTAGTGTCACTTATTATTTGTAAATCTGTCTGCATAAAACTCATTACATGTTATCCTGAGTTTCCACCCCTGCACTTTGGTAAATGCTGTCAAGCAATATTGCTGAATCATTAAGGAGTTTGATACCTTACCACTTGCAACCACTAGAGGGCATAGTTTACTGGCCTGGTTAAGTTTGTGGCAACTCCATTTGAATGTGGATCCTGAGTATTGGTCTCCTGTACTGATCATGCGCACATATGGTTTAGTGCAACATCTGATGAAAGGTGACTGATAAAATATGATTAACATGGCTTTCACAATCACATATTGCATTTAACTGTCTGAAGTGTTTCTGGCGTGTTGCAGTAGTGAGGAGCAACACAGAGCAGGATGAGATCAGACGGGGGTGGGGATGAGGATGGCCCGACATCCAGAGGGGAGGAAGGTCACCAAACACACTTTCCCACCCAGCCCTGCCAGACACACACACACACACACACAAACACACACACACACACACACACACACACACACACACACACACACACACACACACACACACACACACACAATGTACACACAAGCACAGGCCCACCCTGCAGAGTTGTGTGTGCCAGATGAGGGTGTGATACATGACTGCTGTCACCGCTTCCCTCATTGCATTTCTGTGGAGACTATGCAATGCGCTATGCTACGCACTTGCACGTCAATCCAGCCCATACAGCTTACTGGAGATACAATGAAACTCTACCTGGAGCACAAAGCAATGCCATCTGCACTGCACAGAGGGGAGAGGAAGGTGTTTAATCAAATACTGACAAAGGTTAAAGGGCCCTTTTGCGAGAGAGATGTCACATCTCTGTGAACATGAAACAAATAAACAGCTGACCAAAGAAGGGAGTCAAAGTAGAGCCAACATTCCAACTGTAGATTTAATTGTATAAAATATAAAAAAAGTACATACAGTACATGGCGTGAGAGCAGGCAGGGTGTGTTCTCACAGACAGCACGGTAAGTCCTGACAATAGCAGAAAAATAACACAGTATATAAATACACATTTGATTCCAAATCTGAAAGCGCATACAATGGCTTTGTCGTCATAACAACACATACCCACGGGTATCAAGATTCAAGCAGAAGATAGCATGATTATCTTCTTGTCATCACTCAGTGTTTATCACTAGGCTGCACAGACAAACTAAATATGTCCCTTTGTCTGAATTGGATTGAGACGTTAGATACACTTCGTTCAGCTCATCAACATAAGATCGTGAGGATTGTCACAGTGAAAGTGCTTAAGGATTCAATACTATTCCAAAAATAGACAATACCAGGAAAAAGATCTCCCTCTCTGGGCGTACCCATTCATTGTGTCCCATCTGTAACCTCTGATCTCCAAACCATATGCTCTGACTCACATAACCACATCCATACATCACACTATACTCCCTTGGTAGTTCTCCCTGTGTACACGTGGCTGACCATTTGCATATATCAAACAACGAACCCATACCTGTACCCAGATCAGCCTTGGTTTGAATAGTACGTCGTCTAATTAGTGGCTCAGTTTGAAGAATTCACGAGTTCAGCAATAAGTCATCATTTCAGAATCTTGTCTTTAACCAAGACAAATGGTGTCAGACTTATCGAGGACTGTCAACAAATACATAGTTTTGCAAGCTCTAGAGCTTTTGTCATCATAAACCTGAAAATTGTGTTCTCCATTTCAAACAGAGCCGTTTTCCGAACATGTGCATCCAGTTTGGAAGTAACCAAAACCATCAGTGTTCCAATTTCCATTCGGTGGTTGAAAACAAATCTTTTGTCACAGTTTCTCTTCCTAAAAATTGTTAATTCGATACAGTACATGAATTAATAATAACAAAGGATTTTGTCACAGTCAGCGTCTGTTAACACCAGGGGGTTTGTCTCTGATCAGCCACAGAATATGACATTATGAACTCTGGCTCAGAAGTGTCTATTGATCGGTTTTCTCTGCTGCTGATGTTTCAGAATTCCTCAGAGAAGTGAAGTGCAGGTTAATTTGTCAGAAACAGTCACACCTCCGAAAGCTCACCGGTGAGATTAAAGGGCGGCAGCAGCCTGCGTGGAAACAAGCAGTCCTCACATTGGGAGAATGGACAGAGCATAGGTCCAAAATCGCCATTTTCCTGGTGACTGTGAACCAAGAATTGAGACCCTCAGTAGCTGCCATCGCCATTCTTAGTTTTGAACACCACCAGGACGACCATGACCGGGATCATACAGATGGGAGTTATCACCAGGGCTAAGACGACGACCGGCGGCGGGTCGCTCAACTCCTCTTCTGGACAATCCTGGAAGAACCTGGAGTGAATGTCCACAAAGGTCTCTTCCACCAGCGGGTTGGGCCACGGGATCATGAGACAGTCAGACATCTCCTCTGTGCAATGGCTTAGGTTACTGTACATACTGCAGCGTGGAGACCGGGAGAATATGGAAGAGGATTCAGAAATTTAGTAAAAATGTATATATTTCAAATGTCAAAAAGTGCAGACACTGAACTCACTGCTCACCCGCTCACGTTACCCCACTTGCACCAGTCAGTGCTGTTCAGTGACTCCATTGAACTCTCAAAAGTGTTGAGACATAAATGGCCAATCAGGGTTGACAGGCAATCCATTGTTGGAGCACCGTACATGTCACTACAGAAGTTGCATATTTCCGGGCAACGGTGAGTATCATTCCCACAAGCTGCAATGACAGTTTACAAAAGGAAAGAGAACAGCAACATAAACAGATTATAAAAAGACAATAAAGAAATTTGGACATTCACAGGATGAAATACAAGTTTGCCTGTCTATCTGTGGTTAAAAGGTCATGTCACCTACCAAACGGCACGGTAGCCTCTCCGTAAGTTGTGTCTGAGAGGGAGAAAAGTCAGATTTTGGGATTAAAAACATTTACAGTAAACTGTACACGCTATCATGTGAAAACATTCTAATTCAGTCCATTAAGTTTCCATACAAAAAGAATTCCGTATAATGAGCCATGAGTCTCTTTCACGTGTCTGTGCTGAAGCAGGCATTTTGCAGCTGTAGAGAGGGAGACCACACACTCACCGGAGAGAAAGGAGAGGAATACCCCAATGAAACCAAGTGCTCCATTCATGTCAGAAGAAAACGAATAAAGGTGCGATTCCCCCGGCTGATGACCATGTATAATAAACCTGCACGTCTTAGTCTGTGTACGGCGAGGCATAACAGGAAACCCGGCAGGATGGAAGAGTCGCAGTGTAACCTTCGGTAACCAGATGTCCAAACAGTGTTACCCGCGGTTACCAGATGTTCTTGGAAGATCTGTCTGACGGCCCTGCGCCTTGGCAGCAGTGCTTCCCCTCTCCAACACGCGCTGCTTTAGGACTTTTTCCCTTTTAAAGGGGTGGAGGCAACAAAGATTGTCTTCTCCATTCTCCCAAATAAAAGGGAGCACACCCAAGCTGGGCTGGACCCACATCTGAAAACCCTTACTCTTTAACTCTTGTTCTGCTTTTTAGTCTCAGTTTCTCACAGTCGACGGCCTGGCCAGCTCACAGCATGTGATTTATTTGCCTTTTGGGCTGCCTCTGCCAAATAGGAAACATAAGTAAACATTTAGGGCTTCAGCGTTTTGGGGTGGATGGAATCATGACGCTGCAGGGTGTGCTGTGCTGACAGGCGGGATTTCATATTTAGGTTAATTTGACCAAACCTGGAACAAGTTGTGAGACCCAGCTGACGGGCTGTTTAAAAGCAGATATTTCCACCATAGCTGCGGCAAGTGTTTGTTCTTTTCTGTCACGAGCAGCTCACCAGAGTGTTTCATCTGCGAGGTAGTTTCTCACTGTCGCCATTCACAACTTTAAAAGAGCAGTAAGAGGGAGAGAGACAGAGAGAGAGAGAGAGAGAGAGAGAGAGAGTGAGAGAGAGAGAGTGTGAGAGAGAGAGAGAGAGAGAGAGAGAGAGAGAGAGAGAGAGAGAGAGAGAGAGAGAGAGAGAGAGAGATGGCTTCATTGATTGAATGAAACATGAAATGCACGGCTCGTGTTTTCTCAGGACCAGCTCGTTCATTTATTTCACTGGATCCACATGTTGGGCCTCTCACAACATCTGTTTGCCGAGCTGCATTTTGATTTAGTAATGACATCAGGAAATGTGTCTTTTCAGCAGAGGAGGAGCTCAGAGTTTGGGGGGAGTTGGCAGGGGAAGGAGGGGGGACAGTCAGGGGAAAGGAGAGAAAAAAAAAAGGGAAGGCACAGGATGAGGAACAGCGAAAGGGGCGCTGCTCCAAACTTCCAGTTGTTTCACAACTCTTGAGTTCATGCGTTGATCACCGACGTTGCATGGGGTGAATGACGAACAATTTCAGGAAGTTGAGCCAGGTGGGGGCCGCTCATAATGAGGTTTCAGTTAACCTTTCACCCCAAACCATTATGGACCTTTTATCTGCTGTTGCTGACCCCCACGCTGGTAGAGACCTCCCCAGGAGTTTTTCTTGGATTCTCAAGATAATACACACAAGGGGATCTTGGCAGAAAACAGCCTCTCCGAGCTCTGCTTTCTCCGTGTGTCTGTTCCAGGCCAAGAAAATTGATGTAAGGACCTGACCCAGAACAAACCCCCACTGGACTCAAACACTTAATCCCTATTTGAAATATACATTGAATATATATATACAGACACACAGACATGTTGTCGACCATTAACAATAATGTGAAATAGAAAAAGGTTGTAAACTTACTGGCAGTCATCTCTACTGAGTGATACCCTGTCGAGAAATCGCATTGGGTTAGTCAACGCATTCATTTTCATGCATGTGATCAATATATTTATATATATATATATATATATGTATATATATGTATTTATATATTTCTTCAACATACCTACTGTTGTGGTAGGTTGTGCAGCTAATTGTTCATCTACCAGGCCATCCACTGTCGTGCATCTTGCTGTAACAGATATAAAACAATGGGAAAACAGAACATTGAAATGATGATGGAAAGTACGAAATGCGGCAATCCAGTAAACAGCACATACAAATATAATGCAGTATATGGAACAACATAAAGTTACGTAGAGGTATATACAGTTCAAAATATGTTATTATAATCCAGTACATACAAAAATATATTCTTTACAAATATAATCCAGTATATGCAAACAGTGAAAGTAAGAAGGTATAGAATAGAATAGAATAGAATAGAGTAGAAACTCTTCATTGTCATTTTATTGTACAAAATACAACAAAATGATGTGAGCTACTTCTGGTTTGGTACTTTAATGTAAAAATAACCCATCGCACACAATATATCATGTAGTTAAAAGTAAAGGAAATAGCCTGTTGAGAAAACTGTGAAGCAAACAGGTCACTGTATCCTCCCTTTGTGTGCTACTGCTTGAAGGAAATATATATACAACACAAAGATTATTGAAATACACAATCCATGTCCTTCTTACGTGAATAATACATGTATATCTTATTTAATAAATACAAGCAATGGTAATGAAAATTGTTATAGCCTGGCCTATACTGATGATAACATTTTCAACATCTACTACATGTTGTCACGGCATGATGACACTCACTACATGACAGTTAAGTATAAAGGTATAAACCTTAATCATGAGACAAGCTAAGCTCCATTCTTAAAAGCCACACAATACCACTGAAAGCCTCCAAAGCATTCCTCCTCAGAGGTGAGACAGAGGGCAAGAAAAGAAGTTATACTGTAGCTTGTATCACGCTGGATCCTCGACTTACCCCAGAAGAGAAGAGCCACAAACCAGCCAGAGAACATGGGCGAGAGGCTGGTGGCTGTCATTGTGCCTGACAGTGCTCTGTGCGTCCTCACTGGTGCGTAGGGATTACATATCTCAACCTTTTCGCAGGAGGGCTCTATAAAGCAACAGGAAGCTCTCATTTCCCAGGAAGGGTGGATTTACACAACAGAGCAGGGACACTCTGATTAGCTCAAAACTACTGTGGTCCATTGGTGCACCACCATCTCTCCCTCTCTCCCTCTCTCTCTTTATCCATTTCCTTCACTCATCCCTCCCTCTGCTTCCAATCAAAAAGTGAGGAGTTAGGTAGACCCCCATCACATCTCTCTCTCTCTCTCTCTCTCTCTCTCTCTCTCTCTCTCTCTCTCTCTCTCTGATTGTCAATCAAAAATCCCCAAAACCCATTTGATACTTCTATCGTCCCAGAAATGAGTAATTCATATAAACAGCAAAAATCTATATTATATAAAGATGAATGACGTTTTGAAGGGGTGCTCCACAGTGTTAGTATTTCACTTCTTCATCTTGAGCTCTAATGATGACACTCTGATTTCTTCACACACGCACTAGTATTCTCCAAGACCTCTGATTCTATTGGTTCCCATTTAATTTGACATCATTGGAAAGTACGTGTTCCAGATCATGACTTCTGTTTCCTTGTTGTTGTTGGAGAGCATAAGATTTATGGCTCATCAGTGGCGTTGGTGAGTCAGGAATATGTTGTTTTTTGCTGTTACACCATTTTTGATCTGTGTCTCTTTTCCGACCACATCTGCGTCTGACAGAACACTGAGCTTCTGTGGTAATGAGACGCAGCAAGGCTCTCCACCCGTGATGATGCGCTCGTCCACGTCACTGAATCGCAAGAGCTCTCAGCTGCCGGGGCTCGGGACGACGCCAGGTGACTTGGGGGCCACAGTAAACCTTATTTCTGATAAAGGAGTCCTCTCTTTTTTTTATCTGATTGATTCAATTTTGAAAAGTCCCACAAATAGGAACTGAAACATTTAGCTCAATAGATTTTTTTTAAGAGCATTAGGAGACTATAGCTGTGTCTCAATTCAGAGGCGCAATCCTTCGGAGGCTGTATTTGAAGACCGATTGTGTCACAGCGGCTCGACTTGGCTGTGTCCCATTCCGAAGGCTTTTTCAAATGCCGAGAAGCGCGAAATCACAGAGAAACGAAGGCTCAATTGGATGGATCCTTCTCTGGCCAACCTATCCGATGATTCATTGCACTTAAGTGACAAACCATTGGAAATGATGCCGGAAAGTGAAAAAACACCAATACTTGAGTATCGCTCTGTCACCATGCAACAGCAATAAGGGCGGGACGATCATGGAGGACTTCTGTTGAGACTGTCTCAACTCGGTTCGGCCTCCGTCGTCTGTGCGGCTCATCAGACATCCTGAACTGGGGAGGATGCTCAAACACTAATGCATTGTTATGAACAGAATAATGTTGTAGCTATTGCTGTGATCCAGGTTAAAAAGTCAAACAAACACAGAGTGTCTGACAAACTGTTTTTTATTTCCATGGTTCAAGGTTTAACGACATATTTGATAGCTCATTAGCTACCATTAGACAACAGCTAACGATTGCATTCAACCACTTATTTTAGTTAGCGTTGCATTGTTAGCTTGATTTCATCCAGTCGGTTGCTACTTTAAACTACTTAACACGTCTGTGTTTGTGAATTTTCCTAAGTCACAGATCAATAAACCTTCAATATACTTGAAAGTGAGTCCCAATGACAGCCGCCAAGAGCCCAACACACAGTTTACATTTAAAAACTTCCTGACGATAATCGCGTCGCTCCCCACATGCTTATCTTCCTGTTTGCTTTAGTTTGACAGCTCAGTATCAGTGTTAGACGACTTCATAATAAACATACTTTAGGTTGCTGAATGCATAATTAATAACCGGGAGAAATACGAGGCATAAACAACATAGTCACATTTGTGTAGCTGTATAGTTTCTTTGTAAGAAACCAAAAAACTTCCAGGGAGATTTCTTTATCCAAGCTAGACATGTACGTGAGCATGTATTGTGTCATATCATAAAAAGTAACTGAACAGTGCCATCTTGTGAGTCAGAGAAGCAGCGTTTCTTTGGATATTAATTTGGGGAAAAAAAGAAGAAGACAATATAGTAAATCATTGAAAATGTTGACAGAATAACAAGCATTCACATATTTATAACTCATGACAAGAAGTGACACATGATACAGCTAAGCCTCAATCTTTCAACTAACATCACAGAAGCATCGAAAGCTACGTTCTATCTTTTTATTCATGGGATCTTGAGTAACTACACATTCCATATGTGAACAAAAAACGTTTCAAAATATCCTTAAAAATGTATTATTTGGTTAAGATCGTAGAACTGCAGAAGGCTAATGTGTCATATGGTAACACCCCATTGAATTTTTATAGAACGGGAAAAGATGTATCTATGTGAAGAGTGAATATAGGTTTGTCTATCAACGCACCCATGTGTACTTATGCATTATAAACCTTTATGTATATTATGCAGTGCTTTCATTTTAGCCCCCCTATTTGGCAGTAATGATCAGTATATAAGCATGTTATAAGTGGTTTATACGTGTTGTAATGTGATCAAATATAAGCGTTTATTATTGTATTTGTCAATGGGCGGTGTGGCCTAGGGGGTAGAGTGGATGTCCTCCAACAAGCAGGTTGCTGGGTCAATCCCTACTCTTCCTCATCTGCATGCCGAAGTGTCCTTGGGCAAGATACTGAGCCCCTAACAAAATGGCCCCCACACTAATTGTAAGTCGCTTTGGATAAAAGCGTCGGCCAAATGACATGTAATGTAATGTATTGTAACTACTAAAATTCCTACTGTGGTAACCCCTAAATCTAGGTTGGTGTACAAATAGGTATTCAATGAAAATCAATTAGAACACTGATATAAATTTGCATTCCAAATCATTTATATCCTAAATGAATGTACATTAATAAATACAAATGTAGTTACATCGTTTGGTTTTCTATTAAAAATATTGATTAGATACATTTGCTGGACTTAAATTTCAGCTGGGGAAATAATTTTCTGTAAAATGCATCTTTCTTAACTAGGTAATTGCTTTATTATCAGTCTCAGGTTAAATGCATTGATAATAGAACACTGCTCCAAAAATACTGTATTTTTCTGAACCAGAATGTGATTCTGCACAAGTATCAACTTCTGTATCTGTGCAGTGGCACAAACTGCGAGCAGCCTGACTTGTTAAAGATAATTAGTATTTATATTTTAATGTAATTATGTGTACAATTAGCTTTATTATAGGTCGTATGGTATAGGTCATATCAGGTTAAAGAACAAAAACGTGCTCCATTGAACTCAAGTATACTTTACGTGTTCATCCTCTGCACAAAGGCTTTCAAATTGTATATTTCAATATCAATTCTGCATTTATATAATTCTCCTTTTTGTTGCAAGAAGTAGTTTCATGCCATGTTTCCACCTCGAGTTCTGTGAATTCGTATTGCACGTGAAGCAGTCATTGGTGACAGCATCAGTGGCCTGAGGAGCCTCATCCTGGGTAAAATGTGTCGAGCGCCCTCGGGAGGCAGAGAGCGGAACTACAACTGAGCTGTTTACCGTCCGACAGAGCGTGGAGGTCTGCAGGAATGTTAGAAAACTATTGGTCAGTTTTTAAACTATAAAAATCAGTTTAAATGATCATAATAGATAACTTTAATACAGGATTTACTCTCAAGTGAATGCGCCTATTATATTTATAATGAGGGTTTTTTTTACTCCTTCAATTAAAAATTATCATTATAAAATCGATGTAGCACGGTTTTATGTATTTATAGCTTGTGTCTCACTCTGCCTCACCCCGTGAGTGTCCTGACGTGACTCATCCGAGAGGGGATCACATGCCGACCGAAAAAGAAGAAAAAAAAAGCACCCAGAGAGCTAACGCAGTATTTAAATGGCGATCTAGCCCTTTACTACGCGGACGCACAGTTGCATCAGATCCTGTTCGTGAGTGCCTGTGTGTATGTGTGTGTGTGTTGTGTGTGTGTGTGTGTGAATGTCTGTGCACCGCGGCCGCTCCGCCAGGCTACGCCACTTTTTTCTCTCTTTTTTTTTTTATTCCCAGGACGCAGAATAGTAATAAATCCTCGCGGGTTGGGGAAAGGCTGTGATCACAATAAAGACGTCACCCTGCTGCTCGGGTTGAGCCAAGTGCGCAGCTATTCGCAGGCGACAACAACAACACGCTCCGGCGGCACCATGCCCCTGGATGGACGGGCTGCTTTTCTCCGAGAGATCCCGACGGTTCCTGCGTCAGATCCACGGTGAATAACCGCGTTTAACCGCCCCGGATCCCTCGGCTACAGAGAGAGAGGAGCAGGAGGAGGAGGAGGAGGAGGGGGGGGGGGACTCGCTGCAGGCGCAAGCAGGACGCACGACGTGGATTTGGAGGTATTTAATAACTGCGACACTGGGTGGACACGGGGGGAGATGCTGCGGTAGTGTGCTGCGATCGCGCTGTTTAAAGTGTCGCACATCGGGATGGACACAGTGCTGGTGTACGGATCTGCTGCTGCTGCTGCTGCTTCGGGACGCAGCGCACTTTCCTGAGCTGAGGCTGAAAACGTGTGTGCACGGATCGTCTGTCCAGGAGGTGGGAGAGAGGAGAGAGGCGCACGGGAGCAGCTTCCCCCGCTCGGTTCTTATTGACCCGCACACTTATTTCCGATCGCGCGTCGGCTCCCGCAGAGAAGTTCGTGTTCTCTGAGGAGAGCGTGAAACGCGTGAAAACTGTTACTACGCACTTTTTCTGCTCCGCTTCGTGCTGGTTTGGTGGGGAGGCACGCCCACTCCCGAGCAATGTGGATGCCCCCCCCGTGCTTTCACACGCACTTACACTTTATTTATTCATGTGCGCGTTGTGTGTCCGTTTGCTTATTATCACTGTGACATTAGAAACCGATGATGAAGAGGAAGATGGAGACTCTGAACAGTTTAAAGCACCTGTGTTTGGAAGCTTTTTTAAAAAAAACACGAGATGTCAGTTTTGTTTTGCCAGCAGTGGGGGGCGCTCTTTGGAACAGACTTCCAGTTTGAGTGAAAGGGGAACTTTTGCATCAGTGAGAAGCAGAAAGGAAGAGAGCATCCTACTCACTATATATAGTCATTTAATAACAGCGTGTTACCATCTTTAATACCAACTACTTAAATTAAACTGTTTTGATCAGATATTTTTTTTTAAATATTTTAATATTAAGTATTTATGCTGTTTATTATGTTGTGTTTATTATGTTATGTGTCTTGTTTTGTTCTCTTTTACCCCCCTGTGTTTGGTAAAGTTCTTTGTAACCTTGTTCAGATAAGTGCTATAGAAATAAAGTTATCATTATTATGATAATAATAATATTAACACAGCTACCTGTAGGCTGTTAAGGATAATTGACAATTGCTGGTTAAAACAGTCAAATTACTACTTTATAAAGTGTCGTCAGAGGACCAAATACTATTGAAAATTACTTATAGTTTTCCTGATATTGTTCCCATTCAACTTTTTGCGATAACAAAAAATCTGTCGTTGACCTCAGCATCTAATGCCAGTGCAGGCTGTACCCAGTGATGTTGGATTTTAACCACACAGCATCTCTTGTCTTTTTCTTTTTTTTGTAAGCATCATGGAGGATGCAGCTGCCGCAGACCCAGTCCCTGCCACTGGTGCCGCCCCAGCAGCCCCGAGACCTCAGCCTTCCTCCCTCGCCAACTCTCGCAGCTTGCTGGAGTGGAGGCGGAGGGTCAAGTCTGAGTATATGCGCCTGCGCCAATTAAAACGCCTTAAAAAAGCAGAGGAGGTCAAGGTGGGTGAGCACAGTTATAGATACATCTCCATATAACTGAAATGAACGGCTCGGTCTGTTACTGTTTGCATGGTTCCTTGCAGGAGGTGTGTGTTTTTTATGTGCAGCACTCGCAGTGTTTGTTTATGTGCCCGGTGCACGTGTGACACTGACTTTGTTCTGTTTGTGTTTTTAGAGCCTGTTTGTGTCCAACAGACAGAAGATCGAGCGGCAGACGAATCTCCTGAACACAGAGTGGTCCAAGCTCAGGATTCAGCCCACACCTCTGTCCACTTCCGGTGGAGCTATGGCCGGAAAAAAGGTGTGTGCGCATCTGTGTGTGTGTGTGTGTGTGTGTGTGTGTGTGTGTGTGCTGAAGAGGGTGTAATAATCTCTGTTGCATCACAATCTTGTAAATACCATCCTCCTGCCTGCACTCTACAGTTCAGACATCATCTTCCTGCACCAGCAGGTCAGGGTCAACTAGTTACTACCTCCACCAAGGAGGTTACTGTATGTCTTCGTATCGTTTGTTTGTAAGATTATGCAAAAATTTACTTGACCAATAATCATTATATCCTGTGGAGGGTTGGTGCATGACCCAAGAAAGGTTGGGTGGATGCAATATGTTTTTGTAATGTAATGTTTGGCATTTTTCAGCGTTTTCAGTGATTTCTCTGAAAATAATTCATGGATCTTGATGGAAAAATCAAATACATGTCAGAGACAGATATTTATAGAATACTCTGCAGATCCAAATGAATATCCGGATCTAGTGAATTTAAATGCGGTTTCATAAGGGAGACTGTTGAACCCCAGCAGTGGTGTGCACTCGACTGAGCTTCATTCTAGTCATGTGTATTATTATTTTTACATGAGTGCCATGTCCATCGTGCTGAGTCCACTTCACCAGCTCTACTGCTCTGCTCTCATTCCCACCTGCCTGTCAGATGTTTTACGAAAATCAAGCTGTGTGTCAGAAACTGATGGTATGGTATGTGACTCTGTAGGAACTCATGATATAACAAGCTGAGAGTATGACGGCATCATTCTCTTCCCACGTGCTGCCAGGTTCAGCTATACTGGGTTTACTGGGTTTATTTCCCCCTGTTACATAGTAATAAGATTGCAGAGGATTGTTCTAGTGTCTGGACCCTAACCGTTCTTCTTTTACAGATGTGTACGGTGGAGTTTGGCTTCCCAGGGTTCAAAGCTCAATCCATCGCCATGAGGCCCCTGTCCACAGTGGCAGGAATCCCCTTCATGTACTCCTGGTCGCCTCTGCAGCACAACTTCATGGTATGAAGTGAACCACAGTGTGTTGCGGGCAATGCAGTCACAGTATTTCACTATATTTATTTCACAATATTGCCCTCATTCACCTGATTCCTATTTGGAAGATGTTGAAAATCAACCGTCACCGCTCTACAAGTGGATGTTACCGTTGTTCCATAAACGCTTTATTTTGACAATGAAAGTGCATTTGATATTTTCGGATGTAGCTCCTCAGAAGTCGCACGGTTAGCGTGCAGCATCAGGAAGTCACGTACCTGTCTTGATGGGAGTCTTTGCGTCCTAGGTGGAGGACGAGACGTTCCTTCACAACATCCCCTACATGGGCGACGAGGTGCTGGAGCAGGACGAGGCCTTCCTGGAGGAGCTCATCGACAACTACGATGGCGTGCATGGGGACAGAGGTGTGTGTCCCCTCAAGCTCGGATGTACTTCATTTGGGTTCATTATATGCTAATGATGTAGCTTTGGTTCTGGAAGCCTGCTGGGGGTTATACCGAAGGTTCACGCTGTGTCATTCCTTCTCACCTGTCGTGTCCCAGAGGGCGGTTTCATCAGCGACGAGGTCTTTAAAGAGCTGGTGGAGGCCTTGAGCCAGTACTCGGACCACGAGGAGGAGGAAGAGGAGGAGGTCGTGGCCGGGGTGGAGGCGGTGGGGAAGAAGGAGGAGGAGAGGGCGATGAGGAGGAGCTCGGCGGAGGGTTCGGAGGAGACCAAAGCGGGGACCGTGGCGTTCGTCAAGAGGAAGAGGAGGAGCACGACGGAGGGTGAGTTCACACGAGAGGGCGGCAGCGCGAAACAAGGGCGACACTGTTCCTCTTGCAACACAGTACAGCTGCCACAAGGTCGTCCTGTCCCAACAGCACTTGAGCTGGCATTGTTTACTCTAAAGCAACCACTGTGTCCCTGCATGGGCACAGTGTGTGTGTGTGTGTGTTAGTGTGTGTTTGAGGGAACTTGTTTGTTCATGACACTGATATGTCCCGTCTCTAATTACACAATTGAATGACCTCTCGTTCCCGGCTTTATTAGAAACTGGACTACAAACAAACACTTCCAACACTAAGCGATAGTGAAATTGAAGCCCACCCGAGCGCGCGGTCAAACCCGTGCACGATTGAAGGGTCCATGAATAAAACACGCGGAAAAAAAAGACCACTACACTGTTCTCACGAGAGCTGCCTTCAGAGCATGTTAACGCTGAGCGGCCTTGAGAACCGGGAAACCCTCGGCTCCTTTGCAAAAATGTGTAAAAGTATTTGTGAATCTGAATTGTGGTCCAACTCTGCTCCCTTATTATCTTGTCTCCTAATAGTGAGGGACTTGTGCGGCAGCAGGAAGATCCCCAACGATAAGATATTTATGGCCATCGCCTCCATGTTCCCGTACAAGGGCACCACAGAGGAGCTGAAAGAAAAGTAAGAAAAGCGAAGTGAAACCGCCGGTCGGCGCTCACAATGCCGAACGGGCCGTTGCTTAGAGTTCACCATGGCGACGCGAGCCGTCGGGGAGGAAAGTAATAATGGTGGCTCGCTCTCAGGCTCCCTGACTCAAAGGAGCACTTGCATCAGCATCTGAAAGAGCTTTATGTCAAATGAGTATACGTTTCACCGCTGAAAGTTGTTCCCTGTCGCCTCCTCAGGTACAAGGACCTCCTGGAGCCCCCCAGCCTGGTGAAGCTGCCCCCACTTTGCACCCCCAACCTGGACGGACCCTTTGCAAAGTCGGTGCAGCGGGAGCAGTCCTTACACTCCTTCCACACACTCTTCTGCAGACGCTGCTTCAAATACGACTGTTTCCTACACCGTAATGGCTTCTGTTGTGTTTATTTTCAATTCTCTTGCAAATTCATTTTTTGTGATTCCCTGAGATTTTAGCTCTTCTTACACTTTGAGTTTCACTGTGGGCAGTTGCAATCTATAAAACCTCCTGTTGCACAATAGAGTCAGAATATTGTTGTCTTCTTTTCTTTTAGCTTTTCATGCTACGCCCAATGTTTACAAGAGGAAGAGTAAGGAGATCCGCATGGTGACCGAGCCATGTGGTGCAGATTGCTTTCTGCTGCAGGTATGCCAAGCTCACAATCCTGCAACCTGTCCATGCATTTTGTACAACGATGTTTTCATTGTTTACTCTTTGTCATGTTTTTTCTCTCCCCCCCCCCCCACCTACTCCTCTGAAGAAAGGGGCTAAACAGTTTGTGGATCAGAATATGGTACGGCCCCAGAGGTCTCGCCGATGTCGGAAGCAGCAGCGTTCCACCGTGTCCAGCTGTCCCGGACCATCCGGGTCCACTGAGGAGGGCAAAGTGGGCGACAGTGACCATGAGACCACCTCCTCCTCAGGTACAGGACTCAGATCTCACAAGAGAACACAGTCGGGAGCAGCTTTTGAAACCATCAGGTGCTTTGTCTAGACATGAAAATTACACAAGCAATGGAAAAACAGGTTTCAGTTGGGTTCTTATGCTGTAGACTTGAAGATACAGTGCAGTATTTGCTAGTACTGAAGAATTTGTCATTATGAGACTTCTATTTTCACAGCTAAAAGTGAATGATTCACTCAAGCTTAAAGGTTGTGTGCTCTGTATTTCCACACACTATAGCCACAGTTGTTTGCAGGTGTTACTGAGACTTTGAGTCACTGTATGACTCTGTGAGTGGCTGCATCATATGACTTCCCCGAATAGTCCCCCTTTCTGGCAGGCTGACTGCAGCTCTTCAGAAAAGTGAAATTTGGCCGGGGATGATAGCTTTCAAGTCATATCCTGCTCGGTCCGGCCCCCCTCTTCCATCCCCTCTCAATATCAGCTTTCGCTTGCCAAGCAAAATAAACCAAACATTAGTTTTGCATGCTTCAGACCCAACATAAACACTTTGCTCCCCCCTCCCCTCTCTTACTGTGGCCCTTTTTTCTCTTCCTCTTTAATTTCTATTGACATCTGCATGTGGTGAGCAGTGGGAGGGAAATAAGAGCGATCTCCTGTGGATCTTTATCTTTATTCTGCCCTCCCTCCCAGAGCTCTCAGGTCGTCTCTCTGTGCCGTCAGTGCCTCACTTGGAGTCCCTGTTAGTTTTGGAAGCCGCTCACGCTTCACCGGTGACTCAGCAGACTCTCTCTCTCTCTCACACGTTTTGAGATAATGTGGAAAAAAACAGATTGTTGGGCGGATTAATAAAGATACTCTGTGTGGTGGAGCATGTGGCCGCGGCAATGCTGCATTCTGCCTGTTGCCAAGCAACATTAGGCTCTCTGCCTCGAGCTGTGGGTGTGTAAGCATCAGTCCTGAATATCCAAAAAAGCTCAATCAAAGCCCATGGTCCTTTGAGGACTGTGTACCGTGTACCGTGTACTGTGTGTGTGTGTGTGTGTGTGTGTGTGTGCGCGCGCCTGTGTGTGGGTCTGTTTGTGTGCGCGTGTGTGTTTGTGCGCGCGTGCCTGTGCGTGCGTCTGTATGTGTGCAGATGAAAAGCTGCCTAGACCAAGGAATTGGTTTGCGTGTGCTGCTGCATGTGGGCAGGTTCCAAAACTATGAAACAAACTGTCTGCCGAGAGTAGTTAGTTAGTAATACTGATGTTTGTTTTTTTGTGTATATCTACGTGTGTGTGTGTGTGTGTGTTTGTGCGAAACAGAGAGTCCTTCACGGTGCCAGACTCCCACCAAGCTGTGTCCAGGGGATGATGACGGCGAGCAGCAGCCGTGCTGTGTGGTCAAGTGGAGCGGGGCGGAGGAGTCACTGTTCAGGGTCCTGCACGGCACGTATTTCAACAACTTCTGCTCCATCGCGCGTCTCATCGGTACCAAGAGCTGCAAGGAGGTGAAATGTCTGCACGTTTTTCGGTTTTCCCTTCTCAACTCGTTTCCCCTAGCCCAACGAGAAACAATTACTTTGCTATGTTCATTCATCTTTGTTATTACTGTATGACATAGATCCAAGCAATCCAGTTTTTTAGGTTGTTAAGTTTTAAGTAGAGATTTTCCCTTCACACTTTATTTATTGCCACTGAAACACATAGTTTGTGCAAAAGAGTCTTCTCAAGAGTTCTCCACAGATTTTATCATTCCACCTCTATAACCTTGTCGAAACCCGGTGCCTACATTACCCACAATGCAACGTGACTGCCACCAATTAAGGAGCTGTAGTAATGAGGAGCAGTCTACAAATATCTAGTTAAGAGTCTCAAAGCATTTTTGTATTGAAAGTTCGAGACCTTACAATTTTATAGAGAAACCAAACAGTTCCCACAGCGAGAACATTTTGGCAACTGGAGAGAAAAGCTCAAGTGTCGTCACTGGAGAAAAAATACTTTTTTCATTTCCCTCAGGAGCTTAAAAAAGCTTTATTCAGCTGTTTTCACAAAGAGCAATAATACTCCCCAAGACCTGAAAACGCACTTTGAAGTGTAAAATACGTGGGGAGTTCCTCTTTAAAACGCCACATGCTGGAACGAGAAAAAGGCTGGAGATAGATATTAAAGATTCTCAAAGCCTCAGTGGAGCAGAAACAGAAAAAGGATCTCCATTCAAACAAGGGAATAGAAAGTAGAAGCAAGAGGTTTTATGAGAAATCAGTTGATCTACTTGTAAAATAAACAGTGGAAAATAACTAATAATGAAAGGGATGCGTAGTGGTTTTGAAACACGGTACAATACAGACTTGCGTCGCTGATTTCCGTTGCGTTTGCGTCAGTGCGAGTGTAATAACATGCATCCTGTGCGTGTGGTTTTATGATGTGGATAATTGGGCGGACTAGAGAGAGAATGGCATGTGGCACCATAAACAGGGATGCGTTCCAGATGTGTCGTCTCTCATACGCTCATATTACATAACATATAACAGATCTCAGAGCTCTTTTTTAAAAACTGTTAAACTGATAAAACGAATTTTTTGATATGTCTTTGACACACGTTAAAGCCTGTCCATCATCCCTCTGTATATCCAGAACGCCCCGCCCACTTCTTAATCAAGTGGAAATGCTAAAACCAGCTGCATCATTATGTCTGTCTGCGTCTCCGGGAAGAGGCCAAATCCGGGTTTTGGCAGCAAGAAGATGTTGTGTGTGTGTGTGTGTGTGTGTGTGTGTGTGTGTGTGTGTGTGTGTGTGTGTGTTTGTGTGTGTCCATGCAGATGTTTGTGTATGTTTGGCCTCTGCAGTGGAGATTTGATAACAGAGGATGGTTGGGGGGGGGGGGATGTTGTGTGGCGTAATCGAGACAATGTGCTTTTCAGCTTGACCGGTAAATTACACAACATCATTAGAATAAAGGGAACCGATTTACTTCACAGCAGTAACCTAACGTTTCCGCGTGATGTTGTTTCATGACATTTAACCCCCCCCCCAGGTGTACGAGTTCGCAGTGAAGGAGGTCCTGATCCATCGGGTTCCTTTAGAGGACGGAGGCATCTTGCCCCAAAAGAAGAAAAGGAAACACAGGCAGGATGAAAAAGAAATTTTCATTTAATTACATTTTCTTTGTCAAATTAATATTTTGGTGTCTTCAGAAGATGAAAAGTGAGCGAGTGTGGAACAGGATTCTCACATAACTCCTCCCCCTGGTGTTTGTCTGATGTTGCAGGTTATGGGCGAAGATTCAGCTGAAGAAAGGTGCGTTCCTCCCCCACTGAATTATCCCCGTGTGACTTTTACTACCCTGCCCTCTGAAACACAAACCGGCTTTCTGTGCCAGTCTGAGGGTTTTGTCCTCTGTTGCTCCAGATAACTCCTCCAATCAGGTGTACAACTACCAACCATGTGACCACCCCGACCATCCGTGCGACAGCTCCTGCCCTTGTGTGATGACCCAGAATTTCTGCGAGAAGTTCTGTCAGTGTGAGCACGAGTGTGAGTGTCACCTTTTCTGTTTCACCTGTCTCTCACTTATTGTGCGCATCTTTCCTTTACACAAACACAAAGAAGCAGACACACAGAAGGAGCCTTCTCGGCCCTGGTGCGGCGAAAAGAAAATAGTTTGTCACCACATTTTCCACTGGAAGCTCCCAGTAGCTTTAAAAACCTCATTTATTTTTGCCAGGCCACAGTAGAGCAGGGCAGCAGAATGTAAAACGATTCTGCAGTATTCTGGCAGCAGTCAGAGGAGAAGCTGTCCTCTGGCGGGGATAGGTGGGTGTCTGTTTAACTCAGAGCTGCATTCACAATGAGGCATTCGCTGCAGCAGTAATGACCTAGAACTGTGTTTTCCAAAATGACCACACGGTGGAGGAATGCATTTTGTATTTTGCCCTCTAGGGAGCTTATACCAGAGAACGGGGATAAGAAGAGGTAAACATATTTGCTTTGGTTTGGTTTTGCCCCATTTGTGCATCACTTACGGTCCAGTCACCTTCTCCCCCCCGCCTCCTCCTCCTTACCCGAACGTTACCTCGCCTTTTCCCGTAGCAGGGGAGAGCTGCGGCCAAACAGGAAGCAGCCCCTGGTCGCACATGTGCGTGCTTTAAAAGACTTGGAGGGGAATCAAAGGGATGTGTCAGGCTCTGCGCCTGATATACAACCTCATCTCCAACATCAGCATGACTCAGGCTGCTCCGGCTAAGCAGTGCTCCATGATACTGACGCACAAAGCTCACACAGGCTGAGCATGGGAGGTTACAGCGCCGCAGCAGTGGAGACAAGCGCTGCCTGGAGCTGTCGCTGTGGACGGTTTTAACCAAGCAGAGTCTCCTGAAAAGACATTTTTGATTTTTCTTGCCTGATCGTTGTGGTCATCTGCCCAGAGGGTGTTGTGTTACACTCTGCAAAATTGTATTTCCGCATATCTGCCAGCAGAGGTCTCCAATGAGTCTCTCGGCCATTGTTCATCTCTGCTGCAGCTGCATTTGGAGATGGAACTGATCCATCATAATCACATTGTGTTCTGCCCAGTCATGCATCATATTTCTGCATAGCCCCTTTCTGAGCAGCGCTGGCTCTGAATGTTTTTCAGGCCAGAACCGCTTCCCAGGCTGCAGGTGCAAGACTCAGTGTAACACCAAACAGTGTCCCTGCTACCTGGCTGTGAGGGAGTGCGACCCAGATCTGTGCATGACCTGCGGGACTGCGGACCAGTGGGACAGCAAAGTGGTCTCCTGCAAGAACTGCAGCATCCAGAGAGGCCTGAAAAAGGTACAGAGGGCACGCTTGAAGGTTTCAGCAGCTAAAAAATATATAATCTGTCGTTATGTTTGAGGTCACTCATATTGGTCGTTCCTCTTTAGCACCTGCTGCTGGCTCCATCGGATGTCGCCGGGTGGGGCACCTTCATCAAAGAGGCTGTTCAGAAGAATGAATTCATCTCAGAGTACTGCGGAGAGGCAAGGCCACATTGATTGGTCAGATATTAAAGACATCATTTTGCTTACGAGCTTTCAGATAGATGACACTGTTGTGTGTGTGTGTGTGTGCGTGTGTGTGTGTGTGTGTGTGTGTGTGTGTGTGTGTGTGTGTGTGTGTGTGTGCAGCTGATCTCTCAGGACGAGGCAGACCGACGTGGCAGGATCTACGACAAATACATGTCCAGCTTCCTTTTCAACTTGAACAATGGCAAGTATTCCCCAATCTCCCTTTCATGTTATATATTGTAAGTCGCTTTGGATAAAAACGTCAGCTAAAGGAAATGTAATGTAATATAGTCCCGGCCTATCCCTGCCGTGTGTTAAGTAATCCTTCATAAACTCTGTGCGTATCTCTCAGTAGACTTTGTTGTGGACGCCACACGAAAGGGGAACAAAATCCGCTTTGCAAATCATTCAGTTAATCCCAACTGTTACGCAAAAGGTGAGACCGTCTCAGATGTTCTGCTATGAAGTGTAACGTGAATTAAAAGACTTGGTGACCTTTCCCTTTGTTTTGCCGTTGCAGTGGTAATGGTTAACGGGGACCATCGCATCGGGATCTTTGCCAAACGAGCTATCCTGCAAGGAGAGGAGCTTTTCTTCGACTACAGGTAGAGTCACAGGCCTTTAGGTGACTCTCCATCAGCTTCAAAGTAAAAGACGAAGGACAAAGAAAAAAGAGACAGGCAGACGTACAATGTCATCGTGTGCTTTCTGCTGTTGTGGCATATTTAAGACGCTTTGCTTCCTCTTCCTCTTCCTCTTCCTCCCACAGATACAGCCAAGCTGATGCCCTCAAGTACGTGGGGATAGAGAGGGAGGTGGAGACGACATAGCTGCACCAGGCGCCTGAGCCTGTCCCCCATAGCTCCATGGCCTCCTAACGCTTCTTACCCTTTCTGCAGTGTCACATCTGGCTGACGACTTTTCCAAACCCTCACTGTCTCACTCCTCTCCGCTGCACTTCCAAAAATAGACAGTCCCTCCCTGATGGTTTGCAGGTGCCGCTGCTCTGCAGACGCCTCACCGCCGCCATCAAGGACGGCTGCTGCCTCGCCCTCCTCCTCATCTTCCCCCCCCCACCAACCCCGCAAGACTGTACACGCCAAGCTTATGAAACAAAACCATTAACAGTGGAAATACTATTAATCCACATTGCACATTTTCTTCGGTTACATCTTGTCCAAGCAAAGAGGCGACAATTACCCATCATGCAGCGTGTTAATCTCTATCAGCCGTTTTGTTACTGTGCTTATAGACCGGCTTTTGTTTGACTTCTCGACACGTAACGTAAGCTTTTACTTCGTACCCGATGATGATCGGTGAAATGCATGTGCTGTCTCTTGGATAATCAAACCATTAAACGTGTTAGCCACGGCATTAGCTTCAGTCAGACACAGTCACTCTGTATCGTAGTGTTGTGTTGCCCTCTTTCAGAGGAAACCTGACCGGGTGTGTTCCCCTGTGAGCCCCAGTCAGTGGCAGGCCTCTCCGCCACATCTCTATGGTCAAATAAGTTATTGTGCATTTATATCATTGTTCTGCAACAAAAAAAAAAATTAGGCAACCGGACGAGAAACCGACTGACTGAATGTAGCCTGTGGACGATGGTGAAGAGATCTCATCCCCTCTTTTCATTTCTTAACACACCAACCTATTCCTGATTGGTACTCTGAGCAACCTATGCGCACATCCAACATTTCGAATCATGTTTACGTGATCTTGAATCCGTCAAACCTTGTGAGGCAAGTAATTGACAAATGAACGAATCACAGATTAAATGTCTTCCTTTCAAAATCGTATACAAGTGCCAAATGTTTCTACGCAGAGAAAAGACTGAAGCAGTGTGGAGGAGTAACTTCTGCAAGGTTTAAACAATGGGAAAAACAAAAAGTTTGACCAAATATTCAAGTCCCCCACATGTGAATGTAAAATATCATTTATCATCTTGTCTTCTTCTTTTTATATGTCCAGATTTGTTAGCCGCTCCGTTCTTCATTTTTGAAACATTAATTCCCACTTTGAAATGAGATCTTTGTCAACAGAGATGAACAAAATGGAGTTTACTGATATGTACAGTGTATGCCTATAAAAATAAAACTTTAACTTTATACATTAAGACATGCTGCACTTGTCCTTTTTGTGTGTTGGTCCAATAGCTTCTCGCCGAAAAGTAGTAGAAGGAATTCCTCCCTAAGGGCCCAAGAATCTATCAAGGTGCACCGAATTGCTCACACACCTTTGTGGCTGTAACATGCCTGATTCTCTTTCATCAAGATTCTTCAAATGAAAAATAGATGAAACTGTCTCACAACTTATCTCCAGTGTTGTGCATGAACGAACGCAAAAGAACGAATTCATTGGACACGTTCACTTTTATGAGAACGATGAACTGAACACAACTCAATGACAAATTAAGTTGAAAGGTGAACACGTTCATATTGTAGCGTCCTCGAATATAGACGACACGAAACGTCTCTCTTTATGTGTAACTTTATTAAAGTCCAGCGGACACGACACACTTCTTGTTCGTAACTCCGACACTCCTATCATCCATCCACCAGCGTATTCTTCACTCCCCTTCCTCATTCACCCTTGATACGCCAACTCATCAGCCAATGAGAGCCTGCCATCCCACAAAACCCTACAGCCATTGGCCTAGAACTGTCACGTGCTCCTCCCTTACCTGTTCACTGACCCTCAGGACATACTTTCTCCTCAGGAGAGAAGCTGTCTAAATCGATTGCTTGCACCATGTCGTTGCTCAGTGCCCGTAAAATGTCCTCGATGTAGCCTAACCTAAACCAACTAACTAGACATCACTACGTTACCCATCACTCATGGTACACATATGCAGACCAAATAAGCAACGAATTCCAAGTGTTTTCTTCTCTGGCCAGTGTCTCGGCTTCGAACCGTAGTTGGGAACTCAGCTCACTGGTCAGGGCCGGCCCTGGCGATGTTGGCACCCTAGGCGAGATTTCAAATTGGCGCCCCCCAACATACACATGCAAACTGTCATGCATCCCCAAGAACTTTTGGACTGTATACAGATACACACCCAGGCAGATTTGTAAGCTATAACAAAATATATAAAAATATATAATAAAAAATACAAAAAGAGTCCTGTACTGATAGCATATCATGTCATGTCGACACAAATAAACATTAATGATGTCCACAATCGGGGTGATTCTTACATCTATATTGTTCTTACTTCTCCTCCACTACTTTGCGGTGCTTTCTGAGTTGTGTAACTGATCATTTTATCTTTTTTTGATTCATCTTTGACTTTAACCGCAGTCTATCACCGCAGCGTGTACGTCAGGGACACACCTGAGGCGGAAGCGCAAATTGTGTGCGAGCCGCCGCCTGACTGTTCACACAGGGAGACATCCAGGAGGATGTTTTAGATGTTGGCTAGCCTGTCCACGGAGCCACGGGTGGTGACATCAGCAAATGTCCCTACTATGCTGCCAAAATGAGTAGGTTTTTATACATCTCTTCATATGCATCATGCTACTATGAGGAACTGTTGTGAGGTGAAATGAAACTCCCTTCTTTTTTTTCTGTTCTTGCTGAAATAAAGTGGATTCACTTGGTCTGACGTTTTCACATCTTTATAAAACACCTCATTAGCTTCACACTTCATACCCTGTGGGGGGGAAATGTTTTTTGAGAGAAGATTCCAGATTCATTCACTAGATTGGCACTCAGTAGAGCTCAACAGAGCTGTATAGATTCATCTCTGATCCATGCAGCTTCCTTCTGCCAAGTTGTGTGGTTATTGGTCCAGTAGTTTATTACATAAACCTGTTGACTGACAAATCAGAGATGAAAACATAACCTCCTTAGCAGAGGTAATAAAACCTCCACCCATTTATCAAGGAAATGTCACCAACATTAATAATTATTAGAAACACAACAGGAAATTAAAAGTAGAATGAAATGTTTCGAGAATATCTAAATAGTGGACGGGTAATTTTCTGACTTATCAATTCATTTTTCCCCTGTTACTTAGTCTATAGGGTTTTTATATTGTGTTTTATTTACATTGTATGTATTGGTTTATTTTTTTCGTGCACTGATTGCTGGATGTATAACAAATTGCCCTTGAAGGATATTAGAGATTTTATTTTATGGACAACTTTAGTTAATCACAAGCTGCACAAACCAAGCTAGAGCAGCAGAGGAACCCAGCAGCCAGCAGGGGGCAGCCTCAGGACATCACATGGAGGCGTCCGAAGACAAGGTTCTTAGTGAGCTTAGTTCCTAATGACAATCAGCAGGTTGTGTGGCCTACTCTGTAGAGTGATAGTTCCCTAACATAAGGTACCTGGGTTCAAACCCCACTCATGGCAATACACTGAATCCTTAAAATTGGCAGGATTTCCCCTATTGACTGTTTTATATCGTTCAGTATGTAAATTTAAATTAATTAAAAATAAAAACAGAAAAAAAAAAAAATTTTAAAAGAAAAGAAAAAATTCCTGCGCAATTCCTGCGCAATGGGCTTCTGCATAGGATGTGCGCAGTGGGCTTCTGCAGGATGTATCCAATGGGCTTCTGCGCAGGCGCAGGATGTTCACAATGGGCTTCTGCACAGGATGTGCACGCGCAGTTTTTTGTTTTTTTCATTTAATTTAATTACATTTATTAGATATTTAATTAATTTAATTAAAAAATATATATATTTAATTTTACATTAAATTTTTTGATATTTAATTTGTCATCATCATCATTTCTCCTCGCTGGTTCAGGGGTAAATGATGCTGGTCTTCACAGGCGACTGACCTAAGCAAGCCTATAGCCGCCACACCCCCACAGGAGATTATGTGCTTGTGTGGGTTTGGGTGTGGCCGCGGCGCTTCCCGGTTTGAACAGCTTTGAACAGCCAAAGTATTTACCATGGGCGAGGAAAGGAGGAGGACCGCTTTTCGCAGCGCTTCTACCTCCGGTGCGTCCCCGGGGTTAGAGGATGATGGTGTGACGTTAATGTATTGTTTTACATTGCATGTGTCACGTCATGATAAATCAGTCTCCTATGTCGCCTGTACCAGGAGCCGCCCCTGTCTTGGCTCGCTGTCTGGTCGGTAACCAGCCGTCCGGACCGAAGGAGGAGGAGATGTTTCCTTACCTGGAATGCGGCCACTTTATTTCTCGGATATAAAGCAGGAGCAACACTCGTATCACCTCTAGTTGCTCCGTCACTTCTCCTTATAAACACACTTTTAGCGTATTTTCCCACAATACCCAGATGCACTACGTCACACACTACAACCTTTTCTTAAAGGGGCAGGCCATACCTGCAACACAACAGCTCTCGGTCTCATATACAGATGGCAAGAGAAAGCAGAGACGCAGACTCAGCAACTACATCCGAGATCCGATGCACCTTATTATTATCTGAGTGATTTTTACACACTGTCTGATAAACATTCCGACAGTAAAGGTAAGGGGTAGTGATGGATAAGGTTTTCTTTAACAAGTTAAGTCTTTCATTCTCACTTTCCACCTTAAAACTTTGAAATGAACTGAACTATGAACTAGTTCAGAATTTAAATGGTGAACTATGAACGTGAACTATTCATGTTTACTTGTATGAGCTGAACTTTGAACTAGTTCATGAGAGTAGTGAACTTGCTTATCTCACTCACACTATGTTGAACAAAGTTTCATGGAAATCCGTTCAGAAATCTTTGCGTCATCCTGGTGACAAACAAACAAAGCAAAAACACACGAGCAGTTTCCTTCAAGCTTCTTTTATTTAGGTGACAGTTTGGCTTTGCCTTGATTTACACAGTCATGGTCATTTACAGTGAGAGTTTTTACAAAACTAAAATCGAGCGCACTGCAGAACAGAAAAACTCCTAAATGTCAGTGTGATCACAAACACAACTGTAGTCATTGTTTCTGGTACTCGCTGCAGAAGGATTCAGTTTGACCGTGCAGAGGAATCGAACCTGCCCTCTCTCCTCACTCACACATGATATCACTGTGAACCGGTATCTGCTGATTTATTAGTGTCAATTAGTGTTCGTTTTATAGGTACTAGAATTTTATAGCATTAAAAGTGACATGCAAATCATTACTTTTTTAACTAAGCCTAATTTAACTTTATGCCACTTTGAATATAGTGTATAATTTTGTATCATTATTTCCTGATGCTAATCTTTGTCCAATTTGAAACTCAATGAAGCATAAGATAGTACTCAATAGATGGCCTTTTTAATATCTTTTTAAGGATTCTGCAGACACCCTGTTTGAGCCAACAACTTCCTGCTGGTGTGCTCCCTCTACTGGCCATTTTATCTCCACTTTCACCCACACCCTTGCCTCCATTATGAGGAAGCAGGCTCTGCACGTCTCAGCAAAGACCCTCTGTGTTTGAAATCTCACACAACAGACGTCCCATACCTGAACACGGAGGAGCCACGCTGAGCTATATCTAGTACTGTTGGTGCACTACAGTAAGTGGTTGGTTGGCATCAGTGCACATTTGTTGTTGTTGTTGTTGTTTGGACGAGTCACTGTGACTTCAGTTAGGTGTATCTTGGTGGACACAATGCACAAACACCTACACACTCAGTCAGTCACACACACACACACACACACACGCTCCAGGGACCACGCATGGATTACCAAGTGAGTTGCAATGAAGTAACACCGATATAAGCTGAATGTTTATACGCCGTTTACCAGTGAATACAGTGAAGTGAATACATTTACAGAATACATGAGTTGGCTCTTACCTAATAGGCGACTAAGCGTGTTTTAGCCACGTTTGTTGGTTTGGCTTTGCACCGGGTATGAACTTATGACCGGCGATTGTCCATATAACAAAAAAACAACAACCCACAAACGTTTCTTTGCATCGATCAGAAGACAAAACATTTTCACTCTATCTCTCACTCCTCGTGGCCATTCGTCTTTCTCACAGCACATTCTCCAAAAATATAGCCTGGGAATTCCAAATCTATGTGTACATTTTCATACATTATCAGCTGTACATCCTGTCGCTGTACAATTATTATTATTTTTTATTTAGCACAGCCCCGCTCGTCTGCAACAGAATAAAACCAACCGAGTGTCTTTGAGGAGTGTTAGTTCCTGCAGAGAACAAGTACTGTACTTTCTTTATCCTGAGCTTTACTTTCAGTGCTAAAGCAGCCTCACCGTCTGCTCGTACATTACAGAGTCAAAGGATTTACATTCAAATACCTCCCTTCATCTGAATTCACCATGTTTGGTATAAACCGTAGGAATAAAAAAAGTCGCTTGACACATTAATATTCATAGATTCACATATAGACTCGTAACATCCTATGTGCTAATGTGCATCTGCAAAACAAACAAGCGACGTTAACATCATTGCTCTACGTATACACAGCTGATATGTTGCAAAGGTATTCCTTTTTTTTTTTCTTCGCATACACAATAGTGCATTTGCATGTAAGTTGAGCTGCAGTGAGTGATGATAGCACTAAGCTTCTGTTGCACCACACGTCAAATGAAAATTCATCATAGCAGAGAAGAAAATTTGATTTGGACGATAAGAAGAGTTTGGACTTTCCACTGAAAGCAGCTAAACAAGCAGCCGGCCACTGTCGTGCAGCATTTTGCTAAAAATATTCAAGCAGTGTGAGTAAGAAGTGATAGATTAGCATTTACATCTGTGTGGTCCTCTGTACATATGTTTTAAAGTGTGTGTTTGGGTGGATCCTTCTCCGCCCGGCAACAGGGAGCAGCTGTTACCTGAAAGAGGCTGAAAAGGGTTTGAGAGAAGACTTGATCCTTTTGACGTCCAATGCTCTGTAGCAACGAGCTACTGGCAGATTGACCCGCGATAAGACCACCAAGTAAGACAGAAAGAGTGAAGACTTGGATATTGAGGGTCGCTGTGTCCCCCGGTGAGCCTCGTCCCACTGACTTTTGTTCCGTTGTCTGCAGTACACCAACAGCCCATCACATCTGAAGCAGTATCTTCACTCATATCCGAGGCCCTGTGTCCGAGAAGGTGAGTATACTTTGATCGGCTAAGCTGCTATCTACTGACACTATGGCAAGTCTGAAACTGCTTCACATGTGCCATTCAGTATAGGTAATGCACTGTTATAGGCTGCAATACAACAAATAGAAGCGTATACACCTTTTACAATCTTTATACGTATGATCTCAATGCTAAACATCTCAAAGCTCCATGCTTGTCGGTTTGCTGTCTCCTCGGTTTGTTGTTATTGTTCAATAACAATGTTTTAGTTGATTTGGATTAGTTGTTTTTGTATTGTTTTTTTTTGACATGCTGGTTTAGTGCACCAGCTCTCAGATGATGACCTGAGCTCGTTCCCCAGCCGGATTATGAGCAACAGTGTCAAAAATGGCTCAATGAGAGATTGTCATCCGAAGGTGATTTATAGATAGCAATAAATCTGCGCTGCAAGATATCGGTGGTTTTGACCGGTCTCAGAAATGGCTCGGAAAAGAAAGCGATCCGTAAAAACCTGAATGACTTCAAACTGATGTTCGAAACTGTAAATAAACGTCCCTTAAAATCCATTTTTCCCACAGTGTCTGATCTGAACCCGATCTGAAAAAGCTATTGTGGATACTGCAGATCACGCTTGCTCACATGAGCCACTTCATTTCGGGCTTGATTTAACTTTGAACCCAGCAAAACTAGAACTGACCAAAAATACATAAAGAGCACCAGGCATCAGATTCCAATCAACCGGGGAATGGAACAAAGAAAAATAAATAAAATAAAATTTGAAAAATTAACACAGGTATACGTGGTTCTTGTATGTGCTATTTCCCTCGGATCGACCCCACCCTACCCCCCCACCCCCAGTCAAACCCTACCCGCTGCCCCACAGGTCCTGTGATGCTAGTCACTCCTGAACTCCTCGTCAATTTCCGGGAAGTGTTTCTTCTCCCTCCGCAGGGTGTCGGTCAGCGGCCTGGAGCTGCTGGGAGACTCCAGGTTCTTGGGTTCGTTGGTGAGGTAGCTGCCCTTCTGCTGATACGTGTACACATAGATGCTGTACAGGCCAGCGAAGAGCAGCAGCAGCGCCAGAATGACGATGACTGAAAGATAAAAATAGCACAGTCACAGTAAATCTGCGAAACAATGAGGGAGAGAGCCGAAAACTGATGAGGGGGGTGGGCTCTGTTTGATTGGAGCTCTACTGCTGTGCAGTTACTATATCAGCCAAAGTGGTACGGGCGAATTTAGGCCTTGCATTATCTATAAGGACGATATAATAACCCCAAGAACTAAGAAAGTATTCACTTCTCTGAATTGAGTCCACATTGCACAAAGAATTGTCAAATCAGATGTATTCACAGTAAGACTCCTGACTGAAGGACATCTGTTGTGTCTTATATCCCTCCCTCTATCCACGTGTCTTGTCTTTCTCTACACCGCCTGTCAAATGAAGGTAAATAATGATCCTAAAAACCAAAGGAAATACATAATCATAAGACACTAACTCTATCAGGGTGCAGATCTAAGATCGGCAGGCCAGCTATTCAATGTTGTTGGTGCACAGGGATTCAGAGCAGGCTTTCAGGAAATGAAGGATATTGGTGCCTTGTGATCTAAGAGGTCTGCTGGCTTTGTAAATGGAGAGCATTATCTGATATATACTGCAGAGCCGGCCCATTAAGACCTTCATAAACCAAGGAGTGTCTGTAAGAGGCAGGCTGCAAATGGAGATTTCTGGGAACTGGAGGGATCTTTTTTGTCCTGGGTCGGAATTGCAGTAATCCAGCATGTTTATGGCAAATGCGTACATAGGCTTATGGCATGACATATAGATGATAAACCCTTGTGATGCTACTAAAGTGAATGGTCGAAGGTCAAATTAGTGTCCAACATGAGTCCTGGATTTGTATTGCGGTCTCTTATTCGACAGCCCACCTGTACCTGAGCTCTGGCGCTCACATCTGCACTTGTTCCCGCTTGCAACAGGATTGCTTAGCGGCTCGAGCCAGCGCCCCACAGCTAAAGATTCCGCCCTCAGCCCCTCGTTCTTTCTCAGCGTCGCCCCTGGCATTTGCTTTTGTTTTCTCTCGCAGTCCAAAGACACGATTCAGGTGAACGGGAGACATTAAATAGCCTGAAGGCGTTTGTGCTTGTTTACCAGTCAGAGTGTAATAGACCTGCAAAATATCCCAGTGTTTTTGTAACCTTTCTACCAATGCTGTCAAAGGCTTCTACCCTAGGTAGGTGTTTACACCATTATTTAATATGATATTGTCAAAGGCCAAATAAAGTTTTATAAATAGGTTCGGTTTCTCAGTCATAACCATTTCATCATGAGGACTATATCAACACTGGACCATTGTCCTGATGCCTGAATACCGCTCTAATCTTTAATGACACGCTGATGTCCTGCATTAGCATAATATCTCTGAAGCCGAATGATCTATTAAGCTGGAGCATGCATCAATCATGAACAGTAAGCTGGGCCCGCATGCAGACTAAATATAGCTGATCCAGTAAAGGTCTCAGACAGGGACTGTGTCTGTGCCGCACTTTAATCCTGAAACTCCAGTCTCCTGCTCATCGGGTGGACCTGCTCTCATTTTCTCCTTCATAAGTCACACTGCGCTGCCGAGCGTTCATCTGGTCCCAGCACTCTACGTGTCCCCTTGTAATAAGATATGGTGATTTGTCTGGGTTTAAAAACATGAAGATATATATTGAATATTGAGGTTTTATAGAAATCTATAGGTAAAATGTGTCTTATCAAAGTGATTCATAGCATCAGTGTGTATGGACATATTGTCATCTATAATGATAGAGTAAGTACCATTGATTAAGCTGGTGCAATATAAATCTGAATTTATGTGTTAACATATAAACATTTTTAACTTTTCACTGCAGACTGTCAAATTAGATTTACTTCAATCTCGTTGAAATATACCTCTAGAAATGTGTATATTACTGATAAAGGAAATTTACTCCTTGTAAATTATGTATGGTAAACAAATATAAGAAATATACAAAATATACATAATAATATACTGTATTCTAATATAATAATAAAATAGAAAAATACAAAGAAAAGATAGAGATTAAAGATAAATAAATATAATTGGGAATCCTGCTGTAAAAAAGGTGACAATATGTCCATATTAAGCCTCATTTCCGTTATCACCAGAATAATAGCACAATAACAAAAGATAATGGATGTGACCATCTCTATTATTAGCTCACATAGTTATATCAAAGGCAAAAAGGTACACAAATAAGTAGCTTACATTAAAAAAAAAAGTCTGACTTCACCTGAATGGAATCAATTATAATTTTCAGTGGCATAACATTAGCATTAGAAATGTTTCTTTTTTTAAGCTTTTTTGTGCCACATGTAATAAATTGAGACCGCTGTCAGATGCTTGAATAAACACTTAAAAGCCCACGTTGGAAGCCGACAACCCAGTTCTGATTTAGGATTAGAGGATTTTAGGAAAAGAGGGAACGAGAATTTCAAACGTCTGATTTGTGTCATCTGGGACAGTGAGTGAAACAGAAATGAGGGGAGAGGAGCAGTGCTCCAGAATAAACTGGATTAGCTGCTAAATGTCACATTACTGGACTCCACGAGGTAGACATGCAGCATTTGACTGGATAATGTCTGAATAAGGAGAGTGTATCATCAGAGTACATGGTAAAATGGAATCTTACCTGTTAACCAAAACAGGCCTAGGTCATCGTGGATATAAAAATACTCTGAAAGAAAAGAGATATAGATAATATAGAAAATACAGAAAATACTATTCTCTTCATGGTTTTATGAATAATGATTCCATAGATATTAACTCACCTATGCTGGTAAACCAGGGGTCTGCCTCCCATGGTACATAACCCAGGACAGGAGGGAAGGCGCCACAGTTGGACTCAGAGACATAGCCTTGTGTCGTCACTGGAGGGTCGGTTTCATTGGGGCGGAAGAAGGCCTTTAAAGGGGCGTAGACGTTGTACCTCACCCCGGAGATGCAACCTATGAAGCCTGGAGAATTATGCCTCTGTATCTCATAGTCGATGTCACCAACCTCTGGACGAGCGGACACAAAAGGGTTCAATAAGATTTTCTACTTTAACGATACAAGATGAATACACTACATGTCAAGTAGGGTCATTACCCATCACTCTGCCCAGGAACATGGACTTTGGAGAATCAAACCTGGCGTCCTCCACTACGGTTATCTTTTCAACTATGGGCTCCATGTAATCCACCTGTGGGCAAAGTACAGTAAGTCATATACTCCATCGTTACAGGAAAGTCATGTAAAAAGGCCATATATCAAAAAACAAAACTATTGACAAAAGTGTATATTTGTAGGTGAGCAATCACACAAACAGCTGTAGAAATCTGTCTGCATTTCATTCTAGATATTTGGTAGGAAGTAGGTGATGTCTAGATAAACAACCTATCATCCAACTCTCATATCACATTTTCGAATTACTATTCTTGTTTCAATTCTTGCATCAAAGCTTTCCTGTAATTTAATGAAACAATGTATTTGGTAGACAGGTGCACAACTGTGCGTTTATTTTCTAGACATTGAATATGATTCAACATGAAGTGCAGATCATGTTCATACAGAAACAGCAGTGAGAACGCCGACCTGTGTTTTGATCGTTCGGTTGTGTCTGGTTAGGTTAACGTAGTGGGGGTATCCGTCTGCCAGGTTTCGGTGAGTCAGCTGGTACTTGTGTGTTATGAGCCCCAGCCTATACCTCAGATCTACACTGCCTGTAGGGAGAGACACAACATAATGCATCAACAACACATTCTTCTCCTGAATAACTTACTTATTACATCAGAAATACACTTCTGTTTTATCTGAGTCTCTCCTACCGTCTGTCTTTAGGATGATAGCAATGTAGTCCTGAACGAAGGAGCTGATGTAGAGCAGGACCGCTGGCGTGTGGACGGTGCTGAAGCTGAACTCGATGTCATCCGCTGTGTCGTTGTAGCCGAGGCTGAAGTTGTCGTAGTGCGGGTCGATCCAGTTGGCCCACGCTGCCTCGTCCGTTATAGGCTTCTTTCGGATGTTGTAACTCAACCATGAGCCGAGCTCAAAGAAGGCTCCGATGTCTTAAAAGAGATTATTGCAGAGTTACAGATCTGCATCCGTATCAAGGCATGGATGCACATGAGAGGAAGGTGTCTGAACTCACCTTTATGGCAGTAGAAACCATCGAAGGCTGTGTTGTTACAGTCACAAGTGTAAGACGCGTAACCCTCAATACACTGTCCACAGTTTCGACATGGTATGGTGGCATTGAGACACTGTCCTGTACAGTTCCTCCTTATACCCTGTTCTTCGTTTACTTTGCCCTCTAGATCCAGAGGAACACCGTTCATCCGTAACCCTCGAAGACAGCCCAGGAACGGTCTCTGGGTGCGGTTGGCTGAACCTAATCAAAGAATACTCATATCAGTGATTATCCCTTTTCAATCAAAGTTTAGGGGACTAATTCAATCTTCAAAAAGCTTCCAAATTCACTTACCTACTAAGAGAGGATGGGTAAACTTCATGGTGATGAAGGTCTGGCCTGGGAAACGTTTCACAGCCCATGGTTGATAATCAACCTTGATCCTGGCCAGCTTCACATTGAGCTCAGCCTGAACAAAGTGCCACTCGTTGTCATTGAGTCCAATCGGGGAGTTCAGGGTCACGTTAAGGATGCCGTCGCCAACCATGAACACGAATGCAAGGTTTTGGGTGGCTGGAAAAGGAAAGTGGTTAAAGTGAGAAAGAAAGAATGATTTTGGCTGTGTGAGGAGACCCGTTTCCTGCTAACAGGTGCGTCGACTCACTGTTGAGCTCGATCCGTATAAAGTTTCGAAGGTGTTCGTCAGAGTTCTCCAAGAAGACACAGTGGTCACGATAGGTTTTGAAGTGGAAGGAGATGTCAACGCTGGATCCAGGCTTGAACGTAGGGAAGGTGATGTAGGTGGGCTTGGTGAAGGAGATGGTATTCCAGATGTTTCCTAGGGAAGACATTAAAATACGTATAAAGAAATACAACCACCAACCCTCCAACAACACTGAATTTAAACTCACTGTCCCCATGGCAGCGGAGGGGCCCAACTGTGAACTGTGCTTTGGATCCTGTCCTGTTGGTGTCCCCGACCACCACTCTCCTCACAGGCAGATGGTCCCTGAAGTCCAGGTAGCCCTTGTCTGAGTACCTGCGGAGACACAGTGAGGACGTTAAAACATCAGAGTCACAGATACAGAATAAACCTGCTTAATGTGTCCGTATCTCACCATTGTCTATAGTCAGCATCACAGTTGCATTGAAACTTGGAGTCGATGCACGTTTGGTTGATGGCACATCCACACTTTTGGACCTCTCTGAATGTCCCACCCCAGTAATAGTGACTCACGTTGTTGCGACCGATCCAGTAACCAAAAGGTCTTCCATCTATTTTTAAAAGATAATTGTGTTAGTGTGTCATTCAAGTGTCGTTTCTTCTTTGTAATTCACTACTAACACAAATAGAACAGCACTCAGTAGAGCGCATAGACCTCCACAAAGGCCCAGCAGTCCCCTTAAATTCAATCAAGCTGCACCAAATTGCACAGACATATTAGTCCCATAAATATGCCTGATTCTTTTTTCATTCAGACTCATTAACTGTTCCCCGGAAAATCTGTGCAAATGTAAAACAAAATATCATATTGTTAAAGAAACTGAAAAGAGAAATCCTGAATCTACCATCCCAACATTTATTATTTATTCATTCTTGGCCCATGTCCCATCCTCCCACAAAGTTTTGTGGGAATCTGTTCAGCCAACAAGGGGTGAAAACCTCACCTCTGGCGGAGGTAATAGACCAACTTACCGGGGGTGTTGAGAAGACGGGACTTGTAGCAGGAGTAGTCGATCCACTGCTCACAGTACAGGGAGGTGTTGGCCAGGGCAGTCACTTCGTCCCAGGAGGCATTCCAGTAGTTGACATTTCCTATGTACGGCCGATCTATGGAACTCCCAGAAACCTTGGTACCATCCACTCGGTCGTGCATGATCACCGTCCAGGATTTATAAACTGTCCACAATGAAGAACAGGTGGGAAGAATGAAAACTTAAAAGAAGGAAAAGCTATTGAATCTTGGTTAAGAATGTCAAAAAGCTTAAGCACTACCTCAGAAACAGAGATTGACTTTTCTTTATATTCTAATATACACACACAGACAGAAACAACTGGACCTTTCTTGTTTGATGCCTCGTTTTTTTAATTTCCCTTGACACTCCTGCACACATTCCTCATTGCAGCGACATTATAACCTGACATCTGGCTTTCCAACTTTTAATTTATAACCCACGGACGTTCTGGCTCATACTGAATACATTGCTGTGAAGCTGTATTTTATCTAGGGACAGCTCTTGCTTACAGTTCATTTTGCAGTACACCTCAAATGGCTTCAGCGGTCCACTGAGATCAGGATCGATGGTGTAGTTTCCAGACCAATACTTGCCGCTGAGCCTGTAGGCCTCGCACGACTCTTTATAAACAGCTGTTTGAGGAGAGGGAGATTTTCAATTTGTTATTATTAGGGAGAGAAACATTTCACGGATCGGGTGTAATTAACTGTGAAGAAATGGTTATATATCAATGGTACGATGAGCGGCCGGCACTTACACATGTGACACACTTCTCCTTTGTAGCCTGTGTTCTCACAGAGGCAAATGAAATCATCCCAGGACTGGATGCATCTGCCTTCATGCTCACATGGATTTGGAGTACATCTGTGGACAGAACAGATATTTATAGTGAGAAGTCTTTTTATATTTCTAAAAATATATTATATTTCTTTCTTGCGTCCACATTCTTTTTTCAAATATTTATATTTCTTGTTAAAGGACACTGTTTATAAGTAGAAACGTACTTTCACGTGATGAATCCTGACTACTCGATAAATACAATATAACAATAATGTGTTTCTGTAGGAACACAGTATTTGGCTTCTTGCCCTGCTGTATTTTTTTTCATATGCATCTTTTAGTCATGCTTGCCACGCTGTAGGAAGGTACTCTGAGTTAAGAAGTGTTCCCTACCTGTCAGTGATGCCACATGTTCCCAGCAGCAGCTCAGCATAGCGCCCCCACTGTCTTTGCAGAACAATATCAATATCCAGCTGTTCGTTGTCTATGAAGATGTGCTGCATGCAGCCATGGAAGCGGTTTAGCTTGGTCTCACACTTCCTTATTGTATTATTGGTCTTTGGACAACCTGAGTGCAGTAAAGCAAAGGAATGTAAGTCTATAGATTTGGAGAATGATATATTATTGAAAGCATATGATCTGGTGGACATCACACCTCCAAAAAAGTAGCGGTCCCCAGTCCGAATTGTGAAAGGGTTGGTGATCCTCAGTGGAGAGCCCTCCTCCTCATCAATGGTCAGGGTCATTAAGTTGTCCCTGGCGGCCAGATCCACTGTATGCCAGTAACCATCATTTAGCCGGTATCCTAGAGATGGAGGAAAGGCTTGTCATGCAGTGGTTCTTCTTTGAGAGACATGCACAATATACAACATTAATCTTGCAATGGTTGTCCACCAAACCGTGTCCTAAAACAGGTTCGTCCAATCATTGCCCATCAAACTTATCGAGGCATGGCGGGTCTACCAGGCTTTGAATTTCTGCGAATGCTAAAACGGTGCATGTTGGCAAAGCAGGAAATCTGAAATCGAGGACTCTTTCTTTCAAAAACAAAATATATCTCATTGCACACAGGCCTTTTGAAAATGGAAAAATCGTGTTTCACAAAGCCTATGACTCTATCAATGTTCCAAAACCTTTTCTGTCAAATCTGACTGGACTCCACATCGCTACCTGCAGCAAACTGGAGTTTCTTCTTTCCTGGCTGGAATATGGTGACGTTGATCTGCCCCTCACTCAGACCCAGTTCAAGGGCACCCAGGTCATCAGCGAAGCGTGTGAACATGAGCAGCCCCGTGTAGTCCCAGGAGCGGAACTTGAACTTTACGAACATGCGAGGCCTCCGGAAGAAGCCCGGCACCTGCAGGAAGTTGTTGGGCCCGGCAAAGGTCATCGGTTTGAGGAGAATGTCGCGGCAGGCAAAGTGCATCTTTTTCTGAGGGCAAGAAGGAAAATCATTGATTTTGGTGAAAACATTTCCATCGGTCGTGATTCTGTTGGGACCATGTAGCAGGTCAAGTTATGGTGTGTAAAGATCGACCTTTCGTGGTATTTGGATGTCCTCTTCTTCTCTCTTGGCCTTGTCAATGATGTTGATGTTATTAATGAAGACGTTCTCCAGGCAGCCCCGGAAATTTGGTGTGGTGGGGAGGTGAGGCAGGTTCTGCTCTATTACGCCGCCTACATACAGCTAAGCGGTATTAACACAGTCAGTTACTCTCATTAGCACAGAATCCATATTTCATAATTATTATCAGTATAATGAATTGATGCTGAGTTACCTTTGTATCCAGATCCAGGTGGGTGAACTCTCCATTACAGATGGCTGTTACTGTCTGACTGTCCACTGTGAAGTTCACCTGTCTGCCATAGCGCTTGATGGTGACGTAGTGCCAGTGGAGGTTATCAAGGAGGCTGCCAGCGGTCAGTGTCGTTCGACCACTTACTTCGTGCACAACACTGCTTCCTAGAAAACATAGGGTTAAGAAACAAATGCTTAGAGCAGCTCCAAGTAACCAAACGTAATAGTGAGAGAAAATACTGCAGGACTCCAGCCAACCACATAGCCAGCAATATAGATTTTTGGATTGAGAGAAGCCTGACTCTTTCCAAGATTGATGCCATTGTCAAACAGGCCATTCTTTCCTTTATCCAAAAGTCCCTAACATAAATTCTAACTTTAAGTGTGTCCCCTGTGTGGCTTAGAAAATGAAGGGCAGACCAGATCCGTCTAGTCTGGGAATTTATCTCTCTCTCTTTCATTTCCTGTCCACAAAGCCTGCCCAAAACACTGGAAAACATTTCTCAATTGCTCAGACATAGCGAGCGGGGCCGTACCGAGGCTGATGTGCAGGTAGAGACGACCTCTCTTCAGCTCCAGGGTGAACAGGTCTCCCTGAATCCCCTCGCTGTGCAACAGCAGACCGTCCTGCTCCAGAGTCTTGAAGTTGATGGCGATGTGGTCGTGCAACGTGCGGGACCTCTTCCCTGGGTACAAGTACCCCACCGATTCATCCCCATTGTACTGTAGTACGTAGGAATCTGAAACAAGGGGGAACATTTTCAAAGATATATTCAAGATGCGCTAAATAACCACAGATGTCAAATATTGCTCATATTGTTTTAAGTATTAGGATTACGAGTTTATATGTATGCTTATGTCGCATTTTACAAGCTTTTAGCAATTATCTAAAATAATCCTTGCACAATTTAGCTAGATTATGATTCAGGTGACCAGGCTCTGTGGAATGTTTTACCCTGGAACTTACTGAGCCTCATTTGACATGTGGGTGTAGCAGCATATTGTCAACTATGATTAATCACTGGGATTTTTTTAATGTCCCAAGATCTGAATTCAGCAGGAGTGTATCACTGTCAGTCATTTTTACCATATGGGCAGCCGAACAGCTCCAGCCTCACGCCGATCTTTCCTCCGTTCTCTGTGTTCCACGCCAGAGGCAGCAGACGGATGTGTTTAGCGGTAAATGCGTAATGGAAGACATTCCTCTTCACCTGATAATAATTCCAGTTTCCAGGCATCGTCTGCAAACAGATGACACGGGGAAAAAGAGAAGAGAGATTTACTGAGTCACTGCAGTGGTGTTCACACACTTATTAAGCGACTTGAGATGAACTGATGATGAGATAAGCTTTGTCAGTGTAGAGGGAGATAATAGGCTGTGCTGCCTGTGTGTGTAAGCCACGCAGTGACAATAACTGTCATGGGACACCCAATGAATGTAGATTCAACTATAAAGATTATGTTTGACTAGTTAATCCTGGACCCATCCCACCCACAACCATTCTGGCTTAGTGAAACCCACAGAGTTCCCTCCGTTCATGATGTACGGTGTCCAGGAATCCGGTCGGTCTCCGTACAGCAGTGAGTACTTGGTGACCCAGTCGTACGAGTTGAAGACCCCCTGGGTGGCGACGGCTATCAATCGGTACTTCCTGCCCAGGTCAACCTGCAGCCATGGCTGCCGGTCCCTGGGGGATGGCGACCAGCCGCTGCTGCCTGGAGGAGGAGAAAGAGGAGAGCTTGATTCCAGGCTGATGGATACAATTTGATGGCCATGAAATCCTGAGCAAACCAAATGTGACATTAACTGAACTTATTGCAGCCATTTTTTACCTTGAGTTAACTTGGAGTGGATTCAGCTAATGAGCAGGTAAAACTGGAACCGGACAAGCACTTAAGAGTAATATAATTAAAAAGAAAATGCAGCTTAACACCCAACGGTTCATGTTGTGCTTAATTTAGACCCAAACTCTCAACCCCAAGCAGAAATGAGAGAATGCTGCAGAGGTCTGGTGAGTTCACTCACCTCCAGGTTGTTTGTGTTTTCACACTTGTAGTCTCTGGTGTTAACAGACTAACAGTTCTCCAGGGACCTATGAACACACTTTGATGTGTTTGTATGATGCTCAACAAGTTTTAGGGCCAGGGCTGGGCAATATGGCCAAAGAAATCAACTGATATCAGGAATTATCACAATTGATTTCACATTATTTTTTCTTTTATGTTTGAAGACCCATTTCCCACTCTAAGTGAAAGTTGTGGTTTTGAACTCTTCTTTAAGAACACTTGATAGACAACAACATTTTTTACAAATCTTAGACGGATCAATATTTCAACATATATCGTACTTTTGTGGTATCGAAACAAAATTTAAACAAAATTATATTGTGATAATTATTGATATTGTTTTATTGCTCAACCCTATTAATGACTCACCAAGTGTTCCATACAGAAGTTGCAAGTTTAATATTATTCAAAAACAAGTGTATCAAATAACGTTCCAGTACCATGAACCTGGTATTACATACTGCAATGGTTCATTAATGTTATTGCTACACTTCCTTCCTTTTCCTGGTATAATGTCTGCCCAAGGTAAAAGACGTGAAATGAATGAACTCGACAAGTGAGGACTTACCATACAGTTTGGCAAAATTGGCTGAGTACAGAAAGTTATATCTGGAGGAGGCCAGAAAGGAGGAGGCATAGAGCCCGGAGATCAGTGGATCGACACATTCTCCTGCAGAGACAATCAAAGAAGAAGTGAAGGTCAGGAGTTATTAAAAGGGTCTTCTCATAATGCAGCGTTCACAACTGGCTTTCATAATGAAAGCGTTCCAAGTGAGAAAGGCTGTGCTGCTGCACAGCCTGATAAGAAAACACCATTAGGAGTTTAATTAGAGGTTACTTGTTCTGTTAGACATAAAATTCAAATTTAACCAGATCAATCCAATTTAATTAAAAGCGTAGCAAAAAACAATTTGAGGCTTTTTTACTGGTTAAAGTGCCCAGATAATGAGGTAAGAGATTGACACTGAACAGCCTAATGGCAATCAGTAGAGCGCATACCTCCGTCAAGGCCCAACAGTCAGTACATTCAATCAAGCTGCACCAAATTCCATATACCAGAAAATTCCTGCTGCTACCACTGATCCAAAATTGAATGGGTTCTTCCCTGACCCATACCACAGCCTTCAACCAAGTTTCGGAAAGTCTGCTCAGTTGTTTTCATTTTGTATCCACCTGTCAGTGCTTGCACGTCTGAATCAGTCTGTGTAATTTATTGAAAAGGTTCCTGAGTATCATGGGTAGGAAAGTCAAAGTCGAGCTGAGACTGCAGCTGTGTCGTGAGGAGTTGTTATTCTGTATTTGGTCATGAGACTGATGGGACCATCACCCGTTTACTGAAGCTCATCTGTAAGCTCACAGCTATTAAAACCCTAATTCTCCTGCAGACAAGCGCACAAAGGCCTCACCTCTAGCCGCAAGAGAAACACTCCCTCATTTTAATGCTGAAGTTTGCTCTTTAATCCCCCCCAAGAGATTTTAAATAGAAAGGCTCAAATTTAGATGGATTTGGTTTTGTTGAGGATCAACAAAAATATAGTAATTAGGTAAATGAAAGCAGCTCCAGGCTGAGCCTTCTCTTTTATCTGTATATAACTCTCCAAACGCTGGGAGCTGTAATTTCTGTTGCTAAAATAGCAGGGTCCATGGAGCACAGGTGGCTTAAAAAAAGGAAATGTTTGATGCAAACTGCTATTAGATACAATGAAATGTTGAAATTCTCAGCGACTGTCCAATGCTTTTACTTTGAGAAAATGTCGTCAAGTAGCATCCCTTGGATGTTTCCACTCTGAATCCAGTTGTAGCGTCGGCACTCGGCAGTGATGAACTCGCTGCCCATCTTCTCCTGACTTCTGGCACAACTCCTCCTAACAAGAAGCTCTTTCCCCTGCCTTGTCCAACCCATTAGCCCCCCCCCTTCCTCCTCTCCCTTCCAGCTAATCCAAGAGCTGTGAGCATATTCCACACAGCCAGCACCTGGACACCCCTGCAGCCAAACTCAACTGGAAATAGCCATGCCTGTGCTGTCCTTTGCTTTGTTGGCCCATGCCCTGGTGGCCTTCCTCTCTGAGGCCTCCTCCCATTCCTTTATAAAAGAACTGTCAGTTCAATCAGAATGATCGTCCTCGCCTCCTCGGACATATGACTGTGTCACGCCTCAGGCATGTTTGGATGACCTTTTCTTCCCACATGGAGCAAAATGAAAAGGAAAGCTACAGCACAGCATGGCATTAAATTTTAAGTATCTTTGCAGAGGAGAAGGAGTCTAGGCGATCAGAGCTGATCCTTACAATGAATGGGGAAGTAGAAAGCTTCCATCCACTGCCTTGCTCTACTTTAAATGTCTCATGAAACATACATACTGTATGTTTTCATAAGCCATTATACAGCAATAGTACACCATTTCCTACTTCATCTGGAAAAAAGCGAGTGAGCACGGTAGGCACGAGTTTTGTCACATTTCATTCAAGGACCTGCGGGGCACTAAGATGGAAGAAAGCTGCTGAGCAGGTGAAATTTGACCTTGACTTTCTGTCCCGGTCTCAGCGTCTTCTTCATACACCCTGGGATAACGCTGCTGATCAATACCGGATGTCATGCTGCATCATTCCATCAGTGCACTGCGGTGCCTCCTCATGTGATCCGCTGCTCAAACGGCCATTTAAACGAAAAAATATCTGGCAGCATATTTTGCTACTAATAGCTTCAAATGAATTAATTTGTTTTGATTAAATGGGGAGCCATCTGACTTTCAATGTGAAGAGCAGCTCCATCCTAGACTGCAGCAGGTTACCTCAGGCTAACCGGCTCCTCGGCTCCTCCTTATGGTAAGTCTGTCACGCACTCTGCACCCCCACCTTTTCATCGTCTCTCTTCCTTTCCCCTCACTCTGACTCCTCTCTCTCTTTTTTATCTCCATCCAAACTCCGAAAACCATCCGTTCTTTTTTATGCTCCCTGCATCCTCACATTCTCTTTCCCCATCATAGGGCTATTTTTTACTTCTTTCCTCTCTTTTAAACCCTGTGCCTCTCTCTCCCCAAGTGGGCGTTGTCATGTTACAGTCGCCAAATTGTACCTGAAGTGTGCGCACAGAGCATCCTTTTAACCCCTCTACTGGTGATCCAGCCTCCTACCCCTCCCTTCTCTGCGCCACACAGAGAAACCTCTCTCTCCATTTATCATTAAGGAGCTGTGGGGGAACAGTGTGGCTGTGCGGGGCATCACTTCTGCTGAATCATCAGTCTGCTGTATGTGTAGGCTGGTCTGTCTGGGCTGACACATCAGTACTGCGGGTTGCATACAGTATGCAGAGGGGGGCGCCTTCTCCGGCTGTCACATGCCTATGACGCGTAGCTCCAAAGGATTGTGACACCATCCCTGCATGCGTGCAGTTCAGCTGAATGCACCAAAAATAATGTTTAAAAAAAAGTACACTGCAACAGAACATATGGGAAGTGAAATATAGCATGCTCTATCGAGGGGATTTCATTAAATTATTCATACCCTTGGCAGTGCACCGCGGCGGGTGGTGCACTGCCCAGGAATAAAATCCAAACTATACAGCATATCACAATCAGGCTTAAATTTGGATCTCAAACAGCAGCATGCTAATGGCGCTGCTCAGAATAACACTCCCCTCATTCTCATGGTATCAATCCAGTCAGTCCCCTCCTGCCTGCTCACCATGACAGAAGGAACAAGGCATGAACTTGAGATTTATTCATACGCAACACACGCTGCACAAGCACACACACACTACTTATTGTGAGTGGATCTGAGCCCCACCCCATGCTGGGTCACAGTGCTCTGGGACTTGAGGCTTCTTTTTCAACTGACATTGCTCTTTTGTGCACAATCATACAGTGTGTATGTATGTATGTATGTATATATATATATATATATATATACATAAGCATCAGCAAGCATCTCTCACAAGCAGTTCCCACAGGCCTCAACTTAGTGGTGTGATCTAATGAGGATTCAAACCCCTACTTGAGTGCATGCAGTTATATACATTTCAAACCTCTACAGATCACTTCCCAGAAATCTCTGACAGAGCTTCTAGAAAGCAGCAGAAGTAGTGATCATATTAACAACTATATATTATATATAGTATTATATATAACAGTAATTATATATATTAAATAAAAAGCAGTCCTTACAACAGCTTAAAATATATAATCCAGAAAGGAGAATTATCCTACATAAAGTAATATTAATCCATTTATATAAACAGCCAGAGCCCAAACTGTTCAACTTTTGCTTCCCTAAAACACAGGTCAGGTTCCCTGGCCTATCGATCCTCAGGGTTAAGTGACGTGTGCAATTCACACCATCGAGAATCTGACAATCAAAACTATCCAGAAGTCACATGATGCCCCACCCCTCATCTCTGATCCTCATAGAAGTCTAAACTAATGAGTCACGCATCTTCTGAGGTCATCCTGACACCGACATCACCTGGAGCTCATCGGTATGCATGGAACGTGTTAGGTTAGATTGCACCTTTTACCCCCCAAACACAGCTCCCACCTCGAAATCCACCACAAGACTGCTGCATCGGGTTTCAATGATTTCTGCCACGCGCTTCGTGTGCAGGATGCGGGGCTCCGTGGACAGGTGATGCGGACAGTCCCCCCCCCCCCCCCTCCAAAAAAAAGTACTGCAGTGGGCTGGTCCCGGTCAGGACGCGGTGCCCTGCACGCCCGATTGTCACTTTGAAAATGTGTTTTTGGCATCCCCCACAACAGTAACACGCACTATCACTGCAACGTGGAGATGATCACATTCGAAAGAAATGACACCGTGGGGCTGCGGGGAGTTTGAAGGCGCGCGGTGCAGAAACTTGCACGCCGGCTCACAGAAAGCACTGCAATGCAGAGAGTGCAGAGCGGCGCAAATGGCAGCATGGTGCGCACTGTCCGCAGGAGCGACGCGGTTCGCTCCTGCACTTTTCCGGGTGATCCCGCTCCGATAACGCTTTAATACGATTTCAACATCCAAAGCGAACAGTGCCATTGAATGATGTGTGCTTGAAGACCATGCCCGGTTTGATCGCAGCGTGTGTTGCCCTTCAAACATCCCAACACCCCCAGGATACATTTCGCCCTCCAGTGTTATTTCCCACTTATTATACCGAATGCAACTTTTTCCTCAACCATATACGATCACAGGCTGAATAATCTGACCAGAATGCATGTCTATATACGTTGAAATAGGAATAACATAGGAATAACACACATGAATAATGACTGTTTCACGGGACTTACGTGTGGAGCAATGTTGAAAACCCAAAAACAAGAGGCATATGCTCAATATTTTGCAAGTCATCCTTGACTTATGGACACGTTTCTCCGCATATGCGACAGTTAATGAGGCCGTAGGTTGTTCCGCAGCATCCTCTCGCCCCCCTTTTGGCCCAACTTTAACTCGCGCAGCTCCAACTCCTCTTCCCGGGATCTCGGGCAGCCTCCACCGGGGCGGGGACGCGCATCGGATGCTGCTGGTGCTGATGCTGCGGCGAGAACGCGCAAATCTTGCCTTTATATTTCTTGAAACAGTTGGATTCACACGTCTGTCGTGCGCCGGTGTGGCACCTCCGTGGTATAATCTAGCATATAGGGCTACGTCTGGCTGAGAGCTCGTACACAGGGACAGGTGGGAGTGAAGGATTTTGTTGCACAGGATACTGGATGAGAGGAAGAAGAAAAAAAAACTTTTCACATCCGCTGCAGATTGGTTGTTTTTCCCCCAGAAAAGTAAGAATCTTTTGAGGTGGTGTGCAGATTCCAAATAAAGTCAGCAACAACAATCTTCCTGGGTTGTTAGTGGACAAACATATTTAGGATATTCCTCTCCTCTTCTTCGCTGGCATCTCCTATATATCCTCCTCTGGTACAGTTCTCATGGCTGCCCTTGCTCCAGGAAGGGGTCTTCACAAAGTCATTCCCTCCAGGAAGCAGATCTTAACTTATCCCCCAAAATAGATCAGGAGTCCTTAGTATCCTCTATCAGCAGCAGAACCACAGAGAACGGCAGTCACAGCAGAGCAGAATGCGCAGCTCAGCTGGCCGAGCGTCTGACCTTGTCCAGGTACACAGTTCAAACCAGTGCTCTCACAATGACGTCCAGAGCAGAACAGGTTACAGGATGAGGATGCCAGCTGTGCCTACACCAGTCTCATCCCTGCACACACACACACACACACACACAAGGGGGATGGAGGCGGGGTAAAACTGAGGCAGTGGGGGATTTGTGGCAAAGGGTGGCACATTGACCACAACATAAAAAGGCTTTGGGATTAGGAATTGGGTTTATGGGACGTCAGTGTGTCAGCGATGATGTGAGATTGAATGCCCGGGGGCCAGTGTGGGATTTACCATGTTTTCAATCAAATCAGATTGTCCGTTTGTAAGCTCCCTGCCACTGGTTTTCCTCCTGGAATTCCATTGAATACTGCAAACAGGAGACAATGGCAAACAGAGGAAAACAACATGGGAGAATAAAGTAGGACATGGAATCGGCGAGGAGAAAGGGCTGCAGAGGTGGTCTGTACTGCAGAAGTATAGGTACAGGTAAAATTATGTTGTGAATCAAAGCAGAAACATACATTTCTTGTTTTGTGTTCCTGAGAGATTGTCATATTGATATTTTGCACTAATCATCAACACTCAAGATTGAGGCCTAAACTCACAGTGGCCTTTACAGGTGTATAATTATCTAACACTTCTGCAATGGTTTCTCTTTATTTTGTTATGTTTTTTTTATGTTCAACAGCTTCACCACAACACAGCATCAAGTTTTACATACACTCTTTTATGAATGAGAGAGAGAAACTAAAGATTTTATATTGCGTTCATGTCGTTTCTCTGTGAAACTCTGAGAGAGCGTCAGAGTGGAAGCGCTTTAACCTACGCAGCACATGGTACTTGGTGCACGGTTCATGGCACACGATAAAACACAGACGCTCTCCCTCCCACACATCTGCACCTTGTTTATAACTGTGGGGATTGTTATTAGGCTGGATTGCCATCTGTCTCCCTGCCCCTGACCTTTTACATTTGACCTTATAGTAACCATGGAGACCTAATACAATCCAGTTCTGGGTTAAACTACTCATCTGGATAAAACAACACACAGGCTCAGTGATAAACTGATTAATAGGACAAGAGCAATCCAGGACATCATTTCCAGCAAATGTGATTCAAGCTTAAAAACAACCTCACTCACATTTAGATTTTTTGGCACCATCTCAATGTAATACTTTAATCCTTCGGTTTTTGTATGCCAGCGGTTTGGAACAATGCCACTTCTATACAACAAAAGATGATTATTTTAAAACTGCATAAAAAATAAATATATAGATAATATTTATAAAATGTATTTGAAATAAGCAAAAATAAGAAATAATGTGGTACAACACGCCAAATTTAGTTAACTATTACTTTGGGTTGTATGAGTGAAATTGTTATCATTTTTAATAAATAATACTTTTATTATTGTTGCTGTTTATATATAATAACTTTTTTCCTTTTTCTCTGTTCTGTAAAGCAGCCTTTAATAATATTATTAAAGCAGTAGTAGTAGTATATCACATATCACTTTTTTTTTAAATAAGATCATATATTGAAATATTCAGCAATAATTGGGTAAATAAATACATTTAAATTTGATCAAATGTTAATGCTAAGAGTTATTTTTTTCACATTTAAGCAATGTGTTTTCATTCATTATTTCATATGAAGTGTATAATTTGCAGGGTGAAGCCTGTTGTCGTACTGCAACTGACCACTAGATGTCAGATGAAGCTCAGACTTGAATCTGATCACATTAACGTCATGGCAGCCTGAGTGATATGACTGATGGGATGTTGTGCATATCTCCCCCACAATCTATTCCTCACCTTAACTTTACAATGCAAGCTCCAAAAACACATTAAACCCTGAAATACATTATGAATGAATGAGCAAATAATCGAGTCAGAAAGGTCAATATGTCACATCATCTTCATCAGTTAAACAGATAAAGCTGTAAGATTGTGCACAGATATATATTTTCCTTCACACCTTTTTTTTGTTCCACTTTCAACTAACTTGAACACAAAAAGACACATGCCGTAAAGGTCATTCTCACCCTGTCTCTGTCAAATTTCTTAAAAAACACACACACACACACACGTGCCAGACAAACAACAGGTGGAGGCTCATGGTGGCCTACTTTCTCACAGGGATCTTTTTTTTTTGTATCAGATTGTACTTTGGTCTACCCCCATTAGCACTGTGTGTATTTTCCATAGGGGTGCCACCGTATGCTGCATTGGACATGTGCTGAGAGTATAAGCCTGAAAACACACACACACACAGACACACACAGTTCTCACAAGTAGACATGCACCATCAAAACCCACAACCATGGGCACACAAACACAGGCCTACGCATAAACATGGGTCAAGTCATGACTCAAGCCCAGATGTTTCCACATGATAGTTTTGCTGATCTGTCATCATGGGTGAGTGCAACCTGTCATGAAGATGGATGTTCAGGTGTGCGTGATGAGCACTGGCCTCTTTTTGTGTAGCAGATATTACCAACACAAAACACAAACTAGTTCTGCTGACGGTTGCGGGTTTGAAAATGTGCATCATAAGAAGTTGAGAATTCAGCAAGATCGTGTTCTATCCGGAATCAAGGACAGGTGTTTATATCGGCCAACACCTAAGGGAACCCAGTGTCCCTCGGGGGACGAGCTGCTGTAAAGGCCTGTTAAAACAGCTTGCTCTTAGGTGTCCATACCTCCTGCTGGCGAGGGCCAATCCCAGCTGAAAAGAAGCCCAGCGGGGGAGGCACAGGCGGGGTATCCGACCTCTGCAGCGTCCCCCCCAGTGTGAGCTCAATCGGTGTCCAGGACAGCTGCTGCAACCTGTTCGACCACTCAAAGATCCCAGTGGACTCACCAACCAACTCAGTTTAGGACACAGATCGGGGGTGAAGTAAAATGTTTAGATCATCAAGTGATAGTGGCTTTGGATGAGTATTTTAGGATGAATGAATAGTTCAGCATTCTATGAAATCTAAAAAATCGATACCACTCTTGTGTCTGACCCAGCAGCTGGCTAGCTTAGCTTGGCACAAATGGGGACATAGCTAGTGTGGTTCTATTCAAACGTAACTAAATTTTGTGATTTTTCTTTAATCTGTACCGTAGACGCTATGAAAGCTACGTAAAAGTGAAGCCAAAGCGTCTCCATTGCCACCTGGTGGCTGGCTGCAGTATAGGTCATAAATTAGGGCAATAAGGACGGAACTTATGTTAAAGTCAAATAGATTTTTCTCAAAGATGTTTCTGTTGTTTTAGGTAGCTATTATCTCACTGTGTATGTTCGGGGGTTCATTTTTGTCTGATAGGTTTGGTTATATAGTATAATCATTTGATGCTATAAAAATGGATGATTGATAACTGAGACTGACTCACGATTGGACTTCACTACCAGATTCTACATACGCAAGTTGGCAGCATTCGTCATTGGGATATTTTGGCTTCAATTGTGGATCTAGGAGGAAGTGGAGAAGCGCCATCCATCTTTATTTATGTCTATGATGTAAACAAGAACTGAAGAGTAACAATGGAAATTTGCCACTTTGGAGGGACTAACATTCTTTTTGCTCAGCTTAGCTAACTGGTTGCTGGTGGTTGGCTTTCAATATTTAACCTACAGACGTGAGTGTGGTATCAACCCTGTCATCTAAGTCTACTGTAGAAAGAGATGAGGGTATGTTTTGTTTATGTTCTTCTATTCAATGTCCTCATTTCAGCTGCAGGGGTAATTTCTCTGTCTGCGCTCATCACACTCTTTTTAAAACAACCGAGGGATGTTTGGGTACACGTCATGACTTTCCTTTCACCGAACCATCTTCGAACGCATACAGGCTCGTTGACAAATACACACGCGCTCGCATATATTTTTCGAAGGGGGATTTAATTCGCAGAGACGTGTGAGATGTATGCACGACGAGAGCTTCACAAAGACGACGGCACTGACACCTGCATAAAGTTTAAAGACTGACAACAGCTGCGGCCTGGTGGCGATGCATGGAGCCGAGAGACTTTTGTATCTAATGTTTGCTGCCAACACACACACTAAACACACACACACACACATACACGCACACAAAACACACACTACATTCACGCCCAGAGAGAAAGCGAGAGAGAAGTTCACACATAGGCAGATGCAGAGCCACAGCCAGTGATACACACACACACACACTCACACACACCAGTGGGTTGTGTTTCGCTCATGCAGCAGACAAGCCGCAGTTATTTAGTCTGCCTCCCAGTTTGTTTGCCCACTGTCTTTTTTTTCTTTTGTTGCTCTGCCCTGGGCTTTGTTTGATGTAAACTGCTAACTGTAGCGAATGACAGTTGCCGGGCGGATGATGAGTGAGGATGAAAAGCCTTCATGACAAAGTACGAAGGTGGTCAGGCTGGATAAACAGAAGTCACGTTCGATTAAGACATCTCTCTCAGGATACTGGGAAATAGTCCAAATGTGAGCTGAGTATTTTCCTAGAAGTTCCGCTGACCCCTTCTCCACAGCTCCACTGTGCACATACACATTGAGATATGTAGCTCGACGTGCTCAAACCCCGTCCTTCCCCCTCCCTGGCTCCGGTAAAGCAGATTTGGCAGCGGCGCCTCAGAACGGCTTGTCCTCTCAATGCTGAGCTCCACTCAGCCCACAGCCTGCAGGTGGGGTGGGAGTTGGGACATGTGGAGGGCAGAAATTCATGCAGCTAATGGCAGTGAGGCCTATTGACTGTAAAAGTTAGAATTGCAGGAAGTGTGTGAAACGTTTCGCAGTGATGTCATCCTTCGTGGACCAAGACGATAAAATGATCAAATCAGAGTCTCCTCTGCTTCCTCGGGTGATAAAGGGGAGCGGAATCATTAGCGTGGATATGTTCATGATGATTAACCATCAGTGAACGAGTGCAGCCACATGCCAAACATATGTAGGATTTGTGGGGCACAGTGTGTTTGTGAAAGGCCATGTTGCACAGATAGAATGCAGCCCTGCCCCTCTGTGCAGGGTTCATCCTCCGCGGCCAAGAACGTTGCTCTTTGAAGTCACAGCACCAGCCTGGATCAAGTCCTGAAAGAAACACGAGGCAGAACAACATGCACCGACACACACACTCCTACACACACATGTTTATTTATATAAATAGCGATGTTCATTTTCTTAAAACACACCCAAGTTAAACTAGCTTCTTGTGAGACAATGTTGATCACACGTGCAGAGTGGTGTAAAAAAAAAAATTACGCTATCTAGTGCACATGTGTCCGCGTGATGTGGTGTGGTTATCTTAGATCGAATCACTGATTCATCTCAAAGAATTTCTTATTTCTCTCTTCCTGTCTTATTACCTAAGAATAACATTTGAATTCAGAGGAAAAACTCACAGTGACTGTGTGGGGGCGACTGAGAGAAGATGATATTTCATTAGACGGCCTTACTCAGGAAAGTTAACAGGACCTTTATTCAAAATTCATTGGGACATTAATTAATAGAGGCTATGAACAAGTACATCAAAAATGTTGTGAGTGCACAATATCAAAGAAACTGGTTACAGTTGAAATAAATGCATGCTGCATGTTACCTTGTCTGTTGTCCCACTGCCAACGTACAGTAAATATCTCCCGTCTGTGTATCCACCCTGTGAACGATGACTGGTAGACATCCATTATGTGCAGAGTCATATTATGTTTGATTTCCTCATAAGGGTAAATGCAGGATCTTTCATGAACTAAGATAATTAAATTGTAAAAAAAAAAAGCTAAAAACAAGATGTGTAATTGTCCAGCAGATCTGCTTCCCATCCATTGTCTCTGGATTTGTGGTTTTCTTGATTCTTGTTTTGAGCGTTCCTGTTTACAGTGGCGCTCGGAGTGAGGAGGAGTGTGACGTTCTGCTTTAGGATGGGTTCCCCTGTAAAGACACCCAGATGCACTCTCGCAAATTGGACCAATGGAGCCGTTTACTCGGTTGTTCTGTGAAGGGCCGCTGCCCAGACTGAGGTAGAGCAGTGGGCACTTTTTTCCATATTCAGTAATTATACTGCTTGTACTGCTAAGAGTCGCTCTCAAGGCTGATATCTAAACACAGGAAACACAAGCAAGCCTGTGCACAGACACACAAGGCTCGACTCCTCCACAAATAGCAGAGAGTTCCCAATGATTCTGCAAGACCTTTTAATAAGTCCATCATTCAGTTATTCTTCACAGTGACCACCAATCATTGTCACTCCTCCGCTGCTATGCACAGAAAGATACAAGCACTCAGTTTTGTATTCTTTGTACCGGATGCATGTTCACAACAGTGCTTTCTCTTCTTGTGCACATGCACATTTCCACATGCAAGTGCACACAGACGCCACTAATCCGGCACAGGTTCAGATTTTGGCTATGTGTCATCAATTCTGTATTCAGTGCACTTTCACACAGTCAGCATCCTAAAAATAGCTGAAGGACTCTGGCTCTCGGCTCAGCCTCCCTAACTGTCAATAAGTTATCTTCCCCCTCACGCCAACACTCGCAGCTTTTAACCTGCAGTACCACGACAGTTAACAGCACTGCCTGCCGAGCAAACACCACAAGTTAATCATTCATTGTTTTAATTTGGCCAGCCTCAGGCATTTTGATAATAGACCAGTGTTCAGTAGAATTAAGTTAGATTTACAGGATGAAGGAGGAGGTAACACTCACGACTCACTAAAACAGTAAAGTACATTATTTAGGAACTTATTTTAGGTACTTTTACTTAACTTGAGTTGTTTAATTTTTAAGCAACTGGATACTTCTACTCTGTAGTTTTTACTCCACTACATTTATTGATAATTGTACTCAACTTGTAAGTAAAGGATCAAAATACTTGCTTCACCACCTTATTATATGCAGTAGGATATTTAAGAGTGATACAAAAATGCACTTGCTAATGAGGACTATACGGTGAGAGAGTATCACAGGTACTTCATTGTTGTTTGGGTGGTCGTTTGATTATTGTCGTGTATAAGTTAATCAATTACTCTAATTTGACCTGTTCCAAACATGAGATGATACACAAGGCTCAGTAGAATTAAGGGAGATTTACAGGTATAAGGAAGAGCTAGCACGCACGGCTGACTGCAACAGAAGGACCTGTATGCAGTAGAGGAAATAAAAAAAAGTAACTTTATTAAAGTACTGTTTATAAGTAGGCTACAACTTTTAGGTACTCGTAATATTACTTTGTACTTCTACAAGGTAATATAAGTTTTACAATAATAAGAAAGAGTATAACTTAATTGCAGTATCTTCATAAAAACATTAACCAGCAGTAAGATCATTTGTTCAGCACACTTGGTGACGCATGTTCTTTATTTCCTCTTTGATGTGAAAGTACCAGACAATATGAGGGCATGTCTCTGCTATTTGTTTGCATGGTTGGTTGTTTTGTCTCCAAATCGTATCCTCAGCCCTCCTGGATTATTGTTTTTTTAATCGGTTCTGGTGGACTCTCCATGTTTATCAACCTCCCATCTTTTCTCTCTGCCTCCTCGCTTGGCGTTTGATGGCGGTCAGAGATAACTTCTTTTATTGTGTCTTCTCGTGTTTTCGTTTTTCCCCAGTTCTGAGGAATGTTTGCTTCTCAAATTCCAGTAATAGGTGGATTGTGGTGCTGAGCTTGTAAAGGCTGAATTATGCAACTATATAAATTTAATGGATGGCGTGAATAATGGCGATGGCATTTCAAAATGCTTGCAGCCACAAATCTTATTACAGATGGTTGCAGACCACATACACAAAACAGCTGTAATAAACAAAGTCCAGGAGAAAAAAAAATATTCGCAATGAGCATGTCACATTATGCCTATTTTCTGGACTGGTAAATACAGTGAGGAATAAATATTAATTGTCTGTAGTGCCCATTGAAGATGCCTCGGGTGCAGAACATCAGTCAGTCTCTTAAAACCTGAGAAGCTTCCGTACAACACAAATATTCATTCTATGTACAAGTTCTGAAGGCAGGCTATGCCACTGTTCAAGACGGGGGGAGAATTGCAAGAAGGTCAGAAGTTAACCCCCCCCCCAAAAACAGATGTGCCCACTGCCAGGATTAGATACTAAAACCTCCAAAAAACTGGTAAACACTGCTCCTGAAGCAGGAAGACGGAAGGTACTGGACATGCCATCGACGTGAATCCAGCTGTGTTCACAAGGGTCTCACTGTCTCTCTAAAAATAAAACTAATGAAACCCTGGAACAACGCTGTGGTAGGATGTGTGTGCAGTTAGAAGCTGATTAAACCCATTTCATTATCATTCTTTTAATCAACTCTCTTCCTTCATCATTTTATCCCACTTTCTGTATCCTATTTACAGCCTTTCTGTCACAAACGATCCACATGCACAGCTGGATGTTTCACAGCGGGAACTTCGGGTCAAGTGGTGCAGTAGTTAAAGGGCCCTATCCCATTACACAGCCAACAGCCGTCAAACAGCACTCCTCTGTTCACTAACTCGTAGCTTGAAACCCCTGTTGGACCAAAAACACACTGCTGGTAGTGGAGGGGGCGGTGGCACAGCAGGGTGAGGGTTAAGTTCAATGCTGGACACAGCAGAGAGGACATCCTGTCTGAACCAGGGGTGAGGGATCACTGGGGGTCAATTCCTATCCTAAATCCTTACTTTGGGGTTGTCAGATAAACTCTGACCTTGGTCGGGTCTTCTGAAGAGAAAGCCAGCGAGGATCACCAGAGACTGAGCTGCCGTCTCCAGCAGACACAGAGCTTCTTTATTGAATTTGTTTGGATGTGCGCTCGTAGACCACATCGGGCGCTCAGTTTCAAATGAAACCTCAAAAGCAGACACCCCCTCGGTCCTCCTCGAACATAAAGAAAGTTCCCATCAATCATCACCCGGAGAACACTCACAAGATAAACTTACATACGGCCACATGCAAGGAGCTTCTAGGCCAGACCAGATTTCACATCCATTTCTGTTGACAATCAATCTGGTTCACCAACATCAGCGTCTGGCTGTGATGCGGGCTACAGTGAAACAGGATCCTGCAGACATAAACTCAGAGGGGAAAGAGTGGGAGACACACAGAGACGCAGAGAGAGAGAGAGAGAGCGAGAGAGAGAGAGAGAGAGAGAGAGAGAGAGAGAGTGTGGAGGGAACAGGCCCCTGCTCTGCTCTGTCTCCGTTCAACTTGACATGTGCGACTTGCATCTACCCCACGTCTCCGTTGGAAACCTCACACGCCAATTTCAACAGACGGTGTTGTGAGGAGTGGCAGGCAGGAAGTGGGTGGGACCAGCCTGAAAGGACAAAAAGACAGGAGGAAGTTTTATTAACAGCCAGAAGATATAAGTCATATCGAGATCAAAAGAGTAAATCTGCACCTGATTTAATTTGGGAAGGGTTATTATTTTTCTTGCTTTTGAAGATGTCCATGCTATTTCCATAATAATAAAAGCTGTCTATAACTGCTTTTATATCCCCTCTTCTCTGGCAGTTTGAAGCTGGGGCCTGCCTGCTTGGCTCGTGTTCAGGCTTGGAACGCGTCCTCTGGCCTACTCCTGATCTGGAGCCTCAACCTGACACATTATATCAGCTAACTTGTGCGTATCTAAGTTTGTGTGTGTGTGTGTTCGGTAGTGGGGGGGAAGAGAGGGACAGGGAGGACAGTGAAAGAGAAAGTGCGGGTAGACGTCGAAAAGTTGAAAAGACCAAATAATACCACCAAATAATAAATGATGTACTTTTACTCTTTGTACTGACTACATCTCTTGCAGAAACCCTATGCGGAGAGAGGGCTGTCCCACATTTTTCCCACTTTACCAGCATGGGCTGAGGGAGTGAGCTCTAAAAATAAAACATATGTTCCTCCAGGTCTGTGGGAGCAGGGGCCCCCAGCGTATTGTTTTGGGATATGGGGGAGGACAGGGAGGATCTGTGGAGACAGACAGAGAGAGAGAGAGAGGGGGGGGGGGGGGAGCAGAGGAGGGGGCTGGGACACAAGGCTGCTGTACTTTCAAGGAAAGAGTTGAGGAGATACGGTTCCACTCAAGCAAATGTGCCTGAGCTCTTTTGTAACGTACACCTACATGTCAAGTGGAAAGCTAAACCGAAGTCTCTCCTCTTTCCTGTATCCACCAGGCTGAAATGTGGGGCAGTGTGTCTGTGTGTGTTACTTGAAGGGGCCTGTCTGAGATGGGGGGGGGTGGTCAGGATTACTGTCCATAATACTGAATGCACCCCAGCTGAAAAGGTGCATCCATGAGCCTTTTTATTGATTCCCAAAGCCCTCGGGGCACCAGCGGGGACAAGGGTTAAGAGTGTCTGAAGGAGCAGTGTGCTTATGTATGTGCACACTGAAAAAACTGCTTACAGTGTGTGTGTGTGTATGTGTGTGTGTGTTTGGTGGGAGAACTGAATCGAAGGAGTGTATCCATCAAGCTAAAAAGCTCTCCTTGGTGAGGAAGGAGTTAAAGCCAGCTGACTGAGATGTGTGTGTGTGTGTGTGTGTGTGTGTGTGTATGTGTATGTGAGGGGGTTGGATTTGCACAGAGCAGAGCAGGGGAAATTAAGGGATATTAGGGCAGAAATAAGCGCGAGCGCCGAGGGGACTGGATATGTCACGTGTCTAGATTTAGCACCAGTCCTCTTACCTCCTGCTGTATCTTTGCAGACTGTTCAGCAAAGTGGAAGACGAAAGAGTGGGGGAGGAGTGTGTGTGTGTGTGAGTGCACAGATCAGGATGTGTGTGTATGTGTGTGTGTGTAAGAAAAGCAAGAGTTTAGTTAGAATACAGAGATTAAGAGAGAGAGAGAGCAAGAAAGAGAGAGCAAATGATGGTAATCAATAACATGGCACAGAAAAACCTTATCTTTTCTTCAAATAAAGTTTTGAGAAATATCATGTCCTGCTATTCCGTTACAGCAAAAGTAAAACACTTAAAATGTTGAGCATGATATTGTCATCACACACTCAGAGTGGTAAAGCAAATACATGACTGAAGTACTGTTCATAAGTGGAATTCGGGTACTCTACTCGAGTATTTCAATTTCATGCTACATTTTGTATAGATTATATGACAGACAAAAGAGTTGATAAGTCATCTCAACCAGTTGTAACATTACTTGTCCGCTTAAAGGGTAACACACCAATAATAAAGATCCATTGTATATTAATACATCACATACAGACAATGGTTATTCCATATTGAGTTCTGGTTACTTTAATATGCATATCAGCAGTACTTTATATTTGACAATACAAAAGTAACATTTTGAATTCAGGACCTTTACATATACTGTGACTACTTTTACTACTTAAGGAAATGATCTGAATACTTTGTCCGTCATCGGTTATTCCATACGAGAAACAACATTAATTGCGGTAAAGTAACTTCAAACTGAATCTTTAGTTTTTGAAAGGGCTTATTTCTGAATTGATCACACATATAAAATGAAATGGTTACTTTACCTGAATGGTTTTTACTCCACTACATTTATTTGATAATAAACTTGACACAGAAAGAGTTTATGAAACAGGTAAGAGGATCTCAATACTTGCTCTTTCTACTTGTACAGTCTTTTCTATGGTATGAATCCTAGGGGTAAGTAAAATAACACACACCCTGGATAATGAGCATAGAGTGTAGAAACCGTGCATGTGATGCTCTGTCACTGGGGAGGGGAGTGTCCTGGGGGGGGCGTGAAACTCCGGGGAGTGTCTGCACTCAGCCAATCACATTTGAGTCGTCAGGTTTGTGGGCGGGGCCTGTGCGCTGTCTCAGCTGCAGCACGCTTTTGTTCAAAAAGTGGCTGCTGCTCTGAGGTGCGCTGCCACATATCACTACTTACATTTAGTTGATCTTAGCTGCAGGATGACTTCTCTCAGTCTCATCCGACCCCTCATCTTAAACGTCCACTTCCTGATGTGGATGTCGAGCTAGTTTTTTTTTCACTTTTTACAGTTCTTCAAGGAAGAAAGTGGAGACCTGGGAACTGGTGAAGGATTTCCCCGCCGATCCACTTCTCTGGATTGTAAAACTGCCGCCGTGTTTAGTTAGTAGACATTCACCATGTGTTTCTGACAGAGGGGAGAGAGCGATCTAATGCTTCCCTTCATCTTCCTCCTCCTCCTCCTCTTCACCGGACATCTGCGGGAGAGGGTGTCCCGTCTGCTCTCACGCAGCCCCTGGAGTTTCCTCGCGGCGTGAGCGTGGAAGAGCTCAACCTGGAGATAATCGAGAGAAACGCTTTAAAAGACCCACGGAAGCTCATTTGAATGCCTTTGCAAGGACTTTGCTGGTTTCTGTGCTGCAGGCAGGGCTTCAGTTTGCTCGGACGCGACTATGGGGAGAAAGAGGAGGAAGAGTCTTTCGAATTGCGCAACAAGGAGGACTTGACTCCCAATGGCCGGGTAAAAACCTAACTCTCCACCTGCATGCACCGCATTCAGCTGCTCCCCACGCACCGCACACATGCACATCTAGAAAATGTCCCAAAAAAGTGAGTGGAAAGACGTATCGGTGCGTCCTGCACATGGCTGCACCTTGAGCAATTCATAAAACAGGGTCAACTTAATGTCAGCTTTGTGCAAACAGATGTGGCTGCAGCACTTGATAAGAAAGTGTCATTATACTTTTGAAAAGTCAACATGTATTGATAATTCGAGAGCTTGTGTTCACAGCACAGCCCGCGTGTTGAAGTGGCAAGCTCTCAGTGTTCACATGCTCTCTGTTAACTGCGTTATTTGTTCTGTGCGAGCCTCGATCGCAGACTGTGCTGCTGCTGCCCAGTTTGACGTCAAGGTTTGCATGGAAGCACGCAGGCACACACACACACACACACACACACACACACACACACACACACACACACACACACACACTCTACAGTTAGGAGAACACCCATTGAAATGACAATGCCTTTTGGCTCAACACTGACCATATGACCCCCAGCCTAAATGTAATTCTAACCTCAACCCTCAAACTGAGGTACTGGTTGTGATGTCCTCGAAATGTTTCCAGCAAAGTTGTGTCCACACAACCATAGAAAGACATGCACGCACGCACACAATGATGCAACCTCCAAAGCCCAGTGTGTTGAACTGATCCTGTGTGTTTGGCCCTGTCCACCCAGTTGCAAATAAGACTGTGGCCTTGTCTTCTCTGTAATGTTAGTCATCTGATCAGCGACAGAGAGTCCAGTATTGTCCATCCCCTTGTGAGGGTGCATTGTTGCCTTGAATTGAGGTAGGCTCTCTCTTTATGACCCAACCTACAGCTCTGTATGTGCAGCTTCGTAGAACAATCTACCTGAACGTAACCATGGAGTCTGGGAGCCTCCCCACATCAGACTGTGTGTTCAAGGAGAATTTTCACGTAGTTTTCTTTGTCTTTACGCAGATGAAAGTGGTAGCCTGGAGCCACTAGTGCTTATCTATTTATCTGCCCATTTATCTGCTAGCAGCCAACCAGTGCAACACTGCAGCAATGTGCATGAAAACTTTTGGAACAGATAAGTGTCGCACGGTCAATTCCTCAACAGAAAAGTCCAACGCGACCAGCACCTCTGTCGATAACCCTGTTGCTCTGGGTTATCGACAGAGGCGCTGGTGTGGAGCAAGCTTCTCTTTTGCAAACATTCAATCCATCTGCCTGACCATCGGTGGTCAGAGGAACCCAGCTGGGCTTCAAATCTGTAATCCATACGGGATCATAGTAACATGTCTCAGTGGAGAAGTCTTTTAAAGCCAAACAAAGAGATCTCCTTTCCCTATAACTTCCCCTGATCTCTCATTAAAATGGAATCTATACCCCAAAATGTGCTGCTCTGGGTGGATACAGTTTAACGTTGGTTTAATGTATTTTACGTGTGTTGTTTGGAGAAGAATGCCCTCTGTGCTATGAACTTGACCTAAGGATTGCATTCAGGTCCATGTATAAACTCTAAATTACTAAGATAAATATGACCAGTGAAAGCCTAGAATCCACCCAAAGTTTTTTGGACAACTTTAACATGAAAGCTTTCAATTGCATGTGCAGGTGTGTGACCAAGTAGTAACTGGAATAGGATAAATAGTTTTCACCTAGCTGTAATAAAGTTTTTTTGTCACTGCATGTTCTTGGTGCATAACAGATATATTAACAATAATTCCTAAATGAAAGCTGTATTTATAGTTATTTATTATAGGTTGAAAAAAAGTGATTCCTTTGGAGCTCTATTGCTTCTTTGTCTTGGGAGCTGATCCCCCTCCCTTGAAGTGGTGATGCACCACTGATGGCTCTGGCCTTGATGCTATTTATATCTTACTCTTAAATATTCATAAATAGGAATTGATTTGTCCTCGTCCATAAAAATGACTTCTTCTATTAATCAGAGTGGTATATTTTCCTTTGTGGAGCACTCCAGTCTAATCTATCATGTTCAGTTTATCAGGTTACCTCTTTACAGGATAATCCACTTTATTGACTGACGCAACCTATGTTTCACCAAGTGACCAAAGACAGGAAATGGCCTTTTGGGGAAATTATTTTTGTTACCCAGGTGTCATTAAGTTATTGATTATTGATTATTGATCACATGAGCCTTGGAGAAAATCATCCACTCCCACCAATCCTGTTTTCTTTTGATCTGCCTCAGTGGATAATGCTGGGTATTGTAACCCTGTGTCAATACTGTACGCTCAGCCAATAATTAAGGCCACAGTCAAACCACTCTAAGCCAATATCATCATCATCAGCTGACCCACTCTTATCCAATTTCTGTTGGTTATGCTCCCCAGAGACCCCCCCCCCCCCCCCCCCCCCCAATTCAGAATATACAGATGTAGCGGATACTGTTTGGCTTTTCATGGTGTGAACGGAGGGGGTGGGGGTGGAAGATTCCCAGGGTAAACCCCTCAGGGCTACGTTCCATCGTTTACCCAAAGAGCTCAATATTGTCAAGAGCTTGACAAGCCACATCAGACAGCAGGTCAGACCTCCCTGGGTGTGTGTCTCTGTGTGTGTGTCTCTGTGTGTCTTTTGGACTTTGTAATGCTGAAATGCAGCATTTAGCAGGACTCCGTCCAGCTCCTGCTAGGGATGACCACAGCAACCCGCAGGTCCAGTTGGGTCTCCCTCGCTTAAGACGTCCAAAACGTTCACCACAATCTCCAGAGTTGTTTTCCAACATGCTGCCAGAGGACACCGGGATTTGCCGCATCCACAGCACCAAAGCCAACGGTGACGCGCTGTCCCTGCCAGGACTGGTCTCCCTGAGGTTGGAATCATGAGTCAGTGCTGCTGACGCTTGTGTTGGCTTTGCCCTTAAGAGCACGGGGCCATGTCAGAACCCTTTTCCCCGCGTGTTTACAGTCCCCATTCAATGAAGCTGCTCTCCAACAGCTGCCCAAACAGTGAGCGCTGAATGCCTCCTGTGTTAGGACAGCACCGCACTAATTTTAGGACGGGGACATCCGTCATTTTCTCTTCTTTCCCACTTCCACTGAAACTTCATTCAACTTTTATGCAAGGTGAAGTCACGTTTGCCCATAAAGTAGCGCCATCCTGTGCAGTTGTATTTGTGGATGGGAGCACCGCAGTGGCATCCTGTTGCCTGGAACAAACAGACACAGTCCCACCACGCTGAAAGTGGGTCCCAATAACCGTCACTACTGCCCTCTGTCTTCAGAGGTGTCACGGTACGCTGGTTTATATTTGGTTTCCGTTGCGTCTCTGCCTCACCACCCTCTAGGCCACACATCTGGTCTTCAGGCCGACACTGGCTGAGCCCAAGCATTTCCTCCTGGTTACTCAGCCTCCCAGGAGAGCTGAAGGGAGAGAGAGAGAGAAAGAGAGAGAGTAGACAGAGGGAAAGCGAGAGCGGAAGTCAGCCACGGAACAAACACATCACAGCATCTTTCCCTCTTTCCTCCATGCTCTGTTCTAGTCTGGAGTGATTCATCCACTGCCCGTCCAAAGGGGGAGCTTTTGCCAGGGCTCTGCATCGCACGCTATCCTCACTCCTCATCCCACACCCCATTAACTCATTGGAAAGCTATATTTCTAGAAATTGTCACATTCTGTGGAGAACTGCCTAGATCTTTGTAACTCGATCAACCTGAACCATTCGTTTATTGATTGTCTGATTAGTTTATTTCATGGATTTACAGCTTTGCAGTCGTTGATGTGATTAGTATTGATTTGTCGCTTTCAGTCATGGCTGTCTGTCTGAATTTTCTTCTCCGGGGCTGTTGGCTCGGCTGAATCATTTATGGTTAACAGACAGGGGGGAGGGAATTACCGTACACACTTCTCTTCCATTCACAAGTCGCTTTCCAGTGCTTCTGTTATTCTTGCCTGTCTGGTTCGACATTTACAGTATCTCTGCTTTGGTTAAACATTAATTGCCTCTTATTATCCGTACCCTCGTCTTTTCTCATTTGCTTCAGAGTCCATCTGCCTTGTAAATACAACACAGATCCCATACTAGCCTATACATTTATAGTTAATGATTTCTTTGTTAGTTTTGAGCCACCCAAAAAGAGGCAGTAGATTGTTTTTACAGGGCATGGGCTAAACTTAGGCTAGTTTGCCCAGTAGTAAAGTGTGGGGTGTGTGTGTGTAAACTGCGAGGGGCCCAGATCTGACCTGGATAGTGTTTCAGGTAGGCCAACACACCCAATCTGGGCCGGGGCAGCCGCAGGAGCTGGCTCAAGGCTGTGGCTCACAGAGACAACAAGTTCGGCCAGGGGGGACTTACGGTACTGCCTGTCTCACACATAAGGGAATCAGCCCATACTGCTCTCAGGCAAGCGCTGATGTCTGTTGGGGCTTTCCAAAGTCAGGTTGGGACTCTAAGGGCTGAGGAACAGTGAAAATAAACATAATTTATCTGCTTAATAGGGAGTTCTGCAGTGAAAAGTTTATTGTTCCACCGGTGAAATTAGATTTTACGTGTCTGTCAGTGGCAGGCTAACTTGTAGCCTGTAGAAGCACTAACTCCAATTTCCATACAAAACTAATGGCCAAGAAAGAGGGAATGTGATTTGATATTTTATCTGGCTATAGCAGACTGGATAACTTATATAACTTTTATGACTGTGATTGTCAGATAGTCAGCATCAGCACACCTACATAACTTTATTTATAGAATCCCCTGCTGCGATCTCCCTGTTATCTTTAATCTGGCAGCCTTTTAACATCAGCTTACGTCTCTATGTACTTGTGGGCAGAAACGATCGAGGCAGCTGCTCCTGCAATGAGTGCAATCTCAAAGACCAGGTTTATTTTTAGGTTAACAACCTTCGCAGAGAAATGACTGATCACAATAAAAGCATTTTGGGGTTTGCACGCAGCCACGGCACAAACGATTCCTCTGTTCCCCTCTCCTATATTAAATGAGCTTGTTTTGCATGCCATATTTCTCCCCACCAGCGCACCCCGTTGCAACTGAGAGCCAAGCATTACAGGAACAGAGCAGCTATGTGCTGGTATTGCCAGGAATGGCTGCATGGTCTACTGTAACATGTCCACTGAAGGCAATCCATTGAGGGACCATCTGCAACCTGTGGGCTCGTTCTAAGGATAGGTCAATGTTTCTGTTGCATTATTATCTATTTACCCTATTCTCTCTCTCTCTTCTGTTGACAGAGTCCAGCTGATGTGACTGTTTCTCAACCAACTCGTACAGCCAATGGAACAAATGGGTAAGGAGAGAGAGACCCCCCCCCCCCCCCTCTTAGAAAAAAAAAGGAAGTTATAGTTCCTTCTTTTACTTGTATACTTCCTCTGGGTGCTGTAGATTTCTGTATTTGTCCCTGGCACATGTGTATCTCAGTTGATCCTCTGCAGGAGTTCTCTCATGTGCTTGACCTTCCAGCCGCACACATTTTCACGTGTGTATCGGTACAAGTGGCATCGAATCTGTATTGACAGATAGTCCAATATTCGCAAGTTGCAGCGTTGCTTTAATTGCTTATGGATAATGCCACGTCGTTTTTTTTTTTACTCGTTAACCTTTTGAATTTTGAACTTTTCCATTCACAGGTCGGCTTAGCTGTCATTAGGGCCTGCAGTGGCCAATAATGTCAATATTCAACCCAGACATTTGTGACCCGCCGTAGTTGTAATATCCAGATAGCTCCACAACAATTCAATCGCTTTTTTTAATTGAAGGTTGTGCATTCAAACTGCCCGTTACAAGGAGCCACTATGCGGCCGACAAATAATACAACGGTCATGTGATTTACGAGCGAATGCAAGAGACAAAGGGAAGGAGTGATTAATGGAGGGCTTGATCCAGATTATTAGTACAGAGCTGTGATCTCAGCAATGTAGCCTGGCTCTGCTTCACTCTATCTCTGGCATCAGGCCCTTATCATCCCCTTAAGCCCCCCCCCAAGCCATCCACAATCTCCACTGTACATCGGCCGACTCAACGCCAGTGAGTCACAAAGCTCGACTTGTAGGACGATCATACAGCGCACGTGCATAAAGGAGGGTCCTGCAGCGACTCTCGTAGATTGTGCCCCGGGTGCTAGGTTGTTGAGCTGAAGCTGACACATTGTGTTGACGTCACGCCGACTGTTGAGAGCAGGAATGGGTCGACGTGAGGAGGAAGGTAGGCAATCCAGACCGGGTGACTCAGGACTACATCAGCAGCACTCCCAGAAGAGGTGTGGCTCGGACGTGTGTGTGTGTGCGTGCGTGCACATGCGAGTGTGTCACTTTGACAATATAGTGGTGGTGGTTTTGAAGGGAGTGTGTTAGAAGCCATGACTGTAATCATCACACTGAGGGCAGAGATTAGAGAGTGCAGTGCTCGGTCATTACCTGGCCAGTGAGTGGACACGCCCAGGAGTTCAGCCGTATGGAAGGGAAGCAAAGCCAGGATCTGATAAGTCATGGCATTGTTTTATAGCAAATGGGGTCATATAAGTTTATCTTTAGTCACTAGTCATTACAAGGCGTCCCGCTCGGGTTTACTTTGAACTTTTAGTGAGCTATTGAGTTAAACCACACAGTAAAAGACATAAATCTGAAATATTTGTTTGAATAGCGGGCTCAGATATGATGCTCATTCATTGGGGGAATTTTGTTTGTTCTACCAGGCTGAGGTTAATATTGCGATGCTCAGATCATTCGACAGTGGTGTGTACAGACACATGTGGTGTAGATTTTGGACCATCTCAGAGGTCTCCCAGAACTCCTGGAGGAAGTCTTGCTGTCAGTCATTTTAAAATGTAGAAATACTATGCTTTCTGTTTATGATGCATTTTGAGTTTCAGAATTTTTTTTATCAAGCAAACATGCCCACGTGCCACATGCACAGTTTGATTTTATTTTATTTCCGTGTCATGCAAACAGTGTGCCCAAACCCCATGGGTTCACAAGACACCAAAAAGTGCAGTTGCAGTGCTCAAACATTACATTACATTTCATTTCAGGTCATTAGAAAGTATTATTATTACTATGGAAGTATTATTTGATAACTTGAGTCATAATCCAAATATTCAGCTTTCTCTGTCGAACGTGGCAAATGAAATCTACTACAAAAATATTTTGTATTATTATACAGCCAGAGGAAATTAACAGAAAATAGTGGAGATTTTAGTAAAGATTGCGTTTCTTATGTCCACGTAGAATAATAATTTAACCATTTCAAAACAATGTGCCACATAACAAGGCAGAGTAAAAAGAATAGTTTCAAATGGTTTCACTGTGTGGACCACATACAGTATATGAAGGACCGCCTACTCAAAGGAACTCCTCTGACCGGTTTAAACTTATTTTTACGATTCTCGGTTTCCATCCATACGTTGATTTGTTTGATGCCGCTGCCACAATATTAACAGTCACAAACACACACACACACACACACACAGTCATCAAAACATCTGTAAACTCAGACTGGGTGAAAACAACATAATTTGGATTTGACGTACGCAAATTACGTGTCCTGTATACTTGCGTATAGAGCGGGCAAGCAAGCTGTGGAGATGAGGAGACACATTCAGGACACATTTAAATGTCAGGTGTGAACTCACGCGCTTAGCGCTGACCACTTGTGATTGGATCTCTCAGGACGGACGGTAATACCAGGTCCGACCGGAGCTTCAGTCAGCACAGTGCCAGCCAGCCTGCTCCCTCCTGCTGTGTTCACACTCAAATCCGTCTTGCATCATCACTAGTTTTACTTTCCTCACTGCGTCTCACAGCCAGGGCAGGGCAGAGTGCAAACTCTAGCAGAAGGAGAAATGGACACCAGAGGACTTCCCCATCTCTCTCTCATCATTTGTTCCATCTGCTCCCTCATTAGCCCCCTCTCCTTCGTTTTTTTGATGGCCTTTGACTGTCAAAGAGTTGACATGCTGTGGTTTGGGCTGCCAGGCGGCGATGGCTGAAAGAGACCAGTGTTTGATAATGTATTTCATGTGTGTGGATATACAGTACGTCTGTGCGTGAGAGACAGACTGTGTGTGTGTGTGCATGAAACATGTGAGTGTTTGGGTAGAAAGCTTAGAAGTGGGCCCCCAGTAATTGGCTGTCTGAGTGTCCGTCAGTCTGTCTGTCAACCATCCACCCATCACTCAGCGACCCCTTGAACGACAATAGGAAATGTAGAATGTTTGAGTTCCCATCATCACGATCAAAGCGATTCCATTCGGATATTTTTTTAAACGCTAGATCAGAAGATTTCTTTTCTAATCAACACACTCTCCTTCAGTCACCAACTCTGACTTCCTGTCCCCCCCCCCCCCCACTCCCCCTTTCTCAAAACATGACTTTTCTTCCCTCTCCCCTCTGCCTCGTCCAGAGTTTCTTGGCAGTGGTCTTGAGTAAACAGCGTATTTTTAGCTGGGAGGTCATATAGGCCCAGTCTTAATCACCACATTCCCATTTTCCCACCAGCCCAGCTTCAGCCAGAGGCCCATGCAGCCAGCTCATGCACTGGGGGGGAGGGGATGGAGATTTCTACAAAAAGAAACTCTCATTATGATTCTGTTTTAGATAAAGTTGTTTATCCTTTATGCTTGTTCGGACGTCTAATAAAAATCCGTCTGAAGTGACGCAGGCCCATCATTCGGGACCAGTAGATAATCCTGGACATCTGACTCTCATACTGGGTTGAGTTCATTTGTTTGAACCCGTCTGGCCGTCTCGTCAGCATCAGATAAAGTATTTTTTCTGTGACGCAGGGTCACTTTTTGAAAATGTGCCCTTTTTTTTTGTGGTGACAAGGACCCGCTTTGTATCCCGGGACGAGTCTCGGCTGTTTCCTGTGCGGTCATCTGAGCCCGAGAGCAAGGACACCGCTTTTTCTCACTTTAATTAGCGTCTCTGCGTTGTGATTAGACCCTGGACTGAAATCAATTACTCATCACTCAATCGCAGCGGCTGCATATGGTCACAAACTAATCAACTCTTTGCGCTTCTCGTACTTGTCAGATTTAAGCGTGGCACAGTGAAAGGCCCCTTGACAATTCGCTCATCAGTCGTGATGAACAGTATTTATGAACGGACCATAGGCTTGAGTCCGTCTCTAGCTTGGAACGGTAGATAATGCTGCATTCACGAGCAGTCTTTAGAATGGGAGAACAGGAAAGTCCGTTTACGCAGACTTGGGTGTGTTGCATTCTAACCTCTGTTGCTAGCCTAACCTGGCTACCTTTGCTTTGTTACGTGTTATGCATTAGACCTGATACAAACTATGTATAACTACTTTTTAAAATGAGCTGAAGCGGTCACATTAGTGCAATACTCAACTTTATTTAACTGTCAGAAACTGGTTTGGTGACATTGTTGGCTTTACAAACTACACTCTGACGTGATCAGTTTACCAACTCAGCTGCTTATAATAAATATTGAAACGATTCCGAGCAGACAGCGCCTCCGGTTCCTGAACCAGTTTTAATCTTTGGAAGTGCTCATTGTTACTTGTACGCTAACCAATAACAGCATGTATTATTCATTATTCATCATATAATCAGTGAGAAAGATACAACAAGGTCGAAGCCGATGAGATTTACAGGGAGTGGGGCTACAGTGAATTATATTAATTGCATTCACGGTGATAAAATGCTAACCACTTAACCTCACAGTCCAAATGGTGTTTTCACTTACTTTGGCTAATTGAAGCTCTTCTCTGGGAGTGGATTTACATCTCCCTGACTCTCCGATTGGTTTTCTTTCACCTGTTAAAAGGTGGGACTTTGTGCGCATTCTCTCTTGTACATGGAATACAGTGACCTCCGGTAAATCCTAGTAAATCTGCACCCGACTGAACCGGAGTGGAGGTCGGCCACAACCATGTGGGATCTTCAAAAATGCAGTAGTGTGACTTACAAGGTCATTCGTGTTTTTAAAACACTGTTTTTAATTATATGCCATTATGCTGTGTTATGTTAAAATGATGGGTTTAAAATAAGGTCAGCTAGTGACTTTTTGTGTGTTAGATTTTGCAACAGCTAAAAGGGATATTTCCAAATCGATGAGTTGAAGAAGAAAGTCCGACAATACATGAAGCTGCTTTGTTCTGGATACTCACTGTGTCCCTTTTACGGTCATTAGTATGTTAACGATTGATTAATTAACTTATCCCTCCGTCTCACTCACACTGTACTAACCAGCAGCAAGATTACACAACAAACACACTGTCACTAATTTCTATAAAAATGTGAGAGGACATTGAATTGCGCAGGATGTTAACCTCTGCTTTAAGTTTGCCATGGATTCAACTCTGTGCGGTAATATAGGGAAATATTTGTTCTTCTTGCAAATCACGTTTCTTCTTTTTTGACTTCCCCTCTCCTACTTCGAGGGACAGCCCACATTTTATGTTCGCTGCTCTGAGCTGCTCTATGCAGTAGAGCCTGCAGATGTTTTTGTTTTAACTTCCATAACTGAATCGCTGTGATGGCTCTTTCCCTTTTGAAACAAAACTTGTCTGTGTCTGAGGAGAATAACTGGTCTCCAGTCTGCGATTTCATCTCAATCAAAAAGGGCCGAGCAGAGGAAATGATTGATTTGAACCTTGATTTTCAACACATCTCCGCAGTGTGACTTTGAAATGACGCTCCTCCCCCGCAGTAGCTGATGCTCAGTCCTCAGGGCAGGGAAGAGAGGTGTTCTCTCTGTATATGTGCACTCGCTCTTTTCTCTGTGCTGCTTAATCCCCATATCAAATTGTTTCCTGCAGTCCGCAGGAAGCCGCCTACGATGGGCCCCCTCCGTCACAGCCTCTGCTGGGGCTTCTGGGAATGTGGGGGTGGTAGGGCTGGGGGCTGGGGGGGTGGTGGTAGGGGGCAGCTGGACAGCTGTTGAGATCCGAGGCCCCCACATCAACAGTGCAGTTGCTCTGAGCTGAATAGCATGTTGTTTTTCAGGAGCGTGATTGGAAAGACAGTTTCGGTTCAATCATGTGATGCAGATGTTGATTGATAAAAACGTGAACACACTAGAAGACAAGAAACAAAGATTGTCCAGCTCTATATGATTCTTCCCCCGGAGATAAACTCGCTGATTCTTCGATTTATCTCCTTAAATTACAAGTTTGTTCTTATTTAATATGTTGCAACAATGAGAACATATTAGAACATGAGAGAAATGAAGAAGAAAGACATCTCATGACAACTGTAAGAGTCGGTTATCATGAGCAGACTTTTTGTAGAGACGACTTTACTGCTGCGGTCTCCAGCCCGTCTCCTGATTTTGGACATTAGCCGGGCTTTTTTGGACACAATGCACATATTGACTCTGCCAAAGCAACACTTAAATTGAAGGTCAGGCTAGTTTGTGTTGCTAAAGGTCAAACCTTGGGTTTGGACCTGTGCTTTTGTCCTTTTGTAATACCCTGTGCTTCCTCTCTGCGTGAGCTAAAAGGGGCATTGAAGTTGATTTATAAAGTTTTTCAAGTTTAAGAAAGGAGGATCGTCCAGTTAGGGGCAGGAAAACAGATTTCTGTCTGTGCTGGTATTATGGCTAAGATGTCTACATGACTTAACAATCTGCAGACCTGAGAACCTAGGTTGATTTTCAGCGTGATTATTCTTCCAAGATGTTTGGGTACTTTATAACCTCTTTCACTTACTGTAAAGTTAAGTCACTGCGCTTGGTTACAGCAGTTGTTTATAAGTTTAAAATTGTCCTTGTTGTAATATTAGTTCAACCTAAACCTAGATTAAGAAACGACGTGTGTTGACATTTTGGATGCATTGAACATAAACACAGCTGCCGTGTACACAAGCCTATATTCTCAGATGGAGGCGCAGGTTTTTCTTTAGTTCTAATCCTTGTCCTGTTTGGGCGGCACACAGAGTAACTCTGCCCGTCTGCGCGTATGTCTCTGTTATGTAGCAGGGGATATTAACAACCTCAAACGCGAGACGTCCTCACATGTCTGTGTTTATTTTAATGCCTTTAAGTGGAGTCTGTGGATGCACGGACTCTCAGAGGTCCTCTCAGGCTGTTGCTGGAGCAAGCGAGCAGGCTTAGTAACACAGCCTGACTGGGTATAATGTGACAGGATCATGATTGTCCTCCTCTCACTCTTGCTTTTTGGTGATGAGTCTAGAAAATTAGAATAGGCATTAGAGGGCAAATCTCCGTCAAGGCAGAATAGTCACATTCAATTGAATCAAACTGCCCAAATTTTGCACATTCTCGTGGATATCAGTATCCTAAATATGGCTGATTTGCCCTTTTAGTACCCATGAATAATTTCCTGGGAAATCAATGAAAATGTCAAAAAATGTTGTTGTGATAATTATAGAAAACCTTCACACCAAAATTTGATAAGTGCTTCTCTAACCCATATAGCATCCTCCCACCAAGTTTCTGGAAATGTCGTTGTGTAGTTATCACGTAATCTTGCTTACAAACAGTCGAGCAACAAACAAACAGACAGACAGGGGTGAAAAGAAAAGAAAAGAAAAATTGACCCACCAGATAGACAGAGCTTCACTAGCTTACATTATAGATGGCAATCAATTTCAATCTAGAATTATGTTTAATAAAAGGATCAGTTTGTATAAATGGGAGGTAATGTCCCATGGATCCACTTTATATGCCATTGTGTGGACAGGATCAGGTCAGTAAAAAGACAGGAAATGGCCTCTGCAGTCGTGTAAGCTGAGTCAAAGCAGATTAGGCTATATTCAGACTCATTGATTATTACCGCCTTCCGTGAGGAGGAACATTCCAAGCATTATCAGATCAATAATGACATAAATCAGCCGGAGAGCGAGGAGGTAACCAGAGGCCAGATATCAGGGAGGGAGGGCTTGGCTCATTTCCTGAGCAGTGATACCTCAAGGAGGAGGAGGAGGAGGAGGACAGGAAGGAAGGAGGGGTTTCTCACTTGTACCTAACAAAGCTTGTTAGACCCAGGAAATAGAGAAAATAAACGAGCAATTAGGCAAATAAATGAGGAGAGATAAAACCTCCAAACAATCGCAGAGACTGGAAATGGACCTTGGCCTGAGATAACAACGCCCACAGCATGGCCCCCGACCAGATGCCGAGGGAGGGAGCTGCAAACGGGATGGTGAGGCATTAAATGGGGAGCGACAGAGCAAGCGGTGCAGTAGATTTACAGATGTTTTTGATGTTTATGGTTTAACTAGGCAAGGCTGTGACCCCTTGAACCCTCTGCCTCCCTCTGACCGGCATGAGCTGTCTGGCCGGGAATCCGGCCGGCGTCGCTCTGTCACGTTTATTTTCAGTCGCCCGCTCGGCTCGCCGGCTGGAGTGATAAAAGAGAGACGAGCTGTCCACAGTGGCGTGGTATGCATCAGTGTGTGTGTGTGTGTGTGTGTGTGTATGTGTAAGTGTTCTTGCGTGCTGCTAGGGAGGGAAAGTGAGAGAACGCTGGAGGAAGGATATTCGTGGCCCTTCTTTCAATCCACCCCCTCCTGCGTGACTCCCCCCAACTGAGAGTATCGGGGAAGACTAGTTGTTGGCACATTGGAGAGTGGTGGTGGTGGGTGGGGTGAAGGGGGCTGTTCGCAGCCAACCGTGTGTCTCCGGGCCAATTAGTCACCCAATGGGGCGGTGGTGGAGTAGTCAGGGGAAGACTTGAGGTGAGAGGCAAGTTATTTCACATCGCTCTTCCTGCTCTTCCACACAGGCACACCGTGTCAGAGGCGCCTGAAGAGATGAAGAGCCTGATCATTGACAAGAATAAGATGGGCCTGGAGGAAGAGCCCGAGCTGCTGGTCAAAGGTGAGTCTCATTCTCACCCAAAAAAGAACTGCACCACTGTTGCTGTGTTCAGCCTTAAATTGAATGCCTCCACCTGCTATGATCTCGCTGTGGGGAGGAGAGTCAGGAGAAATCGATTATTTGATCTGTAGCTGGGGAAAAAAATGATGAGTTTCGATAATCAATAAGCAAAAACGTTCTGCATTCATTGATTCCAGGATTTGATGCTTTCGATATAAAGTTCCAAAGGTTTTCTTGTCAAATGCAGGAAAAACAAGTTATCAAACTTGTTCTTTCTGTGTAATTAGATTATTATTTCCCCACGTCTTTACCTGGAACCATCAATGGATATTGTTTCATATCAGTGCAAATTTAATATTCTTTGCTTTTTGGACTGTTCTTCAAACAAAACTTCAGTTTGCAGAAATTATGATACGATTTTGTAAATAAATTATGCAACCTGTATAATCAATAGAGTAATCAAACATGTTGAATCACCAATGAAAACCATCTTAATTTGTAGCCCTGCTTTGAATTTCAGTTAATAAATAAATCCCCTGCAGGCCCATCTTGGTGCTGGTCATCTCATTAAGTGCAGTATATTTTTCATTACCCTAATAAGTACTGTCGCAGTTTCATGCTGAGCTGTCGCCCTGTAGCCAACCTCACTCTGACCACATGTGGCCCACAGCTGCTCCCAGTCTCCCGCCCCTGTGTGTTCTCTTAGGGACAGCTCCTGTCGTGCGCGCGGGATGCTTTTGAGGAATGATCTCATAGGATATTTTCGTGATTTTCTTTTCCTTTTTTTTTTTCTGCCACCGAGAGCGAGCGATGAAACGCCAGCGCTTGGATAAGTTACGTTCCAGTTTGGAGTGGCGGCAGTCAGATTGCCTAATTGTGACAGCAGTTACCATGCGCCCTCGGCCAGCGCCCCCCTCCCTCGCTCTGTCGCTGCTGGCGGAGACGTGTGAGGAGCTGCTTTCCAAAACAGAGGACAGCCACTTTCCTTGGGCCATTGATTACACTGTCACTTTGAATTTCAGCTTATGCTCCGCGGCCCCATCCTTTAACCCAACACACTATTAAAGCCACCACAACGGTAGCACACCTCAGGGCATTAGATAATCCCCCTCATTCCATTTTGCGCTGCACAGATTGTCAAGAACCCCTCCATTAGGGCCTTTCCCCCTCGTTCACTGTGTTTTTCTTTTGTGTTTTTTTTATTTTTTGTGCTTGTTCTTCTTCAGGACATCCTGAGGCTACATGGGGCGAAATATTACCCCGCTATCTAAAATAGGGCACAGACATTGCAGATATAGACCGATGAGTGGCGTAAAACGCATTGGAGTGGTGACAGACAGGGATGCTGACATTGGTTTATTGACATGGCTTTGTTGATTTCACAGATAAAATGAACTGCTCCTCACATGATTCACAGCTTCTCATGCTCCAGTAAACCACAGCTCAGTCTGGGAGTCAGTTTATTTATGTGTTGCTTTTAATTATACAGTCTGGCTCCTTCATTCTTAGTTATATTGTGGAATTCTATTATATACGACTTCATGAACAGCAAGCAGATAACGTTAGCTGACTTAAAACTGTAAGTGTTTTAATTTCAGTGATGATCCTTTATGGATGTTCATTGTCAGCATGCAGAGGCCTGCACAGCAGAGTTTCCAACATTTATGTGAAACAGTTTTTCAAGTCAAACTTTGAAGTGGTTTTCAAAGCTCAAGTTTCTTTATACATTTTTTTTTTTTTTTTTTTCAAACCCGTGGAAAATGGGAGGCCTGCAGCACAGAGATGGAAGTGCACAGAGAGAGATTGTCTTCTTGATCCGTGTTTGAGGGGGCAGGGCGTGGGCGGGGTCAGGGGTCACAAATGAAACAAATTAAGGGCGAGCCATGGCCCCCAGGGGAGGCATTAGCAGGCCAGAGAGATGGGATCCAGATGGAGGACCAGGGGAGGGGTACACAGGGGGTCCCGGGACTCTGCTGCTGCGGCTCCGCGCTCCTTTCCCATCGCTCTGTCAAAAGTTCCCAAAGAAGAGCGGTCTCCTCGGGGATGTCCTGTGTCTGCGAGCGAGGCGTCACCGTACCGGCCATGCCCGTCTCTATGTCCCTCACCCAGTCAGCGTGTCTGCCTCCCACACGCAGCCCGTCAGCAGGCTCAGCCCCGACTTACCTCATGCTTTTTATTTATACCCCTTTCACGTTGGGTTTTGATGCTGCCCCCCTCTGATGTGGTGTTAAGTACCTCCAGGGTTTTTGCTTTGGGCTATATTGGGTGGGTTTATGGCGAGTTCAAACCTGGCACTTGTATCATATAAAAACATTCTCAAACAGGAAACATGGCCTGAGAGGCTGAGCCTTGGCCCCCTCCTCCCTCTTCAGTTTTATTTCAGGGTAGTAGAGAGACAGTGGAGGCTTTGCGCTGCCTTGAAAACCACTTTGGGGGAAAGGGGGTGGGGGAATGAAATCCCCGGCGGCACAGGTGGACAGGTGGCACGCAGATTTCTAACCACAGAGGAAGTTGTGATGCTGGCGTGGCGTCACTGCTGTTTTTCACGTGGTAGGAAGTTCAGGGTACGTTGTCTAATTATTCCTTTGAAACCACTCGGAAGTGTGCATGCAGGAACCATATGTTCTCACATGAACGCCCCCCCCCCCCCCACATGTGGCACGCTGCCAGCGTATAGCGTGCTTGCCACCTCAGAAACTCCCACCCATCCCTAGTGTCGTTCCAGGTGGCCTGCTTGAAACCAGTGCCAGAAACCAGTTCATCCAGAGGCCTGATTCTCTCCATCAGACCTCCGGATGAACGCTGACCCCCTGTCCAGGACTCTTCTATCCTCCTCCGTCTGTTTCTCTCTTAGGCAGCATCTGGACCGAACCCTGCCAAACTTGTTTATTTATCTACTCTTAGTTTAAATATTTATTAGGGACAATTTGCACACGTAGATCAGGGGGAAGAGGAGGTTCACTGCTGTTTGGGAACAGTGGATCTGGGCCGTTGCTCTCTTTCCAAACCCTCAGGACGTTGGGAACACAACAGCCTTGCATTGTGGAGCCAGGCTTGGCAGGGTCGGCGGGCATGCCTTTGCGCTGGATGAAGGCATGTCTGCTTTACTCTCTTTGTCTGTAGCTGTCACACTGCTCCAGTAGCTCTCACTCTCTTCTCCTCATTTTCTCACTCTGTCAACCTCTAAAGTGGTAATTATGTTGGCTGCATGCAGGTTTTAAAGCCTGTGCCATTAACCGGCTGTATTTTTATCCCCTACTCTTTACCCCAACAAGGCAGTCACATACAGACTGCTGCAACTTTATGGATAATTACATGGCTTTGGGATTTATTCTTAGGGAAGACATGGTGTGGCAGCGCTGGTTTAGCAGCATCATGACTATAGCCCACCTACCACCCAGAGCTCTGAGGGGAAATGATTGTCCGAGTGTCTAGTTGCTGAGCACTTAACACTTTATAAACTAAACCAAATGAAAATGCATCACTACGAACGATATCTTGATTCTATCCAGTCCATATCCTCCTTTACAAGGGATATTCATTTATATGACATAAGCTTTGTTTTAAATTTAATTAATTAAATTAAAGTTATAGAGTATATTGGTAGGATTAGTAAAAGCTGTCGTCAGTACCCAGCCCAATGATGTATTGGGCTGTGAGTCAATAACGTGTGAATTGAGAAATGTCCATCACAAAGTCCAGTGTTTAGAGCTCAAGGTGACATCTTCAACCAGAACACCACACACTGCAGCGCATTCCACCACCATCGGAACTGTTCACTTAAATTCAACTGAGCTGAACCATATTTTACACACTTCTCAAGTTTCATTCATTTTTCTTAAAAACATTCCGAAAAAGTCAATAAACTAATTCCTAGATGGAACTAGTTTTTACTTAATATCAAATATACCAACCAACAAACAAACAGAGGTGTAAACAATATACCTTGCTTTGCCCAACTTACAGTCCAAAACCTAAAGATAGTTAGTTTGAGACAAAAAAAAACTAGCAAAATTATTGACAAATGAATATTGAGTGACAAATGAATTCATCAGATAACCATTACAGCTTTGCTCTTTGATGTATTATAATGACTTCATTTCAAGTAGTCATTCCATGCATGTGTGTATGTCTTGATTTAAAGGGTGGCTGTTGCGGGAGGTGCGAGGAAACTGGATTAAGCAGCGTCGGTACTGGTTTGTGCTGAGCCAGGACTCACTCGACTACTACACCGGCCCAGAGAAAGGAGCGCGCAGACTGGGCACGCTGGTCCTCACCAGCCTCTGCTCCGTCATCTGGCCCGACAAGCAGACCTACAAGGAAACAGGTGAGCAGCGCTTGAATGTAGGCAGACAACAACACGGGGCTGCAGCATAACTGACTTATGCCTGTAATCAGTCCACTTACACATGTTAACTCCCAGCGTACAGTGACGAGACATTTTACAAGATTCCTACAAAGTTGTTAAGGGATTTTTTTTGTGTGTCCGTGACGTGTTGTGGTCCCATTTCCCTTCCCACCAGGGCAGTAATTCTGAGTAAGTTTGGGAAGCCCCAAGCCGTGTTTGGTCGAAAACATGGTTCAAGGTTGGTCTAGAAACCTCACGTCTGAGTAATCAGCTTGGGCATCTCCCTTCCACTTCTCGGATGAAGGAAACAAAAGACATTGACGCGAAACAGCAGAATCTTTGCCGGACAGGCAGAGACACAGGGATGACTTGTCCTTTTTTCGAGTTAATGTATTACTCAAGCATGCCGCCCTCCCTCGGAGTCTGTCCGCCTGTCCGTCAATGGAGGGGATTATGTCCCGCTGACTTCACCAAACCACTTAAAATCTCCAAACCTGGATCCAAACATAGTTCTTAGGAACTGAATATACCATGGGACTTTTCAAAAGTGGCTTTGTCACAAGCTCCATTGGCTGCTTGACGACTGAATAGCTTTGTGTTCCTATAAGCCACTTCCCTTTAAGGGTTTTTATCTGTGGCATCATTGCCCCGTCACACCAGAGTAAATGCAAGGGCACCAAACAGATTCATACTGGGCATTGGCAGTTTCATTTCGGGTTTTGTATTTTAGAGAACCTAAACAAAGAATGAGGTGGTGTCAAGGCACGTAGCAGGAAAGGGGCTGCAGGCTGACATGGGTATGGCTAATACTTCCTCTGCACAAGGAGGAAGCACGTCTTGTGCATTCCCGTGGCAGGGTGTCGGGGGGGGGGGGGAGCACACTGTTGGGTTTAACACTTGTCCTGCCTAATCATTACAAAAACTGTTCTTGTTTGGTTTTGGCGTAGGTTCCTCTCATCCTGACCTCTGACCCTCAGTGAAACCGAGAGAGGAAGTCAGAAGGAGTCACGTTAGAAATGCGGGGTGTCCCGTGAAGTGAACACTGCACTGGTCTCTTCTCCATTTACTTAAATAACACAACAATAATTTACTAGCTCTGCGCCAAATTGAACACCCTCATAAATATCAGTGGCCTAAACATGCCTGATCAAGTTCCATGAATTATTATCTTAGAAATTAACGACAATAATAATAAAATGCCCTATCTCGCACTGTTAAAGAAAGAGGGGGAAAAAATCCTACATCCGCCCCCTGATCCACATCTGCACGGAAATGTTGTGTGTTTTATTCTGATCCACACAACATAGGTTTAGTGGTAATCTGTGCAGCCGTTTTTGCGTAATCCTGCCAACTATTAGACAAACAAACCCAAACAAAACACAACCTCTTTAGTGGAGGTGTTTACAAATTCCAGTCATGTAAAATGCTGTGTATTTTACTGTTTCTGTTTATTTCAGGCTACTGGAGCATCACAGTATATGGGCGGAAGCACTGCTACAGGCTATACACCAAGCACTTCAATGAGGCTGTGCACTGGGCATGTGCCGTCCAGAAAATCATTGATACCAAAGCACCGGTGGAAACGCCAACACAGCTCCTGATCCGAGACATCGAGGTAGGTCAAAAGACGCACACACACACAACAAGAAACAATATATGAATGATTTTGTGATAAACACATGCTGCGCCTCAATTTTGCGCACTTCCACACATGCATAAGTGCATTCATACTATATAAACAAGTATGACAAAATGCATTGTACTGTAGGTACCTGGCTAGTGGATTTAAAAGGATCAAAAGTTGGCGGTGTCATGGTTACACTTTTCACCCTAAATGGGCGCCATATAGGCTGAGTAGCTAAAAAAGAGGAACAACCATTCGGCCTTCAACGCCACCATTTGGCTGGTGCCGACGGCGGCATCATTTCCACTATCACGTCAAACAGGGGTCATGCACAAGAAAGTAAAATGTTCATTTTTCATGTCAAGTGAGTAAAGCAGCCAGGAGATATTTTGATGGGTGTCAGCTCCTGTCAAAGTGCACCACACAACGAAAGAGCATAATTTGAGAAGCAATACCCTGCAGAAATTGACTCTACACTATATGTATAGACTTTGCATGCAGTGTAGTAACTGACATGTCCGATTTGAGACGCAGCAACAAACTGTCATTGGGCTATACATTATTTCCCCTCTGCTACGTTTCCTTGGAGACCACATTGCCACACTGAGCCAGGAGTCCAAAGTTTCCTCTGCTGGCTTCTCTCCTCGGAGTGACCTCATCTTATTCCACCACACTGGGACAGGACAGAGTAACCGACCTGAATCATCAACAGTCATTTTCAAGATAGAGGTTTAACCGGTTATTCTGCACTCTCGGGAACTGGAGCTTGAGAAGATACTCTTTGCTTTACCTTCTCACGTGGAGCGAGTGTGTTTATAAGCGACGGCCATTATTTTTAGACCTGGGGGCTGCTAGAGAACACAGCGTGCTGGAATCTCATTGAGCAGACATATGACTCGTCTTGCATCAGTCTGCCCCCGGGGGTGAAGAGAGGGGCAGATTTGGCCGAGGAGGTGGAGGAGGGCCCGGCCTGAAGCAGCAGGGCCAGATAAGCAGTCCTGCGCCGGGCCTCCTGTGTCCATAATCTCCCAACGAGAGTCTCTAATCTCAAAGAAAAGTGGTTAATCTGCTCGCCTCCGTCTGCCTGTGTGCTTTGCCAGGAGGGGCCAAGATTATGTTTTGGGTGGATGAGAGGGGGGGGGGGGGGGGGGGGGACTGCTTTCAAAGTGCTCCTCATTCACTGTTTGACCTGTTTTTCCTTCTGACCACTTTTACTGTGTCTCAAACGTTTCATTTCAGTCTGTCGCTTCTTCTCTTTCTCACCTTTTACACTCAGGCACACAGGCTTACGCAAATAGACGAGGTATTGTCCCTCTCCAGTGTGAGATTAGGACCGCTGCTGCAGAAATCAAAGAGAGCGAATGAACAGACGAGGCTTTGTGCAGACAGAAGTGCACGCTTTTCTTTTAAGGCATAGATTCAAGTTCCAGCCGCAGACACAAGGGAGAGAAGGGACTTTAGTTTCAGCCTTGAACCTACAGCCAGAGGCCATGTGCAAAAGAGAGAAAAATGGAGACAAGATCTGAAGAACAGATTAGCCGGGTGAAACGGCTCAATTTAAAATCTGCCTCACATTACATTTAAAGGACAGAATTCGTTTATTGAAACGGGGGTCAGACCACTATTCCTATATGTAATAGAAACACCGTAGGCACCAAGTCATTTGCCGAAATCTCGGAGTGCAGCATTAAAAACAACAAGTTGAAACAGCAAACTGTAAATTTGTTAGCTAAACTGTGTTGATGTAAACATTCTTCACAGTTAACACACAGACGTCCTTGCTCGACTCCGACCTACTGCACTTACACTAGTTGTGCAAACCCTTTTACTGTGCACTGTGATATTTGAGGTGCGCTCATTTTGGGGTTTTTACTCCCAAATATAGTTTAAATAATCTTTAACTAAACTCCTTTTTTATCATTTGACCTCCTGTATTTTTTACCTCCATTAATTATAACCTTAGAAATGTTGCAGTAATAGCAGATGTTGGCGTTCTTACTGTATTGAGCACAAGGTTATGATAGGAATGATTCTCTTTATAAATCAGGGGCCATAAAGGGGCCAAAATTTACACAGAGGAGCCAATTACATGCCCAACATCAATGCACAATTCCCGATTCAGTAAGGTGCACATTTAAGTCATTCTGTTTTTATACAGATCATGGAATATATTTCAAGAATTGGACCTTGCACATTGCGCTTCAAAAAATGCTTGAATAAGTTAGGCCAGTACACCCCCCGCCCCTGGATCCGCCCCTGCCAGTTTGTAATAAACCAGAATTGACCTTTTTAAAGGGATCGTTCAACATTTTTTGTCAATGCCCAAGAATGAGAAGCAAAGATTGAAACCCCTCAGTGTCAACAAGTTCTAGAGCCAGGCCAGCTGTTTTTCCCATTTCTAGTTTTAGTCCAATGCCTGTTCTAAACCTGTCTGTTTGGAATGGGCTGTTTGTTCAGACTGTGGTGATGCTGGTTGCAGCTTTATCCCTGAAACTGTAAACGTGACCTGCAGATATTGAGCTGCGGCGAGGAAAGAACGGTTCCTCGCAGAACCCTGAAGCTGAACCACCGCTGCTGCATTCAGAGCTGTTCATCTGTTTATGCCAAGGATCCTGAACTGGAGAATCAGTTGTAACTGTTGCCGTGAAGGTCCTGTTGCCGTCGTGATCGACAACAACATGTGTGTTGATGAGTCCCAGCCGCCGGTGCTACAGAGCGCCGGTTACCTGTTCATTCAATATTTATTATATATTGAACTTATCGTTTGTCCAAATTGCATCAAATGTGACACTGCACATCCCTGGGTCCTTAACAATACACATGCCCAGTGTGAAGTTGATAAGATGAACGGTTCTCGGGGTGCAGACAGAGATTTCTGGATTCATTCAATAAATGAAATAGATTTCTTCTCGGGTCAAGCGGAGTTTGCCCTCTGCAGTGCCATCTCTCCCACGCTCACACGATGGCAGAATCCATCTTCTCGTGTGACATAGATAATAAGGGCATTTCACGAAACATCGAGCGACTGCATGCGTCAGAGGAAGACCAAAGGGAATTGGAGACCACCTGGGGGCCCAAGCGTGAGCGTGCACCATATGAATATCATCTGGGTTCTGGTGCCGTATCCTGCTGCATGTGGCCCACAGAAAACTCATTCCCACAGTTCAAACAGACAAGCCTGTCACCAGTGTGCGCCAAACACTTAAGAAGAATGTGTCAACTTTGCCCCACTAAGGAGGGGGTGGGTGGGGGTTTGCCTCGTAGCCAGAGGCAGTGGCAACGTTACTAATGAGCAACAGGTGCTGGAGGGCAGTAGCGAAGCCATCTGTACCACTGCAAGGCATCGCTCCACAGAGGCAGTGAAAGACACACACACACACACACACACGCACACGAAACCCATTGACGCCAGCAGATAAAATATAACGTGTCAGTCATGCTGGTGTGGTTTGCTGGGTCATCGCTTGACCTTCCTTCTGCTTTGAAAGTTGCCAGAGCTGGATTGTGACCCGGGTCAAGTCGACCCTGGTCAACCCCTGAGAGACCGACTGCACTCTCAATCCCCCACTCGCCCACAGGTTGACCACGGGCTCACTGCGGACATATGAAAGTTTCTTCTTTTTCTGCGACTAATGATGTTATCGTCACAATTCTTTCCCTTCTGTGCTCAAGGAGAATAAGTTCAACCCCGAGGTTGTGGAGCACATCTACCAGCACAACCCCATCCTGAAGTACACCCAGGGCCCCCTGTACGCCCCTCTGCTTCCTTTCCCCTATGGCAGCCTGGAGCACATATGTAAGTAGTTAACATCTGCATGTCATACATTATTATGTAGGTTATGTGTGTAGCTGTGGATAAAAATGAAATGAAGTTAAACAATTTCTACAGCGCTTTGAAAAAATCGGATTGGCTGAGACTATTGCAAGCTGTATAATTATATAATGAAGATTTCACTAGTGTGAATGACATATTCACACTAGTTGTACGTATATATATATATATATATATATATATATATATATATATATAAATGGGGTTTTTGACATGGCAAGATAAATTATCTGTTTACAAATTGTATTTATCCTCAATTTCATTATTTATATAGATATCGCATTTGAAATATAGATCTAACAACTGAATTTCCACTTATCAAAAGTCATTTCAGATCTCAACAATTGCAAGTTATGACATGTCATCAAACTATTTCAGACATTTCACCCTAATATGTGTTTTCTTTTTTGACAAAATTCAAGGCACAGGGTCGGTCATTTGTTTCTCATACACTGTTTTATCTTATTTGTTGAAATCCTCTTCACGTCCCGATAGCCATCTATAAATAAAGTTGTCTGAAAAAGAAATAGGGTTTTCCCGAGATTACTAGCAAATTTACTGAGTATTCCCTCAAGCCAGATGCACATCTTCACTGAGTCAATAGTAACTTATTCTACAGTAAACTAGAATTTTTTTTTGCCAACTGCAGTTCAATGACTGTGTTGCTAAATGGAAGGAAGCAGTGGGATCTCTGGGATTACTCTGCTGTTTGAATTGCTGAGGGGCAGAAGGCACAGTACAGGCCACTAGAATCACAAGCTCTCATCGGCTGCTTCATTAAAACGAGTGAGAATAGGAACCCACGAATAGATTAGAACCGACAATAGGAGCCATGTCACAATAAGTAAGAGGAACAATGGTCTGTATTACAACATCAGCCTCAATTGGCTACAACTCAGTGATCTTGCTCTAGTAGAAGGTAGTAGTTGAAAGCCTGAACACAATATTCCACTGCTCTCCCTCCTCTCTCCAGACCACAGTGGGAAGGGTTACGGCTCGGTGCGTGAGGAGGCCGTGAAGCTCTTCAACTGCCTGCAGCAGCTGGAGTTGGCACGGGAGCCAGTCCCCATTATCCAGGGCGTGCTGCAGACCTGCCTGGACCTGCGGACACTCCGGGACGAGGTCTACTGCCAGCTGGTGAAGCAAACGAGCTACACGCCTGCCCCGTACACCGCCGCACACCTCCGCTACTGGCAGCTCCTCACCTGCATGAGCTGCACCTTCCTGCCCGGGCCCACCGTGCTCAAGTATCTGCGGTTCCACCTCAAGAGGTGAGAATCGGAGTTTGATGTTGGACTAATTCAAATCAAAAGTCCACTCAGAGCAGAGGTGATGTGATTGTATTTAAGTTTCCAAATGGAATGAAAATGGTTGTACCCCGGAACCTAGTGGAGGGATGTGGTATGGGTCAGGAAAAAAATCAGTAAATTCTGGTGTCGATCCGGATCAGGGGAATCTGCAATTTGGTTCAAATAAAAAGATGGTTTCTTAAGGGGACTGTTAACGGAGGTTTGCACCATAGTTCCTTTCTAGTTGGTATTTATTTTGCAGTATCAGAATCCTTTTAGTCCTCTGTTTTTCAATATTAGGTTTATTTTTTTCCACTTGCAATATAATATGAATGCAGTATTAGGTTTGGATTTATTCATATTGGATTTAGTATCACCGTGCAGACTGACGAAACCTGCTCACGCCATCTCTGTCTTGAAATTGCAAGTGGAACATTTTTCTTCTTCCTATTTTTTTTTTCTGGCTCTAATTTGTCCAACTGGGAATCGTGACTTGTGGTTGACACATGGAAAACATTACAGCAGATTCATCTAAGTTGACAGTTTAAGGTAGTCGAAACCACAGTTGTCTTTTAACAGTAATATCGCAGTGTTTATTTTATATATCGATCAAAATGACGTGAGAAGAGCGGAACCAGGGAAGTCAAATATGAACCGAAGTTCTCTCAGCGAGGTGCCATCCCATTCCCGTACTACTGGGTCATCAGATCGTGAGTCTGATGGGGGGAGACAGGTTCCATGTTACAGTAGCAGAGAAAACCTGGGGGCCAGACTGGAGTTTAAAAAGCAGGCGTCAGGATCCCGCTAGATATGTTTAGATATGGTAGCGTGATATGGCTTCACATTGTTAGCGTGTTCGCTCAGACAGATCCAGTGTTTTAGGGCTGGATATGCAAGTCTGAATTAGCTGTCAGGCGATCAAAGTTATTAGTAGTCTTAATCTCCTGCGCCAGATATTCTGTCTAACGCCATGTCATCAAAGCCCTGCAGTGTTCTATCGACGTTTCTCTACTGGGAATCCGCCTGCAGCTAATGGAGCAGTCGCATGCGACGGCGATTCATAATAACAGCGTGGAACTCTGCCTGTGTTTTGATACGTCTTGCCGGCGCTCTCACGCACTCTCTCACTCGGCGGATCAGTGCTGAGGCTGCAGCTGGGCAGTGGGCCCAGAAAAAACCCTCCTCCACTCCCCCAGTGCCCTGAGAACCCCCCGGGGAATGTCTGCTGTCAGAGAGAATAGGCCAGAAGAAAGAAAGCAGAGGAGGAGGAGGAGGCAGGAGGAGGCCGGAGCGCAGGAAAGAGCAGAGAGGGGTGAAGAGAGGAGGAGAGTATAGGACGGATCACACAGAGTCAGTGGAACATTCCTAATTATGTTTTAGCAGGACATATCCCACCCTGTGGCCATGCAGTTATGAGAGAGCGAGCCATCGGAGGGAATGAGAGGGCCTCTCTCTGTCTGACAGAAAGTTGGAGGCCCCCTTGTTTGCGTCTCTCCGTCCCGTTTGTGTGTTTTGGGACGTACGTCGTGGTATAATTGTTTCCTTCCTATTTTTCCCCTTCGGTGTTGACACAGGGCTGAGCTCGTGACTCCGTCAGGTTGGATTTCACACCTTTCACACTCAGTGCAGTGTGTGAGACGTCACGCTGCTTTTTTGTCCCATCTCTTTAAAACAACACCAGGCGCACTCACCTACCACTCCTGGACGCTCCACTGGGAGGAAGTGGCAGGTCGCTCCGGTTCACAGGAGCGGAAACACCTTTTCCTGTTTCATACGTTACCCAAAAGTCAAACATGTTTTCTTTGCTATTTTCCTTTTCTCTGAACGATTGAGGGATCTTGGGCCTTTAAGTCCCTGAGAGCCAAAGTGAGAACATTTGTCATTCCTCGCCTCATTGGCTTTCTAGCATTGCCAGCCCAAAGAAAATAAGGAATCGGTCAATTCAAAAGGATGACGCAAAGTCCACGATTGCAGCAGAGCACTTTACAGGCTTTGAGTCATGAGCGTTAACAAGTTCTCCCTTTTTTAAAGTATTGAATATATTCATTTTATCCGCACCCATCTCACTTTCTCACCCTCTCTTGCAGGATTCAGAGCCAGAGTCCTGAGTCTGAGATGGATAATTACGCGTCATTCATCAGCGAGGCTCTGGAGAAGACCAAGTGTCGGGAGTGTGTGCCATCCTGGGAGGAGATCCAAATGCTGATGAGCAGACAGGAGATGCTGTGCACTGTGCACTACCCTGGCCCCGGCTCCTGCCAGCTCTACATCAGCTCACACACCACTGCCAATGAGGTTTGGACGCATTTATGTGGATTCTTCTTTTGAGCACAACTTTTCTTTCATATTCTCACGTGTAACTGCTCAGAGCTCGGTCGGATGATTACCGCAGGCAGCGCATATCTGTGTTGTCTCGTCTCACACGAGCCTCTCCCCGTCTACCTGTCCCCTTCCTCAGGTGGTTCGCAGGATGCAGGAGAAGCTCGGCCTGCAAGAGAGCAAAAACACGTTTGCACTGTATGAGCAGAATGCATTGTGGGAGCAGCCGGTTGCAGGCGGCGCTCTGATCGCAGACATCCTGACCAGGTTTGTAAAGTGAATCAGCCTGCAAGCCTGTAGCACAGATACACACGGCAAAGGAAGCAGACATTTTAAAACCAAGCAGACACACACGCTGTCAAAACACAGTCTCGTCTGAGGAATCTGAGCTATTTGTCACCGGTGGACTGCGTGTTTATCTTGACTCGTTCGACTCCCAAGCTGAATGTTATCCAGTATCCTTGATAAGTGACGACCTTGTCTGGTCTTATTGGTTAAACATTACACCCTGCTGGGAAACTGGACCTGTGTCACTGCCAGCAAAGCCGGTGGATTTCCACGGTGGAGCTGACGTCACTGGGTTGTGCGAGGCGAAGTCTTGCATGAAACGATAAGGCGTCCGGCGGGACTAGAAAAGGAAGTGTGTATTATTTCAACAGGTTTGTGTATCTGTGTCCTCACTGTGCTGTGACAGGGTAAACACGAACCTCAGCAGACCACAGAGTTACTAAACAACATTTCACATCAGGGAGGCAGCATCTTGTAACATATTAACCTCCAGCCTGAAGATGCTTGGTGTACCATTTGTGGGTTTTGGGTATATTTGTTCCCTAAGCCCTTCTGTCCCTCCTCTGCGCAGCTTCTTCACCAAAGAGTCCGAGTCGAAGTCCCAGTGGAAGCTGTGTTTCAAGCTCTACTGCCTTTTGGATGCTGACAGCATATCATCGGACAGCATCGAGTATCTCTTCCTCTTTGAGCAGGTAATGGAGCAGAACACCACTCGACAAAAGGAGTGACCACTCCAAATAATGAATTGTCCCGCAATGACAAATTCCTCGTATTTCACGGGGGTTATAACGTTTCATTAACTATCATCATTAATGTGTTATGGGCTGTGATTACAATAAAATGCAGTGTATAAAAAGTGTGACTAAGAGGACTGGCTGTAGAGCAGAGGGGGCAGGAGGCTGCCAGCTCTGGCTTCATTAGAACATTTTTCCCGAGGACTCCCATAAAAGATTTATGGGACAAAGTAAAACAGGGTGGGGTAGAAAATATTGATGGAAGGACTGAGGCTATTGCTGTCACATTGTGCCTTATTTTCATCCTGCTCTGTTCTGTCTCTCCCTGTGCGCTGCAGTGCCACGAGATGGTCGTGCGCGGCCAGCTGCCAGCCTGTGAGGAGGACCTGCAGGCCTTGGCGGCCCTGAGGCTCCAGTGCCTGATGGGGGACTTCAGCACGCACGCCCCCTGCCCACCTCTGGACGAGCTCTTCCCCGGCGACATGCTGGAAGCTCGCGTCCTCATGTCCCTCGCTGCCCCGCAGGCCCTGCCGCCCTGTCTGGTGGCGGCTCAGGGCTGTCCGACGACGCAGCGCTTCCCCACAGGCCTCCTGGCGGGGACGCTGTGGAGCCACACGGCCACGGCAGCGCACAAGCAGAAGGTGGAGCAGGACATGCGCCTGCTGAGCCGGCTGAAGGAGGAGGCGGCGGCCGTCATGGGGTCCATCTTGGAGCGTTGGAAAGGTCTGGCCGGCTACAACCGCAGGGACAGTATGGCCGCCTACCTCACAATTGCACGCCAGTGGTCGGGCTTTGGATGCACGCTGTATGAAGTGGACTTTTATATTGTGAGTATCGTGAGGTCATGCTTTGGTTTTATTGTTGGATTGTGCTACTTCGATGCCCGAGGGTCATTTGGAGGTAATTTGAGTGATAACTGCGGATTGTTCTGACATCTGTTCACCTCCCTGCAGAGTTCGACGGGGAGTTTTTCCCAGAAGCTGTGGCTGGGCGTTGCTGCTACATCCGTGTCTCTGTACCGGCAGGGAGAAGCAGAGGCCCTTGAGTCCTTCCCTTATGGCCAGATCTGCTCCTACGGTGTATCGGACAGCAACACCTTCAAGATCACAGCCGGGGATCGGGATCTGCTATTTGAAACCACCAAGGTACAGTGACCCATGTCCCACGTTAGCACATGCAGGCCGAGGCGGAGGGGGAGGGGGGAGTCAAATTGGAGCCGTTTCCTGCACTGAGCTTAGACGCCATCCATCTCCACGGTAGTCAGGGTTCAAGTGGCCTTATCGCCGTGCAGCGTTCTGCCGAGTAAGTGAAAGGAGCATGCTGTCTGCTCACAATGCAGCCCTCCCTCCAGCACCCTGACCCACTTTAAAAACACTCATTAATTTGGTCTAAATGGAGAGCACACAACCTGCCACATGCTAACCACCAGAAGTCCAACTTCCTGGCTTCAGATGGCAACTGGGGGTGAGTTTTATTGCGGTGGTTAGATTAAAATATTAGGCAAAACATTTCTCAGAAACATCGATGTTCTTCCAAACAGACCCTTTTTTTTTTCCGGCAGAGAACAAGTCTCGCCTTTCACTGGGCAGATTCGCTTGCATCTTCCCACATTGAACAAAAAATCCCTCTGTGATTTTTTTCGCGGGGCACAAAAGTGGCTTTTATTTATTTATTTGGACACACAGGCGAATTGAAGTACGACTCTGAGAGGTTTTTCTACTTTTATGAACTTAAGGCCTCATATTGCTCTGACATGAATTTGCAAGGTTTCTTAGCCACCGGGCAGGAAAGAAGAAAGCGGGCGGATCTGCAGGGGGTGATTATGGCCAGGCCTGGAGTTAATGGCGAGAGCAAGATTTAGCTGCTGATTCCAGGGTTACAGTTACAGTTGAAGTGTAGGTGAAGGTTGAAGCTTGGAGACGGCGCTCTCACACACCATGTTTAGGAAGGCGTTCGCAGGACGAGATTAAGGGTAATGGTCACCGAGGCTTGCTGTGGTCTGAGTGGTCACGTCCACCGAGGTCAGGTTAACGCAGACACAGATGAACAAATTAAACGCCCTCCCTTCTTTTCCTTCTGCAACAGCTGCCGAGCAGAATGTGTCAAAGTGATGAAACATCCACACACATGTGAGGCCTCGTTCTCTGGATGTGTGTGCGTATGTCTATGGGAGTGTGTGAATGTGTGTGTCCCCGTGAGAATCTGCCAAACAGCCTCATCCTCGGCTTCTGGACGATCCAGTTTTTCTAGCAGCTGGATGACATCACGCCTCTCCACCCTCCTGTGACAGTGCCAGACAGACACTGAGACTGCCACCAGTCTGACCTCCCTCCCTCTCTCACTCACTATCTCTCTCTCTCTCTCTCTTTCTTTCTCTTGTCACAGCTGACTGAGATCATGCAGCTGATGAACGCATATTTCAGTGCCATCCGTCGCCAGCGAGGGAAAGGGGAGGATGCGGACATCTCCAAAGCGGAGAGCACGGACGTGGGCTTCCGTCACCTGGGCTCGATGCAGACGCCCACCCTCCTGGAGCTGCCCTCACACCCCGTCTGAGGGGGGCCCACACCCAGACGACCCCGCCCCACCCCCAACTCCCACCGGCCTCCTCCACGTGGCCCCCCTAGGAGGCCCAGACCCGGCCCTCAGGACCCCGCGCCTCCTCCACTGGGAACCGCACGGCAGCCAAAACAAAGAGAGGGCTGTTTTTGCTCCCCATCCGTGAAAATAAACCCTTGCTGAGCTTTCCAGCTGAAGGAGCCGGCCAATGGAGGAGGGAGGGTGAAGGAACGGCAAAGCACGGGAAGGCGAGGGGGGTTGTGTTTTTGCGAGCGAGGCCTAGAAACCCAAAGAAACCAGTGCGGTTGCTGATGAGGTGTCACGTGTATCCCCCCCCCCCCCACCACACACACACACACACACACACATCCACCCCATCCTGTCACGCAACCACCTCTTATACCCCAAATGGCAACACCCCCCTCCCCCAACCCAACCTCGACAATGTGAGACGTTAGTTGCTACGTCAGGGAGAGACAGCTAACTTTGAACTTGTGGTAGCAATTAGCTGTGGTCCTCCCCTTCACGAAGTCATGGCTCACAGTGTGCCATATTTGTGTTAACTTTCCTAGAAGGCAGTCCCCCCCCCCCCCCCCGTGTGCCGCTGAACCAGTTTTGAGAACGCTCGGTGACAAACCCTCCCGCCTCCGGCTCTCACTCCCTCACCCACACAGACTCACTTTCTCACGTGCCTGTACGCCGACATGTTCATCAGAGACAGTTAGTTTTCATAAGATCCCAGCCGGGCTTGCATTACCTGGAACTGTTGATGCGGTGAGCCATGTGAACTTGGAACCAGAAGCAGATGTTGAACTCTGTAGCCAAGTCATTTTTGGCCGCCGGGTCCATTTAGAGACTCTTACCGATGAGATTTTCAGTTGCGGGTGCTTTTGACGAAGAAACTCCTTCCCTGGACGACACGTTCAGGATCTGGGATCGTTGATTCACAGAAACCAAAGCATTTTGAAGCCGTTTGGTTTCTGTTCTGTTTTTTTGTTTCCACCAAATGCTCTGATGTGTCCTTTGTCGTGCTGCTCGTCTTGGCTGTAATCCTCGACACCGAACTTGGTTAACACTTGACTGATTGGATCAATCTTAGCTTGTGTCAGTTGCTATTCTAATGCAGCTCCGCTCCGCTGACAATAACAGGTGCTTCACTGTTTATTATTGTTATTTTTACAATGTATTAATCATTGAAGACATCGAACCCAGACCACACAGAAAGGCCCCATTCAGAGCTGTGGATTATTTCATATTTATCATGCAGTGCCCCCATCTGTCCCCTGCTATTTAAACAGAAACCTTCTACTCATGCCATAGGTGCTTTTGTAGTATTATTTATGTGCCTTTTTTTTTTTTTACTGTCTTTTATGTCTTAAATGCAGACCCAGGTGCATTTTGATATTGGGTTTCAACCGATCAGAGCCATGAATGCCTTTGGTTCCCCTCCATATGATCAGATGTGTAACTCCTGTGTAGCTCCTTTGTGTTCACCTTTTTTAGTTATTTTGTTTCACCAAGGCATGAGTTTGAGCATGGACCAAAGATATTTTTAATAAGCTTTTATAACATTTAATAATCCCAAAGCAGACAAATCCCCCTTTTGATATATTTTTTTTTTACACCTGAATATCTTAGAATATTAAACCCTCCTGTTGTATACACCTTTATATTACTGTAGATAACCCTTTAGGACTCTTGAGAACAATAATTGGCTTTGTAAAGAGGATTTTTCTGTTTTTCTGCAAAACAACCCCATGCGATAACCAGCGACAAAACTAAGAGTTCTCAATATGGACTACCTTGATGAGTCATAGCCCTCTCTCTCTCTGTGCTTCTTTTTTACTGCAGCTGCAGGCAGCTCTGAGCTACATGTACGAGAAGGAAAAGGAGAAAAAAAAATCAAACTGCGGATGTTGTTGCTTTATATTACGCTTGTTTGTACGCTGCACGGTACCTTTTTATGTAATGTGTGTATAGTTAATTGCACTATTGTTTGTTTTTAACCAACTTGGAAGTGCAATAAAAACTATAAATACTGTATGTAATTAATAAAAAACAGCACCATTTTACCATATTCAGTGTTCGGTACCATTGTTCAGACTCACAGCTCATTTCCTCCATTTCATTTTCAGAAAATGTGCCTTTCTTGTGCCTCAGCTAGTGAAGCAGTGTAAGACTATTGTTTCACAAAGAAACGTTTTGATAAAAGGCCCAAGTTTGGCGCCAGACCTGGGAGTATCCCCCCCCCCCCTTCCAAGCTTTTCTGGTTAAAAACAATAGCAGGTTGAGCAAGCGTTGCTAAGTGCCTTTACGTACCCCTGTGGCAATGAGCCTTAACAGAGTTCGTTGAATGGGCATCAGGACACATCAGCTCCCGGTGAGGGAGAAAATGCTATTTAATTTGTGTATTTAATAAAAGTAACATGACCCTGTGTGGTTACATCAAAAACAATGTTTTTATATTCAGCAGGTCCAAGAAGCAAAGCAACAAGGGAGAGTAAATTCATCGACAGGAAACAGAGACAGTCGGTGAGCCAGATATTATTTTAAGTTTATTTACAGGCATAGAGATGAATCATTACAGTGAGGTCCAGCCCTGTACACAGACATGGTCATCTGTACAAACTTAATTCCCTTTACTCTGGGTGACACTTGCTGTTAAAAATGTAAATGCTGTGAACATAGCAGATATGTTTACACACTTTCTGGCCTAAACACAAGTTCAGCTTAATTCTTACAGGTCATGTACAGTGGTGACAAATGAGGGTATCAGCAGCACAAATATGAGACAAAGCACCATTTTAAATGTCTGGGATACAAGAACCGACATTAACCATCGTGCCTCCAGCCAGTCCTACTCCCAATTACTGAAGGCAGTCACTTTATAGTCTGTGGACATTGTCCTGTAACTCAGCTCTGCTAGAGTTCATGTAAGAAATAGAACAAAACAAGGCAACAGGTTCTTAAATTGCTGAAACAAAGGCAAAGAAATAGAAAAGGAAACAACTATCAAATAGATTTTGTAGAAAACATTTATGCTCACTGCACAGAATTGCAGAGAAGAAGCGCTCATCCTTTTACTTCACAAGACTATTTACTTATTTAAACTACATTTCCGAACTTAGCCTTTTAACTTTTGGTTGGTTTTAATGACAGTGGCTGTTACCGATCATCCCTCAGTCTGCAACCTGTGGATGCGTGAATGTTCAACGCACAACAAATCATATATATAACATGCTGCAAAAAGCTGATGAATATTTTTTCGAAGAGAAGCAGCTTAAGTAAAATGTTTTTATTTCAGGACATGTGTGTGTGTGTATAAGGGAGATGAATGGAGTGAGATAAACTAAGAGCGCGTGTTCATTGAGGAGTTGGGGATGAGACTCAACACCTGTAAGTCCATTCACTGGTCTTGTGAGCCCCAGCAAATGTAGTCGGGCCGCGTGGCTGCGCTGTACTCGTCTATCAGCTGCTGGACGACTTCACGGGAGTTATCCAGCTCGTCAAAGTTGTCCTTGAATATGTCCTCTTTGCGGAACTGCTCCAGGAAGGCCTCACGCTTACGCAGTTTGTCATACTGCCGGCACGTCCGCTCAAACAGCTGTGGGAAACAAACGGAGAGCACATCACAACTAGCACCAGGAAAAGGGTTGGATTTCAGGTCCATGTCCTGACTTCTTTAGAAACACACTTTCCTTTTGACTAGGTTTTTTATTTTTACTTCTGTTACAAAAAATGAAAATGAAACCTTCACTGTAACTTCCAAAGATGACTGTAAATTATCCTTACTTTTATTTAGATCTGAAGTATTTAAAAAAAAAGTATAATCCAGGCACTGTAATGTGACTATGAATATTATTTCAACAAAGTCACAACATTTTATTGCTTCACAGTTTCTTAAACCAGCAAAAATAAAATGTCAATTTTCAAGTAAAGGTCATGTTTGGCAGCATAAAAAGCGCAAACTTAATTTGTGTGGAATTCCCCTAGAACTGCTGCTGCAGCAGCTCAACTTCACTCTTTAGGAAGATGCATTTCACACATGATTAAAATGTAGATCTGTTTAAGTGATACATTATGGAAAATATGAATACAATAATTTTTAGAATGTAATATTTACAATTGCAGTTAGCAGCATACACAGAGAAACTGTAAATTCACATTTCACGAATAAATTCATGATAACTTCCCGCCCACACACTTTTCATTTAATGTATCATAGACAGACAGGGAGAAATCCTGCCTCAATGGCGATCCATTAGTTAGTTACAGATATAGTCTTGTGTATGGTCTGTTAACTATAAGACCCCCAGCAGAGAATACCCACTCACTTTAGCTGACAGTACAAACCTGTCAAAATTCGCATTGCCAGTAACAGTTGAATGATTAATAATGAACATTCCAAACACACACAGATCTGTGTTGTATAAATAAACACGGGAGGGAAATGTAGCTGAACAGGCTGATGTCACAACTGAGATAAGCACTTACGGAGGAAATGCTTGTGTGGTTGGCCATCATCAGACCACTGACTCGGTGGGCCGAAGGCAGGTAGGGGGACTTCCTGGACAACGCCACCTGGATGCTGGCGGGACCCCAGGGGATGAAGCTCGCAAGTTTGCGTTCTCGGATTCTTTGGAGGCTTTTATGCACCTGCGGCAGAGTCAGTTCAAATAGGATTAAATGCTGTACAGACATGTTGAGAGATGTGTAACACATAAGGTTATTATTAGTGATGTATCACCCAAAAAACGGTAGCGGCCGATATTCGCCTCGTTTACTGACATTGGTGCATCGGTGATAAACTTGACTTTCACCGATGACATTGGCCGATGTTCATTGGTATTTGTGGTAAAACCGCTGAGCACGTGCCGCGGCTGGGGGAGCAGGCGCCCCGCCGCCCTCCTCTCCACACCGCCTGTCTCAAGTTTTTTGGGGGGGGGGTCCCCATCCGCTGATTGAATTTGCCCTGCTAAATCTGATTGAATTTGTGCTCATTAAAAGATAAGAGTTATAAAGGGCTGAAATAATTTCAAATAGTGCTTTTTAAATAATGATTTAATTATTTTCCCGGCACAAAAGGGTGAATGAATAACAACAAAAACTAAATAAACAAACATCGGTATCGCTTATCGCTAGATTGTTGTTTTAAACATCGGTATCGGCCAAGAATTTCCATATCGGGGCATCCCTAGTTATTATTTACACTTCCTACACAAACAAACAAACGCATACCTGTGTGGGGTCGACCTCTCCCTGGATGATGTTAAGGATGGCAATGTAGCAGTGGTTTGGCTGCCTCTCTCTTCCGGTGGACACCATCACATTCTTGGGTTGCAGAAGCCTCCTCATCACATCCAGCACTGTGGTTTTCCTCACACTAGCAACCTGAGGTACAGGGGGGAGAGTAAAAAGCCGGCTTCTCAGTATTTCGAATAGTAAATGCCGATAGCAAGAAGACTTTCGATCGACTGACAGTGGTTTAACCTTGCACTGGGTGTGAGTAAACAAATGTTCCTCAGTTTTATTTAATTTCTCTCAGTGGTCTGACCACAACTCACCGACTGGTCAGTAGTGAGTGGTGTGTAACCAGTCATAAGGAAGTGGAGGCGGGGTGTGGGGATGAGGGATGCAATCAGGCCAATGAGGTCGTTGTTCATGTAGCCTGGGTAGCGCAGGGTGGTTGTGCTTGCAGACATGATGGTGGAAACCTGCGTGTATGAAGGTTCAATTAGACACAGAGCTTTTAAAATAAGTGGTTAGAGCTTCAAAATAAGACAAAATCTGGATTGCACGAATCGGGTTAATCCAATTCAGTTTTATCACAATGTCTATATCATGAAGTAATAGAAAAAAAGTCTCTTTACAATAAAGTACAGGCGAACAGCACCCTAAGCTACTTCATCTGAAATAAATGTCACACTTTGAAAAAAATTATAATATTTATATAGCTGTATAATTATAATATATAAACACTTATAATGTATATACAATTTTAATTTGATATAAACAATTATATGAAATTATATACACACTGTCTATTTCACTCAACACTGAAGGAGAGTGCGTTGCTCTTTTCAAACACTGAAAAGTTGACGTATCATTTGGAAAGTGCAACGATGTGCCACTCATTCCTAAGAAAGCTGAAATCCAGTCTGACATGCAACTGACTCGCCAAACTAGTTTGTGAATCTCGTAATTTTTTGTAGTGAGCGAGGTGTGTCTCGCACAGTTTGTATTCTGAACAAAGACAACATGCCCTGGCAGTTGAGTTGAATTCACACTAGAGCGAAAACTAAAACCTGACCACTGACAGGATGACACGTTTCACTCACCAGCTGATTGATTTGGGAGAATGAGGGGTTCTGGATACGCAGTCTGTCTGTGGCGATGCGATTTAGAGCCGTGTTATCCAACACCACCTGACACACAAGCCCACAGAGTAATTATTAGACAACCTTAGAGAAAATTGGAGGAATAGATCCCCTCCAGCAAAACAACATGGGTGAAAGTCGATACACTGCTACGAAGTTAGAGAAAGAGCGATAGGGTATCGGAGTAATGACGCAGTCAAGGAACCTTTTAAAGAAGCTACACAGTGTGCTGTTGTTAGGAGAGCTGAACATAAGAGACGCACTGTACAGCTGCAACAGGGGGACCAATTCTTGGGCAGATTCTATTAGTTTTCCAGCTAATTTAACACACATGAGGGGCTTATGCAAGACCCTGGAGGAAGTAGGTATTAGAGAGGAAACCCCATTAGACTGTCAGAGTATCTCAGACTAATACAATCACTGATTTCAGAATGGGATTGAATAAGTTCGATTTGCGATGCGTCAGGGCCGGCACAGCAATTTGCCTCTTTAATAGTCACAGCTACACAAGCACAGCAGCGCCTTAAATAAGTAGCAGTTCAACGAACCGCTCGATAAAAGTCAAATCTTGACTCATATTCTTTACAAAATTATTTGCGCCGTTTTCAGTGTTGCAGACATAAAATGACTAAACTGTATCAAAGCTTGTTTCAGGGCACGGTTAAACACACCAATGCTTTAAGTGGATCATGATAGGAAGGACAGCTGGGCAGTCAAATTACCAAATCCCTTTCATAAGTGGAGAGGGAACAATCTCAGCCTTCATGTTTATGATTATTTGGGTGGAGTTCTCCTTTAAAGGCTAAATATCCACATCCAACTGCCTGGTTACAACTTGACCAGTGTAGAAGTGGCTCTTGTCAATAAAATGTTCTCAGGCTCACTGACAACACTGCATAACAGGTCTGTGAGACTTAAATCAAGCTCTATTCATGCTTTTAATAAACGTTTGATGTCCTAACACTGTTTGACATGTGTACTCGCAAGTGTATGCAGCGGTTTGACCCCTGACATTTTGTCAGAGCACGTGAAGCCAAATGTATTTAACGGTCTGACATCACATCATGACGTTATTGGTAATTTGACTGACCACCTCTCTTAATAAAATTATTTTGTTTCCTGTCTCAGCTCACTGATTGTGGAACAGTTTGGCGTCTCTGTTGGATTTGACCTTTGGTTTGACTCAAGTGGTAAAATCAAAAGCTAACCAGTTAGCTTTTGATTCAGAACACAGTCATGTTTATGTCATCTTGTGGATTTGTTTTAGTCCCATGGCAGCATTATGAAGCAAAGGGAGCAATTTGATTACACAACACCCCTTCACAAGTGCTACTGCTCACCACGCAGTCTGCATTCTGGGTGAGCCTCTTCAGCGTCAGCAGCGAGTTGTACGGCTGAACAACCACGTCACTCATCTCATCCTGGTTTGGGAAAACAGAGTATGTCTGCACCAGCTTCTTTGGGTACCTGGGGATCATAAAACAATATATATATATATATAAACATAAACACACACCAGATTTCTAGAAAATGTAAGTGACTAAGCTGCATGTGTGTTTGTGAACCTGTCATTGAGTTTCTCCAGCAGATAGGATCCCAACCCAGAGCCTGTCCCCCCAGCAATGGAATGGCACAAGACAAATCCCTGCAAAGACAAAGTGTTACTCGTTACTCGCTGTTCAGATCCACAGCATGTGCCACGTGTGAGTTTAAAAACTCACTGTAAATTCCACTGATGCTGAGGGCTGAAAGTGTGTGGGTGACCAAATGCCTCTCTTCCTCAGCAGTTATATAAATGGGAGGGCAGCCCCACCTCACAATTGGGCTCCCTTATACCCCCCAAGACAGCCCTGTAATACCTGCCTTCTACACTCGCCCGGCTATTATCACCAGACATTCTACATGCCACACCCTGCCAACATACACATGCTCGCGGCAACCCTGCCCACCTTCCTATCCAATGCACACATGAGTGCACACACTAAATAATAATGTGGGGTCATAATGTGAATGAGTTACAGAAATTGCAGACCTTAGAGGGGAAATGTGAGTGTTATTTTATGGGAGGCTGGCAGCTGAAGAAAGTCCACCAAGGAAAAAAATAAAAAAGAGAGGCTAAGAATAATAATGAGGGATGGCTGGAATTTGGCTGGTTTCAAGATGACAGGCTCTGACACCATTTGAACATGCTGCTTCTATCAAATCACTCCTTTCTACATGGAGCTTTACAACAAAGTCAAAAGAGTATCCAAGACAAGGTCCAGTGATACTAATCAAACCAGGGATGCATTACAGAACAGGCCAATTTGTTACAGGCTCAGGGCCCCAACGGGTCAGCAGGCCACTTGAGGTGCTGCCTTCTGAGAAAAACCTGCTAAATGTTACTAACAGATTCTGACAACGACTACAGAGATACAAAATGTCCAAAAGGAGATAAGTGGTCACAACAAGTGATAAAAAAACAAGTACAAAGTGATCGAAAAATGACCACAAGAAATTACCGGCCTGTGCCCAGGACATTCACTATAAACAACACTTTGCTAGTTTCTTGAATACTTGAGATACAAACTCAGTAGGAAGTTGTTCTTGTGTGAAATGAGGGGGGGGTAGTTAACTGTACCGGGTAATATTTCTAAACACACACATCTTACTTTGTTTAAAAAATCCACACAGCCACAGCTCTGATCTCTCCCCCCCCCCAGCCCAGTCAGTGTATGATAAAGGATCAACTTGCCTCCAAACTGTCACTGCCATCTGCCTCGCGGTCAATGATGTCAAAGATGTCCTCTTGGATTTTTTTGCCCTAAAGGAAAAAAGCATCACAGGTCTATCAAGTTATGTCTCTATTTTCATAATAAGTTGAGGTTTACGAGAGAAACAGGGTAACATCCAGTGATCACCTGGGAATATCCACTGGCCCAGTTGTTGCCGGCACCTCCTCCATGCTCAGAGAGGTAGATGTTCTCTGGGTTGTAAAGGTTTGCGTAGGGGGAGTTGAGGATGGAGTGGATCACCCTGGGCTCCAGGTCCAGGAGCACAGCACGGGGGATGTAGTGCTCATCGTCGGCCTGTGGAGTTTCACAAAAACCAGAGGTGAGCTGGTGGAACTGGGCTGTCTGAAGGAAAGCTGTGTTCCCACATCATTTGATACTACAAGTGCGCCACCTAGTGATGAACAACCTTGGCTGCACACAATAATCAATAGACTGCGCTGTATATACACTCACTGAGCACTTTGAGCAACACCAGCACAATAGATTGTCCGTGCAATGATCAAATCGGAACTTAATGTTAAAAATCACAATAGAGATCAACAATGTCTCCTCCTGTACTCGTGACTTGGGCCACTAACTGGTTTACTGTGTGATCTGTTGATGTTGCTGAGTTTCCTCCGCATGGTGAGGACAGGAGACATCCAATGAGGAGCAGCTCTGAGGACAGACACGTCCTTTAGATGAGAGAGGAAAGAGGAGACAGCTGAGAACCCCCTGCTCTAGTTACCTGATAGAAGAACACGTCCTTTCTGTCGGTGCCCTCAGTCGCAAACTCCTCGACAATCCCCTCTGGACTGATGCCATGTTCTCCACACAGCTGCTTCCAGAACTCAAACCCGACTGTAACGGAAGAAGGAGCAAGGCTGGCATCAACTTAACATTTGGGGCATTCTAATCAACTATTGCTGACCTTATAAGTTCAATAACAAACAGTAAACTACGACTGGTAGCTAACATCAACATGCATTATACGGTATTGTATGCAATGAAATCCCACTAGCCACAGGTTAGCTCGGTTTTACTGACTGTAGTGGAGTTAGTTGTTGTTTGAGCTTAGCTTGTCTTGATGGTAACTAACAGATCATCTCCGCTAGCTGACTCTGGTGAACACAGGACACTGGCTAGAAGATGGAGGATCTTAACGTTAAGTGCGTCTTCCACGTACTCTGGTTTCCACACTGTCCCAGCTGAAGCGTTATGATTTCCCGAGGCATGTTTGGTCCTTGGTTCAGCTCCTGGTTTAGCTAGCCTGCTAGCTGCTGGCTAGCTAAAAGATACAAGGGGACCAGACCGCTGAGTGAGACGCTGCCCGCTCCTTCCCGCTTAGAAGGAACAAACTGGGGTTAAAAGTGCACAGCGCCACCTACTGTGTCGGTGTATGTAGAGCCGCTTGTTACTTTTTAAGATAAGATAAGATAAAAATGTATTGATCCATAAACCGTTAAAATCCAGTTGTTACAGCACGTCAGAAGTAGGTAGACTAGATAATACAAATATATAAAAGAAAGGCAATACAATCAAATAAAATAAATATAAACTGTTGGTACATGAGAAAAATGAATAAATATTAATAAAAAATTTCAATAAACAATCATGTCGATATTGTTTGATTTGAAGATTGTATCTAAAGAGTATTGTGACTCTTTTTTCCCTTTATTTATTTGTATTATATATATATACTATTGTTATTATTAGGGTACGAGCACTGACAGGCACTGACAGACAGTGAGGCCCTATTCAAATTGTAAAGAATATTATTATTATTTTTCAGGCACATGAATTGAATTTTTGAGGGCTTTAACATGCTCAAATTCTTACCAAAATTGTGCAGGGAGATTGTATCCGATTACATGGCATTGCACTTGTGCACCTAATAAACTTGCATTTTTATTTTTGAGTAAATTTAATATTATCCTCGTAATATTAACATGTGATCCTGAGTTGAGCCGTTTATGAGGTCCCTCATTTTCCTATTATGTTCTGCTTTAAATAACATGATCCACAGGGTCAATAACTGGTTTCCAGAATATGAAGTGTGATCTCCTTCAGCTACTTAAAGGGACAAATACTTCTGTACAATTACTGCTGATTAGTTATGAAGGATTTTGTCATGAAAGATATTGAAATTTCAACCAGACAGCACAGACATCACCTGTTAGTGTGAATGTCTTTACCATACTGTCAGTGGTCTGTGCCAAATTATACAGAAGACCATCCTGCTGACATTTGCATATTCCTTTTTCAGCATACATATGTCAATGCTTCATGGGGACGAATACATCTGTCATGAATGTCTCGAGAAAATGTCCTCCCATGATGTCGAAAATCTTTGGAGATATTTTAATCTGAATCAATGTGATGGACTGAGGGCGGGATAAAAATGTCACACTATTTGATTAATTAGGGCCCGAGCACTGACAGGCATTGACAGACACCTGTAGGTATTCACTGCACAATATCCAACCCTATTTCAATTAAAAAATATATAAAAAGAATATATATAAAGTATATATTAACAAGTTAAATATAAAAAAAAATTATTAAATTAATCCTGCGCAGAAGCCCACTGCGCACATCCTGCGCAGAAGCTGTCTGCGCACATCCTGCCCAGGATTTTTTTTTTTAAGATATTGTGCAATGAATAGTTGGTTGAAATCATGGAAATTGTAGGGGTTAAGTAACTTCGGAGGGCAGTTGGGGAAGATTGGGAACTGACACGGACACCTTCTGGTTGGAGTACGACCACTCTACCGAATAGGCCACACCGCCTGCTCGTTCCCAGGAGAAACAAAGCACACTAAGAAGATGGAAAAATTATTGTGTGTGTGTGTGTGTGTCTGTGTCATTCTATTATGCTTTTGATACACATTTCAGAGAAAACCTTTACTACATATTTGACAGCCTTACTTACTTTGATATTTTTGGATTTTAGATACTGGATGATTTAACATGCTTTAAAAACCTATTGTTAGATTTACAAGAATCACAGTGTGGGACACATTTAATTTAATATAATTCTGAAAATTCATGCAAAACCTTCTAGTTTATATTCGTTAATCAAATAAATGACACATTGTTCCCATCAACTAGCACAAGGAGTAAGGGTCACTCATTAATCATTATTCAAATCAAACCTCCGGCCTCCTGAACTTTTACTTTGAAGGTGAGCTGTCTCTCTGTCCCCCTCTAAATTTCCTAGTTTAGCTTTAACTTGTTTCCATGTGATGTCCTGAGGCTGCTCTTGCTTGGTTTGCGCAGCTTGTGATTAACTAAAGTTGTCCATAAAAGAAAATATATTTTATCCTTCAAGGGCAATTTGTTAATCACAAGCTGCACAAACCAAACAAGGGCAGCAGAGGCCAGCATCACATGGAAACAAGCAACAGTTATTCTCTAACAATAGGTTTTTAAGGCATGTTAAATCATCCAGTATCTAAAATCCCAAAATATAAAAGTAAGGCTGTAAAATATATGTAGTAAAGTAGAAAATTTAATTTAATTTAATTTTTTATATTTAATTTTAAATGGTTATGTCTCATTTTTGTTTTCAAATTGACATAGTATTAGATATTGTGCAATGAATAGTTGATGGAAGTAGCCAACACGACAGCCTGACCCAGCTCCTGTGTCCACTGGTGTCCTGGTTCCACGCATGGCAGCGTAGTGGCGTGGGGCTGGCTCGTCCCTGTGGCCCAGGGAGCGCATTTCTCCGCGCTGGTTCAGGGGTAAATGATGCTGTACAAGCCTGTAGCCGCCACTCCCCCCCCCCCACACACACACACAGAGGAGATGATGTGCTTGTGTGTGTGTGGCCGCAAGGCTTCCCGGGTCTTCCCGGCACTACGCTACCGGTGCGAAGAGCCCAAGTATTTAACATGGGCGAGGAAAGGAGGCGCTTCTAGCTCCGGTGCGTCCCGTGGTTAGAGGATGATCCGGTGACGTTACTGCATTGTTTTACATTGCATGTGTCACGTCATGATAAATCAGTCTCTTGTGCCGCCCTCTCGGCATTTTGCGCCTAGTTGTTTGTTCTCTGTCTCCTTATTATTACGTTTGTAATGTACATTGCCCCTTTTGAATAAATAAAAGCAATATAATATAGTAAAATGAATAAATATCTGAAGCAGAAAATGGAAATACTCAAGATTAAGTACACCTCAGAATTGTTGGGCAAAATATTTGAGGGTGCGTACTTGGTTAATTTTCACAACAAACCGATTTGTGTTTGACATTTCAATGTTTATTGGTTATTGTTGTTTATTTCGCCCTCACCAGGCACCTTCAAAGCTATATAAAAAAAACAAGTAAATAGAAACACGAACATTTCAACCTGAGCGTTGAATAGTTTATTTGTCCACGAGGCGCTTCAAAGTAAACAAAACTCTAATATTCCTATCGCACTTGAACGCAGCATCACACGGGGGGCTCGTGCGGATTCTCATTGGATCGCTGCTCTTTGAGAAAAACAGGTTGCGCCATATTGTCCTGTTCCCGAGGAGAGCGCTTCATTTCTGCAAAAATGACTAAATAGTGAGTGTCAGTCTTTTTTAAACACATTTCCGCAGTAGGCACGGTAGCTTGTGTGTTTGTAACACAGCTTGGTGTTCCGCTGTAGTCGCTCACTCGCTGGGTCAACTGGCGCTGCTAGCTGCTAGCCTAAATCCGTTAGCGGATATCTGTTAGCCGGTGTGTTGAGCCGTGCTGCCGCTCTCTACCTGTTTCCTGTCAAGTCCTCATCGATCACTCTAACGTTCCTACTCCACAGGCTTTGCTTGTTTTAAGATGGCTCACACTGGGACACTGGAAGGCGCATCCATGGAGGACAGCTCCGACATACAGGGGTCTAGTGTCTGCCTTCGAAGCCGCCCATGCTCCAGCGAGAGAGACGGCCAGGTACGGGCTGTCAAAGCCGCTCTTCAGTCCAGGCTTGGGCCCTACGAGCCCGTGCTGACCTACCTGCAGTCCGTCCTGGTGTGGGAGAGACCTCTCCAGTGTGTGCTCCTCTACACCGCGGTCAACATTGTGTTCTGGTGAGTTTGTGATTTGATTGCAGACTTGTTTACATTTGTGTTAATGTAACATGCATTCACACAGTACAGACTAAAGGCCAACTTGACTGAGAGCAGCTGGTGCTTGTACACAATGCTAACGCTTCACCTGTCAGTTGAAGACTAGACAGATGGCTGGCTGGTGGCTCTATTTATAGACTCACTCCACAGATGCATCTAGCTTAACTCCAACGTTTCTCTCCACTGAACCGGCTCCTTGATATTGAAACAGTGAGGTGGCTGTTTAATGCACTGCACGTGTCTCATTGCGCAGGCTCGTGTCTGTGAGAGATTCACGAGTCCATGTCTGGTCACTGCAGAAGTGAGAGTCTCTTTGGGTGTCTACTTGTTAGGGGCTTTGATACAGCGCATATCGGTGAATAGCAGTAAATCTATACATATATTAGTATGTTACATATTGTGTTTTTATCAAATGACTGGAAATAGAGCACTATTGCAAGTATAATATATTAAAATTATGTAAGTAAAGTACATTACAATTATTAGAATCAATATATGATTTAAATATCAATAGTTTAAGAAGTCATCATGCAAAATGGGTCTATTCAGAGTGTTGAATTATACTATAAGTACATTATCACTGATATTACATTTGAACAACCGTTTGTTGGTTTTTAGTTCAATCTCTATGTGTATTTTATTTTATAATCTTATCGTATGTTTATATATATATAAATGAGTTGCTATGGCATTAAAACTATTACAGTTAAGTTTAGAGTACAAAATGTTCCTCTGAAATTACTATTGCTGTTACGGTTACTATTGAGTATTGTTATGAATAATTAGATTTACAATATATCTTTAAAATATTTTGGTATATATTCACTCAGTTATAACATAGATTCATAGTTAATCAAGTACAGAAGAAATCAAGAATTAATGAGGAAGACTGGGTAAATTTGGCGGTAGTTTTGGGTAAATTTTAATATTTTTGAATGACAAGAATCACTGACCTGGCATCCAAATGAGGGAAAGATGGACTGGCTGGCCTGCTTCTGGTGTTCAGGCATTCTGCTTTGAATTACTTTCTGCTTTCAAACCGTGCAAACTGTCTCCCATTTACTTGTAGTCTTGAACACATTAAGTAGCGAAGGCCAGTTCCTGCCCAAAAAAATCAATTAATGTACTATAATGATGCGTCATCACTTGGAGATGGGGCGGGAGTATAGAAAACCTCTCAGACAGTATGTCATTGATGATGTCCAGCTTGAACAAGCAGGAGTGACAAATGGGCCCAATACAATTTTGAAATCCAATGCTTACACACCACTAACTGCATCTTCAGAAGGAGCTGTAGAGATTCAGTATCAGTTGACAGTCTGTTCTATTGTTTTTGTACTTTAGTTCAAGTGTACACACACCCCCTCGTATTTACTAGTTCAACAATGACCTTATTATCTGTAGCTACTAATTGCACTGCTACCCCCAAATACTTATTCACACCATTGTGCCAACAAATTCTTTGTTGGGTTAATCTCTAACTGCTGATTGGCAGAATCCTATAAAATTGTTGTGGTCAACAAATGTTGAAGTCTTGTGATCAGAAACTGGAGCAACACTTACGGAATCGGTCCAAGGCAGTGAAATGAAGTTGCCTGAACAACTCCTGTGTTATATTTTAATCTAGAAGTACAGACTGAAGCTTTTATATAACAACAGTGCCACTACTGTTTAAGAAGAAATGTTGTATTCTCATCCTTTTTAAATACCAAATTTTCGAGCGCTTTAGCACACATCAGAAAAGGGATGGATAGGTTCCTCTTTATCAGTTCTGAGTATGGGAAAGAATAGATCATCTTTTAGGGGTTTTATAGTTTTATCAATCCTCCACTAGGTTTTTTGAATTATATAACGTTGTGTCCTGGGGAAACATTAATGGGATCTACTGTCGTCATGTGTTTTGTTGCCCTTCAGGTTCTTCGCCTTGACCTCATTGCGCCTCCTGTTCCTGCTTGCTTTTGGTCTGGCTGTGGTTATCAGTGTTGATACCTGGAAAAACAAGATCTGGCCAGAAATAAGAGGTACGTGCTAGAAAGTCTGACACGTTCTTGTAATTCATAAAATTTTACCCCTGGACTGCCTCATCTTTCTTTTGTAAATTGTATCTTAGATTATTCCCCTGTTTTTACTTCATTGCTTCAAATGTACTTCTGTTATCAGAATAGGTATGCAGTCCTGCGCCATGGACTTTACAAGTGGTTCGTATTACACAAGGAGCAGTTAATATGTTTTTGAACTGGTACTGAGCGAAGTCCTGAGGATACTGTAGATGAGAGAACAGAAGGCTAAATGAACATAATATGTCCAAGCCAATGGGAAGCCCATAGCTCAACTGGTTGAGCACATGCTACAAACAAGGCTTTGTCTTTACAGATGCCATACATGTCATCCCCTGTCTCCCCTTTCACTTCCTCTGTCTCTACTATCGCTATCTAATGAAGCAGAAATGTAAAAAAATATAATCATAAAACCTGTTATACTGCACACGGTTGTTACAGGGTACATAGTGTTTCTCAAAGTGATGAATGTTTTTTTCTCTCTCAACAGTCCAAAACGTGGAGGAATCAGAAAATGAGAGGTTTGTTACTTTAGGCACAGTTTATCACTGGCTGTTATTCTTAAAGAATGAATGATACAATAAGAGGACCACTAAAATTGATTTGTTTATTTGTCCAGCTGGGGTCTGGTGCAGCCTGGCATCATCAGTGTGCCTGAATTGTGCCACCATATTGCTGAGGCCTGGGTCAGCGGAACAGTTCTCAAGTCCAATGTGGTTCAGTACAAACGACACAACCCTGGCAAGGTAAGGGCCACACAAGGTATCCAGACAACCTCATTCCATATGAAATGTAAGAAATTAATACATGCACCATAGTCAACCTGTATTATAGTTGCTGTCGTAATTCCCTATGTGTTTTGTTGCTCCGTCAGTTTTGCATCCTGACCTGTGGAGTGTTCACCTGTCTGGCTGTGGTTGGCCAATACATTCCTGGCTTGGTGCTTTCCTACTCTGCCTGTGAGTCCCAGGAGTTTAACCTGCCCTAAATAAAGACCCAGACCCCTCACAATGACCGCAATGACAGGGAAACTAAGTCTGACTGTTTCTATTAAAAATGCATGGGTGGTGAAACCAGATCTGTGGTGCCTCAGTACCAGGGCCTAGTCCATGAGGTGATTAAAGCCAGGATGAGACACAGAGCAGGAGTGAAGGAGGGAATGGAGCCAGACAGAATGCTAAGGAGGTCAAGCTGAAGGCAGGCTAATCTCCTAAACTCCAACCAGTGTAGGCTGCAGAGTTTGGGAGTAGAGACCTGCCAAGGCCCTCAGCTGTGACGTCTGAAATGTTAACTCCCTGCTGCTGCCTCTGTTTCACTCGGTCTATCTCTACACAGTCATGTTCGTGTCTATCTACTCTGAGCAGAGTACCTGAAACTGGAACTCTAAAAAACAGAAGAAACCACAATTTCTTCTTATCGCATACCGTACACAACACAACAGAATTACCTCTTTCTCCTTGATGACTAATCTATTTGTGCTTTTCTCCTCTAGTGTTATCTACTCTCCTGGCCCCTCTGGCAGCCTATCACAGGGTTTTTCAGTATGTGTGGGTGAAGCTGGAGCCAGTCCTGCAGCGGCTGGATTTCAGCGGCACTGGATACATGATGTCAAAGCCTATTGATAATCAGTGTAAGTAGTACATCAAATTTTATTACGGTGTCAGCAAGTTCAACTTTTAGTTAGGTAAACTTTCTGCATGCTTAACTGACAATGCAAATTTAAGTAAAAAGCTATCATAGACACCATCAACAAATAAATGTGTTGTTATATCACACAAGTTAAATGACATATAAGATACAAAGACTTAACTCTTGATATATTTAAAGTTGAATATTGTTCTACAGTTCTGCGGAGGCCGATCCGTGGTTCAGGTGAAGCCAGCGACAGTGAAGAGGAGTTGGCTGCTTTCTGCCCAACAGTAAGTCTCTCAATGTTTCAACTAGAGTGTCACATACTTCCACCAAGGTCCAACAGTCCCCCTATGAAACCAAATTTAAATTCACTAGAACCAGATTTTTATTTTTATTTGCACCAAATTGAACATACTCATAAATATCAGTTTGTCGTTGATTTTGTTTTCCTTTGGAATTTAAAACATGCCTGAAAGGTTCACTTGACATTGTGCTCTCACAGTTGCTATGGCAATGTGCTGAACTTTTGGCCCCTCTGATCTTATGTTCACTTTCACTAACTTATGCACGGTTCAACACAATATGTGTAGAGACAAGTCTCATCTTGTTTGATCGTTCACGCCTTTCTTCTGTTTAAAGAGTTTCAAAGTGAGTTCTCCATTGTCAATTCAATGAGACAATGAAAACAGTTGGAAACATAAGGCGGCTGAATTAATGCAGACTCTTGCTGTGGGAAAGTGTGAGATGGGAAATTAACCATGGACTACATAGCTACGGCTGTGTATTCTGTGAGGGTTATTTACAGTAGCTCATCTAAGCTGCTTCCTGTTGAGGTTTGGAACTTCACATAATATGCTGTGTCTGTTATGTTTATTTTTGCCCGGTCTGTGGGTGATGAAGCCTAAAAAGAGTGTTCGAGCAAACGGAGAGAAAATAATGATGTCGTACAGAAAGTTTTCCAAATCTTCTCTTAACAGAGCCAAAAACGTCAAGTTAAAGTTTTTGTTAAGGTTGTGACTAACATCTAAAAAGAAAAATGGAGCACACAACCTTAAAATATTTAACACTTAAAATCTGTTGTCTCTTATAGTTTGATGATGCTGTTGTTGCAAAGGAGCTTGCGCTGACAGACTCTGAGCACTCTGACGCTGAGATGTCCTACACCGAGAATGGAACATTTAATCTATCACGTGGTCAGACCCCACTCACAGAGGGCTCTGAGGGTAAGTGTGCAAACACGGTAGATTTTCTTTTCATTGTTTTCTGGTTTGTGCTTTTCTCTGACCTTGTCCCTTTCTGTATTTTGTTCAGACTTTGACAGACACAGTGATAATGAGGAATCCTTTGCTGCAGACCTCCAGGACTTCCCCTCCATAAACCCCGATGCCACTCTGATGGATGACGACGACGACACCAGCATCGGGTTACCTAGCCTGGCTCTATCCGGGCTAGCTAGCCATCGGGCTTCAGTGCTGGATGCTCATCTGGACTCGGACCAGGAGGATCTGGATGAAGAGCTTTCTCTCAGCGGCCTGCCACCTGCCTCTGATTTCACTGGTGACTTGGCAGGAATCATCGCCAGCAACATGATCCAGGCGGCGATAGCCGGGGCACTGCAGCCCCGGCCTCATGCTGCCCAGCGCAGAGAAGGCCCTCCCAAGGCCAGAGCCCAGCGGAGCTACCGCAAGCAGTCCAGCTCCGAGCTGGACACAGACATGGACGGAGAGGACTTTGAAATGCTGGATCAGTCTGAACTGAACCAGATGGATCCCACTGGTGGAGCAGGGGGTAGTAGACGGGGAGAGAGCCAGGGGTCTAACTTCTTATCTAGCCTGCTGGGTAAACCACAGTAGTTTGCGAATGTACGTATGTGTGTTTGTGTGTGCATGTTGATGAGCTGTGAATGTGATGATAGATTCCAGCAGACCTGCTTCTGATTGGCATCAGTTTATCACTGTGAAGTATTTTATTTTTTCAAACTTTCTCCTCTACTTTTAAACCCTGATCATCCAGAAAAAACAACGTATACTTTGTAGGCTGAGCAATAGGAAATGCAGCTACAAAAAAAACAGACTATAAATAAACCAGCATTAATGAGCCATGTTGCAGTTAAGAGGGTTTTTATTATCGACATCAAATGAAGATCAACATTTCCCATGAATCTTTTCTACAGGAAGGTCTAGATATACAGGGCTATTTAACATGGGACCAAACATGACATTCCTGTTGGTTGAGCTGAGCCATGTTGATTAAACGCCAACATGAAACAGCATTTCCATGTTTTGCCTTTAAGTGAGTCAAATATTTGAGATGGATAAATCAGTCCCTGCTTTTTCCGTGACATTTAGTCCAAAAAAACAGTTTATATCTCTGTAGATGTTCATTCTCTGTCCATTCAACTGACATGAGGCTATGATCTGTTAGAAGTGATTCGATGTTACAGGTAAGCAGAGAAGAATTTAATTTCTTTTCCAAAGACTTGAGGATTCGAACAGATATTCTCCTCTATTAAGAAGATGAATAATGTTCAAATCAAAGTTTCAGTTACTTTTCTTTGTGGTTTTATGCTGAAGAAATATTCATATATGATCAGTTGTTGCTTATTTTGTTACTTTAAAAGTCACATTCGTCTTAAGATCTCTGACCTAGTGGAGCATTTGAAGTTCCTTATTTTTTTCCCCGGGTGAGATAAATATATTTTTATTTGAATAAGTTAATTTCCCTGACCTTTAATACAGCTCAGTAAAACATTGTGTTCTTGTTTAATATCTTGAACGAGCCCTCAACTTGGTTTCTTTTTCAGAAGAGATATTCAAACACATTTCTTTGTTTTTATCATCTTAGATTTTCTTGTAGGTGACAGTCATGCTGAACATTTTAAAGAGAAATGTCTAATATTATTCTAACGGTGGATATTTTACAAAGCCAAGTATTATTGGCTTTGTGGGCTGACCAGCCAGATCTCTACTCGATTGGCAAACTATATCTGTGTGTCATAATCTTTCAATGGACACTGCAGGTCAAACACACAAGCTTCCGTTAAGATATAATATTTGAAAGAGTGTAAAAATGCTGGGAGACACATTGCTCGCTTTCGTTGTGATATTTAGAGAAGACAAGCTGTACCTGCGAGAGCTGGATCCACAATCATGAAAGTGATGTAGAAAAGTGCACTGATAGGACATCGCTGGGATTTTGATGCTAAATAAAAATGAGGAGGAGGAGGATATCAGTTTGTTTGATCACCTCAGTTACCGAGAAAGTTGCTGCTCTCTGAATAGTCACCTCCTCAATGAGATACCTGTTGTCAGTTTGATGTGCATAGTGGTTGTATGTTCTTCTCTGTATCTGGTTTTGATATGTTTTGATGTGCAAATCATGTTGAATAAAATGTTTGCAATTACCTCTGGTCTTTGGTGCAATGTGACAACAATCTCCAGTCTATTCCAAAGTGTCTGATTAATGACTGAACTCGGCAAAGTCTTCGTAGTAAAGTCTCCGAAACTTTAGAACACTGACCAAATCCTCCACCACATATGAATATTTGAGAATATCGGTTAGGGTCTGTCTGGGGTGAATCCCAGCTGTGGTTTAAGTGCTGAACAAATTGAATGTTCTAACACACACACATTGGCCCAGATCCATTTATTTAAAATAAAATAAGTCTAAATAAGTCATTAATTTTCCTATGGTCAAATATATATGACCATATATACATACACCATTATGAGGATGGTTTTAGTTTGTATTTTATTTCCAAAATGAGTAGTTAATTTACTATATAGAATATGCATTAATATAATACTGTATATTATATGTTTTTAAGCTTAACGAGCTGTACTGACTTCATCTGAGACAACATAAAAGATTAGAGCTCTCACTCTGCTCTTTTTTTCCGAATATCGTAAACCTCGCGAAAAAAGTATTGAAGTCGCCAAATAATAAAAAAAATGCAAATAAACAATTGAAATCATGATTTCTCAAGATAACACTTGATCTACATTACATTTTTTTTTTCTAAAACTAGATCAGCGGCTGACTTGACCCATCAGGGTGATTTCAACTTGAGTGACGCATCCTACCACAAAAACGATCTTTTCCGTGACGCACATTTCGCGGGAGACTCGGTTGGTGAAGCTGAACACGGACGAGGTGAAGATGAGTAAAAAAGAAAACGGTGAGTGAAGAGTTGTCGTTTTATCAGAGTGGGAGACTCGGACTCACCCGCAGCGAGAGAACCACATGTCAGCTGATGTGTTACAAAGCTTAGCCCAGAAGCTAACCACTAACGTTAGCTACGTAGCCTGGTAGCAAGACAAGCTAACTGGTCTCAGAGCTCTCTAACGTTCCCGTGAAGATACGCCCACCTTTTATGGTACATCTCTCCTGAATGTAACAACAACCTGTTACTGGTTCCATTGGATCGAAGATGACTTTATATTCACTGAAAAATAATCTCCAGACTTTTGTACTGGGATTTCGATGCTGTGAGATCAGTGGGCAACAAACTGATCCTGAAGCAGATGGCTGGCTGCAATTTGGCCAATGTTTCCCACAATGCAACAGTCACAAGGGGTCACTATTGTCCAAACAATGTGAAACTTTATATCTGTGTATTTTACAAACAAGCACCTAAATGTGTTTATGGTAGAGTACATAACATTTGTTACTTGGTTTATGTTTTCAGAGTAGTTAGTATCTTCTTTCAAACATCAATTATTACGATTCCTGCATTATTGTTTTTACTTTTTATTCTATCATGCATCACATTAATGTGTCTGTGTATTTGCTCGTAGGTAAATACATTTGTATGTATTTATTTCTGTAGATCTGCATTTCTTGTATGAAAGGTGCTATACAAATAAAGTTTATTATTATTATTATATGATCACATCGTCCTGCTTGTCATCCACAGGTGCACCGGTAATACTCGCCTATTTGAATGAGAAGAACCGGCCATACAGCGCCCAGGATGTCTTCTGTAATCTACAAAAGCAGCACGGGTTGGGCAAAACTGTGAGTTCAAAATGCATCTGTAAGAGGCACTGATGTGTGTGTGTGTGCGTGCATGTTGGAATGACTAAATGATTGTGTCTTTCTGATTTCACCAGGCAGTGGTCAAAGCCATGGAGCTACTGGCTCTCGAGGGCAAGATAAAGGAGAAAACATATGGCAAGCAAAAGATATATTTTGCGGATCAGGTTAGTGTGTTCATCTGTTTTCCTTTGGCCATGTGGGGCTCAACGTAACGTGCACAAACGTTTTTTTATCACGATTCATGTGTGCCCTGGTTGAAGCTGTCTGCCGTCCCTCTCTACAGGCCCAGTTCACAGATGTGAGCGACACAGACCTGAAGGGGATGGACAGTCAGATCTCGGAGCTCGCTGCAGAGGCTCAGTCCCTCACGCAGAGCTGCAAACAGTTAGATGCAGGTGGAGTACCCTCGAGCGTGGTGCATGATTTCTTGGAGTCATCTCAGTACCATAATATTAGCACTTTGTACTGTTTTAGGCTACAGGATGTTGTAGTTTGATACACAAGTGTAAGCAATGTTTTGCAGAAGTCCAACTGTAAGGAAGAACGTTTTTGTGGTGCTTTATCTCTTTGAGCCGGGATGTTGTGTAACCTTGTGTGAAATCTGTGATAACAGAGCTAAAGGAGCTCAACAGCTCCCTGACAGCAGAGGAAATGAAGTCAGAGATCCAAGAGCTGAAAGCAGAGTGTTCTGGGTACAGAGCGCGCCTGGAGAAGATAAAGACGGCGACGAATCACGTCACACCTGAAGAGAAAGAGAAGGTGCCGAGTGCATTTTCTAGTTCCAGCACACTATCCCAGGAAGCTACTCCTCTATCTTTTATATTGAATTTACGATAACCTCGTAATATTTTAATTCACAGGTTTACAAAGAGCGGACAGTTTACGTGAAAGAGTGGAAAAAGAGGAAGCGATTGGTAATGTCACAAACATGTTCTGCTTCTAGCTTCTTGAATTTGATAAGTGTGTTGAAGAAATCAGCGTGGCCTCTGAGAAATTGTGCATGTCATTTTCATTCAAACTAAACCATTAACCAAGAAACATCTGCATATTAATAGCAAAAAGTTAGTTGCTGGCCTAAATGTACATTTTGAGTAGGTTTTTAAATAGGTGCCACATTATATGTTCTACAACTGTGGCTCTTGTACTGTCACATTTTAAATATTACATTTTATAAATATTGAAACAAAAAATCTACATTTTGTTCCTAGTAGTACAAGCAGTAGGGAAACACAATTATAAGGGAGCTTTTTAGATCTGAAAACATCTGTTGTCATTCTCATTGTTAAGTTTTGAACTCTGTGTGTTTCTCTTTAAGGCTTCCGACATGATAAATTCGATCCTGGAGGGATATCCTAAGAGCAAGAAGGAGTTCCTAGTGAGTGAAAGCAGCTCATAAAAAGTTTCTTACGTTTGTGACAACCCTAGATGTTTGGTTTCTGTGGCAGCATTTCTTCTTCTTCACTAAGGAACAACCTGGTGCTTCTCTTACAGGATGAAGTCGGAGTCGAGACGGACGAGGACAACAAGGTGGTTGTTCCGAGTACTTGAGAGAAGCTTGTTCTGCTCCTTCATCATAAGCCTTTAGATTACACGTCAGAACAACCTGGGCCACGGCACATTTTATTTAAAGCCTTTCTTTTGAACAAATTATACAGGTTGATAAAAGGCTACTGGAACAACAGCTTTTTTATAGAATATTTATACACTATGTATTGTCGTTACAGCACTCAGGGATGCCCTACATGTCTAGAATGAAAATGGCAATTACTTCATTCACTATTATATTCTTTGTTCTTATGTTTGTTGTTGTTTCTGCCATGTGTTTAGAAAACTGTTAAAAGAAAAGCCCATATTTTATTAAACATTGACGGTTATTCACATTCCATTTTTCCCTTTGTGCTGTTTTTCATTCAGTGTTGGGGCACATATGGTAAAGTTATTTTATTTTCACAACATGAACATTTGATGCTGAGAATTTCTTACAACACAATCAAACTCATGGTTTTCTCAGTTTTCTTAAAAACACTGGAGGTTTTTTCGGGGTCATCAGCTGCAGAGACTGAGGCCACTGTTTACCTGCTCACTTTATTTTCAAAATGTATTTTGCGCAGATACTTTTTTTTATTTACAGGTTAAAAACACTCTCAATTGTCATATACACGGGGTGGCCAATCTATTGGGTGCACTTGTAAAATCTAATGTCATCCAATATAAAAAGTCTTTACAAGGAGGTTGTATTTTCACCACAGTCTGTTTATCAGCAGGATTATGTTTAAAACTACAGAAAATATTCCACAGAACTTCGATCCAGACAAAGGGGCAGATCCATGAGTTTTCTTTTCCCTTATCTTTAAATTCTTTTGAGATTTTTGCCAATCTCTCAGGGAATAGTTAATGGATTTTGCTGGAAAATAAATCATATTTATATGGACTGAAATCTGAGTGTGTAGAATTGGTTGCAGCTTAATTGAATTTCAGGCGACGGGCCTGTCAGATTATTTTAACTCATAGTGGTTATGGTGTTGCACTGGACTGTGTTCTGTTTAAACCTGTAAAGTAAAAACACCTCAAACTCAGTTCAACACCACTTCCAACTACAACCTCAACAATAATCATTTATTTATATCATTACTTCTTGATAGTATCATCACAATTACTTGACATTATTATTGTAAGCAAAGGCAGAGCTGGTGTATTGAATCATGATTGATTCCAAAGGCAAACCTCATGAAGTCACCTGTGAGTGTAAATGGCTTTTGTACAACTACTGAAAGAAAACCACCAGAGATCTGTTTCCCTGTGAATAAAGAAACAACAGAAAAGTAACTACAGAAACAAAACTATTTAAAAATCTGATTTGTCATCTTAGAAATCAACTGTTTCCATTCGTTGCAGATTGTCTGTAGATCTATGTTTGGACTGTTCAGGATCTCTCCTGGAACCTGTGACTGGTGTTAACAGTCCTGAATAGTAAAATATAAAAGCTTTTCTAATCACGGACAAATGCTATCACATAGTTTCTACTGTTACTCAGCACAAAAGCCACTGTCACCGACAATAAACAGCATTTACAATGTTTGTATGAAAACAACAGAACTTTCTTATGATTCAGGATAAAAACTGTAAAATCAACACTTTGTAATTAAAAATCCTCTTCAGAATAAAACAAAACATGTACAACTGCAACTGGATAACTGCGTGTCAATGAACAGGATCTGTTCACAATGTGCTGTGTAACGCAATTATCGTCAAAGTCCATAAACTGAATATAAACAATGATATACAGTTCAGACCTGAATGCTGCCTCATTACAAACCAGTTTAACTGGGGATCATGGCAACTGGTGATTTGTTGGCTGTATTCCAGTTGTTGCTGGTTGGTTGCAGATTCGTCATATTCACAAAACAACCCGGTGAAGTGCTGCATACTTAATAACAGGCTTCACAAACTAAAGGCTCATTGTTCATAGAAGGCACAGGGAGTTATGAATAATACACATCGCCATGTCATTTCCAATCCCGTTAAAATTTGTAACACTTTGTTTATTTTTTTACCCATGATTTATATTATTGTCTCAACGTGATGTTGACACGTACACATTCCATTAACTTATGATGTTTTTTGGGCTTGATTTTTATTTCAACGAGGCCGTCACTATATCACCGCACTTTGACACAGGCGCTTTGTGAAAATGACGAGTCTGCGTCCGACAAAATCTGGAATTAAGACCACAAATCACCAGTTGCCCTGATCCCCAGTCAAACTGGAACGCCGGCCACCCATGCCATCTCAGCATCTCTGTCGGCTCGTCACAGCCGCTTTGATAAAAACTTCACAGTCTGTGTCACTAAAGCTAGAAATCTGAAAACAGCCTGAGAGCTCGGTTAGGAGAGGTGACGGTCACCCTGCAGTAGAACAGTAGTGGTGGAGTATTCTCCATGGCCTGCTGTGGTTCAGGAGTGGTGTGGCTGAGAGGAGCCCTTTGGTTCAGCATGAAACTACAAACTTGTGCTTGTTGGGACACAGAGGGAGGTTTACTCAGGCAGCTACTGCAAAAAACTAAACTAAAGGCTTAATGCATTCAACACGACACATTCGTTTGCAGACTTACATTTGTTTTGACCCCTGAGCTCTGTTTCCTCATGCGTTTCGTAGCAAAACCACAGTAAGAAAAATGAATCGTCAGCTGAGGCGGATGAGGCCGAGGCTCTCTGTGTATGTACACTTTCAGAATGTTATCTCAAACAAGCCAATGCAGCTTTTCCATCTGTGCCCACAGTGGGTGTTGAGGTAATTCTAATGCAGCCAGGCAGTCACCGATGAGCTGAAGTGAGTGTAAATGCTGTGCTGTGGCCCCGAGGCTGACAGCAGTGTCCACCCTGAGAGGCCGGAACAAGTCCCACGAACTGGGAGATGAGTCCAGAGGTTTCAATACAGCTGACCGCTGAGCTGCCGGAGCACTCCGACCACAAACTCCCTCAGCGTCTGGGAGAGAGCCGAGGAAGCACAAAGGCATGATTATCTGAACATAAACAGAGCAAATAGAGGTGTTGGGATTTACCTGTATAGTGATGATAATCAGAATATTTAAATAAAAAAATGTATATACTGATTTGATAATATATTTCTGTTAACATTTCCAATTCTTTCTGTTGTGATGCAGTAACTGTGTGCTTGTGTCGTCACGTGTTCATTATATACGAAAGAGGCAGACTTAAAACCATAGCAGGGCAAGTGACATTTTATATTTTGATATGATACAATAATTTAATACATTCAAGGAACAGGGGAGCCATCTATGATCACATAAACCCTCTTTGACCACCTTTGATAACATCTCCAAGTGTTATTCATGATCATGCAAAAGAAGAAGATATTCTGTCAAAGAACTGAATTCAAACTTGGCATAGATGCTCTGCCAATATCTGTAATGTGAATTCCATTGACTTAGATAATCTTAAATCATGACAGCCCAGTATTTGACCTGATCTGCGATACAATGACTCCTGTTTCCGTACCTGTGGCTTGCAGTGCTCCTCGATCCAGCTGAAAACACAGGCGGAGAGCTCCTGGAAGCTGTTCACCGACACACAGTTGTTGAAAGACACGAACAGAGAATCCATGATGCTCTGAAAAATGTTGAACTTGACCTGGTCCGACACCTGATCTTCTCCCTGCTGTGGGTGGTTCTGGTGGGCCGTCACTATGTGCTCGTAGTTCCTATTAGAGAAGACAATTACTTTTGACTGAAAGACGTCTGAAATGTCTTTGTTTATATTTCATTTCATCTCCTAGGTGGGCTGTGTCCACCTATACTTTGTACTGATTGGTTGGTCGACAGGCGCGTGTCCGACCTCAGCATGTTGTCAGGTAAAAAAAATCCGTCTTTCCGTTTGAAGGAACCAGCTCCCTTCGTTAATTTACCACTGCAATATCATAAGAGTATCTCTACCAGCATCACCAACTTCAGCCACAGTACTCGACAATTTTTTGAATGTGCCAAATGAAAGCCTTCATAGCTCAAACATTCTATCGTCTGATGCTGTTCCTGCTTCTTCTCTTATTAGATTCTGTCTCAACTTACAAAAAAAGACAATCTTAACAATCATTTGTTTGATCCGTGGTCCCGAGGGACCTTTCGCAATTGTTACGTTTGTTTACAAATAAACTGGAAAGTCTGGACCAAACAAGGTCGGTGTTAGAGCGCCCTTATGGTTACAGCTGTTAAAAAAAAGAGGATTAGCTTGATCTATTCTCTTCATACACTGGATGAAACAGTAATCCTCCACAGCAAATGTAACAGATAAGAAATGCAGCATTTACAGCTTTTAGTCGACGGCAATTCCTCGTATTTCTCAGATCTGATAGTAACTTTATTTGTGCTGTGTAAGGGCTCCTATCAAAGCATTTCTCACTCGAGAGAGTTCTCTTTTTGTGCGGGCACAGCATTTCTTTTAAAAATCCATCTTTTCATCTGTCTGGATGCAGAACATTCAAGACTTCGGAATTCAAATGAAGCAGATATCATTTCAGGGTTTTTGCCTTGAAGTAGGGATGCATTAGTTTGCCAAAAAATATATATATATCGTGCATCTGTGTGAAAGATTGTGGCGCCCGCAAGCAGCTTTCTCACGTTTTCATGATCTTCAACGCCATCACTTCTTTCCTTAATACATTAACTTCCTCCTCTTGCTTCTTCTTTTCTTTATGAAGAAAATGGATGTAGTCAATTGCTGAGAAACAAAGTAAAGAAATGCATCAGTCAGGGTCTTATTCGTTGCACAAAAACTCACGTACAATTCAACAAGTTTTCATCTACCTCGGTCTTATCCCTCCACCAAATAGAATTCCCCCTTCTATTTCTCCTTGTGAAGGAAAACCAGACATGCATATATATCTTAATGAGCCTGTCAAACTGTATTTGTGATTAGAGGCTAAAAGCAGCATGCATGTAGATTATGACAAATGACTGGAGTGAGAAATAAACTGGTAACACTGCCGTTTTTTGTGATATGGGGTTTTAAATAACAACTTGGTAATAATGCTAAGTTTGACAGAAAAACTCTGAACTGATGGAGACAATTGTCTAATGATGTATTAACTACCCATAACTTCATCCAATAAGACAACATCACATCTTACTTTTCTGCAGGACGGTTGCTTTGCTGATTTTCTGTGCTCCCACTGCAAAGTCAGACTGCTGCTGACAGGTTGGAACTATTGCCTGGAGGTCATCATAACCTTTCTAAAGTTTTTTTTCAAAAAGAAAGTCAGGGATATCAAGTTTAAAAATCACACAACTCAAGACTTCAAATAGGTCGCAGAGATCAGCTTCAAGGTACTGTGGCTTTACCTTGATAGCGTCCCTACGCTTCTGCTCAGCCTGGGAGTGCGCGTGTCTCCGTCGATCTTTATACGAGTCCTTATATGACGGCTCATGTCTGTAGTCACTATCTTCATCATCTGTTCAAAAACAATGAACAAATCTCAGATCAGATAAGCTATGGATTGTCACATTCTAGCCTAAAGGTGGTATACTTAAAGGGGACATATTATGAAAAATTCCACTTTTGTAGTGCTTCTACACATTAATTTGGGTATCTGGCATTTCTACCGTCCCATAAACTCTGGAAAAAAACAACTCCCAAGATTTGTTGTGGTTCCTCTATGTCAGAAACGATACGCTAGATTGCGTCGAATGGGATTACGACCGAAATAAACGTCATAGTCACACCATGCCCATGTAGGGAGTCTCGCTACATGGCCTTGGACGAGCGAGCTAACCGGGCCGGTGGAGACCGTCTAGCGTTAGCTCGCGATAGCTCGCTGCTGCTACCCGTCAGACATTTAAGTAGCCGCATAAACAAGGGACCCCCGGGACACCTCTAAACGTTGACTCAAAAGTGTGAAAGGATGCCGCTGCTGTGCCAGCTCAAGCTCCCACTGTGGGGTTGCGCTGGGGAGCTGGGGCTCTCTCAGCCAGGCTCACCGGGGGTGAGGGGGGCGGGGCACTCAAAACAGGTCAATCTGAGGAGGGCTGTTTTAGACAGGGTAAAAAGGTGCTGTTTTAAATGATCCTTGTGGTATTTTGACCAAGATATGCTACAGACATTTCATTAAGAACCCAAGGAACCATATCAACTGTGGGCATAAAATGGGCATAATATGTCCCCTTTAAGGCTGGTTCTGAATACCATCTGGAAACAACTGTGCATAGGTGGTATTACTTTTCAAATTCAGGAACCTGTGGATTGTGGGAAGGTCGAACTTCTTCAAAATACACTACATCTACTTTGTGAAAAGTCCTGCACATCCCATGCAATGGACTATGACTCCAAAGAGATTATCTCCATGGTGACAGTGGACAAACAAGAACAATGCTGAACAGCGTCATCATGGAGAACTAAGTGTTCATCTGGTCTTTCGACATACTCCATCATCGCACTGCAATTCAGAGTGAGATATCTACTAAATGTAAATTAACAGATTTTTTTTTCCAGTAAACACGTTTTGAGTGATTTGTTATTTGTCCAGTTATGTTAAGTGCAGCAGATGTCTGTATCACATAACATCTATTTTGTTCATTATTCATACAATGAAGCAACGTGAGTAGACACATGCCTGGGCTGGCTCGCAGTATGAAGTGTGTGCCTCTGCCCGTGCTTGTCTGATGGGAGAGGCTAAAGAAAAAGAGACCTTCCATCTCAAAATATTAGTATTCACTGTCCTCCTTAGGAGACTAAACGATCAACTACGTATCCGGCGATCCCACCTACTGCAGCTTTGAATGGCTCTGACCTCCGTCTGTGGCGTACGGACAAATGCTGAAATAGCTTTTCATAATAATAATAATGTCAATTTTTTTTTTTACATTTTTCTGGCAGCAAGGTCAGTCATTTCCCAGACACAAGGGGAATTATCTTGACAACAATGTAACAGCAATTAGTAGCAGAACAGGTTTTTCCTTTCATTAGAAGCAGGAAGCAAAGTGAAACAAGCAGCCTCAGAGTCCATTTAACTAGAGTAATTGTACCATCAGTAAATGGTCTGCATTTATATTTAGCTTTTCTAGTCGAGTAGAGTTTCTTGCTATTCACTCATATGGGAACTTTTTCTATGAAGGAATCAACATCCAATCAGAAAAAAATATATATTTTAAGAAATACATTTTTTTTATATTAAACAGTACACACATTTTAGAGAGATGATTCAGCGTGAGATGTTGGTGAGCAAGCATTTACATCACAATCTTGATGTAGAACCAATTCTTTTTTAAACCACAATGACAAATCGCTGCTGTTACAGCCACATTACCTGTGTTTGGTACTGAAGAGGCACTTGTCGAGCCAATGCTGTTGGCCCTGGACACCCCGGTAACCTTTCTGGCTGTTTCAGTGAAGAAACCTACAAACCAAGACAGGACAAAAGAAAAAGAGGCCAGAACTAGATTAACCAAATAATCTCGAAACAGCAGAAACACAAGGTCACAGTAACAGTTCAAATATCGAATAAAATGTCAAAATACAGGATACAAACAGAGTGAATACTCACTGGGGTCAAAGCCACCGTCGCTGAAGGCACTGTCTGTCTGCTGCGCCATCACCAGATAACAGAAGATGGAAAAAAAAGGGAGAATAGAGGTGGAACCATGAGAGGAGAATTGTGCTGCCCTAAATTCACTGACAATAAACCAGTAGCTAGCTGGTCTGATGAACTGACTAAACCCCCGACCGAGCATTGCTCTGATTGGTACTGATTCATGGGTAAATGGCTGGAACATATTACGACTTCAATCACAGGTGCAATGTTGGATCTAGGGCATCGAAGCACAATAATAACTGCAATTTGTGGTTTCTCAAGATCGGAACAGTTTCCATCAATGCTGCCAGGGGGTAAAACACAATGCGTTATATTTCATTACTTAGACCTGCTATATGATTAGAGTTTTTGACAGCGACTAAAGGTTTAATCCTCTCAAAATCAAACAAGAACTACACCAAAAGAAAGCCGTATTAAATATAACCCTTTAAAATAGACTTTGTAAGTTAAGGTCAACAGCTTTGTTAATGTTTCTTTATTTTACATATCGGAGACGAGAAGATTACATGTGACAAAAAGTAATATGATAGATATGATGGACAGACATCACCTTGTGAAAAGCTTCAATCAGTACTTATGATACCAAGTTATCTCCTAATCCTAATTACAAATGAATCAATGTTTCAAACCAGTTGAATTGCAGTCAGCACTAACTTTGAAAATAGCCAACAAAACTACATGCTACATAACATGCAATAAGTCTGCACTTTCATATGAATTTCTGGTTTCCAAAGTTAGGTAGTTTTCGTCAATGCTTTCAAGTGTAAGGGTTAAGGGTTGTATGTCATTTGGAAATTAAATCTATTTTCATTGTTTAACAAAGACTAAAAGGTTTCACTTTCTCCATTTAGACATGACAGCTCAACCATATTATTCTCTAAAAGAGAGTGTGTAAGATAAGCAATAATAAAGCTGTGGATTTCATTTCATATCCCAAACGTGCAGATTTACATGATCACTTCGAATAGACATGTGAGACACCTGCTTTTGAATTTAATGTTTAACTATTCAAGCTGAATAACACCTCTACATGTTACTTCTTCAATATATCTGTATCCTGCATGAGCTGTTAAAATGAGGAAACAACATGAAAACACTGATCATCGTGTGCTCGGTGAACGGAGACATAGCCCCCCCCGACCACCCCCCGAACACACAAGCTGTAAATGGACCAGACGAGTTCCCCTCTCAGGGTGTTTTGTTTACTTTGACTGGCTAGCTAACCGCTAACAGCTGAACAACAAGCTAACGCTAGCCGCGGAGCTAACGCAGCTCTGCCCCCCCAGAAACAAACGTCAACTTTCGGGCAAAACACCCGTTGTCACTTGTCGCTGTCGTCACACAACAGTGGTACGAGTCATGTCGACAGAAAGTGCTGGTGAACGTGTCTTACTCTCCAGTGGTCTTCAGGAGACACGTTCGGGTCCGTCATCTTTATAGTGCTTATATTACCGATAGCCTTGCTGCCTTCAAGGGCACCTAGTAAATTCCAGCTCCTCACACTTGGGGAAAGTTGAGAAAAGGGAACTCCTCTCTGTGATGAGAGAAATATTTACATCCTTCACTTAAGTTAAGTCTCAATACCAAATACGACTAAAAATACCAATTTGTAAAATAACACAAATATTTTTTTTTAATATAATTGATATTATGCCAAATGCTCCTTATACATTTATATAATGCTTAGTGATTGTACAAGGCAGTGAGAAGGTGCAACACATGCTTGGTTTGAATGATTGAATGAGATAAGATAAGATAAGATAAGATAAGATGAGATAAGATGATATGATACATTGACTGTTAGAAGTATACAGATGGGTATGTTATACAATATAAATATGAGTATACACATTTATACGAATGGATATCATTTCACCGTAGTATACTATATATAATGTACTGGATATAATATAAAGAGTTTAAAATCCCAACCTTCACTCATAGCAAAAGGCTTTAAAGTTGTATTTCTTGTAAATATATTTATTGACACTTGTTGATATCAACTGAACTGAGAAAATGTGGTCTCAATTACATTTTGGGCAGATTCACCCAGCCACATTTTTTTGATTGATTGATGCAAGTTCAGTCAATGAAATAACAGGAGAAAATGTCTAATAAATGTTTCTGTGATGTGTCACTTAAAAGTCAGATATTTCATAAATGTCACATATAACTAGTATAAGTTTCTATTTATGAATGTACATCTTCCCAATTCTTCTCATATCATCCATGTCCACAGCCCTGATTTAAAACACCCTGAATGCAATATACTCGAGGCCACAAATGCAAGAGCCCTACATGCAGTACTAGGTTTACAACACAGAGGGGCGCTGTCAGGCAATCATCTCCACCCTGTCACTGTGCTTCTACACCTGATCTGACTGCCACAAACATGCTGGCCTCACTGGAAGGGAAATGGCCTAAACAAATGTGACCCCAGCTCCATGTAAAATAATCCGGCTTCAGTGGAATGAATGGATCCACTGTGATGCAAGTGGACTCATGGTAAAGAGAAGGGAAGTTTCCTGTGCTTCATTTTATATCTTCAACTGCTTGATTAGCATGTGTCAATCCTCTTCCTGCTTTGTTTCACTCCAAATTTACCTGATCATCATAATCATTATCCTCATCATAACCATGATCATCATCCACCTACTGCGTGCACAGGACACCTAACAGTTAAAATGTTAGGTGCACCCTGTCCTCCACCCCAGGTTCGGTTGCTGTCAGGCACAGGAAGTCACTCTTCTGCTTTTGCGCTTCTGCGGTTTCTGTCTGTGTCACTTAGTGTGTCACAGACCTCACTCCTTCCTCTCACGCATGCAGCCCTCTCACCAGAGCAGCTCTCTGTCAAGTAGCGTAGAGAACAAGTGAGTAGAGATATCGCTTGTTACCCTCTTCTCAATAGTAGACAGAGTGACAGGTTGATGAGAGGATAGACATGAGGACGAAGCACCTTCTCTCATCTCCCACCCTATCCTCAATACCAACGAGGAGGCAGTAGGCCAGCGGCTTGATGTTCTTCTCACTCAAGACCCAAGGACTTGGTTTGTTTTAGGCCTGCTTGTTCGAGTAACTTGGAGTGACCACTTTTTTTTTCCGGAATTCACTGATTTCTCAGGAGAAGGAGTTTGTGTAAAGCTTTCCCACTGGATTACCTTTGGAGATTAGTGATGGGGAATGCGGCCACAGGGGCCTTGGAGCAGGAACAGGCTGAGGGCCGTGAGGCCAAGAACTCAGTCGGTTCAGGTTCAGGGATGAGTGACCCCACGCCAACTTTGCAGAAGAAGCAGCCGGCTCCCCCCAAACTGCCAATGCCCCCAGAGGAGGAGCTGGAGGAGCGCTTCAACGTGGTCCTGGTGAGTGTGGCTGCACGGGAGACACGAGGGCGCACACAAAAACACAGAGATTATGCACTTTGTGTGTTACCTATGCTGACTTGGTTTTGAAGTGGAAGCTGGGAGAATTAAGCGGGAGGCACAGAAATAACAAACCATATCCATTTTGTTGTCTGTTATTTAAAGTTGTCAAAGTATTGAGTGTTTGAAGACCTGTTTGTAACATTCACTCTGCCAGAAAACAATTCTATTTTAAATGAATACAGACTAAATATGATGTCTGCCTTTTCTCATTTGTTGTCAATCTAGAGTTCCATTTGTCTGGTGGGTACAGGGAAACAAACGTTTGAAAGTTTTCACCACCACTGTCCTTGGTTGTTTGTTTTAAAGATTTCAGAGCAGGAACAGGGTGATCAGTGAATGCACAGGCAGCTGGGCATAAAGGGGAAGTTGAGCAACACGTAAACATGAGTGAGAGCATAAGACCGGAAAGCAACTGTTTCACCACCCTTTCAACAGTCTTACAACAAGCAGGAAAACACAGAGCCTCACAACAAATACCTTGAAGTATTCGAGACATCATAAAGCACAAGGCAACAAAACAGTGATTAAGTTGGAGGGAGAGTGAAGCACATAAATCTTTGATTAGTTTTTATGTCTTTAATTTACTACAGAAGAATTCCACTCAAGGTGAAGATCTGGTTTTTATGTGTTGTGTTCCAAAAGCGAGATTAAGAGCAACAGGACTATAAACTGTGAGTCTGTGTTGACTCAGTGCAGCAGTGAAACATCAACACAGAGTTTGGCTCAGTCGGTCTTTATACACTCTCCCTCAGCTTTGACTCCTTAATGAGCTTCAATGACCCCACGGCTTCGGCTGTGCTCTCTGCTCACATGTGGAAACACCGACAGCAAAACATTCAATCTCATCTTTTATGACGCTGCATAAAAGTGTTGCATCACTGAGTATTGAAGGGTCAAGTTCGAACGTTTTTCCAAATCAGAGCTTGAACTGAGTCGAGTGAAGCACAAAATTAACAGACTAGTAACTGCATGTTTCTTAGTATAGCCGAGAAATTTAGTTGTCATTTTTACAGGAAACAAACATGGCTCTTCTTCTTATGACATGTGTGTTTTTTATTGGAACTACGATGAAGAAAGACATACATCTTTTATAGCCTTAAAAATGACCTGAAAAGACATCACACATTTCTAAAATACCAACATCCATCCAGATATCCCCGTTAAATTACCCAGGAAGTTACCAAGGAGAGTAATAATAAGAGCTGACAATAGTACGCATGTGCACATTATACACAAACAGTGTCTTTATTTTAAAATGTATGTGTCATTTTTTAACATAAGTTGACTTCTCCTGGAAATAACGATGTCACTTCCTCTTTTTGGCAAACTATATCATTCGGTACTTTCATAGAGAGAATGTTTATTTTTCAAGTTGTAGAATTAAGCAGTTAAAGTACACATAATTATCTCGACAAGAAAAATGAGAAATGGCCTCTCGTCTTCATTCGAGTGAACTTACGCAAAGAGGGAACCTTTCTCGCTTTGCTTACTAGGTGTTGTACCTTGAAACCCAAAGTGTGACCCCTCCCCTGCCCCGCCAAAGATGAAGCTCTCAGCTCTCGGCTCCTCAGCAGAAAAGCAACAAGCTGTTTCCTTTTATCACCACTAAAAAAAAAAAATGCAAACCACCGCTTCTATCTGCACACTGGGAGAATTAAGGTCAACTCCCAGTGGAAGATGAGATAATGTGGTTATGAATAAAATAAAAAATGTAACTATTCATTTAACGTGCGAACAAGGAAAACACACCAGACCCTGTACTTTTTTTCAGGGGTAAATTAGTTTTACCCAGATTACACCCTGGTCCCTGCGGTGGAAACAGAAATAGTTCCTGCAAAGCTTCCTTATTGTTCAATGGGAAAGTTACTGCAGTCAAAACGCAGCTTTGGTTTTCACAGATCCCCAGTGTGAGCCCCAGGGGTCTGCGGACCCCCATTTGAGAACCACATCAAATGATTTAGTTCTTAAAGCCATTTGAATGAGGGAGATAACCTTTTTCTTCCAGGAGTCAAACAGTTTACTGTAAGTTGAAGGTAACAACTAAAATGGAAACTGTGAGGTTACTAACGTGCCACCTCCTTAGATGTTGAGAAGAAAAGAGTGTGTAATGGGTGTGGTTCTTCATATGTGTAAAACCCTCCATACAGTTCTGAGAACTGTAATAAGGGGAAGATAATAGTTTAATCTCCAGTTAATAGTCTATATAAGCAACTGCAATGGTAAATATTTTAACTTTGATATTAATAAAAAAGGAATGAAACCAATCAATAAATATAAATGGTTTTAAGTGGTGTTGCCCTTTCTAAATTTTATACACATGCTTTTATTTAATCTTTAGTAAAGGTTGTATTCCAGGATAACATTTGACATTTGATCATCACACACACACTCAAAGGCTCTAACATTAGTTGAATATTTATTTGTATTCTGACGTACATGGTACCCACTGGCAACCATCAATACACTCATGTAAACACTGAGTCATCCGTATTTCCGGCGGGTACTGAACGCCCTCTTGTTTTACACTGAAAGTGCTGTTGTGGTTATTTGAAAACTTTAATATCGTTGCATGAGCAGGAAGGATGAAGAAAATACCACAGGGGTCGTTAGATTATGAAATATGTGATATACTTTTACTCAGAATCATATAAAGTTCGCCAACATTTTACTCAACAAATAAAAACACGAATGCGCTCAAGTAAATGAGTCCCTAATGCAAAGGTCTACTACACCAATTTGGTCTCGGCCTCTGAATCCATTTCAGCTGCTTCTTCATCACCAGCGATGATGCGGCTGCAGGAGGCGGGGTCTAGCGTTACCTGCCTGCTCTGATTGGATCAGTTATATTGATTAATAAATGCTTTGTGACAATGCAATGGGGTAGAAATGACAGATTATTGCTCATTTATTAATTAGAGTAAAAGGAGTACCAGAAAATAAAGTTGAAGTACTTCAGATTCCTGATCAGTTGAAACTGTCCCTTCTTTCTCTTTCTCTCTCAGAGCTACATGAACCTGCCTCCAGATAAACTGCAGCTACTGAGTCAATATGACAATGACAAGAAGTGGGAGCTGGTCTGCGATCAGGTAAGAATGTTTGTGCTGATAAATGATAATGTGTTGGTTTCATGAATCCAGCATCCTTATACTGGAACCTTGACTGTGGAAGTGTTGATACAAAGTAGCTCAACAGCGTGGATATGTGATAAAGAGCAGAGCGCAGTGAGAAAAGCGTGCACCACAGCTTCTGTGGTGGCGTGTGATAATAGTGCCATTGGCATGGAGACAGAGCGATTTGTAGCACTTGTATTCACAGAGCCAATAATAACTGTGCACCCACAAGTGTTTCCAGTGACTACCTGTCATGAATTTTGAGTTGTTGTTAAAACTCACTGTCAAAAGTAACTTTTCGACTCAGTTCTGTGTTAATATTTCTTTCTCAGGAGCGTTTCCAGGTGAAGAGTCCCCCATCCACGTACCTGACCAAGATCAGGAGCTTCTACCAGGATCAGGGAGGCGTGTCCCGCAGGGTCAGAGAGAAGCATCATCCTCCTTTCTCATGTATAACACAGCTCTAGTGTTCTACAATGGTGTCTTAACTCTCACATGTTCTGCTTCTTTAGCTGAAGAAAAGGATCCAAGATGCAACTCAGGTTCTTAAGGATTTGGAGATTTCACTCCGCACCAATCACATTGGGTGAGTTTGTTGAGTTTAGACGGATCCTACTTAATGTTTGTGACGATTTGATATGACCTGAGGTTTGGTTGACCCGGTTGCAACCTTTAAAACTTGTTTAGAAAACTGTTATTGAAATAAAAATGTTGATTATGTTGATGATTTATATTTATATTAATTTTTGTCTTGTCCAGAAATATATATAATTTTAATTCTTTTTAGATTTTTCATCTTTATATGTCATCTTTTAGTAAACATTTTGTATTTTTACACACCTTAGTACTTTGTAGTTTTTTTTAGTTTGATTATTTTATCAAAAATAAACATTAAAGAGCAACATGTGCTAATGGTTTTATTTCTTGTGATTTAAACATTTAATTAGTAAAAGAAGTATTATTTTATTTCATTTTTCAAATGTTACATCGTCTTGCTTTACATCCAATCTCAGCGCGGAATCTGAGAAATGTAATTCATTATCTTTCTTCTGCTTTGGGTCTTTTTGTGTAGATGGGCCGAAGAGTTTCTTGACGAGCAGAACAATGGTCTGGGTGTCCTGGTGGAGTATCTGTCTCATGCTCAAAGTGACGCCTCGTGAGTACCAGCAGGCTCAGAATCCAATGCAGATAATTTTTTTTATTTATCACGATTTATTCTGGGTTTCTGTTCCTCTGTAGGTTCGACGTGGAGAGCGTTGAAAATGGCGGCACCCTGTCGGACAGAGGAAAGCCAGCAGAGAGGTCCATGGAAGATTTGACCAAGAGCTCCAGCGTCTCCCATTCACATGGGATGACCAGAGCTGCCCGAGCGCTGACTGTGAGGTAAGAAGACTTCTTTGCTGTACACAGTCCCCGGCACTCACACATTTGTAAATATAGCGCCCTTCACATCATGAATCTTATTAAAGAGGAACTCACATCTCATACAGTTGTAATCCTGGTAGGGTAATGACCGGGGCAGATCCAGGGCTCACTGGCTCTAGCTGAAATCTGATTGGCCCCTGAAGTCCTACCAGTAGTCTATTAAAAAATAAATATTACAATTTGTCTTGAAAAAGCAACAATTATTCAAACCATATGCTGTGTAGCTATAGAGCTAACAGTAAACAACGAATTACTTAAATGTGCACCCTCTGGAATCCGGAATTGTGCTTGGATGTTCGACAAAAAATCAAATGAAGTGGTGTGAAATAAAGTATATGAAATATGAAACAAACTTAACTAAATCAATATGTCTTTATCCCACTCTATGCTCTCTATACGTTCCTCTTAAATTCGAGACAACAACAATCATAACACGACTTCCAAACTCTGGCGGAAGTCGTGTTATGATTACCTGTTTTTGCAGGTTCTGTATCTAACTTCCAACTTCCTGCACGGAGAGTGACAAGTGTCAAATCATGTGTGCAATTTGTGATCCACAGAATCAGCTCCACTCTGGTGAACAAAATGAACAAAAAGTCCCATTCGTCCAACCAGAGAGATGATGTGCATGTGTGCATAATGTGCTTGCGAGCCATCATGAACTACCAGGTAGAGTCTGAACATACTTACTTCATACTTACAAGAACTGGGAGGGGATTGTCATAATTCCACTTTTGCCATGTCTATTTCACTTTACAGACATTTAACCTTTGTCATTTTCAGACTAGTTTTTCCTCTTTCTCTGAATCTTTAACCAAATCATCTCTCTTTTCACTTCCCACTTCGTATTCAGTCTGGTTTCAACCAGGTGATGACTCACCCCCGCTGCGTCAACGAGATCACCCTCAGTCTCAACAGCAGGAATCCCAGGTGAGTGCGTCTGTGTGTCGGTCAACGTGCGTGTGTGTTCTATCTCTGTATCCGGAGTTCTCAGCATCACTCTCCTGTGCTGCGACAGAACCAAAGCCCTCGTCCTGGAGCTGCTGGCGGCCGTGTGTCTCGTCAGAGGAGGACACGACATCATTCTCTCTGCTTTTGACAACTTCAAAGAGGTGAACAGACTTTTTAAAAATGTATCAGTAATATGACCTCACCCAGATATGTGGCATCACTTGACTGTTATTCATTTAGTCCGACCTTTTGTCTCAAACTTCCCTTCTTCCATTACTCACCCTGGAACTGACACACTCTACCCCTCACGTGCACTGTGGTCATAATTTTAGCACAAGTAAAACAGTCATGCCTGTCTGTGGGTGAAACGCTAAATCTGGTGCGGAGCTAAGAATGTACAGGTTTAAGCTGACTGATGAAGCCTAATAACAATAATTTATTTAGCATGTATTGTCCCCTACTCCCCCGTGTGGGCAACAATTAAAATGCATATTCAGATCAGTTTATGTCTTTTTCTCAGGTGAGCAAGGAGAGGAACCGCTTTGAGAAGCTCATGGAGTACTTCATCAACGACGACTGCAACATTGACTTCATGGTAAAGTCTACACAGGTTATTTCCTGGCTGCTGAGTTGCAGGTGTAGCTGAGATGTAACTGTCCACTGTGTCTGTCTCCAGGTGGCGTGCATGCAGTTCATCAACATCGTGGTCCATTCGGTGGAGAACATGAACTTCCGTGTGCATCTGCAGTACGAGTTCACTCACCATGGATTGGACAAATATCTGGAGGTGAGTATTTGTTAAAAGTGGTCAGCGTAACCTATTGTTTACCAACAAGGACAATGTGATTAAAGCTGCTGCAGGCGCAGTTGTATAACAACAATGTTATGCTGACTGATACAACTCATGAGGGATAGGGGAAGCTAAATAAAACCAGATGTTGGTTAATGTAAAAGTTGTTTATTATGAAGATGAATGATTTAACAAAAGGAGGGAAATGGGCCAAGAAATAAATAGAACAAAAGGGGAAATCTATAAAAGCAAAGTTGCGGATAACTTCCAAAAAAGAGTGAAAGCAACCCGAACCAAAACAGCAACCTCGGTTAACCCCAAGTATAATAGTTAAATACATGGAGGCTGTGACAATGACACAACCTGATCAGCACCAAATGAATATGCTGAATATGTCCCTCAGTAGCTGGTGGAGACCAAAAACAGAGCAAGATGGTGAATTACTTGCATTTTATGAAAACGTCGCTTTGTAACACTTTGACATGTCAGCATGTGGCTGTTGCGTGTTCACACCATTGAACAATATGAAGTATACCCTGTAAATATGTATATTATGACTGTAAACGTGCAGGAATCTATTCTTAATGATACTTAATATAAGTTGGTGTATTCGTATAATAAGTCACTCGTTAAATGTCTTTGTGCATTAGAGTCTGAGGCAAACCGAGAGCGAGAAGCTGCAGGTCCAGATCCAGGCCTACCTGGACAACGTGTTGGATGTGGGCGCCCTGCTGGAGGACGCTGAGAGCAGGGGAGGGGTTCTGGAGCATGTGGACGAGCTGCAGGAACACAACGTCCAGGTCAGCAGCCAGCTCTTACAACCAGAGGGACTTCGGACTCCTGATGTTGTGATGTTAAATTGGTGTTGTTGTGCGTTGTGTTGCAGCTGAGTACTCGGCTCCAGGAGATCGAGGATCAGGCGACAGGCCGATTATCTGAACTAGAGACGCAGCTCATGCAGGCGACCAAAGAGACGGAGCTGCTCAAAGTAAGTGCTGCTCCCTGACATGAACAGTGTTTAATAAGACTCATTAGCCAACCAAAGCACAGCGATTAGTTATAATGAGGCCAAAAGAGTGGCAATTCACTTTATTTGAATAATTGTAATTTGAAAGGAAAAATTGAATCATCTTTAGCAGCATGCCCAGGCTGAAACATTACAATGGCTATTTGATGGATTAATGAGTGTCGCTACATCCATCAAGTCCAAGAGGGTGAATGATCCCAGGGATTTCACTCTAGCGCCACCGTCAGAGGGATTTTTTTGTTTAAAATGGAATTTCTCATAGTATGGGATGTTATGAACTATTGGCGTTCCACCACAAGGTAATTATATTTTAGCAATATTCAAAATAAATTGCATTTCATTCAGCCTCAGCTATATGTAGTGTTTTGTGCTAATTAGTAAATGTTGACATGCCAACACACTCAACTATCAGATGTTTATAATTTGTACATTATCTCTTATAAAGCCTGAAGACAGACAGTGCATTATACGCTCTTTGTGGAGCTGCAGTACATTGTTCATATCTTACAGGAAAGCCTGCGGGAGTCCTGTTCCCAGGTCAGTGGTCTGCAGCAGAGAGAAAGAGAGCGAGAGCTGGACCGCGAGAGGGAGAAAGACAGGGAGCGTCGGAGCTCCTCCACCCCTCAGACCCTCTCAGAGCTGGAGGAGAAGGTCCACGAGCTGCAGGAGAAGGGCCTGATCCGACTGGGGCGCAGCGCCTCAGGAGGTCTGGACATCCAGGTGGTGCCCGTCACTGTGGTCGAATACGTCCAACCCCCCGAGCACATCCCAGTCTCTCAGCCCAGTGACTCAGTCGACTCAGCCCTCCCAGTGTCCGGCCTTCCTTCCTCTCCTCCACCAGCACCTCCTCTTCCGCAGTTTGCCTCGCCTCCTCCAGCTCCTCCCCCACCTGGTGCTGGACCACCACCCCCACCTCCACCACCTGGTGTTGGACCGCCACCCCCGCCACCCCCGCCACCCCCGCCTCCCCCACCTGGTTCTGGACCACCACCCCCGCCTCCCCCACCTGGTTCTGGACCACCACCTCCACCTCCGCCACCTGGTGCTGGAGGCGCACCTCCACCTCCCCCGCCTGGTGGTGGAGCCCCGCCTCCTCCCGGAGCTCCAGACGCTCAATTTGGTAAGGGGTTTGGAGGAAGAATCTGAAAAGAGAAAGAAACCCTCCCGAGTTGGAAGCAAACAATGAGAAAAAAATCTTTATTTAATCAGATCTTCTCCTGTTTCCTCAGGGTTAAAGAGCAAGAAGACCATTCAGACCAAGTGCAGAATGCCTCTATTAAACTGGCAGCCCTTAAAACCGAACCAGGTGTTGGGGACGGTCTTCAATGAAATAGATGATGAGCAGGTCTTAGAGGTAAGAAAAAGCATCCTCCATTCTCCTTTTCCTACTTTCAGTTTGAGATGAGACATTGAAATGATTTTCTCTGTCTCTTCTTGTGTCGACATCAGGAGCTGAACATGGACATGTTTGAGGAAATGTTCAAGACTCGGGCCCAGACTAATCCGACAGACTTGTCCAATGTGAAGAAGAAGTCGATCAAGAAGGCCCCCAGCAAGACGTCCCTGCTTGAGGTCAACAAGGCCAAGAATCTGGCAATCACGTTACGCAAGGGAGGAATGACTCCAGACAAAATCTGCACCGCCATCGAGACGTACATTCCTCTTTTTGAAAATATCTTCACTAAACAGATTCATATCCTCTTCATCGCTCTTTCTCTTACCCTCTAGCTGATGTGGTGTTACTGTTTTGCACAGGTACGACCAGGAGACTCTGTCCATAGACTTCCTGGAATTGCTCGAGCACTTCATACCGTCAGACTTTGAGATGAAGCTGCTGGTTAACTACGAGAAGGACGGCCGCCCGCTGGAGGAACTGGCCAACGAGGACCAGTTTATGTTGCGCTTTGGGAAGATTCCTCGTCTGAGCCAGCGGATAAAAACCCTCACGTTCATGGGAAATTTCCCGGACACTGTCAAGCGCCTGCAGCCGGTCAGTTTGTCAAAAGTGCTGCGGCTTTGGTTTAGAACAGACTTGAGATTTTAACCAGATGTGTTGATTTTGTGTATTTTTTTTCTGTGGTCCACAGCAACTAAACTCCATCATTTCTGCATCCATGTCCATCAAGTCTTCATTGAAGCTGAAAAAGATTTTAGAAGTAAGTAAAAGACGTATGTACTGATGTGGTTTCCAAATGTGCGGGGTTCGAATAAGTCATCTCGTGTGTTTCCCCCTCAGATCGTCCTCGCCTTCGGTAACTATATGAACAGCAGTAAGAGAGGTGGGGTGTACGGTTTCCGGCTGCAGAGTCTGGACCTTGTGAGTGGATTCTGTCCCTAGATTAACTTTTTCTCATTTCAAGATGACCTCGACAACCAACATTTTCAATAATGTGCTTCTCAGCTGTTGGAGACCAAGTCGACGGACCGCTCGCAGACGCTGCTGCATTTCATCACCAACATCATCCAGGATAAATACCCCGACTTGGCTAACTTCCACACCGAGCTACACTTTCCAGACAAGGCAGCGCTTGGTACACAAAGACACACTCGGGTTATAGAGCTGGTTTATATAGAAAATCTGCAACGGTGCTAAACTGATTCCTCTTTCTTTGCCAGTTTCCCTCGACGGCATTCTTCAGGATATCCGCTCGTTAGAACGAGGAATGGAGATGACCAAGAAGGAGTTCCTGGTGCAGGATGACAGCCCCGTGTTGAAGGAATTCATCAAGACAAACTGTGAGCAGCTGGAGTCTTTGATCAAAGACAGCAAGACAGCCCAGGTTAGCCCATAGCTCTCATCGAACTTACACACAACCCTGAACAGCATCGTATCACGTGCTCACACACATGCATTCTCTCCAGGAGGCTTACGGCTCCGTGGTGGAGTATTTCGGAGAGAACCCCAAAACCACGCAGCCTTCCATGTTTTTCCCGACGTTCGTACGTCTCATAAAAGCCTACAAGGTGAGCACTTTTGCCGGGTTTGTGATTTTTATCCGACGTGGTGAGATTTGAAATTTGAAATTGAATTGGTTTTGCCTCTGGATTAAACACAGACAGCGCAGCAAGATATCCAGCAGAAAAAGAAAATGGAGACTGAGAGCAGTGAGGAAAAGGAATCGCCATCTCCAAACAAGGCAGGGATGCAAAAGGTAAGAGATTTGAGGATCAGTGTTGAAGAATTATGCATCATAAATTTGAAACTGTAATGTCTTTAATATAATATAATTTCCCCCAGGGGCCTATGATGCCCAAGATGCCCCAGATGGACCTGATAGCAGAGCTGAAGAAAAGACAGGTGAAGCCGCAGGTCCGCGAAGGGAAGGACGGCGCTCTGGAGGACATCATCACAGGTACGTTATATTTCAATATGGCGTGTGCTGCCTGTTGCGATATTTAAAGTCAGGTGAATCTCAATGCGCTTTTCCTCGCTCTGCCTCAGATTTGAGAAACACCCCATACAGGCGGACAGATGTTCGACGCCCAACGCAGCGTCAGGACACTTGAGCCAAATCGGATTTAAGCCTATCTGACTTATAGGAAATGTACCTGGAATCCCAGTCAAGCATACAGAAAAAATAACAATGTTTTAACAGTTCTGTATATACATTTATATCAAAGTTGCATCATGTCTTATGACCATTTGTTCTGTAAATAGAGTTATGTTGGAACTTTTTGATATTTTTTAGTGCAGCAGTCTGATTCCAAGTCTTACAAAATCTTCCTGAGATGTTTCCTGTCTAACGAAAAATCCATGACTGTATTTTAAAATTAAACTTGTTATAACCATGATTCTGTATTTGGACATTTTCATCTGCAACATTCAGTTTCCATTTACATTCTCTAATGCTAATAAAGATGCAATAATTTCTACCGCAAACTCAGACATCACCACTGTACAAGAGAGCTGCATTTTAAAGTGTTCTGCATATACACTTTTAATAAATATGTGCGCAAAATAGCATCTTGAATTTTTGCCAATTCTTTAGTGAATTGGTCCTGTAAATAAAAACATAAATGCAACAGTCAGTGTCCTTGTTTCTACATCTTGGTTAAAAACCACCGACCACTGATTCTGTATTTGCATTTTCTCAAATGCCACCTCCACAGTTTATGGCTACAGTGTGAAGCAAACTCTGTACAAAAGAGATGCACTTTAGTGCTCTGCATATACAGTTATATCCGAATATCTAATTGGCAAAATTGCATGTGTTTTTTGCAACATTTAGTGTATTTGTTCTGTAAATAGAGTTGGAACTATTTGGTATTTTAATGCAACAGGCAATGAAAATGTAATGCCTCATATCTTTCTAAATAAAAAGAACATTGTGACTTTTTAAATGTGTTTTAAATTGCTGAAACTGTATTTGTATTTTCTCATATGCGGCGGTTAGCACTTTACCTCAAAGACAGCAGGTTTCTGGTTCGATTCCTGGTGTCACTGAAGGCTTTTTGTTGGGCGTTCCTCCATTAATCCATAGACATGAAGATACGGGTTAGGTTTTAATTGGAGACTCTGAATTGACCATATGTGTTCGAATGGAGACCTGGTTGTATCCCACCTCTCATTCAATGTCAGCTGGGAATAAGCAGCCCCCCCCCACAACCCTCAAATGTATAAGTGGTATAGATTATGGGTGTATGAAAGGAACATATGCAACATCCAGTTTGTATCCACATGATCTGAAGCCGAAGATGAGATCGTTTCTGAAGTCAGTGTAAAGCAAACACAGATGCCAGCACTGTACAAGAGAGCTGCACTTTATTGGACACACAATCACAGCAAGTTATGTACAAAAGAAGGCAGGTTCAACTGCCTGCCGTCTTCTCACAGGAAAAACACACACATCTCACAGAATATCATGGCATCCACACTGATAAATTAGTATCTCCAGTATCAGTAGGCTTTTAAATTTATATATCATTATATTATAGATCTATTTTCTGTGTTATTCTTGTTCTTATGTCACACTACTCTACAAATGGGAGAATCACTCTTTTGTGGATTGGGTTGCGTTCCAGCTTTTCAAACTCTTAAACATTCAGCACTCTATCGTCATCATCTTCATCATCATCATCTTCATCGTCATCACCACCACATAACATCACAGTAAGACTGAACATGCCCGCATCACAGATACCAGAATAATGTCGTCATTCTTCATGTTTGTAAACCTCTAACATAGACAACCACCTTCCTCTTCCTCTCGTTCTCATTTCCTTTTGAGAAAACATGGAGACAACATTTTTTCAACTGCACCGTGCGATTGCTTGAAACTATACATGCATTGTTTTGTATATAACTTTGTACCCATCGTCATAGTTTATTCATAAAACATCTTCTTTTGGACATAACAATTTGTTGAACTCGCTAGGAATGACTCGGCCTATTTACAAGTCAATTTAGTTTTTCTCTGCTTTTTCGATGCCAAGATTTTGGAACATCCACACATTCATGTAAAAACCTCATTTACATACTATAGAATGTAGGTTCATTATATATATATAAAAAAAAATAATACAATGGCAAAGGAAGAGATAATTATAAATTTGAAACTGTAATGTCTTTAATATAATATAATTTCCCCCAGGGGCCTATGATGCCCAAGATGCCCCAGATGGACCTGATAGCAGAGCTGAAGAAAAGACAGGTGAAGCCGCAGGTCCGCGAAGGGAAGGACGGCGCTCTGGAGGACATCATCACAGGTACGTTATATTTCAATATGGCGTGTGCTGCCTGTTGCGATATTTAAAGTCAGGTGAATCTCAATGCGCTTTTCCTCGCTCTGCCTCAGATTTGAGAAACACCCCATACAGGCGGACAGATGTTATTCCCTTTTTGATCCGTCGTGGTGGTTTTTAAACAAAGCTTGTGTTTTCCGCTCGACTGCTACTTAAAGCCACTCGGTGCAACAACTGGAGCAGATAATAAGCGACGTCAGCCACTCCCACCTGTTGTGATGATTCAGAGCGTGTTGCCTCTGAACGCTTTCCACACTGCTACTGTTCCTGTTCACATGCAAACATGGAAAATGTAAGCCTTTTTAAAACTCCTTAACGTCAAAGCAGCAAGGCTCTGAATGAAGCCTTCAGGCGAATTGACTCTTCTCTCACAGTAGTTGTGACAATATCTGACCATCTCCACTATCACTAATGCCAGCCAAACCACAAACACAACATGGGGTGAGAGAAAAAGAAAAACCACAGATACTCCAAACAAACCCCCGAAATTAAAAGATAGTAGCAAAATAAGCCCCGAAGCACAGGCACTGGTCCAGCCACTGACACCTCAATGTTACCCTTCACATCAGGAGGCGAAGGTGCAGACGAGCTGGACAAGTGTTTTCAGGGACAGGCTTTTCATAAATGAAAAATTACATTAAAGTCAGTGTTTATAAAGAAAAGCCTAGAATAAAAAAAAAAAAGAACTTCAGTGTATATTACAGAGGCTAACTCTTGTCTATACAGATATTTTTAAACAAATATAAAAATGTTCTGCATATGAATAAATAATCTCAGTGTGAAATGTTATTATCTCTTACAATGAGTTAAAAAAGAAAAAAAAAACATCTGTACAAAATGGTCACTAATATATAAAACCGAAGAGATGATGACATTTTACAGTATATAATTTAATCTAGGCCTATATATATATCACACTTTTCTTCACAATTATAATATCATACACAAACATCGCACTTAGATATATTTATATATGTATATTTCTCCTAGGTTTGATTTCAAGTTTGCAATAGTTTTTTCTGATTGCCAGGGGTCTCCACAACATGCCCTCTAAGCGCTCAGCCATGTTGAAATCACAGCAACACTTGTCTTGGAAAAAAAAAAAAATGAAATAAACAGAAATCATTCCAGAGGGCGACGTCACGCGAATCTCGGAGGGTTTCATCTCAGATGTCACTTAGGGAAAAGCGGTCAAGCATGAACACTTCCTCCCCAACGCTCTCCAGACGCCAATGCAGCAAATTCAACTCGGAAAAAGTTATGGATTTGAGAGTGGAACAGCATGAGTGAGTGAATTTCTTTCATTTGACTTCACTCAATACGGTGCCCAGGGCTCGAACCCGCCTGGCAGAGCTGCAGAGCGCCCAGGGTGCGGCTTAATTCGCTGCGCTGTGGGCTCGCAGTTTTTTGCACTTTGACAGATCTGAGGGAGTGTTTTGGTCACATGTCACCGCTGCAACCTGACAGACTCTGCATTGCGAGTGCGGTTTCTCTTTATGCTGCAGGGAAAAAAAATGGGGGTTAGCCCTTTTTTTTTTTGGCAGCCTCTTCTTTGGGTAAAAGTGTTATTCTGTCATTGCTGTCGATCTAATACTGTCACACAAGATCAACGGAGGACTTCTGGCAAGAACAAAATCTCAGAGGCACTGGGAAAACAGAAACACTGGTACAGGTCCTTCTAGAGAAAAACAGGCAGGGGGGTTTCCCAAACGGTAAAAGCACTGTCTTGGTAAACTTGTAAGAGTGCTAATTACATATTGCACTGTTCATAACTGAGGCTCATCAAACCTTGTCCAAGCGCAACCTCAACCGAGTGGTTTTTATCTCACAGATGCCCCGCACCAAAGACGAGGCAAAGGGAAAGGGGGGCAGGGAACGCACAGCCGCTTAATGGCTCCCTCACTGTCAAGCCCTTCCTCTCATCTCTTTGGGTCCTTTATGTCACGAGCGCCCTCGATGGAGACGGCAACTCAAAGCCACCCTTATTAAAGTAGCCTTCCGACACATGTCTCCCCACTAATCCTCTCTCCTCACCCTGCCTACTCTTTGACATGAGCCCCTTTGCACATGCTTGAATCTCAATGCCACAAAGAATCGATTTGACACAGTCCAAAAGAACAACCACTTTGTCTACGACTGTCGGTTCGACCTCGGCACGAAGCGACAACACAGGCCAGGCAGCATCAAAGTGGTTCCTTGTGCAGGGGTCACGCTGACAGACCTATGAGGAGCTTTATGGTTCTGTCGCTGAGGAAGTCAGAGGGCCGGACATTCATAAGTGTTTCATGTTTGAACATGCCGGTAATAAAAACCAATCGAGGCCACGGAAACATCGTGTAAATCTAATGTTCAGTATCTTCAATGTGCGGGAATGTATTTCTGTCTCTCGCCCTTGTGGCTTTGTGCTCGTCGGGATCAACCAGATGCAATAAGTGAAAATTAGGGTAAGAAATGTGTGTGAGAGGAAACTGTGCTCGATTTAGTATTCTATATTCTCCTCTCAGAGTCGTGTTGCATCTTGAGTTTCTAAATATGTGCTGATTAATCTTTCAAAGACTACCCAAGGGTTGAGATGATGTCAGGAGTCATCGATTCACTAGAGTAAAGATACATTTTGTGCTTGTATAAAGAAGCTTCTTCTCAATAAGGTTCGGCAAATTGAAAATGTAAAAAATTCTAAACAAGGGGCGAAAACACAGCACATCCGATTCCTTGGAGGGGGAAATCACGTTCCATATTTTAACCAGAATGCTCCTTTCAACAGATGAGACTAAAGATGAATCATCACCCAAAGTATCCTGGAACAGAAATAAGGACAAATATCAACTAGCAGAGTCTGTGCTTCTGCGAACAGCTTGGCTCTACACGTGCACGTGTGACAGAATGTGTGTGTGTTATCCGCAGCTGGGTGTGCTTGAGTCTTTGGGATGGTTTGGTGATGTCAGGTGCTAAAAATGCCATAGCAACCTGTGAGATGCTACAGTGGGAACATCCTGATTGTCATAATTCACTAGCTCGTACACACACACACACACAGAGATTCAACATTTGTATATAACATCCGTATGAAGATTTGTTTACATGATTTGCATTTTTCCCATCTGTTTGTGTGTCTGTGCATGTTTGTTCCATTTTTAAATAGACGTGTGCTATAATAGGACTGCTCCCTCCAGTGTGCTTTTGTAGGTATAGTGTTTTCAGAATTAATTCCATACTTTCCTAGGGAATATCTGCATATAGATACTGTGACGTGAATTCCTTATGCAGACAGTGCTGTGTACACTTGCAACAAAGCGCAGGTCAAAGGTCAGGGACAGTCATGTAAACTCTTCACGCAGTGTTTACAAACAGAGGGGAAAATGTAGCACCAGTTCAGAATGTAAAACACGTGTGATGCAAGAAAAAGCAACAAGTGCCCTTTGAACGAATAACAGCTTAAAACCACAACCATCACCTCGACCTACTTTAGATTTTTTTCTTCTTTTTTTTTCTGAGCGGGCTCACGTTCTGCTGTGATGCAGTTTAGTGAGAGTAATATTATCCAGGACACACACGACTACAGGACTCACTTTGTGATTATTGCGATCTATTTTCTATGATAAAAGTCACAGATATTATATATCTACTCCACTAACGACCCACTGAGTGAGGGTATGTATGAGATCGGTGCTGTCAGTTAACTCATCCAGACCACATCAGCTTATAGCAGGCAGCTGGTGGGAGGGGAGGGCCGCTCGTGCGCTCTTGAGCTGGGAAACTGGCAGTATGAGTGTGTGGGAGAACTTCAGAGAAACTGGGGAGCCAGATCAGAGGGAGGAAGAGAGTGACTCCATTTACAGGATGGTAGTTCTTTCCATGGAAATATGATGACTCTGCAAACTGCAGACAAAAGTAGAGACAAGGAAGAATAAAAAAAAAAATTTAAAATGTTTTTGGTTCATGACGATGTTGAAATGCGTTCCCCTGTGTCTTCATCCTCCTCTTCCTCACAGAGAGTTGCCGGGGTTGAGGTCCTTTTTCACAGGCTCGCTGCAAACCTCCTCCTCGTCGAGGCTGCAGCTGTCAAGGCTACGACCGCTGGGCTTGAGATCCCCAGAGGGGAGGGTGAGGGAACTCGGAGGGGCGGGAGAGGAGGAAGACAGGGATGGAGTAGGGGTGGTGGGTGAGGAAGAGGAGGCGGGGGAGGCATCAGGAGTAGGGGAAGAGGACCGGCTGCTGGGGAGAGGCAGGGAGGAGGCTCGCTGCTCGCGCAGAAGCCGGTGATGACGGAGGGCGGAAGAGAGGAGCAGGGCCTCGGCGCTCAAGCCGGCAGCGGTCAGGCTTGCCAGCAGCGCCTTGGCTTGACTGGAGGAGGCTTTCAGGGCCGGTAGCGCCCTCTCCTGGGGGTGCTTCCTCTGGCCAGGGGTTAACGCTGATGAAGGAGAGGGCACTCGGCTTGAGAGAATGCCCGTTTTGGTGCCAGAGATGTATGGTTCAATACTGCCGCTGGTTCTGTTGGTCTCCAAGGCCTTCAGGTAGAGCAGGGACACAGGACACAGGAGGTGGGAGGGTCGGAATGTAAAGAGATGGTGTTTTTTTAGGGATCAAAAGGGGAAACCATGAAAAATGTAAGTCTTACAAACAGTTGTGGCTGGGCACTGTCCCCTTCAGGCTCCTTCCCTTACCATTACAGTCAAACATGCCCGTGCATGCATGCTTGCACTAGCACATACACTCGCACTCATCCACAAATGTACACAGACTGGGAACCAGTGTAGATTTTAGAAAACACTTCAGATGTGAAGGGCGCTAAAAAAGTAATAAGGAGGCGGATGGAGATGTGTCGTCGGGGTGAACATGAGAAGAAGGAGACTGAAGAGGCCGGACCCGGAGAGGTGGCTCACTGCTGCAGGGTCACGGTTTGCAATGGGTGGGCGATCCAGGAAATGCAGGGCGAGGCAGGGGTTTCACGCAGGGCGAAGGGTTGGGTGAGGTCGTGCCGCAGGAACAAGTGTCAAGAGGAGACAGGTAGTGGGGGGGGGGTAAAGGGTTGGAAGGGTGAGGGAGAGGTGGAAACAGAACAAGAGACAAACACAGGAGATCGTTATTCGGGTTGATATCAGCATGTGTGATGTGAGATCTACACATGGTGACCAGACCTTTCAACACAACTTTTGTCATGAAGGTGGTCAACCGCAAACCACACCGTTGACCATCTTTATTTTGGCAATTGTTTTTTAATGATTGTCCCCTCATTAAAAACAATGCAAAATACTCGGATGGACACACAAAGCACCTCCCCTTCAGTCCCTTCATGTAATGCTGGAATCGGCCAGTAGGTAGCACTGTTCCGACATATGAAACTTGAGGGTAACACATTCACAGCATGTGTGTCTCTCTCTTTTACAGGTGGAGCTAAGTGGAATCTGACAGAAGCAGCGTGTATGTTTTTATTTGCCGGGAACAAAGAAAGCTAAATGTACCACACAGTTTAGAAAAGAGCGAGTCAATTTTACACGTAATGTTAAGGTCAAGTTTTACTGATGTTTTCTCCAAAAGCCGAAACAGGAAAATGTTTTTCTTCTGCAAAGAAAGTTTAAATAATGTTTGTATGAGGGATAATGAGGATTAGTCCTGTATGAGAGGAGAGCAGGTGTTCTATAGTCTCGACCGGTGCTGCTGGGAGGTTTTCACCTGCTCTGTAGCAGTTCCAGAGCATTGCTGTGCCAACCATCCCCAGAGCCGCTCCTTCTGCTCGAGGAACCCCTCTCAAGCCCGGCCGACACGTTTATTCTGGTGTGAGGATGCGGCAAAACGGCAGACGCTCTTCATCTCTCAGAGCTTCCTGCCAAAAAGTCTGCCTCGCAGGACAGGCTTTTCACAACCTTTACCTCATGCCCAGCACCTTTAATTAGGCCGCCTTGCCGCCAGACGTAATAAGAGGCCAAACAGGAAAATGAAATGAGGTTTGGTGGCGTGAAAGTGATTCACATTGTCGTGCCCTCCTTGATCTGTGCCAAACGAATGGGGAGAAATTGTGGTTTTGAACTGTCTGTTCCTATCCGGTACATTGATTTGAAGTATCCTCATGCCTGAAATGCTCTAATGCCTCTCAGTGAAGCTCCGGTGAACCGACAGTGCGGGCTCGGCGGCACAGAGCGCCATCAGAGAGGCTCTGTTTATTTTAACACCCGTAATTAACACAGATAGATACCATCAGAGTCCAATCTAACAACAAACCTGATCCTCAACACGTCAACATTAATTAAAGGTATCTGCGACTCCAGAGCTTCAGGATCCAGATCTGACTCGGCTATTATTATTATTATTGTTAGCATTATCATTCCCACTACTATTAACTGGTGCTGCTATTATCAATAACACCATTACATCTGTAAGTATCATTATTTTCAATATGACGACCACTCGAACATGATGGTTACACAACTGTTCCTGCCCCCCCCCCCCCTCCATCTCTCTCTCTCTCTCTCTCTCTCTCTCTCTCTCATACTGCGGGTAACCCTGAGTCCAGAGCTGCAGGAACTATTATTATTATTATTATTCACTATACATATTATTACCACTAATCTTATCTGGTGCCTCTTTAACATTATTAGACTTCATTAACAGCACCATTACATCTATAATTGTCATTTTTATTATGTTTTCATTATAACAATCAGTCTGTCAGAGCTTAATCGCTTACACAACTGTTCCTGGTCTCTCTCTCTGACTCTCTTCTTAATTTTTAAAAGAATTTATATATATTCAGATCAACTAATGTATTAGCTGGGGGCGGGACGACAACTGGGACCACATGCTCATTCCCTGAGATCGGACCCCCCACACAAAACGCCCTAGAAATGTAAATGATCATTTGTTTGGAGGAGACAAAAGAGAACTGAAACACCAACAGGAGCTGGAAGGAGGATGAAAGTTTGGGGTTAGGTTTAGGAAGCAGTGTCCGGGGAAGGTTTAAGAGAAGAGTCATCTTTACCTTTAGCTGAGGGCCGAGTAGAGATGTCACCCACGGTGGGCATGTCTGATTGTCAGAACAACAGTATCAGTCAAAACGTGGTCAGCATGGGTGAGGGGAAGTAACTGCCTCATATTGGAATCATTTTGTGGTTATATCTCAATAATAAAAAATATAAATCAATCTGTGGATCCTACAAAAACAGACGCTGGATGAAGACTGATTGAACCTGACAGATTCTGCACAAATGTTTTCTTCAAAAATAGCCGGCTTTTATTTTTAGTTGCAGAATGTATCACATCTTATTTCTTAGTTGCAATAATTAGGATTCTTCATCAGAAAGGTCAGATGTCTGAAGTCAGTGATGAGATAAATAAAATAAAAAAAATAAAACTGTGGCTGAAGTGAACGTAGAGTTGACAAAAGTTTCTAATTGGCTGTATGCAAATGAGCCAGCCGCCCCGGATAATTTGATGAGATGAACTACAGGAAATCTGCATGTTTTTCATGCTGAATTTAAAACTATTCAGGAGACAGAATTTGCTTCATCCATCTGTAAACAGAATTGTCAGGATCTGTGCTGTTCTCTTGGTTTGACATTGAAGGCGCCAGCACCCGCCCCCCCCAACAAAAAAAGAAGAAAAGATTTGACGCCATTACAAATGTAACAGCTTGTGGAAAACAACAACACAACACTCGATTCTCAGCCTCGTTTCAACAGGATTTCAAAATATGTGTGCTGTTGCTTTCCACTGAGCCTGTGTTACTGGACTGGAGTTTTCACATTCAAATAAATAAAGTAGACATTATAAAATAAATAATCACATGAATAAAATGTGTAAAAAAGTATAAAAACAACAACTTGCTTAAATAATTATTACACTGACTCACAACCTCTTAGTTATTTAGGTGGCATAATTAAAAGTTATTTTCAGTGTCTAGGTTTATTTGCAGCTAGAGAGTAGATTCACAATTATTTTGACATTATTTGTATTCTGACTAACACAAGATAAGGGATATCTGCTTAAGAGACAGGGGGATGTTATCAGCTGTGAGGCATAGTATAAAATAAAATGTACAAGTATTAAATATATAGGTTTGTTTATGATGCAAAATAATATGAAACAATAATAGACCATTGAAAAAAAAGGGCTTTTAGAAACAAAAAAATATACTATTAAATAAATTAATTCCATACATTAATATGTTAAACATTTCCTTTAACAAATGATTTTAGAATGACAATAATGATAATACAGTCAGTTTGAATGATTTAGTTGATTCCTAAAGCTTAATTTATTTGCTTTACCGAATTTATTCATGTGACTTTTTATTCATTATTGAACTTTATGTTGCCCTGTACACATTTGAATTTTAATTGACAGTTTGATCTCTCAGCAGCTCGCTGCACTCCAAACTTCAAAATGCTCAGTCAAATCTCAGCTATTGGCACATTGTGAAGACAGCTCACTGTGGATTCTCTTGGTTTCGGTCACTGTTGTGATTTGTCATGCAGTTGCAGTTATGTTCCCACCCCAGACGGCGTGGCATCGCCTTCACACGCAAACTATTAGTTTCGAGTGTCCAGTCCCTTTGAGGCCGGCACTTCCACACAAGCGGCGTCTTTTCACTGTGTCTGTTTTCAACAACTCTGATGACGAGGAGTGTTTGCCGTGTGCGACTGTCACACTACAATAACGGGATTAGTTTTACTCCCATTGGACAAGTGTGAGAATCCATTCTGCTTTCAAATCACAGGGAATAAAAGACTCTGACTGGGGGAGTGAAAAGGAGAAAGGGGCAGTGTGTGTAAAATTGCAAAGTGCAGAAAGCGGAAGGAGGAAGTAGACATAAAGAAGAGGAAACGAGGAAACGACTTAATGACGGTGAAAGCTAACTGTCCACTTCATATTGAATAATCAGTGATTGCCACCGACTCGAGGGGCGATTATCACACAGCGCTGCAGAGATTCCTTCCTATCTTCTCCCGGTCGGAGGCGATGAAAGCTTCATTATTCCCTCCATCTCTCAAATCTCTCTCTGTGCCCAACACATTTATGTCCCTGCAATCTCTAAAAATGAATTTGTGTGGGAATGGTCTGTCACATTCTGAGCAGTATGGAGATTTAGGTGCACTTCATTGCTCCTGTTATATTTTAAATTATGTTGACATTATGCCTTTTTCCCCCCCTCTGCCCGGGCATGGTGCACATATCTTCCTTTGGCTTTACTGGACTGACATGCTTCAACAGTTCAATTTCCTGGGCCCTGGAGACCATCACCCATCCTTATGTCCAGTCTTTGCCTACGTTCAAGCACTCAAATTAAACGTTACAAAAAAAGGATTTCAGAGTCAGCTATCAGGCAAATGTATAAGAACGCATGTTTATAAATTAATGTCTGACTTTCCGCCAGGAATTAAACACAATGTTCTGCATGGACAGGCTGATATCCTAATCACAAACAGGCCACGGTCAACATTTTTAAGTCCAATAAAACCAAATTTAAGATGTGCACCATTATCATTACTATTTTACATGTACTTTGGTGTTTATGATCTATACATAGATAGCCACCAGGGGGAGATCGGGATCGTTTGGCTTCACTTTGAGGGAGCGGTCATGTTGTCTGTGTATATATAGTTTATTTTATTTATTATTATTTAATTAAATATAAATAACATTTAATATACTATAAATAAAGCCTGTTTAGGTAATTGAAGCGTCCAACTCCTCAGCCTGTTGATCTGTTCCAAGATTCATGATAACCAACTGTTGAATAATGTGATTTCACCATCAAAGAATTTACTATTTGACTTTATGTTTACGACTGGCATTATGGTAATGCTCATTAATACCGTTTTTATAGTATTAATTAATTAAGATGAATTAATTCAAGTATTAATTTATAATTATGAAAAATGTCAAGCTTATGTCTTGAATATTACACATAATTAAACATATTCTGATAATTGTGGGTTAACGAGTTTGGTGGATTTGCATTTGTGCTTTTGTGCTAAAGAGACATGGTAAAGTCTTTATAATGTGTGTGAGTTACAGTGGGGTGGGTCGGCCACTGGGTCGGCACACTTTCTTAAATGTTGAAAGTTTGCTGAAGTTGTGTGGATATGACGAACAAGGTCATCAAACCCACCTATTATATGGTTTATGTGAAAAATGTTTTTAATATCGTTGCACAGCCGAAGAGCTCACCGTCCCATCTGTCTTGATTTATAACAGACATGGGTCATTACCTCTATTTGCCCTGATTGCAGACTGAGACCACATCGATGTGAATTGTCTATATAATGATGATTATCTTCATTTTTGTGATTTTCCACTTCCCTAATATGTGCAAGCTTTCTAGAAATAATGGCTCTGGCCTGGGCTGGCACTATCACAAAAGGCAACCGATATTATCCAGAAAGTACCGTACTGTCCCATCTACACCCACTGTCCCAAACAATGTTAAAGATGATACCTGCTGCTGGCCCTGGATCTTCAGGAAGTCCTCTCTTTTGCTGCCTTTAGTCTTGTCTGTGCTGTTCTGCTGCAGGTGCTTCAGCTTGGAGGTAGCCGAGGTGTGGAGAACTTTACCGACGCTGGAGACATTCCCTCCCTGAGGCGAGGAGGAGAGAGAGTGTGAATCAGAGCGTGGAAACACAGTACATGGTAGTACATCTCATTTCTCCTCTTCAGCGGCTCTGGTTTATGCCAAACGAACACATAAACTCCTGATTGCCTGATCCCGGCAAGCGAGTCTCTCCCCTGAGACCAATGACGTTTTGCTGGGATCGGCCGATATAAAACTGAACTGTCCCCTTCACAGGGTTTCAGCATCAATCAGTAGAAAATGACAAAGTGAAGAATAGAGGAACGCAGCATCAAAACTGACATTGCGTAGCCTAGCCTCACCGCAGGATCTGAGAGGCAGTGTGCTTAATGATCTTTCCCGCTGAGTTACTCTGTCAACTGACTCTAATACGCACAAAAACAAACAGACATTCAGTCAACTTTCCATCCAGCTGTGCCTCCTCTGCACACAGACATTAGCTGAAAGGAAAACTAATAAAAGATTAACTGTACTAGTCTAAAATTACTAGTTTTTCCTTGCTATGGTAATGTAGAATTTCAAAATATATACGCTGAACTTAATCGTTGATGGATGAATCCTCATTCAACTGTCCTGATTAAAAACTGAACAGCAATGGGACTTGATAGTGGATCACTTGTCAGTGTGAATTTGGCGAGTGCGCAAGTAAATGTCGAACAAGAGCGGGACGAGGGGTCATGTAGAAATGATGAACGCGGTGGAAGTTGGGGTGATGAAATTATGTGTCAAGACCCTGTAATCCTCATCCAGGGCCCGTGGGAATGCTCCCTGCCTCGACATCAGAGGGCTGAAACGCACCGTGACAGTGGGACTGTCAAGTGTAGCCGCCCTGCCATGAGTGGGAGCAACGGGGGACACTTCTACGCTGGCTGTCAGGACACCTCAGCAAAGTGGCAGCTGAGATGGCAATGCAATTTTGATTATCACCGCTCTTTAGTTGAGTTTCAGGCTGCTGGAGTGAGTTGAAAGGAGGCTACTCGCAATGTCTGGTAATAGAGTTAAACATGTAGTCGGTCGATATTAACAGGAAGTGTATCGGAAGTGATTTTGGCTTTGGTGTAACAGACAAATGTTCTAATGAAGGTTTTACTAATCCTGGAGTCAGGACTTAAGAAGAAGTTGCTTGCGATATTTAGTTGACCTTTCTTTTAAGGAAGACATATCATACTCATAATCAGATTAATAAGTTTAATTTGGGTTGTTATCTTTAAAGGTTTACATGCCCTAATGTTCAGAAAACACATTCCTCATATTGTCCCATTGCTGCAACTCCTCCTTTCAGCCTCTGGTTGAAACACTTGGTTTTAGCTCCTGTCTCTTCAAGGCCCCCTCCCAATAAAGCCCACTGATTGGCCAGCTCGTCCACTCTTTTATGATTGTCCAGCATCTCTGATTTGTCAACAGCCCTTTGCAGAACTTTTGCATTCACAAAAAACTGAAAAAATATCATATGTCTCCTGATCAACCTTTTTGAGGTCTTTCCCTTAAATGTTTTTCTGAGGTCTGGAAACACAAACCGCCACGTAGCTTTTGGTGAAACGTAGTACATCAAATATGCATTTATGTTTGTTTATACACAGCACAACAGCAGTCCCACATCCATAGTCCCATGCATAGAGGGAAAGATTTGAATTCAAGGCAAAACAATGAGAAGAACCTAGAGGAAGAAAAAGGAGGAAGTAAAGGAAGAAAATAGAAATGTTTGTATTATCTCTGCAACTTTCCTATTCCCTGTGTGGTGTAACAAAAGGTTAGATAGGCAAAGTTTACAGGGTGAAAAAAGTGCCAGTACAGATCAATGAAGAAACAATGAACAACTCCTCGGCCCTGCAGGACAACAGCTGCAGCACTAATCACAGCACAGACGAGAAGCGAGGAAGTCTGTTGTCTGCCCCTTCCGCATATTTTCAATTACAAACACAATTTGGGGTCGACTTAATCAGGGAGCAGACATCAGAGGCTTCAAAGTCCCAACAACCACCCAGAGGGAATAAGTGAAGAGAGAAAATACGGCATGCTGCTTTAAAGCAGGAGTCGGCACAGTAGGTGAGAGCAATAAACCTGGGTCGATGCTGCGTTCAAAGATGTCGGCTTGGGTGGAACCGGAGGCCTCTTGGTCTCTGAGGTCGTCTGAGCTGGAGTGGTCTCAGCGTAGAGCTGCTCTGCAGAGGGATGGCCGCCGAACTCTATCAAGGTGTTCTCCAGCTCTCGAATGGTCTCCTCCAAGCTGTCCAGCCTCTTGTAGGTGCTGCGTCGGACCTCTTCTGTTGTCCTCGTCCGACTGTAACTCGCGCTATTGGACTCAAGAGAACTGTTTACTAACCCCGGCTGTACTTCAGGAATCATCTCAGTTTCTGTGTTGTGAAGCGTCAGCCTCCTGTCCCCTGTCTCCATCCCTCTTTTCAGAGCCTCCGCCAGAGAGCTCTGTCTGACTGAACCCAGGGAAGATTTGACTCTGGGTTTGGGAACAGGCTTGGTCGACTCCAGAAGGGAGTACAGCAGCGTGTAGGCCTCTCTGACTGTTTGTTCCTCCGTGAAGAGAACTAGGAGAGGTCGCTCTCCCAGCGGAACCTCAGAGACTTCTTTTTTCTGTGGTGAGATTGTCAGAGTCTTTATAACTTTTCCAGTAGTGTTGATGAGCTCCTGGGCCTCAAGAGAAGACACCGCCCTCACCTCCAGCTCCATCAACAGCAGGGCGAGCTCCTGTTTTAATTCCATATCCCTTTTATCCCGGTCCTTTGAAATGTGCGCCTTGTAGATATGACCTATCAAATCTCGTGACGGACTCTCTTCCACAGAGCTGTTTGCCAAATCGCTGACGGGATCCTCCGAGCCAGTGGGCGAAGCTGTGTCTGTCAACACGATGTGAGGGACCGGAGACAAGAGACTTCCCTATAAATGAGGAAAGCACTTGAGCTTTAAAGTCAAACAAATTTAATTAGTTTTAGCTCCAACGGATTCAAGCGAGACTGACAAACACTGCACAATAAGACAAGCAAAAGGGGGGAAAGAGAGGAGCTGGTAATCTCATTGTGTGTTATGTGTTCCTCGATAATTTCCCATTAACGTAAATGGCTGTTACAAACAAAACGACATCAGCGAGAATTGTAAACACGCAGTAGAGAACGCACACTTTTTAAATGTGCGAGTAGGCTTGTGTGTACAGGATTGGTTTCTTCCGGCACCGTGCAGGACTCTGCAGGTCTTCTGTCTATGGAGGGTTTTTAGTTCATCAACATAGACAGCTGTATTTCCAGCACAACAAATTTGTGTGGGCGACCCGTCCAGCAACATAGAGCAGAGGAAATAAACTCAGTCTACCTAACACCAGTGACACCAAAATTAGCGGGTATACGTTGGTTTTTAAATAACACCTTTCTACTTGCCAATATAGGAATTCACATTTCCGATTTGTTTTCACCAGGTGAGCCATGTTTGATGTCACGAATGTGCTGGAAACCACCGTGTCAGAAACCTCGCTGTCTTGCCCATGTCTCATCTTGCACTCTGGGAAGAAAATAATGCGGTTTCACAAATAAAGATGTTTTTTTGAATTTAGCGCTTTCACTTAGTCATGTTTTCATCACTACAGAGTCAGAGCCAATAATAACCTGTCTACTGCAGAGTAATTTAACCCCAGAGTGAATGTCGATTGTTTCCAGCCCCCCTGCACACAAGAGCCAGATGCTTACGAGTGTTAGTGCGTTTTTCTCTTGGATTCCTCGTGTACGTACAAATTCTCAAAGTACGAAATTAAAAACACTATCGAGTCTCAAAACCAGCCACATTATGCAAATGAATAAATGCTAAATTGGAGTGAAAATCTGCCTCCGCTCTGATGTACTCTGCACAGGAAGAGAGCCAGTGGTGAGCAATAACATCTGCTGTGTTGAATTGAGGTTAAAGAGATGAGAGCACTGCATGAGCGGATGTGTGCGGAGGTTGAGCAGTGGCTGGAGGTTCCTATGTGTGTTAGAAGAGGTTAAAAGAAACAGACTGAGGTTTAATCCACAGCACCCGGGGTGTTACCTCGGTGCCCGGGACCCGAGAGTGCCACAGGTCCAGTCTGCGGGGGGGTTCGCTTTTCCTGCTGCGAGGGCTAACAGGCAGGGGATGGGGAGGGGGCACTGTGAGCCTGAGTGGGACTCTCTCAAACAGCTGGGGGCGGGAAAGGGGGAGGTTTAAAAGCTGTAATTATACATGATAAAAACACAACAGCCTCTAAATAATGAAAAGAACAGTTGCCGATGACTCTTTGTTCCATCACATTTCAGGCGGGCCATGTCACACCCAGTCTAAGCAGCCATGAGGGTCCATCTGTCTGGCTGTGATCTGTGAGCCCTGGGTGATGATGTGTGTGACTGAGCAGTATGTGATCTTTGGGCTCTCCCACCGCCACAGGGCAGGGGGACATCCGGCACCTGCTGCTTGAACATGTGGTGAGGACGGTGAGCATGTCTGCACACACATTCTGCAAATGTGTGCACGCTTAAAAGCCAGTGGCAGATTGTGGAAGTAACACATATAATTACACAAAAAAAGGAGCGCCAACCATTGAACACACCGGTGTGTCGAGGATATGATCAAAATGCGCGGGCAACGTATTTGTTTACCTCCAATTCGGCAGCAATTCTCTCCTCCTCCCCTTCCTCCCTGTCCCCGGAGGCCAGTGTGGGGGGTGTCGATGCAGGACGAGGGTTTTCAGACACGGTCCTCCGCAGCTTTGTATGAGGCTTCTGGCCTTCAGTCTCGTCAGATTCAGACTTCTGTAATCATAAGAAACAAAGCTTCCAAAAGTTACAACCTGAACATGTTACTGACAAGATCCAACGAGAACGTTCATTAATTCTACGAAGCAACAGCTCCCATCAGCTGGTCTAATATCTGTGGAAGCGTAGCTCTGAGAAAGATCCTTATAGCATTAAAAGGCTTTTGACTCCTACAGCACATGTACTGAAATCAGTCAAATCTACCTTTATACTTTTCCCAACAGTGAGGGGCTCTCCGATGCGGGTGATCAGGCCTGGAGAGGTCGGGAAGCTGCGTCTCGGTGGTGGGGGAGGAGGAGACTTGGAGGGTTTCTCTGTGCGATATCGAGGCACCGTGAGTTCGTCTGAAACAAGACGTCACACGGGCGAGTTGAGGAAGGAGCAGCCCTCACATACGTTTAGATATCAGATATATATGGCATTTAAAATCATGTATAACTCTTTACTTCATTCTGAATGCAACGTGGAGGGACTCTGTGCATTTATAAAAGTAACTAACATGCCTAAAAATCATACTGAATCTCCAATATTTCACATCTACTTATATTTCGTTTCATGTTCTAAACAGGATTTGATGACATGCACCGCTGGTAAAAATAAGATGAAGCTAATTGGATTAGTTTAGACACACTTCTTAGCTTTAGAAAAGTTGACAAAATTTCAAGATGGAATTTTATCTCTGCATGAAAATGTTGCCAAGTGAGGAACTGAATGGTGCGTCGTACCAGAGCCACGCCGGGACCCCTCCTTCCCAGAAAGCTTGTGCTGGGGTTTGCTGACGCGGTGCTCTGGGGTGGCCGTCCCACTCTGAGGGTTCTGGGAGGAAGTTGTGCTTGAGGAGGGTTTAATGTGCTTGGCAGCAAAGTCCAGATCTGGAATCGCCTTCAATAATTCAGCCTGGGTCTCCTCCAACAGCCGGTTGATGTCCTGAGCACTGTACTGGGTCAGGCTGGCCCGCTTCTCTTCCCAATCCCGCTCTGCTGCCTGTGGGGTGGAGGGACGGATCTAAACACTTGACATGATTTGTAATGCTGGTCGTGTATGGTTGGGAAAAACAGCAGAAGTCGTTCCTACCAGTCGGACCTCTACGGACAAAGCTTTGTCCGCAGCAGCGCGGCGCTCCAGCTCCTCCAGGGCTCTGCCCTTGTGGGGCACAGGAGGATAACTGTCCTTGTGAGGGCCGGACGGGTTCCCGTGGCTTCGGCTGAAGCTGGAGTGGGGGCTCCAGTTGGCCAGGCTGTTGCCTCCCCCAAGGTCATTCATGGTGAGGGCGGGGCTAGTGGGAATGTCGAAGTCTGGAAACTTTCGCAGGTCGTCGTTGTGCTTCGATGAGGAACTGGAGAAGTCCTCCTGCTTCTTCCACACCCCCTCATTCGCTTGTCTGGCAAAAGGCAGAGGAGGAGGAATTCATTAATCAGGTCATGGGTTATTCAAATTTTTCAAACCAAAATTTTGCTGAACGCCCAAAAAAAACACAGGGAAACTTGGACTCACACCAACACTGGAAAATGTCCAACTTGCTGTTTGCAACAATGATGAAGGGAAAGAAAACCTAATTGAGTTAAGCTCTTTTTATCAATGAGGTGAATTGAACCAGAGGCTTTTTGTGCTTTAACACAAGACCAAGTTGGATATGGAAACAGGCGATGCTAAAGGGCAGATTTTTTAAGTCCACACTCATCATATCATTAGAAAGCTGGAATTCATGTGACTGAAAAGAACCTTTATCTTAATGTCATTGATATCAGGTCCAATAAAGCACTTTTTTCTACACACATGATTTTAAAGCATTTCTCAGTCCCTGGTCGGTTTAGAGCTTTGGCTGAGAAAGAATAAAAACGTTATAGTGGAAATCTTTGACCTGAATCAACAACAGCTGCTAATCCATCACCTTGGACCAAAATCTGTCTGTTCACCTGTGTTATGAAAAATCCACGATGTTTTGCTGACTCACATGTAAAGAGGCGAAAACGTTATCATGTATCTTTGGCCATTAGGGATATCTTAGTCAAAACAAAATATAGGTCTCGTCATTTTAAGACATTTTTGCGAAAACTTCAAAAACTCTATGGACAGTTCAGTATTCAACACACACACACACACACCCACACACCCACACACACACACACACACACACACACACACACACACACACACACACACACACACACTCTCTCTCTTTAATGGGATGCAAAGGTAAAACAGGTGCTGATGAAGTGTTCATACTTGCGCATGGTGGCGAGGGTGTCGGTTACGCTCTTGCAGCGTTTTAACAGGGCGTCCAGTCTGTGCGGCTCCTCTTTCAGGAATTTGACGGCCTCCACTTCTACCCTGAGCACCACACGCATCTTACTCTGCAGGCCCGGGAACTGATCTGCAAGAGGAAGCGTGTAAAAAGACAAATTCTACTTGTCAAAGCCAATGAGAGCGTTTTAATGTAGTCACCAGCCCAAAACCAGTTTGGGGGTACTGTAAATGGCCTGGGAGTTCATTAAGACAGTGAACAAACCGAGCAATCGGAGACTAAATGTTTGACAGACTGACAGTGGGTGACTGAATGATAATCAGGGCCTTGGTGACTAATTAGTGGATTATTCCAAACTGTCTGCCTGAGTAAAGGACTGGTGTTTTGTTTTGTTTTCTCCCCGAGCACAGAATGTAAAATCGTGACTCACTTTTCAGTTCTGTGAGCGTCTCTCCCAGTTTCCTCAGAAGGGTGGCCTTCTCCTCCAGCTCCTGCACTGTCACAAGCTTGTGGTTGACGGATGACTCCTTCTGGATCTCCTCCACCGACTTCTCCAGGTCGCTGGGATGGAACAGACAGAAGGCTGAACACCAGGGATGCTTTATTACATTACTCATTATTCATCTCAGAATTTGGGTTTGAAAAAACTCCTGCCAATAAACTGTGCCTCGTTTAACTGGCAGCTAGATTAACAGCTGAACTGGAGGAGTACAGACTGGTGTTTAAAAGTTTCATGAAGAAGAAGAAGATACATTTATTGGTCCCACACACATCAAGCATGCAAATGGCGGTGAAATTTGTTCTCTGCTTTTGTCCCATCTGGTGAACACAGGAGGACACACAGAGCAGTGGGCAGCCATGCACAGCGCCCAGGGAGCAGGTGTTGGGGGAGTAAGGTGCCTTGCTCAGGAGCACTTAGACAGTGGGGTGGGGTAGCCACTTAGACAGTGGGGAACAGATTCAGGTGTTGTCCGTCCAGGTATGTTTTTGTGTTGTCACTCCGTGGAGTCGAACCAAAGACCACTGCTGGATTCTCTGCCCATAGTCCAACTTTCTGCCACTAGTCCACCGCCTCTCAATGCAACAACTGAGATAAAAAGCGGGAAAAAAAACTAATATTGAGTGTGTCTGCTCTGTTCGGACTTGAAGTGAAATAAATCTGCCTGGAGTTATGTGTGAAATCAAAGCTATATGTATAATTAACCAAAAATAAATTGGCCATTAGCCCGACTGAATAACCGACGCTGATTAGCAGGGATCATCCGACAGAGCAACCAATTAGTCTGTGATCAAAATGCAGCTCGGAGTGAGATTCGGGAACGATTTGAGACGCTCACGGTCAGATCCAGGAATCATTACTGCGGCGAGCATTTCCACATATGAGTCGGCGGGCGCGTTATCTGATTATTAAATCTCAAGGTAGCTCTCTGCTCTGAGTTTGCGGTGACTTCAATTAGTTGCTGGACCATCTCATATTTCAGATCTTAATAAGCATCTTGCTCTATGCCGGGCTTAATTACATTTCATCCTACCGTTGCATCACCCTGTAAGTCGTCTCATTATAAAACAGATATGAACTTTGTCATGTTAAAAGCAATTATTCAATACCTGATCAAACCTCATCTGAAACCATATAACTGTCAGTTTTTATATTAAACACCGAACCTGAGAATCCCTCTGTGGTTTTGCAGAGCAACTGAAGACACGTTTTCTTTTCGTTCCTACAATTTTGATTTCAAAGACAAATTTCATGAGGTGTCTTCTGATAGTTTTTTTCTGTTACTGACTGGAGCTGCTGAATGATGAGCTCCTCCTCGTTGAGGTACTTGAGTCTCTCCTCCTCCACCAGGAGGCGCTGTCTCTGCAGAGGATCCTCCTGTTTTCTTAAGGCGTCAGCAACGCGCACGTTCAGCTCCGCTTCTGTCCGCTTCAGCAGAGTTTTCACCGAAGCCTGGTTCTCCACCTGCACGCACACACACACACACACACACACACACACACACACACACATATTACAGGTAACTTTTATATTTGTTGTGTCAGCAGGGGGCGCTATAGACTCCAAGTACATTACCTCCAACAAGGAGGTAATGTACTTGTTTTCGTCTGCCTGGAGGGGTTGGGCATGCACCAGAGAAGATCAGTTTACATTTTGGTGCAGATCCAGATCAGGGGGGGACCCAGGATTTTCTATTTATAATGTATTTAACATTGCGAGATATGGTGATTTTACAAACTTTTGTTGATTTCTCCGATGAATAATTCATTGGTCTTGATGAAATAAAAATCAGGCTCATCTAGAGGGGTGATATTCATGAATGTGTGCAATCTGGTGCAGCTCCAAATAAAAACGTGGATCTAGTGAATTAAAATATGGTTTCATAAAGGGACTAGTGGGCCTTGGCGGCGGTATGTGCTCCACTGAGGGCCATTCTAGTTTGGAAATGACTTGTATCACCGTTAGCCTCAGTGGCCTCGAGGAGAAAAGCTTGTTGCTGCCATCTCAGCATAACAACGGGACAAGAAGCTTTACAAAACACACCTCAGTGATTCACCCCGACTGCACATTTTATCCTGCCTCTTCCTTGAGAGGGCAAACTGAGGCCTCATGCCATCGCTGCTTTGTGCGACTGCAGCCATTGCTCGGGACTTAACCCTTCCTACTGATCGCCTTGTTCTCGCAGGCACTAAAGCAGGTAGTTAACTCCGGGATGCGTTTGTAAATGTGAACGGTGCGTATAGTATTTCCCTTCACAAAGGAAGCCGGGACGCCCCGAGGTGAATGAAGGCTGCTCCGTGACAGCAGCACCGAGCAGCTCTGTGTTATGAATGGAATACTCTACACGACGAGTGGATGTAATACAACTCCCGAAGATGAAAGCACCTGGTAAGCAAGAAAAATGAATAATTGATCCGCCTCATGTTCCAGGAAGTGAGGCACGACAACAATATTGCTTACGTTGAAAATTACCCTAGCGTCACACTGCTGGTGGTGAAGCCGGGGTTACAATATGATATCGTACAAATTATTTATCTAAAAAAAATAGATAGAATTCAAAACAAAATCTGGATGGAATTAGTGTCCCTCCCTCAGGTGCCTGTTTCTCCCGCATCTGTATAATTCAGTAGCTGCATGCAAAATTGAAGGCGCTGGCCACCGGGTGCAGAGGTCACACTTGGGCAAACAGACAGGTGAACAGCAGGGAGTGCTCTGTGGGCGCGGCAACACGCCGGCTCTCACCGCCTAGCCGGTTCAAGAGGCTCCTGTGACTGCTGTCATGGAACAAAATAAAAGCACGGCACACCGATGATCTGTCACTGCTGCTGTTACTCTGCCTTTTTTTTTAACCCCCCCCCCCCCCTTCTGCGGGTATGCAGTGAATCCTCTCCCGTGCCTCTGAAAGCATTTAACTCCACATCTCTCCCCGACTCCTCCTCCGGTAACCATGGCACCGCTTGCATCACGGATAAATGGAATAAATAAGCACCTCATCGCCACTTTTATTTTTTTTAACCCTTCCTTGTGGCTTTTCATCTGTTTCCACATTCTTCGTGACATTCTGTATTTCTGTAGAATGCTACACGATGCAAACCAAGCTTTTATCTTTGTATTTCATTATTAATCCCCACAAGGTTCAATGCCCTCAATGTGTCAGGCAGCGCAGAGATGTCAACCCGCAGGTGTTATTTACTGTAGGTGCCGTATTTGATGTAAAGATCAAAAGATGCTGTTCCCGCATGTATGTGTGCGCGTTGCAACACTGGACAGTGTGTACCTGAGGAAAATAAGAAATATCATAGACTGATTTAGCTTTGGATCAATCTGTGGACAAAATGCATGATCTTCTGTAGTGAGTTAGGAGGGACCCTGAAAAGACACATTCTTATGTTGTGTTCATACAGATTCCGAACTCTAAGGCTCATGCAATCTTGATTCACAGAAAATGTATGAAATCCTCTGAACACACAAATGCTGTTTGAATAATCCACTGTACAAGCTGTAAACACTTTACACAGGCAGCAGGTCTTTCGGTAAAAAAGTAGCTGATGACAACTGCACACACGTCTGTGGAATGTTAAACAAGGGGGAAGATATGTTGCTGTTGTTTTTTGTTATTACGTCCGCCAAGGAGATAATAACATGGAGATATGTTTTCATCAGCGTTTATTTGTACTGAGTTGTAGGATTACACTACTGAAGTAACTGCTGAACTGATGCATGAAACTTAGTGGAAGGATGTGGTATGCGTCGGGGAAGAAGCCATTCAATTTGGGTGCGGATCCAGAACAGGGGACAGATCCAGCTTTTTTTCCCCCACTTTCTTTAAAGTCCTGAGAATCTTTTCCCCCATTTTCCCTGATTTCTCGGAGAATAATTCATGGATCTTGATGAAAAAAAAAAAAAATCTGGCATGTTTAGGGGACTACCATTTATGATTGGTGCAGATCCAAATGAAAATCCAGATCTAATGAATTTAAATGTGCTTTCATAAGGGGACTGCTGAGCCTTCGCAGAGGGATGCGCTCTACTGAGTGCCATTTAAGTTTTACATATTTTTTATTTTTATATATATATATTTTCTCGGCTTTGAGCACCACAGATGAAATTCTAATTGCTTATATTTGATTGGGGTGGAGGCAGGAAAGCAGATTATCGGCCCAATGCACCGAGACACTGACAGTATTCCCCAGTCAAGAATAAACATATGGAAAGAGAACATACAGGATGAATGAACATGTGACTACGCTTTTACATTTAACATGCATGATAATCATCCTTACTGGTTATATCTGTTATGTTCTGCTGCTCATACTATGATATCTGCTTTGAATTGAGCTTCTGCCTTTTTAACTGTATGAACATAAATTGTGAAAAATGGCTTAGTATATTTAATCTATACCGGAGTCGCTGGTCAGGCCAGAATTCAAATACACACTTAATAATAAAAGCAATCCTAGCATGACCTCTGTGTTCAAAAATCGCTGTTTGCCCCAGTGTTTATAAAAGCCGACCTTTGATTTTAAAACTATATTAAAAGAGGTTTAACTATTTGCATGGCAGGGGAAAGGAGATTGACTATAAGGAATATTTCAAAGTATCTGCTTGGCTAGACAATGGTAATGGTGAATAATTCAATGATTTGTCCTCAAATGGGAGTGCACACTCTTAAAGAAACATCAGTCAAATGTTTTTTTTTTTCACAGTGGGCGGTATGTACCTGTGTCTTGCGCAGCTGGCCGAGCTGTTTGCGCAGGTCGCTGGCGTTTTGCTGCAGGCCGTGCAGGTGGAGCTGCATCTGCAAGCGGCCGACGCTGTTCACCTGGGTTGAGATGGAGGGTGGCGGCGGCATCAGAGCAAGCGGTCCCGATGGTGTGTGAGCTGCAAATCACAGAGTAGGACACGGTGGGTCACTGGGAGGTCGTCGGGGAAACAAATTGGTTCGTTTGCGGGGCTGCGCTCCGGGGAGATTTGCAATCAGCCCGCTTGACACACAGTGCAAACAACAACAACAACACACACACACAGAGTACACGCCCAGAGAAATGTACAAAAACAGGAAATTTGGGCGCACACAAGCAAATACAGTGTGGGTGCGTGAAAGCAACGGAAGCACCATACTCACAAAACTTGAATAGCTCACCAGGAAAAACATGAGCTCATGCTATTAGTAACCTATATACAAGTGCAATTCTTCTATTCAATAGTGACACACAGGGGGATAACCATGCTCTTATCAAGGCTTTGTGAGTATGGCCTTTGACTCCCCAGCTATTCTCACACACACACTCTCACACACACACATTTATATCAGAAGTGCGAGACAGAAACAACCCTCAAAGGAAAAACCAAGTAGGAGTTCAAACAGTCGAGACAGAGTAAGAACGAGGGGGGGGGGGGGGGCCGCGCTCGGTGAAAACCAACCGGGAGGAGAACGTGAGGAAAGACACCGCCAGCTACCCAGAAACACCACACACCCATACACAGGGCAGGGAGATGTCTGATAGGAGAAACCAAAAAAAAAAGGGGTGATAAGAGAAAGAGATGGCAACTACCTTTCTTCTTCAGCCGTCCAGCTGGAATATAGAGAGAACGAGCCCGTTATCGAGAAATGAATGAGAGAGTGAGAAACAGGGAGAGACAAAAAAGGGAAGAGGAAAGTCTTAAAAGTTCATATTTACAGAGCGGTGATCCTGGAGAGCGTTTTTTATTGACTGCAGCAGAGAAATTACTCTGATGATGGCTTAAGCCTTTTTGGCATTGGATCAATTTTGAAGAAAAGCTTTAAAAATAACTGTTTCCTTGCACAGGCAGTGTGAAGGTCTGGCCACAGCGAAGGTTTGTTAGGGCCAGACATACAGTCGGCTAATCTGAACACAGGGTAGAAGAGAGGAAGACAGAAACAGGGATGTAGGGAATGATAAAGCAATGAAATTAGGGGTTGAAATGTTTTTCCGTCTGTATTTTAAATATGCTACCCAGAAAGATGTTTGTTTTGTGAGTTAAATAACACGTTTTATAAGAATTACATCTGAGTCTCAAGAGTCAAAAGGGAAACCTTTCAACTCCTTTAACGCGATGCGTCTTATATCCTCGCCAAGGAGGTGAAGTTTACACTCCTCTGCTTTGTTTGTTTAACACCTTTAACAGTGTCTTCACTGAGCTTCGCAAACATTTCCCTTACGAATTTTGTATTTGTGCTGAATAAAAGTTCTTCTCCACCCTGAGCAAATAAAAAGTGAAATTAACACAAATTTTTTCACATTAGACCTAGTGGGATAATACTCACGAGCCTTTTCTAGGCAAGGGCAAGATTTGCAATGGCCTGTATCTTTAGAAAAATTCAATAAAGGGGATTCAACCGGCCGTCTCTTGGTTGTTATCTGCATCATTTAGAAACGAACCTCCTCAACTTGAATAGAGAAAAGACAAAGTGAAACAGAAGCAGAAAAAAAAGAGAATAAGAAATGTATGAAGATGTTCAAGTCTTTGGTCGGCGTTTAAGGACGATTTCACACCTGAGCCGTTCGGTTCAATTGGTTTGAGCTGGTGGGAGAGCTGTCAATCAAACGCCGGTGTGTCTGGCTGGGCTTCTCTGCACTTTGGCTCTTTATTAAATCCATTCAAAAGAACCTGATCCTACTGGAGCTGCGACTATTAAGTCACTCGACTGGGAATTAATCAGCCTCCATTTACTTTAATCACTTTTTAGGCCCTGCATGGTTTGACACCCCCTATATCTTGGAGCTGCTCTACCCCTGAGAGCAAACACGCTGCCTGAGATCCTCAAGCAAATGTCTGTTATCTGTCTCTAAGTCTCGGTTAAAAAAACAAAGGTGACTGGGCTTTTTATGTTAGAATTGATTCTGATACTTTTACTTGGTTGTATTTATTTTCTGGCAGTTATGATGATTCATTTCAGTTATTTCAATGTGTTTTATTTATTCAGTCATTTTTTTCTCCTATTTCTTTCATTGTTGTGCTGTTTCATGTTCAGCAATTTGTAAATTTGTTTAAAAAACTACTATATGATAAAGTTAGGATTATCAGTATTACTTTGATCAAAACAAATATTTCGGTCATTTTTCTTAGTAACACATTTTTATTGTGTTCAGCTTCTTTTCATGCATGGAAATCTTGGAGTTGTGGTAAAATGTATCCAATGATAAAAATGTTGGTTCGTTTCAGTCCTAGATCCCACAGCGACCCCCCCCCCCCCCCCCCCATTCCCATTGTACTGCAGCAGAATCTACGTCATCTATTCATCTTGTCTCAACCAATTTGACATTATAATCTAATGACACTAATAATGCTTATCTAATTTCTTTGTTAGCTTTCAGTGACACTGGACAGTCTTAATATACACATAAGCATTATTAATGTGCTGCGTGATTTGCTGTCACTCACCAGAATCAGATTTCCCTACATGCAGTGCTGATGATGCACTCTAAACTGACCAATCAGTGAGTTACCTGTCAGTCTGCGTCACATTATCATTACAGCTATTAGTTAACACCCCCCCCCCCCCCACTTCCACTATGACACCGCTCTCAAGTTGAATTCAATCTTAAACGCAGGAGATCACCGTTACAGCCTCTATGTATTCATCGCCCCTTGTACATATCTGTTCATTGTCAGTTGGAAAAAGAAATAGTTCAGTGAAGGGATCGACCGCACAGTGTTAGGACCGGTATGGTGCACGGGTCTCGATCACGCTGCTGTACTCACTTCCAGTGGCGGAGCCGTCGCTGTTGGTTTCGGTCTTCTCGCTGGAAGAAAAAGGTAATGGCCGTGAGAACTCCGTCCCTTGGTCCGGAGGGCAGCCCGCCATCATGCAGAGACGCAGCAGGCCGCATCTGAGGATCAACGGCCACAGGGCAAGGCAATTACGGTGCTAACGCTAACAGCACGACGACTGGATGCTATCAGACTGATCCCATTAACAAGTTAGTTCTTGTTAATGAGCCCCTATTGTGTTCATGTGGGCCATGATACCGGTGTTCAGTTTAAATAAAGGAACTCAGCTGTCTCACATATATCTATAGATAAATCAATAGTGCCCGTGCACTGCAGTTAATGTTTAGTGCTGAGAACTTGTTGTACTCATACAAAGTAATGTACCACTTCACTGCTATGGAGCTGATAATGGCTCGAATAATAGCGAGCTGCTGTTCCTGTCAATAAGGCTGCCTATGTGTCTGAGCCGACGGGTGTCTGTGAGTTTTAGAGGGTCAATGGGCTGTGCTCAATGGGCTAGAGAGTCTTACGTGCTGTCACTGTCTGGTGCTCTGGTCAGCACACTCTGGACCAGGCCGGTCAGGCTGGCTATCTGCTTCTCCATGGCCTCCATACGCTCCAGACGATGATCCCTACGAGAGAAAAAGCGACACTTGTACAACAATGTAACGCTCAAATGAAGAGGTAACTGAAAAACTCATTAGATTAAAAACCAGCTATCGTCTTTGTGGTTTCATCTCCTTGTCCTTTAAAAATACATAACATCACTTAAAACTTAAGAACATAGACTGAACACCAATATAATATGTGAAATAATCAGTATAATTTTTGATTTTAGAGGACAGTACTGTGTAGGACTCCATAACACATAGGAGGATTTTCAAAACCCTCCTTAAACAGTACAACATACCTCATGAAACTCACCACCCAGACTAAAACTGACCTGCTAATGTCTGCGTCTTGTCCAGACAGAACCGAAGCCCGGCGTGGCCCTGCCGCCCTCTCCAGGCCCGGCTGTCAGGCACAGAGGCTCTGAGCCGGAGCTGGGCCTCGACTTTGGGCTATCCACAAACACGGAGGAAGAGGTTGAGTCCTTGCGAAACGACTGCCTGACAGGTGAGGCTCTGCTGGGCGAGCCGGAGTACGATTCCCTTTCCCTTAGCTGCATGTCAGGGATCTTCTGTGGCGATGAGGGCGGCATGCGAAAGCCCATCCCCAGAGTGGCTGAGGAGTATGTGTCAGAATAGAGAGAACCACCAGGTTTGTAGAGGGAGTCGTCCATATCCCCCTGAAGACCTGCAGCTGAGTAGGTGCTGAGGGAGCGCACAGAGCCACGGCGGTACAGGCCACTGGTAACAGGGAAGCTAAAGGGGTCTCCGATGGCAGCTAAAGACTGAGTGGAAGCGATGCTGAGGCGGCCCTCGTGCACCAAGCTGTAGGGATCTGCGTACAGCCCCTCACTCTTCATTAGCGCCATGTTTTTAGCAGAAACCTCCTCATCGGGCTTGACGTCACGGCGCTCCAGGATGGCGCTGGGGGAAGGAGACAGGCCTACATTGGCACCATGGCCGGCTGAGGGATGGTGGGGGTGTCGGGCCTGTTCGTGCTGGGAATGGGACCCGGTGAAGGACGGAGGGCGGCCGCCGCTGTAGGAGAGGCGTGAGCGGGACGGAGAGCCAGAAGAGGCTGAGGCCGAAGAGGAGGGGAGGGTGTTGATGCGGCGGGTTGGGGAGGAGTCGCGAGAGGAGTACACCATCTCCCTCTGAAAGGAACAAGCAGGGCTGAGAGTTACCATGGAGACTTGCACAAGAGTGTTCACCATTTGTCAGTTTGGCTCGAGCATGACTTTGATCTGACTGACACCGGACAGACTGTCAAAATCTACAGACGCCAATGGAAGAAGACACATTTTGCGAGAGACCAATTATTTATCCGATGGCATAATTAAGTCCATAAAACATTTAGACTTTAAAAAAAAAGGAAAACTGTCTGGGCGAAAATATAAACTTTTCAAAGATCAATAAATACTTTTTTTTATATTTTCAGCAGATTGATGACTTGTTTCTAACTCGGGCAAATATACATAGGTCTACCATTTTCCATTTTGTTTTATTTGTCTCTATCTGCCTGTCTTTGCACAGCAACATAACATCATTAAATATGTCCTGATGCATTTCTCAACCCGCCTCGTTTTTTCCTGCTGTGGATTTACGCCTGCTGTGGTTTTTTATCATATCTGCTGCTTTTAAAATGCAAATTCTCCGCTTTCCCCTCGTCACGTTACTACTTTTGTTTCTTAACTCATGCCTGTTTTTTCTTCCTTTCATATGGTTCTCAGCATTCCAGCTAACCTTGACACGCTGTGTGTAACGCAGGAAATATTGAAGCGTGACAAAAGAATTTGTGCACGTCTGCCCATGGATAAATTCATAAACATATATTCAAAGCTATAGGAGATGGCCTGATTTGCACTGTGTGGGCACAACTTAAACAAGCTAGGGAACAGATGACACGGAGCTTGAAACCGTGACTTGCTGCACAAGACAATACGAGACACACAACAAGCTCAAAGAGTAGATTAATGGCAAGACGCTTGTTAAGATGGAGCCTGGGTTTGTCTCCAACAGTTGTAAATAAGAGACAGATTGTGCATCACACACTTAACGTGAAAGATGCTAACTCAGGATTCTCGGTTTTACCCATAAAAGTGTTGTCTCAAAAACATGCCTGTATGATTTCTTGATGGCGTATTTTGAGGGTTAATCAATGAGTGGATGACAGTTTAAGGATATTTGTCAGCTGTGCCTTTATACAGAAGCACAAAAATGTATGTGAGCGTGCATAAACACACTAAACACACACACACACACATTATACAGATGCATAATTGTTGTTTTCACTGCCTTTTTGCATCGTTAATAGCAGTTGTGTTCTCAGTACAGTGTGAATAGTACAGATGGAAGGCAGGGTTTTGTATGAAATAAAAAAATAAATAAAAAAAGATTTCCCTCCGGCTTCCTTGATCTTCACTGGAGCAGAAATAGCTTCGGATGTTGAAATATGCTCATTTCACAGAGGAACATTGTTCTTTGGCATGTGCGCAGCAACAGATGGGCTACTTAAAGATAAGAAAAATACATTTCCAGGAGGAATACCAGTTAAATTATGAACCCATATACACAGATGCAGCCTGTCAAAGTTACCACTGGAACATACAAAAAAAAAAAACACTATTACCTTTACAAAGAAGTGCAATGCTCATTTTTATCGTTGAGGCAGAATATTACCATTACTGGAGTTCTCACTGACATATTGTTAACCATGAAGAGATGTAGGAGATTATATCGTATTTTTCTCTTCAACAACCCAGCACTTTTGCCACCAGTCTCCCCTTTCCCCCCCAACCCCCTCCTCCTCACCCTCAGATCTCCATTGGCCAGGTGCGCCGCGGCGGGGTAGGAGGCGTAGATGGGCTCTTTGCGGTAAATCTTAATGATGCTGCGGTCCTGGATGTCCCGCACGTCCTCGAGCTCGTAGAAGACGTTGCGCGCCTCGTCCTTGATCAGGATGGCCGTGTTGGAGGACTTCAGCATGCCCGCGGTCAGCTTCTGGGGGAACATGTGGACGATGAGGGCGTGCAGCGTGTCCAGGCTGCTCAGCTCGTGGGTGATGTGCACGCGGCGCGTCTCGTCCCCGTACTGCAGGAACAGCACGCCTGAGTGAGAGTGACAGAGAGGAGACGACGGGTCAGACAGTGATGTCTTTTCCTATAAATCTAGAAAAAGCTATTCTGTCAAAGCATGTGTTGAGATTCTGCAAGTTACGTCGTGATCCAAAATGTTCTGCCTCTTGGTATATGAGCTCAAGACAATGATTTTTATCATCAGATGAATATTCACTGACACTGTAAACATCAGGTCTCTTTTTTCTGAATGTGGAAACTGGGTGAGAATTAAAAAAACTGGTAAGGTACCAGGATTCACAGTTTGAGGCAGGTTGAATTGTTTGTTCTACTTTTTGAAATAAAACGTTTTAATATTCAAATAGAAACAGAGAGCCCTAAGCAGCCATACTTCATTGAAAATGGTTCTGCAACCCTTGGTTTTATAGGAAAAGACGAGTCTGACGCCTGACTAACCTGCAAATTCATCTTCATACACCGTGGGACAAACAAAAAGAACAAACAAAGCAAAAGACCAGTGATTAAAAGTCAAGCAAAATAAGAGAGTTTCTGCAGACGAGTTAGGGGAGAGAAGAAAACAAAGACAGGTTGTTAGTATATAGAGACATGGAGTGGAGGCTCTGCTCTTCTACCTCTGCCTGAACTCCTCGGTCTGAACATCCCTCATCAGTCACTGCCGCTTTACGGCCACTTCTTTATTCATCTCACCCTGTCTGATATACCACAGCACCTTGGTCTTTATGAGTCTAGACTGCCTGACGCTAATCCTCTCTACTCTCCGAAGGCCCTCATGTAGTTAACCTGTTCTTGAGTCTGTTGTGTAGACGTGAACTGTTTCACTGTTTGTGATCAACGCAGGTGAGCAGTGATGCTGTCAAATATTTGCGCTAAATAATCCAATTTCTGCCTAATCGTATCTGTCTGTCTGCTGTTATTACTTCTTTGTAAGGCACTGTAACAGCGTATTATTAATAATATTTTTTTAAATAAGCAGTCAGTAAAATAACTACCTGAATAATATAGTATAGGCTATGCTGTGATAATCCCTAGAGAAATATTGAAAACTTTGCAGCCCACAAACCTGCACAGGCTTCATTTAAAAAAAGGTTTTCTGGTCTGAATGAAATGGGAATCCCGTCTGAATTTGTTATACTTGGTGTTCTGTAGAGTGAGGACTGACTTCTCTCCAGCAGTGATACTAAACCTATGCTGCTACACTAAATGAAGTGAGAGTATAACTTCCTTGCGTTCCCTGTAAGCACAGCGGTTCACATCCCCAGCTATAGGGAGTGAACAGACAGCCTAAAATCTGCTTCGTGTTCGACCAGCATGTTGTGACAGAACCGGCCAGCAGCTCCTCAGATCTTAACCTGGAGATCGCAGCTTATTCTGGCTGGCCGAGCGGGACAGTGGCAGGCTCTGGCGGAAACGGTTCATCCGGTTGAACCCGACGGGGATGTCGGCCTCCGACATGGTCTCCAAGGATTCGGCTGAGGCGAAGGAGAGCTTGGCGGCCTGGTCGGCGAGCCCAGACTGGGTAGACTGGGAATGCCGGGGACTGCGGCTCTGCGGGAGAAGACACACGGAGACGCACCATCATCCACTGAGAGGTGAAATCAAGGCGGAGAGAATGGATTGGACGGGCCCGATGGAGTAACACCAACCGGAAAAGAGACAGCGAACACACAATGAGACTCCACACAATGAACCACGTAAAGAGATTAACGACACCTCGACAATAGTCTAGCAACCAGTCATTCTCTAAGAATTACCAGCGTCACAGTATCTGCCATCAGTTGAATGCTGCAGGAGAATAGCACAATATAGTTGTACTCAAATGGCACAGCCCTCCAGGGCATCAGCTTTCATGACTCACCTACAGTGGGGTGAGGAGCACAATTAAGCCGGAAACTGTGCTCCGGCTTAGCATAAGTTAAGACACCGCACACCTCCCACATGCCCCCGTCCAAACTCTTGTCCCCGTGCAGCTACCAACTTTAAACGATGCTTGTGGGGTGGGAGGAGACGCTCATGCAAATCCTGGGCTGTCACTGTGGGTTTATCCCGCTGGCCTGTGCCCAGGCGTCTCTCACTGAAAGACTGTTAGTGCAGCTGGAGCTGAGCTCGCTGAACTGGCTCCCTGATCCCCCCACTGCTGCAGCATCTCCTCCAGCTCAGAGCCTCCTGTAATGAGCTCTCAGAATGCTGTCTGCTGATTGTTTGGATGGCAGACACAGCCTCAGCCGTAGTACAGTAGCTGTGGCTCCCTCCTCTTCCTTTGCACCACTAACAGTTATTTTTTCCCTCTTTCCAAGGATGTCCTCCTCTCCCCTGCATGACTCAAAGCACAGCATGGATACACTGTGACTTCCAGTAATGTGGTGCTTAATTAACGTGACTGACTCACAGCAGTGAGATGTTTGACTTCATTCATAAACACACAACACTAAAACAAAACACACTGTCTGATCTACCTCTAATTGTGTTAGTTGGGTAATAAGCCAGGAGGCCATGCAGTAAACTGGGGCTACAGGAGATAGCTTTTGCCTCTTTTTTTATTTTATTTATCAACCAATTAATCAATATAATTTTAAGAAAGAAGTTCAACAATTTTTGCATTTAAATTTTTTTTTCTGGCCGAAGGGTATTTTGGTAGCTTTGTTGCAAATCAGAGAAACACTACAAATGCTGTGGTAGCATACAGCTCTGGGCTGTGTATCCAGCACTGTGGCCCAGACTGAAATATCTCAACCACGTCTGGATAGCCATGACATTTTGTAGAGAAATGCATGGTCCAATTTGTCCAAAACTAAATAAATCTAAATAAATAAATTCATAATATATACAATATTCCAGCCATGCACTCTTGTAGTTCATGTTTCAATCGTGTAACTCATTTATCAATGAGCTAAATGATGAATGTTCCTGATTAAACATTAGTCAACTACTTAATCAATTAATTGTTGCCGCATTACAGTAAACAGTAACCAAAAGACCAACACATGACCACTATCGAATCAGCAGCTTTACTACTGCTTGTGTGTTCATGAGAGGAAATAATAAACCCTCAGCTCTGACAACTGGAAAAACCCTTTTATACAGAATATCTGAGCGGTCACACTAACAGGCCCTGAATGGTCGTGGCCATGTTCAATGATAGTGGTTGCTGTCTGAGCACACAGGCACAGTGATCCTGACAGATAACACCCACCCCGTTCTGTAATAGGGTCATTTATCTAAAGTGTGACCGCACTGAACAACAAGTCAACAGCACCGCAGCGGAGCAGCATGTACTGCATTGTGTCATATTTTGGGAAGCTGCAGCAAGATATGAAGGATGTTTGGGGCAAATTCTGTGTGAAAAATATACAAACAGTATTTAGTAGGACCTGTGTTCAACAATGTTATTTGTTTGGAATCCAGTAGTTTAGTTTCAGCTCAGAAAAGAGACTTCATATTTAAAGGAATAATTTGACACCAGCAACTGGTTAGATTCGCTGAGCACTTAAGACTGGAAACATATTGAAACAGTGAGCCTCTGTGAGAAGGTAACACAAATTTCATAGCTTCATAGATCCAGGAAGTAACCCAAGATCTGTATGACCATAAATGAAGCCAAAGTGCCTCGATCGCCCACTAGTGGCTAGCTGCAGTATAGGTCATAGCCTCCTCCTTGTGAATGAATAGGATGTTTCCAGTCTTTATGCTAAGCTAAGATAAGCTAGGTTTGCCAAGGATAGCCTCATATTTCACATACAAAAAGTCAAATATCTAGATAGTTTACTAGACAAAATTTTCATAATGATAATAAAAAGGTGTGAAAGTTAAAAAAGTTTGGATATGACATTTGACTCTTGAAATTAACAAATCTATTCACAGCTTGGAACAGAAACAGTGTTACAGTGTAACACAACCTGTCTGAGCCCAACCCAATTACTCAAATGTATTTGGCCTAGTCAGCGACAACCGTCAGTTTCTTTATGAAACTTCTCAGAGAAAAAAAACACAACTCATTTCAATGAGTCACTCTACTTAGTTGGAGAATCCTATGAAAAGGAAAATGGAACTGAGAATGTGGTGCTGCATTACAGAGCTCCCTTATCACAATGTCAGATCTTTTTATTTCTTAAGTAGTGGAAAAAGAAGCAGGAAAAAAAAGATGTGTGGGGAAAATTGACTGAATAACAATAACTGCTATGATGAAACCCTGATGTATGAACATGTGTGAGCTCACTGAAGCTGTTATGCTCTTAGTCAGCTTGCCTTGTTACAGCCGGTACCAAACACCGACTCCCATATTGGTGGCTTAAGTGACCAAACCGAAGATATCTCCCTGCAGAAGTTTTGCATTGTAAATATATGTGAATACACCATCTGGTCATGCATCTGGCCCTGCGAGACATGCAAGTGTAAGGGAGGTGTTCACAGATTCCTATCGAGGGAAACTGGTTCTACCTCCCTCTGATTTTTACACTCCCCTCCACCTGCCGCCCTCCCTCCACCTCAACCTTTACTTTGAGAGCGATCCAGACTTTTTCAACAACACTCAATTACTGTTGAGAACTCTACACTTTTATAAAGACATGGCGGAACAGAAGGGAATAGGATGATCTTACGCGGAGCATAAGCGAATGGAGAGGAAAGCGGGGCGCGGCGGCCTGACAACAGACCTCAGGCTACAAACTCAATACAACCTCCCACCATATATGTTCCTGTTTGGTGTGTTTGTACACACAAGCATGGGTGCATACACGCAAACACACACACACACACACACACACACACACACACACACACACACACACAAACACACAAACTGTTCTGTTTAAGGTCAAGGAAGTAATGGTAAATCTGGTATACAGTATGTTTTTATTATCTGGGGGTGGAAATCTCATCAAACTCCACTTCAGTGTAGTCTAACTTAGTCTACAGACATATTAACTTTCTATATTTGCTTGTGTTTTTCAGCTCGATTTCAACAAAGGGAGTACTAATAAAAAACTACACTCAAGATAACAGCAGAAAGAATACTGTAACGAGACAGTATGGTTCATCAAATCTGCTAGACAGGTTGTTTGATGTAATTTAATAAGGAGCCAATGAACTGCCTGTCATACAATTGGATTAAAATGTAGAGTTATAAATTGTGGCTGTCTTGCAATTTCTGTCATGACTGCTTTGACAACATCCTCTTATAAGCTGTAGTCAACTAAAAATAGTTTTTGGCTAACATTGTATAGGACATGAGGAGTCTTACTTTCGTCTAACTTTCTGTTCGAAGTAAATGACACAGTAAATGCTGCCTTGCTATCTCTTGACTATATAGTTGAGGATGTCTGATCAATGTTCCATATTTACATTCAGCGTGAGCACCTCTGTTGCGGCTGATTCATTGATCCAGCATGACCATGAGAGTCAGAGGTTTTCAACCAGATACAAAAACAGATTGAAATCTGTTGTAAGTTAACACAACTTGACAATAATCATGGATTGTACATAAAAATAGACGTAGTAGAGTCCTGTTCTGGAAAGTGAAGCCAATGCGACATTGCCTGAAACTTCTTTTGAATGACCAGCAGAGGGCGACTTAACTGGAAACAAAAATAAGTCAGTTCCTAGAGAGGTCAATGAGAAAATGACCCCAAAAAGTCTTTTACATACAAGTGAGCAAATATGGATGAATTATACTGCTAAAGCAAACAAAAGCGTCTGTAACTATCACAGTTTGGTAATCGGTAAATCTGAAAGTCCAGAGGTTGGCCCATCACATGATGGTTGGGCATACGCTCTACTTTCTAATCGCTTGCTGGTCGCTGTGAGGCTTTTCTTTCTAATCGTGTCCCCGAGTGCATTATTCCTCCTGTTAAGTGATGTGAAATGTCAAACCCAGCTTGAGATGCGTAAAGTGACAATGAAGTCTATGGCTCCAGGGTTTAAAATGGTGACAGGTGTTAAATGGTTAAATTCACAATCCTCACACCTCATCTGCATCTCTTCCATTGTCTTTCCTTCCGCTCTTTCTGTCATTTCTCTTCCTGGTTATATCTTTCTTTTCCTCAAAAGCTTGTGTCTGTCTTTGCCTCCAGTCGTCTGTCATCCTCCCGTCACTTGTTATCCCCTGTCACTCATTCGTCCTCTCCCACAGCTTCCAAAGCTTGCATCCAATTCTCGCTGAGCTGATTTATGTCATCGTGTGAGCTCCAGCGGCAGAGGCCAAAGCCGCATCCAGGTAACTCGCTTGGGCTGTTGCATTCAAGCATTTTGAGTCTGCATTTCCTCCCTCTCTATTTGACAAAATAGTAAGAGAGAAGCTCCCTGGATCAATCCATCTCTCATGTCCATTTGTCTCTACTTGCTCTCCCCTCCACTATCATTATTTTCTCCATTTCCCTCAACTCTCAGGCCAATCATCAGCCGGGACTTGCAACCGCCTCAACCTCCAGCACTCCTCGAATCCTGTTTCTTTGTAATACCGGGAGTCATCAATGCATGGAACAAATTGCCTTGCCAAATTGCTGCGAATTGTGTGTCGAGGCAATCGCTGCGCTCAGAAGTAGAGGGAGCAAAATGGCGTGCGCTTACTGCGGGCAGATGATGGCTGAGATTGCTGCCATGTGTCTCTTTAGAGAACAGAAAAACACGAGGCACAAAGAAATGACGAAAACAGATTTTTAGATACATTTAACTGTGTGTAGTTTCACGCCTTACACCGATAATTGATGTCATAAAGTCTTTATTTAGCACATTAGTATCTGATAAGATGTTTACTTCTTCGGATTGAGTTGGAATTAGAGGTGCTGGGATGAGAGAGTAGGATGTGACCTTCGGAAGCTTTCAGAGGAGGATGAGATGTCAACATTAAAGGGTATCAACATATTACATCTTCAGTAAGACGGCTTTATATCTGTATAGTTGCTTTAAGCATTTTGGTTGTTTTACACATTTTTTAAATCTTTTTTCGTTGTTTTTTTTCCATGGTCCAAATAAACAATGAAAACAATCTTACAGGACTTATAGTGAAAGCTAAGGCCTCGTCTCCACTACTGCAGATACTTTTAGGGACAGATATTTTCCATCACAACCTTTGTTTTGCAAAATATCTCCATCCAGATAAGATCAGAAAAACAGAAGCCAAAACAAGCATCAGGGCCAAACAGTGCAAACTTGTAATTAGGCCTAGCATTGCAAACTAAAAACAAAACGTATATATTATCAAATTGATGGTCGTACAGTTGTAATGTTTCTAATTCAACATTCCCACCTTTTTAAAAACTTGTCTTGCTGCTGAATCTGCTGAATCTGCTGAATCACCTTTTCTTGCAGAAAAGGTGATTCTTCCCCTCCTGTATGTCATAAATAAGTCGACAACTAGAAGGTTTTTCTGATTTGTTAGGCTTTACATTTGATTACCACTGCAGCATCTTGTGATGAGATAGAAATTCTAACTTCTGCTGTGTGGTGATGACGCTAACACACAGCTATTGTTAATAATTGTATTTCTAAGCAATTTCAAATCATCGTTCTCTGTTTCAAGCCTCTAAATTGAGCAGATTTGCTGTTTTTCTCTACATCAGTAATATTGTGAACTGAACCGTTGTGAGTTTGTCGGGCAAGAACCAGATATTAAGATATGAAATAACCTGCAGGCCAAACAATAATGGAAAAAAAAGCAGTTCATATGTTCTATCTTTTGTAAGTTCTTTCTTAAAACACTGTCTTTAAAGCTTCACTTTACACTCACAAATAGTCACTACGTTTCGCAGCCCACCTGAAAGCCCTTCGGAGTTTGAAATGGTTTGGTTGTGTAATAGATTTACGTGACAGACGAGGCTCTAAATTCCATTTCATATCACTCCGGTTTGAGGTTAAAGTACTTGTGGGAGCGAGCGATGAATTGCTTAGCCTTCCCCATGGGTCAGGGCATATGGCTATTGATATCGGTAACATTTCCACCCTGTCCAAATGATATTGTGAGCATGAGATTTAGGGAAGACTACGCCACAGATAAGCCAGAGGCTCTTTCCTCTCTCTCTCTCTCTCTTTCTCTCACACACACACAGCCACACACACAGACACACACACAGACAATATGTATACCAGTTGACAAACAGGCTAAACTCAGATTGCAAATACAGAAGAAGAGATATAAACTTTCAATGCACCTTGAAGCGGGCCTTTTAGAGACAACCGGTTTTTCCCCTCGACAGTCTGTGGATAAAACCTATTCAGCAGCTCTAGCCATGGCTCAAGTATTTCTGCACGTCAAAGCTTTGTCTCAATATTGCCTCAGTGACACGTCTGATTCCTTCATGTCTCAGGGAGTCTGAGTAATATATCTGCAAGGTCACATGACTTCTCGAGCCACTAATGCTAGCTGACGGAGGTATCATAAATCCTAAGAGAGTCGTCTTCTGCTGCAGATTAAATGGAGCTGGAGGAGTTTAAGCTGTCGCCACCCATGACACCTCATGCCGCCGCAACCCGACACACACCACAGTGTCACACACAGACAGACACACAGAGGACAGGAAGAAAGACAAACACACGGGGACACACAGCACTGACCTTAAAGCTCCAGTAGTTGGGCTGTTGCTGTGGAGATTCATGAAGGACAAAAGGGGGAGACGGAAACAGACAGAAAAGAGAAGAGTTAGATATTTAAGTCTCCAATAAAGGCTTTATCTAGTTTTCAGCTAAAAATTAAGAATTCAAAAATATGCATTGAATACGCTGGACTGAAGAAGAGGTGGAAGCTGACTGCAGATGCTGGACCTAGAAAACCAATGAATACGCCACAATAAAGCAATTAACATGCTTCTTCTTTTACAAACTATTTATAAAACTCATTAATTCCGTTGACAGCTAATTTATGCTCAATGTTAGATACGTTCATCAACACTGACAAAGCCTTCTGTCCGCGTACAAGCGAATCAGCAATGCCACCAGAAATCATGTAGAGTTCACCCAATAGTTCAAGCGAGTTGACTGTCGGACACGAGGAAGAAATGTCAACAGATTTTGTGAGTTGGTCAGAAACTACAGGGCAAAGGGACAAACAGCTGCTTTTGCTTCTTTCTTAAGAAGTTGACATCACAACCTCCTCCACCGTCGTTGGCAACGTAAACGTCGTTACTTTGTTTAGTCACATGGACACACAGCCACTTTATCACAACCTCCTCCACTTTTAGTACCACCAGAAATCGTCTGGGGCAGTATAGCCAAGAGTTTAAGGGAGACAACTATAGGACATGAGGAAGAGATTTCATGGCAGTAATGGCAGAACTATTTTAACTCGAGTGACTTTTCGAGTTAGTTAGAAACTCTAGACTCTGCACTGCCCTCCGTTGGACCTATTGCTTAACGACCACAACAACGCAAAAGATGCCTGAAAGTATGTGGGTAGCACAGCATATATGAGCCTTAACTCAGCTTTCTAAACTACGACCATAATCACTGAAGAGTGATCGGCGTTAATGCCGCTGCTGGCTGTGTTTTACAGGCATCAGGTTGCGACGCAACTGAAACAAAACTGCACCGTTGGCTGTAGCTGGAGAAGGGGAGGAAAGTAAAAGTGTTAAATTGAATTAAACGGCAGCCCACTCTGTTGTTGCAACATTGGCCTCTCTCCCAGACTTCTCCACCACAGCCGTCTCCTCCTCGCTCTCCTGTCTCTTTCACTCTGGATTTACCTGCCGTGCTCTTTTTCGTCTCAACCTCGCCTGCTTATTTCCAGCAGCACATGCCATATATCTCATCTGTCCAGTTGCCCTTCCTCCTGCCATGTATGAAAAGGTGCTCGCATGCTGGCTCTGGCCTCAGACAGGAAGTGAGCTTTCCATTAAAACCTAATTCCTCACAGGCCAAACCAGGCCAACCCACTGATGGCCCAGGAATTCCTCAAAATGACATGGAATTTTTTTTTTAAAGAGAGATTGGGCAGAGTTCATGAATTTTAATTCTAATCCAAACTCTTATTCTAGTTCTTATTCTTATCTGCAGGCAATTTTCAGTCCATTCAGCTGTGGCTGTGCCGCACCCGCATTAGTTTCCTGTCACAGAGATCCAAAAAAAGAAGTGATGGGTAGGTTTGATTTATGATAGCTGATCGTTTTTTCATTATGGGCCTTCCATTTTAATACTGTCTCAACAAAAGCAAAGATTATTTCAGTGAACACAAGCATCAGAGGCGGCATTCTCTGTGATTGGTACCCTGTCGTAATCTAATCTTTCACCTAATGTTCCTTAATTTAGTCCTGAGCCCATTCTTACATTTTCTCTCAATACATCTGTACGCCATATTCAACATTTTTAATAATAATAGTCCTAGAAGGCTATGCATAAAACACTGACTCTGGACTCATTGGTCCATTGCTCTCCTCTGTCAGTGGTTGGACAATCATCGCTGTTAAATTCACAAGGAGGAATTCGACAGCTCAAAACATTTCCAGGAATAATCCAATATTTTCAACAGCAGGAGGGACGGACTACCTGGGTGTTTTCATAGCTTTGAACTCACCGAACCTAGAGGAGTCTGCTATGAGCCTGAACATCGACTTCAGACGAATTGACACCATGTCGAAGAGGTCATTGGTTGTGGCTACATTTGGTTCCAAAGAATGACCGAAAAGTCGGGTGGAGACTTTTCATACAGCAGCTTGCAAAACACAGCTCAACAATCAACCACCCACGTAAGTTAAAAATGATGAGCTGACTTCTTGTCTGTGTCAGGATGTTGGCCTAGGTTTGGATATCAATAGTTAGGTTGGATAATCTGATATTCTGCAAATACTCACTCTTTATTGATTTATTTATTATTTATTGATGTTTGGGAATCAGGTCTGGGTCTCAATAATTCTACTGAACCAACAAATGTCTCCTCCTGATTCTGAAGAGAGCATCTTTCCTCTAGCTAGTGGCTCTGTATGCATTTTTTAACTCCCAGTCATTTTTCATGCATCTCCAATGTCTGAAGAACTAAATGCTCCATTATGCACTGAAAAAAAAAACCTTATCTGTCTTATCAGAAAAAGGCATTAAGCAATAACCCCTTAAACAACGGTGCTTTTCAGGACAGTGAGAGATCTGAGGCTATAAAACATTCACGAGTACACTGAGGGGAAGCGGTCAAGAAGCTGCTTCTCTTTCAGACTCGGGGGGGAGAGGCCGTGGGTAAACTAGGTCACTGTCAGGCCTGAGATAAAACATGAGGTCTCTTCACTTCGGATTCGTTCCGGCCTCGGCCACCTCATCGTGTGTCAGTCACTCATTCACCGCAGCCCCCCCGATCTGCTCAGCCCGACGGCGGCTAAGGGGCACCACTGGCGCGTCATAAATAATCGCTCAGACAATGTTAATGATTTTACTGTTCCCACAAACCTAAATGACTCTGAGGGCTGTAATGGAGCAGAAGTGATTTGTGGTGTCGAGTGTCCGTCGCCGCCAGTGTTTCTCAGTTTGGTTGCTGTAATGAGGCTCGCTCGCAGCTCTGCAGGTAAAGTAAACACATTCATTCTAACGCCTTGTGTTAATGTAACCGTTGCCACCCCCCCGCTGAGGGAGGCGGACACACTGAACTTGGACTTTGAGTTGGAAAACACTTGCTCTGGGAGGGAGCGAGAGCCAACTGGAGATGGAGGGAGATTTCATTCCCCTGTAACGTTTATCCATCCTGGCAAACATCGCTGCAATTATAGCATGTCTTCTGCGTGGAAATTATAATTATATCCTGTCGCTCGTTATCACACTAATCCCTGGTGACGCGTGATGCTCTTGACTGAGGCTCTGCTGCTCGGCTCCAATGTATATCTTGCCATTTTAACCTGCCGTTGAAATAAATATGCCACCAGTCCCGGGGAGGCAGAATAGCTGATGTCTGTTTGAGATGTCAGATTAAACTGTGTGTGGGGGGGGGGTAAACGAGTCCCTAACTAAGTAAACACGCCCCTGTGTAGATTTACACAGAGGCATGTGTGTTTGTATGTGTGCACTCAGTGGAGTTTGCCACAGAAGGACGTAGCCTCGCAGAGTGGAGCGCTGCATTACCTGACCGGCATGTAAAGCAGACTGCACTCACACCACCCCTCCTCCACACCCCCGTCTCTCTCTCTCTCTCTCTCTCTCTCTCTCATGTCGTCATGTCGTCATCCCCTCTGCACCCCCGCCCCCCTCCTCCATCCTCCACACTCCGCCGGTCCAGTTCGGTGGCTCAACGTTTCCGCAGCCTTTGTCTCTCTGTTTTAAAAAAGAGAAAACAGCCACACGGGGGTCTGCACAGTGAACAGAGGCTCGTGTGCTCTTGACCGTGTCGTCCACTCAGCCATCGTCTCGACCCGGGGCTTCTGCGTCTCCTGAGCGTATGCACGCCGTCACCACAACAACCACAACAAACACAAGAGGCGTGGAATCTAATCCCAACCTGCACATCGTTATCCCCCTCCCCTTACACACACACACACACACACACACACAGACACACGCACACTCACACACACACACACACACACACACACACACACACACACACACAAATACTACAACAGTCTCCAGCTTCCAGTCCTGTCTCACCTGCAGTGCACCTGTGCCTGTCCACCACTCATCCAGTCATCCCAGGCTGTCCGTCAGGTGCAGCAACTCCTCATCGCGTTTTTGCCCGTCTCTCCCTCCCTCGGCTTCTCTCACCCTCCCTCCCTTTACCTCAGTCAATCTCCCTCCCTCTCTCTCTGTCTCGCGCTCTCTCTCTCTCTCTCCAGTAGCACATGCGGCGGAAACTCTTTATTTAATTCATTACAACACCAGCCGATTAACTCCTTCGCAGATGGGTGCCTGGCTCCTGCTGGTGCTGGCTAATTGAGCAGCGGACTGTTTGACTGGCTGCTCTGCTCCTCTACAGCTCCTCCTCCCCCCCCGTCCCTCCGTGCTCTCCGTCCACGCTCTGCACATCCACGGGATGACAGGGTTCCTGGGCTTCTCCTGCTTCCTCCTCCCCCCGTGCGGCGAAAATGCCCTGTCACCTTTAGGCTGTCACTATTCCAGCTGCTGCTCCTGCTGCTTTTTTTTTTTTTTTTTACTATCTTTCCTTCAACTCGTTATTCCTCTCTGCTCTCTGTCTTCATTATTGTACAATTCCTCCGTCTCCACACACCCTGACCTTTGCAATGCGATATCCCCTCTTGCCATATATGGGATAGGTTGCCACGGCAACTACGGACTCCACCTGTCTTTCACCCACCCTCTCTCTCTCCCTCTCTCTCTACTACCTTTCATTCTCTCTCACGTCACCCTGATGCGTTTTTCTGTCACGTCATTACATTGAATTTACCCTATTAAATACACACAGCAGCAGTGCTCACACACTGAACACGAATTTTTGTACAGAACAGTATGTTCAGAGTGTGTGTGTGTGTGTGTGCTCTTGTACAGGTATCTTTGTGAGGAGCATTTTGAGCCTACAACCTACGGAGTGAAGACGTTTTGGTAAAGTGTGGACAATTTGGCCAGTCCTCACTTTGTGACCCACATTTAATGGACTGTTCTGGGGTTAAGTATTGGTTTTGGTTGGGTTAGGGCTCCCTCACTGTGTTGCCAAGTTAGTGCATATGACATGTTGCCATCACGGAGTGGAAGCCGATAAAAGTCACTTGACCCGGCAGTGAACGCATTTTGGAATAATTTGCATCGCAGACGAAAGCCAGATGCTAGTGGGTTTTTTGACCTGTGGAAAATGTCTATTAAAGAGCCAGTATAGTGGGGAGAAATCTCAATAAACACAAAAGTAAATGAATGAACATTCATTTCACAATGACCTAATGTTTACCTCATGTAGGCAAACACAAATTTGCTTAGCAGTGACAAATCCTCATGAGGGGGATGGACTGCTTACCTGCTCACGTGCAGCGCGCTCCGCCGACGTGCCCCTCATGCTGGCGTGGGAGGGTGATGGCGAGGGCGGGTTGTGGTGCGGGCTGTGGTGCGGATGCTGCAGCTGCTGCTGCTGCTGCTGGTACTTGCTCTTCAGGTGGTCCATGAAGGCGTCCCTCTTGCGCTCCATGTCGGCCTTGTGCAGGTTGGTCAGGGCCTCCAGGCTCTGGGCCGCGCTGACGGTGTGCCGGTGCTCCGACGTGTGCACCAGGCCCACATTGGAGAAGCGCCGGGTGCTGTTCCCCAGCGTCCGGTACTCCCGTGGATATTCCAAGTCATCTGTCGAGATCATGTGACTGCCACCACGCTCGGGATCTGAAGTGACAAGGACAGAAGACAAGAAGGGAGGATAAGGGAAAGAAAGGATGGTAGGGCGGAAAGAAGGAAGGCAGGGGTAGAGTGGCGAGAAGGAAGTGAATCGCCACCCACACAAGCATGCAGAAAGAGTTCAGGGTGGAGACATACGTACAGACACACCGGGCAGGCACACACAGGTGGAAACAAATGAAGCAGAAGGAGAGAGGAGAGCAGGAGGAGAGAGGGAACATTAAGGCACAGAGGAGACAGGAAAGCGGAGAGAGACAGAGAGAGAACATGGGATGGGATGTTAGACTATTTGCCAGCAGGATGGAGCGTTTCCCTGCAAAGTTATTGATTCAAGTTCTAAAGGGAGGAAAAATGAGAAAAGTGAAATGCTTCTGCAATAGATCAGAGGAAGAGGCTCAAACTGAATTTGTTTTGCTGGATATTCCTTTGTGATATGCCTGCTTGTCATTCTAAGTGGCTTTTATTGCTTTCCGTGGAAACGAAATACTGAAAATTGAGCAGCTGAAAGTCAGGTGGGAACAATATGGAGCACTGCTTTCATTTCTGCCCTCGTTCTCTCACACACTCACTCCCGTCCTTCCAGCTGAGATTGTCCTCCGTCCGCTGACACCGTTTTTTCTTTTACATATTCTCACTGTCTCGCGTCTGTGGAGGTGAAAGATTCTGCTGTCCGTTTCTAAGGAGAGGCATCAATCTGACAGCCCCTGGCCTTTCTATCAGTGCTGCACCTGACAAACAACACAGCCTGAGGTGGAGAGCACGCAGGAAAATAAAGGGGGAGACAGCCGGGGATGAGACAGTATGGTTACACACAAAAAATATGAGACTGGAGACAAAAAAAAACAAAAAAAAACGAATGGATGTAAAGTGTTTTAAAAGAGCAGGGAGCCATTCGCCCGTGAGTTACCTTGCTTAGGATAACAGGCCCTGGCGTTGGCTAGAAGAGAAACATGCCAAGGGTTAATTTGTGTGTTTGTGCACAGACGTGGGAGCAAACACACCAGAACATTGTCACATGACATCAGAAAAGTACTATGTTGAAATCATAGCACTTTCTCTGAATAACAATTAGTCAATGCATTATATATGCATTATAATGTATTCATAAGGGTTGGAGAGATGGTTGGCTATGAATGCTAATAGTGTCACAATAACCTGAGGAATGGCAGATGATTATTATCATGCATTTTTACACAGGGAATGCTTCCTAAAATCAAAACAACATTTAATCCTCATCTCCTAATAAACCACAGACTAAAATGCAGGTAGAAAAAAAAAATAATCAATTGAGAGATTTAACACTAAAAGAATGAAAAGGACCGAGGCTTAATAGGACCGAATGGAGCGGACCATCTGTACATTACAGGCTCGTTAAGATGAGCTGAGAGAGCGAGCAGCCAGCTCCTCCGGCCAGGAGCAACACATGGACTGCTAATGAAAGCAAGGGAAGAGAGGAGGAAGCGGGCCAGACGGAGGCTACACCGCTCCCCGGTGGACAAACCTCAACACAGAGGAAGCCTGTCGAGGGCAGCGGGTCTGCGATCAGGACACCGATGCAGCTGCGCTCACACCGCGCCTCAGTCGCGAACCCCACTCCGCACTCTGTGCTCATTCACACACAGATACCGCACTCAAGTGTGATCAGCTGCTTCAGCACCCTGCCCCTTGCATCCACGACGTTACGAAGTGCTGATAAACTGCACGGGGGTCAGACGCAGTGGACTGACTTCCCGGCTAATAGCATTACCATCGAGCTGCAGTGTATCGCTGCAACACCGAGGCCACCGGCTATTTTCATCTGGCCCCCTCGCAGCCTCCCTAGATCTCTGGTTTACACTTCATTAGGCTGCGGCTTATTGTGCATCAGCTGACAAGAACCTGACTCGAGGGCCCCATTACAATGGCTGGCAAAGCTGGGCCTATGTACTACGGCTTGTTATTGTGACTGAGAATCATAAACGACAGCGAAAAGCTGGTTAGGCTATATGCTTCCACTGCAACATTTCTGGTTCTATATTTAAGAAAGTCCTGACAGAAGTTAAAATGCACCCCAAAAGAAATGAACTTGGTTGTGTTAAAATGTCTCTTAGAGCCATTGGTTTGGAGTACATCCCCAAAACTTTCCAAACTACAATTTGTGAATGCTCTTTGCAAAGCTGTACACAAAGCATCTAAAACAAAGCAGGAGAAAAAAGTTGCGTGGGCAGGAGAGAATTAGAACACAAAATAAATGGGAAGACGTTATTCATCATTACTTTTGTCAGCTCATATAAACTGGCAGACAACAACTGTGGGAGCCAAAACAATCTGCGCCAGTCCCTGCGACACCAGTGTCATTTAAACCGCCTTAAAAGGACCTCGATGGGGGGGGGGGCATTCCTGGTGAACCCCTTTATCACGAGGAAGCAGCGTTTGCCAGCAGGTCGCGGTCGGCAGCGCGCCAAACCGCAACAAAGACTCCCAGCCTGCAGGAAAAAAGGTGGCAGCCCGTTGCTCCACTGAATAATAGGAGGTCGTGAATGACAACGGGAAGCCGCAATCAGAGTCGATAAGATCTGCGAGATCAACCAATGAGGCCCGGGCTGCAGCGTCAAGACAGAGAGCCGACTCAAGAGCATTAACCTGAGTGAATAAAAAGAGGAGCTCTGCAAGCGGAGGGCATGCACCGGGAGATTAGACAAGACAATCTGGAGGAGAAATAACCTGCTCGGAGAAAAAGATACTGCAAAGAAAAGAAAAAAGAGGAAAAACAACAGAGCAGCCTGATTGAACAGTTTGGTCTTTTTCTGGGCATATTTGTGCTTCCATCAGCAAAGTTTGACCCACAGATTTTATTTAGTATTTCATAAAACGTTATCAATTTTCATTCTCCTTTCCTGCACTTCACTGAGCCATATTCTACCCAACTTTAGCTTTGAGTCACCCAGTCTCCTCCATCTTCAGCGATTTATTTATATACAGTATGTCTGTAATTTCAGTACGTGAGGTGTTCGCCCAGCTACCTATCAACTCACATGTATAATTATATTCTCTATCACCACAGCCAAATGCTGAAGTGCGCACTTTACTTATATCCAGACAGTCACCTGCTGAGCTGGACGTTCAACTCAGGGAGAGGCGTTTCTTGGAAGGATTTGGAAGAGGAAGGTGGAGGAGCTTCATATTTTGGGGGCGTATTAACAAGTGGGTCACACAGAGTGGAGGGTATAAGAGAAGCTGATAAGGAAGCTGCAGACTGCACACATGCAAAGAGCTATGGAGTTTTTAAAAGCCACATATTATTTCACAGCTACTTCAAACACTTTGACGCTTTACTTGGGTGCAGTTCAGCCTGTTTTCCCCACCCGGTTCATGATGGTGCAGGCTCCTCACCAGAACCTCTGTTGTTATGCAGATGGTTGGGGGAGGCAAGGTGAACTATTCCCTCTGATACCCAACCCAATTTACCGCAAGCACGGCAGGCCTCCTTTTGGGTTGCCAGCTGTGACAGCACAGGAAGGACAGGCCAGCTGAATATCAACCAGACAAGAAAGAGGGAAGAGGGTGTAAAAAAAAAATGGGGAAGAACAAGGTAGAAAATAGCAAACTGCAAATCTGGCATGTCTGTTAGGGCTGCAGGCAACAGGAAATAAGCCAATCAGGCGGGCCTACAGCTCCTGGCGATTGTAAGTCTATACGCCCCAATGGGAACAGTTAAAACAAACAACTAGAAAGGGAGAGGGGCACGGTGCCGCTAAATATAACCTTAAAAAAAAAGCACCAATCAGGCCTCTAAACACCCTGAAGGTCACAACTCAAGAACCACCTGGTTCACAACGTTATAGGGAAATGAACCAATTCACTTTTTATTATTCAGTACTGAGCAAATTCCATATTTTTTTTATTATATGCAAGGTTACACGATACTCGTACGTAATGCTTCTTATTAAAGGAAGAATATATCCAATGTGTTCAATTCATATTTATTCCAAAGCCGTTTATTTGAACATAACACTAATCCTTCAAAAGGGACAAGGTTCTGAAAAGTGATTCTCGTCGTTATAACTGCGAGCCGTCACACAGACCTTGAAATCGACTCCCGAAGTTACACCAAAGCAGAAAAATTTGGATTTAAGCGAAGAGCCAGCGAAAGGGGCTTTGAACTTGAAAACAGGAACTTTTGTTTCCTCCTCTCTGATCTCGCTTTTTCAGGGATCTCACTCGCCGCTACACACTTTAAACGATGAGGCTCTGGGTAAGAAAGACACACAACCCAGCAGGCATGTGCATTTCACCTTTTTTCTCTCCATTAAGGTAATCTCGAAAAGCTCAGAGGCACCGCTGGGCCGGTGGAGGAGGGTTAAAAGGGGTGAAATTGGTGGGTGGGCGGTGAGCCATCAGGAGAAGGTCAGCGTGCGCGTCTGAGCTGCCGGACGTAACCGGCTGAGACAATCACAAGACTCGTACCTTTAAGACTGACAGACAGCTGCAACACCCCCTCGATCATTTGAAGCATGCACAACAACAAGTGGCGCGCCCATCTTTTCACCTATCGCTCTCCTCTGTCTATCTTTAATCTGTCTCTCCCCCACCCACAAAACCTCCCACCGACAAACTTTGTTTCCCCGGGGCAACGCTGGGGAATACTATGAAGGCAGCCAAGTTAAAAAATTGCAGGAGAATACTGCGGAGGCAGAAAAGCACCTGCTTATACACAAAGGCACATACTCAGACAATTAGAGCGTGCTACGGCTCCAGCGTAACATCTCTGGGGGCTTTCTGAATCTGAGCACGACAAATGTGCGTGTGTTTTCAACTGGAGGATGAATTCGAGAGATGATGTGTAAATGTGGCAGCGGCAGGCGGGAAGGGGGGTGAGGCGGGTGAGGGTGGCAGGCACTTGTCATCCTGGTAAAAGCAGCCTGTCTGTTTGTGGAATAGCTGCAGAAGGGGAGAGAGCCTCTTAATTACAGCCTTTTGTTAAAGCAGGTCGGTCCGCATAGCCGTAGTGCGACGGGAGAGGAAGACACTCTCCAAACACACCTTGTAACATCAGACCTGCTCACCGGGGAGGCAGATGCTACCTCGAATGAGAGGCTGGATGGAGACGTTGCCCAGCTAATGGAGTTTAAAGAGGCGGTGGATGGGAAAACAGGATGTTTGGAAAGCGCGGAGGCTCCACGGCTGCCTCCAGACGGAGCTACATCAAAGAGCCGCACCTCCCTCTGTCAGTGGAGCCTGGACCTCAGATCTCCACAGGGTGCAGCGGGTATAGTCACAGGTGGAGGAAGCCTCCGTCAAAGGGCCTTAACAGCACCGTGTAGAGGGAGAGGCAGCGGAGTATGAATTAGCATTCATTTATTCTAGAAAACACCACCGGTATTTTTTACATCATTATTTAACACAAATTACATCAAATCCCTGCTGCCATTTCAAATTATTTTAATAGAAAGCAATTTTCAAAGACCTGACTGTTGTTTGACAAAGGTAATCCATCAGTGTGAACAATGTTATAAGGCAGCACAACAAAAAAAACGGTGACAAAAATGAAAGCCGATTTTTCCTTATGATGGATTTGTGATGAAAAGTAGGTTTCCGTGTTTTCTCAGTGCATTCACACAAGACACGAAACCAGTGGCTCTCTGACAAGAAGGAAAACAGATTGAAGCAAAGCTAAAACTGGAACGTGGGTATAACCATGAATCTAGTACAACATCTGATCCTTTACAAAAATACCTGTACAATGAAGAAAATGTACCACATTAACTTTTATACTTGAGTTAAAGTAAGTAAGTACTTTATTTTAAATATACTCAAAGTATTAAAAGTAAAAGTCTTCACCAGTGAGTGCTACTGCTGCAAGAGGCGGGGTCTATGATTATTACTGCAATTATTACTATCATTAATCTGATATGTTAATGATCCCTGCTGGATGTGTCTCTACCTGCCGAACCTTGTCCACATCAGAGCACAGTGTCAGTTACAGAAAAGCCTCTAGTGCCGGTAAGATATTAGTGTCAAGGCAGCAGATCAAGGTGTACTTTAAGTGCCTCTCACTCTACACCATTGCCCTTTTTTCTGCAGTGTAGTGAATCCAGTGAGGACCTCCTGTGTGCAAAGTGAAATGAAGCAAGGAAGAGCAGAAACAGGAGGGTACTTCAGACCACATTTGATAAACCTTAATTCACCTTCCGCTACTTCAAATCTACAAGCGCCAGCAGAAAAGCCCAAACTGGACTTGTAGCCTCTTTCACGCATAATTATTCACAGACAGAAGCAACAATCTGCAGCCACAGAGAGAGAAACAAAAATCCATCTACACACGTTCAGCTTATCCTGTAGCTGTCGGAGGTACTACGTCTAATACGAGATAGGGCCCGATGTAGCTTCATGCTGATCTAAGCTAATGGATTCATCAGAGCAGTGCAACGCAGCACGCTGCTGAGCCGCAGAGCCAAGTGATGAAAGCAGCAACAAAACAAGGCATGAAAGAGGAGAGTGATGGTGGAGAAACGCTGGGGAACCGAGTCACCAGCGGAACCATCCAACCGACTTTTCATATCCTTAAACGAACACGCTGAAATCCTACAACCACCAGCCAAGTTTCTTTCTATGAGATATGTCTTAATTTGAAAATACTTAGTGCTGTATTTTGAACCGCTGACAAATATGAAAATGTAATGATTTTTTTCTCCATTTACAGTATGAAAGCTTTAAACGCAAAACACAAAAAAAGTAGCAAATACAAATATCATTGCATAAAAGCAAACAAGTCAATGAGGCTGTGGAAAGGGAGCGGTATCAAATCAAGGCTGGAAGAGCCAGACTTTCCTCAGGGGTTGGACGTGACTCTATTGTGAAAACAGGTCAACTGTGGCGGCTGCAGCAGGTGGAAGCAAACTCTCAGCCAATCAGCGACTGTCCATTCGCTCACATGTCGCCACACATCTCTCTCAAGGGATTCTTGACACACATGAAAAGCGCTGCCACTTCAAAGAAAATGGGCAGACATTGAGAAAAGGAATTCCAGCTACTATTCTGCACCGCCCTGGCTGACAGACAGGGGGAGCTACAGTTAAGTGAGAGATAAAAAGCAGTTTGAAAACCACTCAGGTGGAGGTCACTGATAATAGACATCCTCCCGTGACAACTCCCAAGGACTCTATATTAAATCTCTCAGGTTTCATAGGTCATTATCTGTCCCATAGGCCCTGTGTTATTAACACCAGAGCACGCACGCACACACACACACACACACACACACACACACACACACACACACAAACACACACACACACACACACACACTAACACACACACACACACACACACACACACACAGCCACACACACACACACACACACACACACACAGACACAAACACACACACAAACAAATCGTGCAAAGCGTTCACTAACTGAAATTTCACCGATGGAGTGAAATTTTGGAGTATCTTAATCGACAAATGAAATCTGACGACTTAAAGAGAAGATCACCGAGCGTCAGCTTCCTGAGATGTGCAGGGTTGTTACCAAGGAGGGGGCAACACCAGTAAAAGAGGGTCTGTAACTCTATAGAGCCTGCTAGACACTTTTAGTTCATGTCCGGTCAGTGTTTCTCTCAGCTTGTATTTGTATAGCTTCTATACACAGATTTAAAAACGTACAATATGCAACTTTGGCCCCAAGAGGGTCTCTCAATCAAAATAACAAAAGACTTAGTTTGATGACGTCATGAAGCAGTGTGCGATCATGGGAGTTGTTGTCTTTACCACCATTAGGGTACTGGATGTGACTCAGGCACAATTCATGTCCACGTATGAGGTAATGTGACAAAGGTTTATCCATGTAATATATAACAAAGGAGCGATCTAGTTGATGTTAGTCTTTTTAATGTACATATTATATCTTTAAAGGACTGTGTAGAGTTTTTGATGACTAGTAGAACAATGAAACAATGGATGTACATACAACCATAAGAGTGACAAGAAACATCTTTCTTCCAACAGATTCACATTATTTCACTTAACTACCGGCAGAGCAAGAACCAGAAAGAAATGCAGGGAAGTCGACTGCTGCCAAGTAAACTTAATGAGTTAGAGGTTAGTCAGACCTGGATGATGCATAATGTGAGTGTGAGTAAAACTGAATGTAAACAGAAACTCTTAACAACCTCCAAAAAGCACCTTTAGGTAAAAGTAGGTATTTTGTTTGTAATGTGGGCAACCAATTTACTCAAGATCAATCAATTGTTAGTGAAATGGAAAACAATGGGACTACATTTGTTGTAGAAAACCAGCAAACCCATTATACTTGTGCAGTCCGCTTCTTGTTACTGTCCATCACGTTCTGCAGGTTCATTAAGCTGCCTCTGGACAGGTCACAGCCTCTGTCCGTTTCTCTGCTCCCCCGCGCTCACAGAATCGGGCTGATTACACAACAACCTTCTGCAGGCATGTTGCCAGCACTGATGGTCGGGGAAACCGCAGCTGTCAAAACTTCCACTCTGGATGTTGTGCTGTGAGAGATCCAGGCTGACATATTTAAAAAGATATCGCAGGGACCAAGTTTCAAGCTCTTAATCTCTTAAAAAGCTCCCGGAGGAACAACCGGCAGACACATAATGAGAAGTGTGAAATAATGAAAATGTAACATCACGACTCGTGTACAGAATGTTAGACTGATAAGTGTTTTCTCTCAAGTGGGCGAGGGGAAAGAAATCATCTTGTAGTGCTGCCACTATCGTAAAGGGGTAACGGATTAAATAAATTACAACAAGAGCTGTTTGAGAAATAAAAAACTGAAAGAAACACTTTGTCTGTCCCTCTCCTCCTCCAATAACAGCTGAACTCTGAGACTGAACAGACCAAACACTAATGAAATTGCTCATTTAATGTTAAAAGGCTGACTGCCAACACTAATGACTTCACTGAAATTTAGCTATGAATCACTGAATAAAATGAAGCCCTGTTGACTGGCAACGTAAAAACACACTTCTCCAGTAGAAACGCAAGGTATTTGCAGAGAGCATCTTCAGCATTGTTTTGTTGTTGTCGTGTTGCTGCTTTTGTTGTTGTTGTTAAAAGAACACCCTTAACAAGATCATTACTGTTCTAATATCATTTGAGTTAAGTGAAAGCCAAAACACGATTCGCGCTGCTCAGACTGGGAGCCTAAGGTTTCCTAATGATCGTGTAATGAGGAGCAATTTGCAGTAAATCTTGTCATCGTTGCCGGTTAAATAAGAGGATCTCGGCTGCTGGTGGAGCAGCGCTGGTATAGTTACTTCTCCTTCTACAGGGCGGGATTACCAGGACGGTTCTTACACGTATTTGTTGCCCGCCCCCTTGGCAGCCACCTGAAGCATTAGCATGATTCCATTCCTGCATCAGACGGAGCCAACCGGCCACCCTAACAAGCGACCCTCCCACAGGAACACATCTGTTGTCAGATTGGTTGGGCGCAGGCAACGGGTTATCAATCAAAGTGGTGAATTGCATTCCAAACTGAAATTCATTTATCACTTACATCAGTGGTTTTCAATAGGTGAGGCGCGCCTCCCCTGGGGGGCGCCAAAGAGCCAAAGGGGAGGCGCGACACGAGACACTCGCAAAAACAAAATACACATCTGTATGCAGCTCTAGTGATATCGATAATTGTGCGTGCTTGTATTAGTTTTAAAATGCATCGTTTCCCTGTCCCAAGTCAACAGGAGTCAGCATTAAGGGAGGAGACAGGACCCAGCAAAAAACGTAGGAAAAATGATCTTGAATGCGTTTCTGGTTGTCTGTGGAGAGCGAGTTCCCCCAGATCTCCAATAGGGCTATGGAAGTCTTAATCCCCTTTACCTCCACGTACTTGTGTGTGTGTGGGTTTTCCACACTGACCGTGATTAAAAACAAATACAGATCAAGGCTGCAGGTGGAGGACGACTTGTGTATATTTCTCTCTGCACTGCAGCCCCGCATCGAACACCTCTGTGCATCAAAAGCGAGACCTCATTGTTCCCACTGATATGGACGATTCAATTGAAAGTCAATGTTGTGTTGTCTTGAATCCATGAATTGGGTGGGCCATAGGGTTGATGCCGCTCGTAGCGCAAATGATGTGAATTTGACGCATTTTTTTTGTTGTTTAAATTTGAGGTTGTACGTGGCTGAAATCGTTAACAAATTTCATGAAAATATGTGAATCTGTTCGATCTGATAATATGCCGTTGTCGTTCATTGATCAGAGAGTTGTCCATTGTGCAGATTCTTTTCGAGACGATGTGCATCTCCTTCAAATGTGCGCTTAAAGCCCGGTCACACAGCACCGATTTCAGCCGTCGGATGTCGTTGGTTGTAGCTTTGGCGCCGATTACACATGTTAAGCATGTTTTGTTGACTTGTGGATAGGCCTAATTTTAAAAGTAGCCTCAATTAGGCCTGCATGAAGTTGGAAATGATTTGCGGTTGCAAAGAATCGTTTATGAATGCACTTTTAAAAAAGTTGTGGAAATAAAATGTCTTCAACATTACATTTGATTAGTTATTGAAAATCATCATTGCCTGGAACACACAAAAGATGGCATTTACTGAAGAGGCGTGTGTGGGTTAGGTCAGGCGGACGGGATTCATTTTTTTTGAGGGGAGGCTCGGCTGTCCTTACCTACTCTAAGGGGAGGCTCACATTCACCCAATTTGAAAACCCCTGACTTACATCACTTGATTAAATGATCTACCGGAGCAGACAGGCAGGAGCGGTGGAGAGGTGTCGAAAAAAATAAAAGACAAGGGGGGATGTTGAGGAGAGGATGCATATTCAGCTGCACGAGGCAAACGGAAGCGACTGAGAGAAATGAGGGAGTTCATCTGGCGCTGAAAATAAAGGGAGGGAGCGCCTGGCACAGAGTTTAGATGCATTTCAGCAACATCACTTAATGGACTCAGTTTGCTTGATTTGATATTTGACAGTGAAGTACAGTATGGTAGCTTCCGCTGAAGTGTGCAGGCATGCAGAGAGGCTATTAAACCACACAGGTGGTATGTTCCTTGGTGACAGATGTGGTGGGAAGGCCGGGCTGCCGAGGGAGCTGGGCACCAGGTGATTAGAGCTTCAAACTATGCAGCACCAGCTGAGGCCCTGGAAACACGAAACACAAAGCAGAGGACCTGTCCAAAGGTTACGGAAATTTAATCCGGAGGGGCCGTAGGTGAGAACGCAAATGTCAGCGTCAGGTGCTCTGGAAAATAGTCCATTATTTTCCAAATAGCAAATTATTGTTGCACTGCTTTCCCTGCAGGTTCTCGAGGCCCGTCAGAAAAGAGGCTGTATCCTCTTGTCTGTGACCTGGTGCATTAATGATACGCAGAGTCAAATCATCAGAATAATTTTCCTCTTCGATTGGAATTAGCCTGACAGTTTAATTGGAAAAGAGCAAGAGGCAAAAAATACCTTCAAAAAACTGAATAGGAAATAAGAAGGGATCAATCATAACATTAGCCGAGATGAGCCTGACAGCGACTGTCACTGCAGATCGGTTGCCTTGGCAATGGGTCAGCTGTTTTACAAGCAGCAGTTAGCAAGCAACCCCCCCCCCCCCCCCCCCCCCCCCCCAACACACACAAATATACACAGGCGTATACACACGTTTGACACAAACGGTGACAGATGTGGCACAGGCAGGGCAGAACAGATTACAAGTTGTCGAGTCAACATGACTCAGATCTGTGTTTTGATGCCGATAGTCATGTGTCACCCTGCAAACTCTGCTCTCTGTCAAGTGGCATCAGAGGAAAGAGAAAGGAGAAAACACAAATAGAGGATCAGAGGGTTCCTGTGGCTGCCTTGCAGGAAATGGCTTTCGGTGCGGAAGCCTGTGAAGTTCCAACCTCCAAATTCAACTCAACTCTTTCATCTTCACATCGTGTTTTGCAATCATTTTCTTTTTGCGATAGAGATCTGACAGAGAGATCAGAAAAATCATATGTTGAAACATTGTCACAAATACAAAAGGTGCCATCTTCTTTTGCTATGATGCTAAGTAAAAATTGTGCACAAATCAGGGATGAAACCCCCCCGGCACTGAGCCTGTTAAGAAAGGGCTTTTGTCGAGCCTGTTTGTGATCCAGGAGTGAGCGGGCCGATCAGCGGCACACAGCAGTCCCTAGTGGGATGTTAGAGTAATTGCCTGTTTCACTATTTCCCAGGGGGGCATCACAAAGCGTGTTGCAGGGAGGGTCTCCGCAAAAAAACAGCAGCCCCACCTTCTGCCTCCCTTCTCCCGTCACCCTCTGCTGCCTGCCTCTTTGTCTCTGTCACACAGGAGGGGACAAAAAGTCCAACTTTACTTTCTACTTTACAGGATATGACTCTCTTTAGAGCGCCAGCCACTGAAAACAGATTTTTACAGCTATTCCTTTGAGGGTCACAGGGGGAGCTGGAGTCAATCCCAGCTGACATTGAGCTAGAGGCGGTGTACACCCTGGATATCACTGTGCCAAACATAGAGGCAACAACAACTATTCACATTAAGAGTCAATAATTTGTAGATTGAGTGTGGGAGGAAGTTTACGGGAGGATCCCAAGCAGACACTTCGAGAACATGCCAACTCCACAAAGAAAGCCCTGGTCGAAACCAGAACCTTCTGGATGTGCCGCCACAGAAGCCGTACTTTGGCTATTTGTTGTATAATACATTTACTGTGAGAAATATGGTGCACAAGGATTCAATAATGTACATTTTCTAGGAGTTTTGTTTATGGCAGGGCTGCAGGTTTCATGAATAAACCCGAGAGCTCATAATCTCACATCAGGTTTGGTCATTAGTGCTGATACGGGTCGGGAATCTCTGAACGTCAGATGTAAATAAGAGATGATTCGACTGAATGTAGCTGAACAGCAGCTCATTAGAAAGATCTTAAACTGAGTCATCCCCCGGTGAAAGAATCTTTACCTTGCATGGTTGACTTAGCTTTTATTTTCTAATACGGATTATAGGATATTATTGAGAGCAAATTGCTGTATAGAGAAAAATTGTGTGATGCTGTTGTTCGGTATAAAGAAATAATAATTAATTGAAATAAAACGATAGAAAAGAGCTTTATGTGAAAAGGAAGCCTATTAACATCTCCGTCTGCACACGTAGGTAAAGTACCATTCGCTATAAAAATAGACTTATTTAACTGCTCTCCCTGAAGAGAAAAGATTTTGATTAAGGAATTTAGGTCACAACTTACAGTAAAATGTTAATTTCTGTTCGGTTCTCCTGGATGGATGATTTTAAAGAACTGAAGCAGGAGGAGAACCATTGATTTAACAGGCTTTATTTGTTGAGCCACAGTTCTTATTTATATTGTAGCCGGTTTTACATTAGGTTACTGCATATTCATGACAGGCAAATGTATCAGTACTGCAACAGCAATGTTTAGGTGTCTTATGACGCCTGGTATGTGGGGCTTGCATTTTTATTTTAGAACAACCACTGAACTAGTTGTAATAATTCACGGTGCCAGAATCTTTGTGGACACTTTTTACACATTTCATGTCAGTATTCACACAGCAGCGAGGATTGTTTAGAGGGCAACTGGAAGGCGTCCCCCGTGATGAATATTTGCTAATTGCGTTAATTTGTATTCACTTACAGAGTTGTGTTATGATAATGTTGCATTTTCTGCAATCTGCATCATTATTCCATGTCCTTGGGCTTGTGAAAAGCCTTTCTACAAACTGTAATCTTGACCCTACTTGACTCATGGAAATAGTTTTTTTGCGCAGATCCGGCTTATCCATCACTTCCCTCTCGATTGATTGGCTGTGCAATGCACCACATTAGCCCACACACTAATGGCCGTGCAGTAATGTATGCCACATCACGTGTGTCTGACTATGTTTGAAGGCAGGATTTTCCCATTGATCTTTGTGCACACGCATTAAAGGCATCATTCTCTTGCTTCTTAAAGCAACACTGTGTTCTTATCCTCCCCTGAACCCTCCTTTTCATGCCTCTTTCCCTCACCATTTCCCGTACTAACCGGGCCCGCTCGTGTTCGGACCGTCTCATTTGGGTTGGGTTGCGGAGGGAAGGGAGGGGGGGGGGGGGGGGCACAGATGGGCACGGATCCGTACAGATGGATGCGTGGGTTTATTGTGGCGATGTGCTGCAGGTGAACGCAGGAAGAACAGCCAGTTGGCACGAGCAAGAGGAGGAGAAGATGACGAGTTAGACGTTAACAAGCTGTCACCGCCAACACAACACGGCGCCCACTGCAACAACAAAAACAACAGAGACAACCCCCCCTGACAACCCTGGTGTGATAAACAACAACCAAACAGACGTCCACTCTGTTTTCACCCGCAGGGGAGTGTTAACAAACCGCAGGTCGGGCTTGTTAAATGGAAAATAATGTGTTGAGATGCGTTAAAAAAAATAAAGTATTATTCGTGGCTACAGCTTTAGTTGGTGAAAGTTAGAAAAACAGCAGCAAAAGGTTTGTGTCTCCTTCCGGACTAACCTCAATGTCTCAGCTCATTCTCAAATGGCTTACTGCAGCAGGACGAAGATTAGTGAATGTTGCTGCTGCCACATCGACACTTCTGTTTGGAGGCTGCATTCAAGATCAATCAAGCCAAACAGAAAAAGTTCACATGAACTTGTGTTTCTTTATTTTAGTATTGCTTTTTAATCATGCAGAGGGGCTGGAGCCAATCCCAGCTGACATTGGGAGCGAGAAGCAAAACAAAAATAATTAGTCAAAAGCGTAGCACAATGTTCCTATCACTAAAGGTGCATTGTGCTCTGACTATATTTTAGACACATTGTACAATGGGATCAATAGCCGGCGGGCACTGGTGTGCAATTGCTAACGTTCCCAAATCCCTGACACTCACAGCACCGAGTAACATTTCCGAAAGTAAATTTGACATTTCACGATGAGTCCTGAGGGCTGTTTTACTGGATGCTTTCCTTCAGTTCTCACGCTGCCAATCACGCCCTTGGGAAATCTGTCTCTCTGGACACATCCACACAGATTGGATATCACTCCTTCCGGGGCTTAGGCAGGGCTCCTGTGGAGACCCAGCCCCAGAAAAAAGTTGGAATAGAGCAACATAAAATATTAATACAGACGTCAAGACATGTCTCTATTTTAGTAATTGTTGCGCCTCTTTTATTCTGTCACCTGCTGGCTCAATGAAACGAAAATCTGACAGTGGTTAAGTGTTCTGCCCCACAGCCCAAGAGCACTTGGCAGAGCGGGCCCGTGGCTAATCCAGTAAGCAGTAGCACTGACTCACAACTAGCTGAGAGGCAGAAAAGAGATGGGGACTGACAGGGAGGGGAGACCGAGAGACAATGGAAGCGACAGAGAGCGAGTGAAGCTAAGTAAAGATAACTGAAAGCCACGGACAAAACTGGGAAGACAGAGGCTGGCAGAGAGGGGTTGGTGAAGAGGACACAAATGGATCTGTAGTGGTGTACAGGCCTGCAAACCAAGAGAAGAGGGAGGATGAAGAGTGAGCAGAACAGGGTCAGGAGGTGGTTTATACATACGCAAATAAAACAAAGCAAAGAATTGAGGAAGACTTGGGCTTTGGGGCCATGGGCTGGGTGAGCGATGGTAGGGAGGAAATCTGAGTTTGCAAGGTGTCCCATTAAACCCATTTGAAACCCGTAGACGGATTAGTGCTTGTGAGTAGTGGTTTGGTTATAAACAGTCTTTGGAGCGAGTGTTTGACAGGAGGGTGTCTACGATTTGACGGCAGGACATAAATCTCACCGGAGAACTCCAGAGAGACAAACAGACGGGGTCTCCCAAAAGCAAGGAAGTACTTCATCAGTCAGCGGCCCTAAAGATCAACCGTCTCTCACAGCCTCTTTACGCTGTCCGGAATCTTGCTCATATCTACCTGGCACTTACACAAACCTGACCTTTATCTGATGCTTTAGAAGCCACTGTCTTTACACATTTCTGTTTTTAAAATTTCAAAAGCAATAACCCTCTCTCCAATCTCTCCGTCCCGGCTTCTTTTTGGTCGCCTTTTCACTTCCCTCCGAGTTCTGACTGCAGATCTCTTCATGCTTCACTGGACGCCTTTGAGATATTTCAAGTTCCCAGCTTGACAAGCTTCAAAGCTTGTCAGTCACTCACGGCATGTTCTCCAACTCCTTTGTCTCTCTTCGACTCGCTCTGCTCTTAATTGCAGCCTTTCTATACAGTTGCCTGAAATGCAACACTCTGACGACCTGTAATTATTCATGCAGCAGACATCTGGTTATGACCTGCTGTTCCTCTCACCCTGCAGCCAGTTCGGAGCAGATGTGTGCAAATGCTCCATTCTTTTTTTCCCCCCATCTGTAGATGGCACCTCTAGCTACAGCTTGGCCTCGGCCTCATCACCCACCGAACACAACCTATTTCAAGCTCCACAGATCGCGACTCCTCTTAGCATCAGCGTGGATCCTCCAAAAACCTCTGTCTCTGAGGAGACCTGTTGCTAACCTCTGACCTTTCACCCCACTAACCAGTGGATCACTGGGACATAAAGCTGTCGCTGGGCCCGGGGAGTGAATGAACGAGGCACAGAGCTATGGCTCAATCACAACCTGAAGCGGTGTGCAAATAGCTCAGCCCAGGCTGCTTTAAACTGGAGTGATCATTACTAATGACTGGTTTAATGATTCTGTCTGATCTGGTCTCTCGTCAGTGCCACCTCCCTCTAGTGATATCGGACTTCCCCAAGTGATAGAATCCATAGAGACATAATGTGAACACATAAATATATATACACCTACAAAATGAAAACGAGAACACCTTGATCGGGATCTGCATTAAAATGTTAGGAGTTCTTTCCTGACCCGACACTGCATCCTTTCACCAACTCTGATAAACCAAATGTTTTTGTGTAATCCTGCAAAGAAACAGACTGAAAAACAAACGCAAATGTCAACATGACCCTCCTCAGAGGCAGAGGCAATATATAAATGAACCTTTACAGTTCTCGCCTGAATCGGGCTCTCCTCAGCCTGACAGACTTTCTGCTCACTTATGGTTCACTCTCACCGCCCTCATATCCTCGTGTTTGGTCACAGCAGTAAACCCACTGCTCAGCACCAAGCAACATGCCAGCTGGTGAATGTAGCTGAGCATTTAGCAGATATTTCCCTCAGGACTTGGTAGAGACAACAACAGAGTTGACGGAGAGTGAAAATCGGGCTTACAGTACATCCGTCATCCCTCACATGTGTAAATAAACAACGGTTTGTTAACACGTTTGCCACATCAACACAGAAATCAGGATGTGTCTGTGTTCTGCTTCCAAGGGGCAAATAAATCTGTTACAGCAGGTATGTCAATTCTAAATTCTCTCAATTCCCTGTTCTATTTCTGACATTTATGTTTAGCAAATTCACAACATTTTTTTTCCTATTTTTCTTACTCCTATGGAGAAAGACAAAACTCCCTGTGAAGTGAGAAGGAACGACTCCTTGCTTTAGTCCTGTGTGGCTGTTTAGTTTTGACAGTGGCACCAGGGATCCCTACATGGATTTGTATGGTCCTGATTTGAGAGATTCATTAAATCTGAACAAGGAAACTGAGACAACGTTAATAAAACATTAAATTTAGTGTTTTATTAACGCAAGTGGCGCAAGCTTTTGAATAACAACCTTCCTTTGCCTCATAGCAAACATAACAATAACCTGGATGACAGTGTGTTCGGTTCTGTTGCATGGAGAGAATCTCGCACCAACCACTGGTCAAACTTGCAATTTTAAAGTTTTCATGCTCGCAATGAAATTAGAGTACAACCTCCACATTGTGTTGAACTCCCCACATGACCATAAAAATCAATGAATATCCGCTTTGTTTTTCAAACCAGCTACAAACGACAACATTTCAACCAACAGATTCTTATTAGTGATACTTAGAGATGTCTGATGTTAATGGGTTGTTTTACAAATGTATCATTTGAATGCACTGTGTGATTATGTGCAACAATGAAGTTATAACTGAATAGAGTTTAATGTAATCTGCTGAAATGTCCTTGAACAAGACACTGAGTCATCAGCTTCAGTCATGAGAGTCTCTTACTGAGCTCGGATGTCCTTTGTGGAGGGAAGGCAGCGGATAAGAGCTTCCTGATAAAGATCAGTGAAGCATCTCATGTTGTTAATATGATTTAATGTGCGGTGCATCCATTGGAACATCTCCAAATGCGGCAGCAGAGGTAAAACTATTTTTCAAGAAGATTGCTGCAGCTAATGTAGATCCTATGTGTTTCTCATCCGCACAGTCGCTGTGACAATGCAGGAGAGAGAGAATCTATGAAGAGGAACCATCACAGTAGAGGTTAGTGGGAACTCTCAGAAATACTGCCACCACAGCCCTTCATCATCTCCTCTCTCTTCACGACCAATTTCCCCCTCACATCTCGCTTCTCTCCTCCCTGGCTGTGACAAGGAAGATCCCGAGCTCCAAGCTCAACCCGTGCCTGGAGAAAGGCAAGGGCGAGCAAAGTCGATAACCAGAGACAGCAGCATTCAATATTTCCAGCTCCTCCGATGTGAGAATTTGATGCTTTTCTGTACGATACACTTTTCTTAACTATACAGGCTTTTTCGCTATGGAGTGCAGTCTATAGATATATCCTTGGGCACTAGAAAATCATGACCATTCTGTCAATCTGCCTGAAACCTGAAAGCCGATGATTTAAATCCCTAGTTTAAAAGTCCCAGACTCAACTCACAGCTTGTTAACTGAATCAAGACACAGAGTGGCACGACTCCGATGCTCTCAGCTCTGGTGCAACAAAGTCTGCAATGCTACTTCTGAAACATACCAGACGAGTGTGACTCAGTTTTTCCGGCTGAGTCACTTGGCTGCTAAATGTATACTTTTATAGTTCTCTGTGTGGAAATCTGTTATTGTCACGTGACACATACCAAACAAACATAAAGGTGAAAACGTTGGACTCATGCATCTGACGACTTTCTTATATCACAAAGGTCATTTTTCTACATCAAACACAAACAGCAATACTTTTTTTAAGGTGTTTTAGGTGCAGACAACAGCTTTTTGCATATGGATGCAGATAATAGCCAAATGCATTTCAATCAATGTGTTGTGCTTCTTTTGTTTGGACCTGCAGACGATCAAATCCTGCTCAAATTCGATTGGTTAAATTGGAAATGGAAACCAGAAAGCTTCCGGGCCCCCAAATTTTGTCCAACACATTGCAGACTATATTTATGTAGAGTGACCCTTTATGAGTGGGGTACAATGGCAAAGATTTAATAAAGTGCAGATAACAGGGATTGAAACCAGGGCTTCATACATGCAAAGCATTACCACTTCATATGTATGCACCACTAGTGAACTGGACTTTGTAATAAATGGGTGGAAACTGTAAAAATGTCCAAGTTATGTAGCTGGGATTTCTTGAAGAAAAAGATTATCAACTGACACATTCCCACTCACTTCAAGGTTCGCATCCATATTGTCCTCTCAGAAAATTTAACTTTGAATATCCTGATTCATATACACAAAAGCTTTTACTTCTAGGTAGTGTTATATTAAGATAGCCACACAAGCTTCCTCCATCACGTACACGTATACCTACACCTCCATATTGGCTATGATCCATCACCTCGCACATAGTGCCTGCCTCTGCTCAACAGATGTGAGGAATAAAGACAAATGCAAATGTCAGCCGCTCACTTTTGATCTCCCACTGCCGAATCTCCAGCTGTCTCGAATCCTTTAAACTCATTTTATGAAGACAACAGCTTAGGTGTGTTTGGAAGAAGTAAATGTGGAAAAGTCATTTATGCAGGAAAAGTTCACTGTGTTTTAATCTCTGTCGCGGCTGCTTCGCTAAAAGTGAACACCTGAGTCTGTGTGTATTATGCTCTGACTTTCTGAACCCCGCATCCTCCTGGCATTGATCCCAAACGTGCGCACACACTCACACACACACACACACACACACACACACACACACACACACACACACACACACACACACACACACACACACACACACACACACACACACACACACACACACACACACACACACACACACACACACACACACACTCTATTCAATGATAACATCGAACTGAGGGCATGATGAATAAATAATGGTTTAAACTCTGGAGATTCCCTTGACTAATTAACAGGGGGGAAATATTCTTCTCAAGAAGCAACAACACAAGAGAGTCCAAGTAGTACATCAGGGATCACTGCACATATAGACACCAGCACTCTCTCTCTCACTTGTGCACATCCTAAATTGCGATTCAGTGTGCTGTGAAGCGAAAGACAAAAGTGGGGAGGAGAGGTGTTGGCCTCTATTGACTCCAAAGACTTTGGGCTAATGAGAACTCTAGCACACGGGCAAACAGGCACACACACACGCACACACACACAAAATACACATACACACACTCATTACCGTCATTTTGCTATGTCAGAGCGAAGGCGGCGAGTAGGTCATCTTAAACAAATATCTAGAGAGAGAAACCCCCACTTGGTTGTCAGTGTTCTTATCGCTCTGTGAGCTTCGTGGTTACAGAGCTGCAATGCCACTGAGCTCATTAGAGTGGTATAATTATGAAGAACAACCAGTCTAGCTGGCCCAGCTGCTCTGCTCACATCGTCCAACTAGTTTGCTCAGACCGCACACTGTCACTGAATATGAGACAGAGGTTCAGAGATTTGGAACAGGGAGTGGCAACGCTGATTGACTGGGGGCTTTTATTTTGGCGCGCTGACATCTCCCTGGAAACAGACATGCTCGATATATGAGGGATAGCAAGAGGCAAACATTGAATCCAAATTAGCTCCAACAGCAACAAAAAGAAAACGTCCCTCTCGCGAGCATCCACATATGAATCAGAGTGGCAGCAGAAGAGGCAACAATAGAAATCAAATAAACTAAAACTGACTGGCTACAAATGACTTAAAAAGTCCCACAGGGCGCACGGGAAGCCATGACAGGGTTTGTGAAGACGCTTGTCACGAGTGAGGCACCGGCAGCAGCCGCAGCTTGAGTCCTGGAGGAGCCACCGAGCTCCACAGCCTTTGAACATACAGGAGGCAGGCACAGGCAGACAGCAGGGCTACGTGACTCTCATGACAATAAGTGCAATCACACAAATACACAAACACACTGTCACACACAAGCATCCAGAGAGAGTCCCCTCAACGCTGCAAGTTATCAAGATTAAATACCACGAATATCCAAGCAAATGTGCCAACTACAAAAAGGACGCCCCGAAACAAAGTGAGAGGGGGGGGACAGAAGAAAAAAAGAGAGGAAGAACAAGGGAGACCGGGACAAACAGGACGAGGAGAGGGGACCACTGATGCTCCCACCTGAGGGTATCCCAGTATCCTCCATTAGCGCTCCTTTCAGCCCTCTACGCCTTGCCCTTTTCACGTCTGGGTCAATCCATGCCTCGACCCAGCTCCTCATTCATCCCCCGCCTGCTGTCCCCACTTCACTGAAACACTGGCTTAGATCGAAAATTGTGTTTGGCAAAAAAGCAACAAAAAAGCAAAACTACAAAATTCAAAGAGTGGGATGGCAGGGAGGGACAAAAGTATAGTGGAAGCGATGGGAGAGAGGAGGAGTATCGGAGGACGCAGAGAGAGAAGGAGAGACAGAGAGAGAGAGAGAGAGAGAGAGAGAGAGAGAGAGAGAGAGAGAGAGAGAGAGAGAGAGAGAGAGAGAGAGAGAGAGAGAGAAGTACGCCTGCCAGTTCTGAACATTGTCTCTTTCTCTCTGTCTGATCGTGTGTCCCTGACTGTCGGTCTCGCTCACTCCTCTCTCTCTCTCTCTCTCCATACCCCTCATTATGTCGATGTGAGTGGTCGTGCCAAGCTCACAGGAGATAACATGGCTCCTCGTGGCCCTGAAACACCTTGCAGACTGGCCACCTCCTGCTGGCCACTGACTGCAGACCTGCGTGCACTGGTCGTGTGCTGGAGGCCATGGATCGAGCAGGAGTGTGTTTGTGTGTGTAAACCCATTTGTGTGTGTGTGTGTGTGTGTGTGTGTGTGTGTGTGTGTGCAAGAGCGTGTGTCCTGTCAGCTAGCCAGAGCAGCAGATTACTGACGCTTCACTGGCACGTCCCACTTCATCCTTCTCTCCTGTCGCCCCGGCAACACCTCCGCTCCCTGCCTACTTCCCCCATCCTCCCCCTCCGCCTCCATCTGCCTCCACTTCTCCCCCCCGACCTCTCTCCCCGCCTCTCCCCTCTCTTAGTAACCCTGAGTAAGAGTCTTTAAATTTAATTTTCGTCCATCTCTGAAATCTATAGCGGCAGAGCTCACTCCTCGCATGCCCACAGGAATAGAGAAGATCGCCAATCTCTGCGTCACAACCCTGCTCTAATAAAAAGAGCCCCATCGAAGTGGTGTATATACACATAATGCCCCCAGGGTGCTTCCTGGCTCAGTTACAGCGAGCCAATCACAGGCTGAGGGAAGCGAGAGGATTTATGCATTAATGAGCACCACTGGGCCTGAGCTGAGGTCCACGTCAACCGTGCAGCCGCCACGGTTCAGATCAGAGGTGGATGAAGGCGAAGCCTTTGCTCTCTGCTCTCCTGGCACAGAGATGTTTAATTAACATGTTAGACCCAGTCTGGATCTGCACCTGAGAGGCCGTCATGAGAAGCAGCGAGAGGTCAAGGCAGCCGTCAGGGTGATGACCCCCCCCTCGAACACAAAGCAGTGCATGCAGGGAAGGAATCTCTGCACGGAGCTAGAATCTTTGTGTGTTTCTCTGGATGTGAGAGATGATTTAGAATTAATGCTCAGCTGGGACTTATTGTGTGTGTTTGGTCAGACTGTGCATTGTTTGAAATATAAATCGCAACATTACATATTCCGCACAATTATCCTCTTAATTAATCCCGTGATTGACTGAAAACTAAACTCTTGGGTAAACAGCATATCTTTGGATTTACAACTGCAGGTCAACAGACATGAAGAAATGTGTTTCAGTATTCAATAATATTTTTAATGGAAAACGGTTGACTGATTAAAAGACTATGAAAATAATTATTGCTTATCACCCCTGAATTTATTATTTCATAATTTGAAAACAGGCTACATAAGCTAATTGGCTATTTTCAGTTCTAGTTTTATAATTATCCTAATCATATTCAAACAGAATACCTAAATGTTATTGAATGACTGGTGCCTCTGGGTGATATATTAGCACTTAACCTGTGGATTTTTCATAAACATATACCATACCTCAAACCCTGACAAACCCTGTTCAAATCCGTCTTGCAATCCCACCTAATGTGAATATTCTTGCTGGAATAATTTCTGATGCAATGTCTATGTAAAAGATGGGAGGTAAAGCATATTCTTTATTATTGCAGTTAGATTAAATAAGATTCCTTATTTTTCTTTCCCTAGACTTCGATTGCAGTAGCTCGAACCTTAGGAACAAATTAAAGTTGACATCCAACATTGGAAGGTGTCTGCTTGACACCAGAACCAGAACTAAGAAACAGGATCACTTGATTTTAAGATTTGACTGATCACTTTCAAGGCCCTTAATGGCCTCGCCCCCTGCTACAGCGCTGACCTTTTAGAATCATACACACCAGCATGCACGTTGAGATCCTCGGCTGGAGGTCTCTTGTCTGTTCCGGAGGCCACTGGCTAAAAACTAAGGGGACAGATTATTTGCAGTCCGGGCCTCAAGGCTCTGGAACAACCTGCCTGGAGAGATCAGGTCAGTCGTAACTTTCTTTAGAACTGGCTTCTTTAGAACTTTTACTGAGCATCTTACACAGCACTTGTATTTCATCAACTAAGGTATTTTGCCTGTTTCTTCTGAACCTGATGTTTTATGACCTGTCTGTTTTTATGCTGCCTTTGTAAAGCACTTTGAACCATTTGTTTTGAAAAGTGCTCTAAAAATAAAGATTATTTATTTATTTATCTGTCACACTGACTGAATGCAAACAAGGCATTGAATACACCTTTGCCAATCCCCATGCCATCACTTCCACTGGGTGTGTGTTGGGTAATGGTTCTTTTAATGAGCAGCATGAACCAGACGGGAGGATTCCAATGAATCAAAACCAGTAATTATTGTTATAATACGGAAAGAATCATCTGAACTCTGAAAAGCTCAGCGTCACTCCCTGCAAGTGCAGGAGAAACTGACATGTTGTAAAAGTGGCAGAAATGTTGATTGACTGTTTGGACTGAGGTCACACATCGGCTACTGTACGTGCATGATTTAAAGGCACATATTAAAGTGGCTGTCATAAAAACTGTCTGTGTGTAAGTGTGTGTGTGATTCTGAGACGAAGGCCCACCCAACAAATTTGCTGTAGTGGAGATAGCACCCACAGATACTTCACCGGCTGCACCTGCTGAGTGCTGCAAGGTTAACAACGGCCACATAGGGCTTGGCTACTGCTGAACGTGCAGCTTTTCTCCCCCCAGAGTTCACACGCACATCTTAGCAGCCTAAGCACATGCCTGTTTTGCAGTGCTGTGCAGGTGAGTGCCTATGCTGTCTATGTCGGTACTTTGTGTGTGTGTGTGTGTGTGTGTGTGTGTGTGTGTGTGTGTGTGTGTGTGTGTGAGTGTGTGTCTCGATAAGTGACAGGGGGAAAAAAGTAGGTTGTTAAGGTAACACAGTGAGCTAATGGCTCACAAGGACAAGTAAACAACAAGTAAACACAACAGCGTATCGTTTACCTTTGAAAAACAACCCTCTGCCCACCGAGCAATTTAGCATCTACAAACACGTACAGATGAGATATTAATGGCTGACTGTGTCCTCTTTGACCTTTTAATTATTCTGATCTGTGTACAGAGCAAGCGGGCATTAATTGCATTAGCATCTCACAGGTTTACTTAATGTTCCAGTAGAGAGGGAATTGTGATACAGGAAGCAGATAGTTTAACACTCTCTTCTTTTGTGAATATTAAACGATCCAGTGTGTGTGTGTGTGTGTGTGTGTGTGTGTGTGTGGTTGTAGTAAATCATCTGAGATTTATTAGCTCAGTTACCACCAGTCAAACCCTCTGACGTGCAATTATGCTCTATCAGCAAATAAATTATTTGTCCATTACAGGCCATAATTGGTTATGGGGCATTGGCTACATACACTGTCCATCTCTCTTGCGCCATTGAACACACGGCCCCGCTCTTTGCTGCACGTATTACCATAGAACTCGACTTGCCCCCCGTTTGCCCCCTCGTGCTATTCCCCACGTCCCCTTTCTCCTTCTTCTAAACATTTCCCCGGAGAGGACGACTGCTCCCTCCTTCCCTTTATCTTGAGAAGGGAGGCATCTGGAAAACAGGGCCCGTCTCCGCCTCCCTCCATCACATTCAATCATCCCCGTGTTTATTCAACTCTCCCGTCCTTTCCACTGTCCTACCCTCCACATCCCTTTTCTCCCTCGTCTGTCCCACCTGCCCGCCTCTGAGCGCTCGCTACGTCTCCGCTCTTGAACGCAGCCTCGCTTATCGCAGTCCTGCATCTTTCCATTTCCATCCATCTCCCTCCAATTGTTTTCTTCCCCACTATCTTGCCTCCGCTTGACTCCTTTTCCTCCACATTTCCTCTCAGCCTCGGTGTGTTTGTGCTCTAGGAGATGCGGCGCCAATGTGACGTGTGAGCGGAAAGCTTAAAGGTAGCAGTCCTATGTAAGGTGCTTCCATTTAGGTTAATTCCAGGTTTATCAGACAGGTAAAAGGCTGACCCATGGCCCACTCCATCCATGACCACTTTATGCACTAACCCAGAAGTTTTGAGTCTAAATTCAGCCTCAAACGTCCCCTGTCCCTCCAACCTGACTACTTGCACTGGCTTGTTTTCATACATAGCAGGTTCCTAAAAACTACTCAAATTTCTGATGTACACCTTAGTCCTCAAAACCATACAGCATACCCTGAACCACCAGCGCAACAGATGGAGAGCAACAATCCGTGTTAGCCATGTATTAAAAGAACTATAGCTAATCGTGATGTGTTTCTGTGTAACTTACTAACACGTGCAGTGCCTGTTTTAAACCCTGCCTATTTGGAAGGAGCTGTTTGGTCTGTGGTGATACTGGTTGTAGTTTTCTTTCTGAAAAGTTGACTGCAGTAGTTGAGCGGCAACAAGCTGGACAGAAACCTGAAGCTGCACCCCCACTGCTGCACAAAGAGCTGTTCATCTGTTAAGTGTAGCTCGACTCAGTTTGCAGAGCCTCAAACTGGAGAATCAGTTTGTAGTAGTGAAGTTCATTATATTAATATTTAACGTATCGCATCTAAGACTACTACGGACTGGAATTATAAAATAGATTAGATAGATGATGGCCTGGTGAAGACAGCAACAGAACCACGGCAAGTAACAGGGGGGAATATGAATAAAATAGGGGACATAAAACACAATTACGATACATGTTGTGCTATAGCAGCAATTATGTCTGTTTTTAGCTGATTAGGTGAATTAACCGACAAATGAAAAATCTCAAGTATACAATAATAGCTTAAATTATTTTAACAGCCTATCTCATCCTTACAAACCCAGAGATATTGATGGTATAGCTGTATGCATCTAGTATATCAATACAGCATATCGTATTACTGAAAACCCTTAACAAAGAAAGCTATATGCATACACACATTGATTTATTGCCTTCTGGATTACAAAGTCTGATTGTACACAAAGTGAAACCACCTCATTCAGGTGGACAAACTGTAAGTGGAGGCAGCATCAGCTGACGGCTCAGAAGTGGAGAAGTAATACCTATTGCCGTGGGTGAGGTTGACCGGTGTCTCGCTATGAAGGGGAAGATGAAGCCGGCCGCCAAGAACTGCAGCTAATTAACGCTGAGCAGTTCAGGCTCAACAAGGTCTATGTCCTTAACATCTTGACATTTGGCAGAGTGAGGGATACAGAGAGATAAAGAGAAAGGGAGACTGTCATTGCAGCACAGCAAATCTTTTGGACCAGATCTTATTTACACGGGATAAAAAAAAAAAAAAAAGCTGGTGGGAGAAGGATGAAGCTGGTATCTCCGCGCGAGAGGGTGGCTGCTCGAGGAAGAGGCATCTGTCTCATTATACCCTGGGTTTGGCCACACAGGACAACTCCCTACCCCGCAGGGATGAGCTGTGCCTCAGATAAGAGGAAGCTGGAAGAGAACGTTCAGCCGATAAGAACTGGACTCAGCAAAAAAAGAAAAAACTGACAAAATGGAAGAAGAGCTCGACAGCGAGGCGAAGGCGGAAGAGAGCCGAGGGAGAGGGGATGGATGGATCTGCTGAGTAAATGGCTGCGAGCTAATCATGACGCTAACAGTAATAGATCGGCAGGGCTGTTCAGTTTTTACTCATTGAAGGACACTTGAGTATCATTTAGGTAATCTCTCTGACGCACTCACAATGGATTTGAGTCATGGGGACGTAGCGGTCTGTAAGGAGACGGATTACAAGGAGTTTCCTTATATACAGACGAGTGTTTTACGTTGACGATGTGAGCGGTGTAGAAAATACTGCAGCTCTGTGCGTCCCTGGGGTGTCTGAGCTGACGTGGCGAGAGGTCAGCTCACAGAGTCTGAAGACACCACAGTGTCTCTGGACTTTTGCCCATCTTTGATCCTCCACTGGAGGCAGAACAAGAGAATGAATGCCAGCGACCCTGAACAACCTTTGCTCGGATGTTCACACATACACCCAAGTACCCGCATACACACCAATATTATTGCCCTGGGTAGGGCCATTTACACTCATACACAGACTCCTGTACATCAGCACTCATTCTTTTGGCTCTGCACACTCTCTATGACTCTGTCCCTCTTCTATATTTTCCACTAATCTGTTTTTTATCTCTCCTCATCCCGGACAGCATCAAGGGTTTTGTTCCTCCCCTCAGTACCTCTCAGAGGTGCTGTTGACTGTACTGTGGCCCACACTGCAGTAATCCAATGTTGTTGGGGCTGCAATAACTCAGTGTTATGGGATCAGGGGGACCACAGCCCTGGCTCCTGCACCCTTATGACAAACGACCCAAGTCAGACATGGCAGAAATGAGTCAGCCGCTTTGAAAGGCCGAGATGAAAATCAACTTCTTTTGTATTTCTCCTGGCAGCCGAACGTGTCAGTCTGCGCTCGTCATCGTGTGGGTGAGTTTCTCAGTCAGTGACGAGCGTCTGCTGAGGTTTAACATTAACATTAGATGCGATCGGTCCACCAGGACTTCAAAACAGACAGCGGAGCCATGTTGGGCTGTTAGCTTTGTAGAATGGTACAATGTGAGTGAATCACAAGGCTGTCTGTTTGTTCTGCTCTCACAGAAGGGAAACTCCCATCAGCCTGTTCCTCTCGCTTAAGTAAAAGACTTCCGCAACGGCACACAACAAAGTAAACGAAGAAAGAAAAAAAGAGATGCGGAAGATTCCTGTTGTTGCTCGCTCTCATTCTAAGCCGAGGGGCCTATTCTCCGAGAAGCAAGAAAACAACTGAAGTGCATTATTTGACTCTAGATAAATCACTGAGAGAATCCATCTGTGTGAGGAGGGAGCGCAGCGTTAGACTTTCACATTTTGCTTCAGTTTGTCATTTTAAGAGTCTTCATGAGGAAGTTAATCACAAACACTGCTCTCGGAGAATATTTGATTCTGTATCACAGAAACAACAAACAATTCTGCATCCAACACACTGTCCCTCAAACTCTTCAGGCTCATCTGTATCAATTATTACCAACTTTCACAATAGAATAGAGTAAAATGTCATTATTGTCCTTGTATTGTTTCTGTTATGATAGGCATTTCAAATCTCACTGATGTTTGTTCAAGTTTGGTTTAAATTAGTTATATAATACAATGAAAATTGCATTGACTAGCAATATATGAGTAGGTATATATATATATAGGTTGGACCTCGCTCCCATGGCTCCCTCCCCTAATCGCTACTGTGCAGACTCTGACTCCGCAAGATGGCAGAAGTGGAGATGCCTCTTCCATCTTACTATAAATCCTGTGGTTCTTTTTAAACTGTTCTACTTTCATGCATCTGCCAGGAGTAGCACTGCTGATTGGACCTATTAATTTGCTCCAGGTCCCATCCACTCGCATGAGAGAGTCTTGTGCTATGACCTATATACTGAAGCCAGCCACCAGGGGGTGATTGTGACTTGTGGCTTCACTTTTGGGGAGCTGTCATGTGTCTTTATAAACATGTCTATGAAAAGAACACATTCCACAAATAACATAGTTAAAACAACCTAATATAGATAAGTAAGTGGGCAGTTTGCATAGTCCACATAATCGTTGTTGCAGAGGTCACATAATTATTGCAGTTTAAAATATAATGTAGTGAAAATGTTAATGATATGTATTGATTGAGAGTTTGAAAGAAAGAAACAGTTGAGGAGGCTGGTGGTCTGAGGGCAGGGGGTCATCAGGTGGTGGCTGAGGTGAGAACAGTCTTTGACAAGGTTTTTTTGCTCTGGACAGGTTCTGGTTGTTGTGAGGGACGAGGCCAGACATTGATTTGTGTGTGCTGTGTCAATAAACCTCTTTAGAGCTTTTTTTCTGTCTGAAGCTGAGCAACCAGCATATGATACAGTATGAAAAGCAACCACAACTTTTGATTCACATTTTATGTCTCCACTAAGGCATTAAAGATTCCTATTGTGACTCAAAACACATTATTGAGAACAAGTTCGGTTTGCTATGTAAAAAATTCTGAAAAATATCCCACAAAGTGGAAAAGAAGAAGAAAATTCAAATGAGCTGCTGTTTATGCACCTCAGTCCCTGGAAGTTAACTGACAAGCAAACAGTTAGATTTAAGAGTGTTTGCTCTGGAAATTGTATTTTTTAAATCCAACTGTCAAGTGTTTTTCTATATATGATGTTTGCCTGCTTAAATAAACAATAATAAATAAATTGGTAAATGCTGTATTAAGAAAAATAACCATATCCAATACAAAAATACTAAAGAAGTACATCAGTGTTACATATGCTCCCAAATAACCAGGGCTTTACATTAATCATGCTGCTGCACTACGTCAGCAGTTCTGTGTAGCTGCCCTCTCAAGGTCTATCCATCAATCCTCCGTCCCCTATGACCGCCCGGTCCTGTGATGAGGACGGAGGCAGTTTTCATCCTTCAAAAACCCACTAAACGCCACAGAGGATGGTCGCCCGGGATGAGGGCGTCAGAAGAAGTTGAATCTCGCATAAAACCCCAATGATGCAGTTAGGTTTATTAATCATGTCGATTTTGGAGCACAAAGCACTAAACACTCTCATCCAAATTAGCATCGGTGAGGCTTGGAGAGAAAAAGAAAAAAAAAATGGAGTGCAGCGTTCTGTGAAGTCCTAAGCAGCTTTTAATGGCCGTTAGAGAGCGCACACGGGCCCCTGGCACAGTGCAGGAATTAGCATTCAGCAGCGGAGACACGGAGACTCGGTGAGGTCTGAAGGAGATCCGAAGGGAGTAGGGCGGCTCTTTCAACAGGAAGCCGGACAGGACGATGTGACATATCGATCGGCTACTGGCGACGCGGTACTGAACTGCGGGCTCCATCACCGACCACGGCTACACTCTGTCACTCCCTCTTTTCAGCTGTTAATTTGTGATACTCTGGATCTTAACATTCTGCCCTGCGCTCTGGCAGCCATCACATTCAGGGGAGGACCACTACGTCAAACCGCTGCTATGACGACAGGAATCTCAACTACTCAGAAAAGGAGGTGGGGGGTGGGGGGGGGGGGGGGGGGGGGGCAGAGCACAAATCCAAACTAATGCTTCCGTGCATGGGTTTGTGTGCACCGTCACATGCATTTGCTCCTTTGTACTGTATGTCTGAAGCCTGTCCTTCTCCATTACCCTCCTTCCATCCACCTCTCCTGCTCTGTTATGTCACACTCACACACATTCATCGCTGCTTCCCCCGGATGCCGATGTGCTGCATTGTTGTACTAATAAAGCCAGAGTGGCAAATTATGAGCGCTTCTTTATTTAAGAGGCTTTACGGCTTCAGCGAGCAGCTTTTTAACTCTTCTACTTAACCTTATCAGAGCAGATCCAGACGTCCTTGGAGGGGGGAAGAAAACACGTTCTGCTGACAATAACACAACCCGACAAGAGTTTTACACAGCAAAAGTGAAGTTTCCGCTCAGGCTTTGTCTGCGCAGATGTCGACTCCGATAATCTGCGCGATGAAAAAACAGACTGTATCGCTAATGAATCCACTAATTGGCTATTTAATTGGCTGCAGTTAGAGACTTCTGTATCAAACAGCGTGCTCAAATATCGCCAGTAATGAGCTGCCGTATCTGCTGATACCTTGTGTAGAAATGTGGAATACCATATAAGAGAGGGGTGAGGTTATCACAGGGGTGCAAGGGGAGAGAGGACGAGATAATGAAACGGGAATGTGCCGTTCATTCTGTTTTGTGAGCGGGGCATGAAACGTGTGTTTCGTGGAGGGGGACTGGAGGGTTAATGCTCGGCTCTCTACTCAACAGGGCAGTCCCGGGCCTTCTGGGGGCTCTTGATGAAATTTTATTTGGGCTCTTCATTCTCAGGTCTGTGTCAACCATCAACACCCACACAGCGTCGACAAAGCATGAGGCACTTTTGCAAAAGCATTCGTTGTTTAACAGAAAACCGAATAGATATGACAACCAAGGAGAGCGTGTTCAAAAGGATTCGGAAACTGAAGAGCGAGAGATGTCCGTCACCTCAATCAGCATCGGCCTGATCTATATTCAAATTAACTGTTAAACATTCAGCTCTTTAATCCTATTTCTTAATCAATGGCTTAATGATAATTATCAACACTAACATTGTGTTGATTGTATTGTTCTTAAAATGTCGTCTAGGAACGATCCCTGTTTCAATCGTCGTCTTGAAACTGATTTTCCTCCTACTCCTCTCCTTCTACTCAATCCTTCACCCATGCTATTATTTTTTGTCTAATTTCACAGAACAACTGAACAAGAATCTTCCAAATATCAGAAAATTGCAGAAGGAGACAACATCTTTGCTGATAAAGACTAATTACAGCTATAATCAAGAATCAGATGTTAGTGGGAAATGAAAGTGAGCTTGGATATCTAATAATTCAAGAAATCTCTCTCTGTCTGTCTGAAACAGGCATGTCTATTGTTAATAGCCCAAGGATACATTCAATATTAAACTGAATAAACAGATTTTGAGTCCCAGCTCTGGTGGCTGGGATTCATCAACGTGACGTAGTCGATCATGACAGTTTCAGAAAGAAATCTGCAACCAGCATCACCACAGGCCAAGAACAAACAAGCATGTATAGAGGGGCCACTGCACTAACATCAGATACTTTCACGTTTTACCACTTGATCACAATGAACATAAATCTTTATTCTTATCATTATTATATTTTGCACTACACACCTTAACAAAAATATGTAAAATGTCCGAAAAAGGCAGAAGGAGAATTACGTCTATGTTAATAAATGATAGAATTCCTAAAAGTACAACTAACCCCAACTGATCGAGCATCAAACCGTCGGAAAAGTCCTCTCTGCTGTGACAACAAGTCTGACTCTGGGACGCAGGTGGTGTTTTCTCCACCCTGGACCCTTCCCAATATGGAAGTATATGTGACACCTCAGTATGAATTTGAGTCTGACAATTATTAATGTGCTGTCATTCAAATGAAGCATTCAAAATGCACGTGGGCTGGCAGGTTAGGCCTGCCGTAGCATAAAAGTCATGAGTGATGTGGGAGGAGATTTCTGTCCCTTCAGCTGGTGGCTGGCTGCGAGTCCAGTCATCTGGGAGAGAAATCTGCATAGCCTCACCGCAGAGGAGGGCAGCCTGCAATTAAGAACTGACAAAAAAAGGGGGCATTTCAGTTCTGCAGTTTTGCCTGTAGCTAAATGAGCTAAATCCAAAACATTATCAGCTTCCACTGACAAAACGCTCTGCATTTTTTTATTTCAGCCTTTACAGTGCCCTCTGCTATCTACACAGTTTTTATTTTGTTATGCCTTGCATATCCTGGGTCTGTTCGGTGTGGGTTTTCCACGTCCTACGCAATTAAAGATATAAGATGTAACAATTCTACTACTACTAGGGCGGCTGTGGCTGAGGGGTAGAGTGGTCGTCCTCCAACCTGAAGGTCCGTGGTTCGATTCCCAGTCTGACCCATCTGCATGCCAAAGTGTCCTTGGGCAAGATGCTGAACCCCGAATGCCCCCCCATAGAATAACAAAGAATATGCTGCGAATAGATGCACTGTATGAATGTGTGTGTGAATGGGTGAATGTAAAACTGTACTGTAAAGCGCTTTGAGTGGTCATCAAGACTAGAAAAGCGCTATATAAATACAAAACCATTTACTAGCCATATATTAATTATTTTTAAAATGATTAATCTTATATTAACCGAAATGTTTCCAACAATGTTCAGACCTAGGGAAATACCCAATTGTATTGGTCACGGGTCATTACAATCTGGTCGCCTTTTGATTCAATCAAAATTGATTCTGTTTCTGCTGTAACTTGTGGGAAAGCAACGTGTGACATAGCAGATCGCATTTAGTAATTGCCATTTCGTCAAAGCTCTTCGAGTACAGCACAAACGCATCAAGTGAAATCAAGAAGAAAACAACTCCCATGATCCCACTCTCCCTTATTACATCATCCAGCCTGGTCTTGTGTCATGGTTTTGATGGAGAGACGCCTAGCGGCTAAAGTTAGATATTGCACGTTTATACAATGCGAAGATAATAAGATAAGGGAATAAGCGATTTATCATTTTTATTTATCATCTAAATGGGCTTTAGTCTTTTTAGTCAAACCTATGATATTTCTTAACGGTCCCATTCTCTGAGGCTCATACTGAAGACATAATTTTTATTGCGTATATTATATTCCTGTTTCTGAGTTAAATGGGCAGGATCTATTGCATGTGACTTGTGCTTCATATTTAAATCTTTCGCTGATTGCCATTGGTTAAGGTTTTATAGTAAAGATATGTTTTGACCAATCAATGATAGTTTTTGTATTTCCAGGTCTGTGTCCATAGCTTTATTAACACATTATTTAAACTTACATACAATGATCCCAATAAGCTCCATGCAGTGAGCTGTGCAGATTTTCATTTGTGCAGGAGGAGATTATGTTTGGCACTGGGCCTCAGTATATTGGTAGATAAGAGTTGAGGCAGAAGTTGCCTCTGCAATATCCTGGTGCAGGAAGTATTCTGCATTAGCTTTCAGAGCAGCATTAATATTGTGAGGAAATGGAACAGTTTGACTTATTCAGCACACACACACACGCACACGCACACACACACACACACACACACACACACACACACACACACACACAGATCCACAACTTAAATCAATGATCAGACTAGACATTGTGTTTTTCTTAAGACACCATTTCAGCCTCTCAGATCTGTTGTTTCCCAGGGGCTTTAAAGAATTACCGTCTCAGAAATGACTATGACTTAATGTGCATGTCATGTCTGATGATGACTTTGATCATCTTTTCACTTCTAATTATTTTGTTCAAGAACTGAAACCTTGTGTGATATTCCTCAACGGCTGAGCAAGCCATTCCCCTGTTAACAGGTGGGTACCGAAAAAAGTAATCCGAGCCAGAGATGTGAGGATTTATTACTTTAAGCCTGACAGATCCGAGAGGAACTCCTGTCCTTTACCTAAAACCCTGCTCCCGGCTGTAGCCTCGCTCTGGAACGGAGGGTAATCATTTGACTCCTCAAACTTTAACACCCTGAGTGTATCCAAACTGTTTAAGAGCATTTGTTTGATTTGACATAAATTCCATGTAACATCTTTTAAACAAACAAGGATGGGGATTACAAGTCAACCATCCATCCACCAATTATCTATACTACTTATCCTTTAAGGTAGCAGAGGGCTGGAGCCAATCTCAAATGACATTGGGCGACAGCGGGTTACAATCTGGGCAGAACCTGTCCGACCTGTCCTCTAAAGTAGGGGGAACTTAGAGTCTCCAGTTAACCTAATTTGCATGCCTATGGACTGAGGGAGGAACTCAGAGTGCACAGAAAAAAACGTTAACAGAACTGGTATTTCAAAACAAGAACCTTTGAACCAGGAAGTTGTTGCTTGATTAGGCCATGAAATTAAGGTTATTGGATGTACTACTGCTGCTATTGCCACGGCATGGATACCTGATAGATTCAAGCATTGCGATTGAGGAACCCTAGGGAAGCCCACGGCAAAATGTGGGTTTTCACCTTGAACTTGAAATAGGTAAAATCAACTTGCAATTTTTCAGGTCACAGGAAAGTCTCCACATTCACTTTATTTAACTCTTCTACCTGAGTACACATCAGTGTCACTGGCAGAACAAATTAGGGAGCATGCAGTGTGTGCTGAGCGTCAATAATGACTGAACAGAGGAGACAGGGGTATGGGTAAAGGACGAGGAGTTTCACATGGTTTGAAAGAGATGGAAATGAAATCCAAAGAAAGACTTGTGGATGTGAAAGAGACAGATTTTAGGAACCCAAAAAAACAAGAAGATGACATGAACAGTGAGGGAAACGGAGAGGCGAGGCTAGTTCTGAGTACGACTCTTGTCATCTGTTGACAGTGTGGAAATAGAGTGGGGGTGCACGGCCTTGTCATCTCAGCGTCACGATGATGACAGCACATTGAGTGAATCACAGAATGACTACAAGTCAGAGATATTAAAGTGAGAATTGGACAAATGAGAGCCTGCAGTCTCTAAGACATCCTACTCTCGTCCTCATACTGACGACCCTGATTTGCTACTGTGATATCATTATGTGTGTGCATGCCTGAATCTTCTCCTCTACTCTCAGGGAGGATGGCAGGGTGAGAATGTGTCAAAGGGAGGCAAGACACCCATGGGAAGGACGTCCAATCCTGTTGCCCCGCCGCAGGGAAAACAGGAGGAAAGCACTCTATCCTCTTGCTCTCAACCAACCACCGCCCCCCAGCACTTTACAGCTCTTGGCCTTTCCCTTTTTTGTGTCTGAGTGGTGATAATGGCAGGATGTCCGTCACGCAAGGTCTGACCCAAATTCACTCTGTGAGGACAAGGACAGGGAGTAAGATGATGAGGATATCTCAGCCCCAATCGCCCATGGGAGCGATCCTCCCAGGTCGCTTCCCAGACAATGTTGAGAAGAGGCCAAGGGCACAGTCTAGCCACTGCTTCAACCTGTGCTACTGCAGGGGCGAAGTCTCACTGAGGTGCAAAGCCAACCAGCAGCAAGCAGCTCATCAGGCCGATACCCACTGGTGCGGTGTTGACGTATTCATGCACAGCTCCACAGAATAAAGGCCACTGAAGCTTAGTTAACTTGCTTACTAGTGTGCGCCAGGCAACGACAACTGAACTTTGTGGTCCACAGTCAAATGGTCAAATGTGTCCCCTGATCAAAAAATGACAAACGCTATAAGCCAATCAGAGAAAAGCCCCTGTGGCTCCGCCCACATCTCCTTGCATAGATACGGTTACCAAGGCAGGCGAGAAGGAGCAGAGGAGATGGAGGAGGATGGGACACAGAAGAAGAAATAAGGAGACTAAAATCTATAGCCATGAGGCTGTAATAACAAAGTAGAGAAGAAAATGGAAAGTAATTTTAAGTGGGGAACATTTGTGAATATATGTAATTGTAACATTTGGATTATTATACCAAATGTTATCAGAATAAAAATGTGTTTCCCTCTGTACAGTGTCAATACAAGGCCTCGGGGGCACCAAGATGCTTGGAGCTCAATCCTAATGTTATCACATTCGTCATTTGAATTTTACTTTCTTGAAAGCACTTAGTTAAAATAAGATAAAAACGAAACAACTTCGAAAAAATAAAGCCATTGTAATTTTACAGAAATGTTATTCAAACTTCTCCTTTCTATTTAACATCCCACAAACATCCCTCACTGCACTGTGCATCAACATGTTTCAGTAAGAACTACATAAAATAGAGGAAAAGTCAGGGAATCAGCATTTTTTGTTTTGTTTTTATGTGTCCCCTGCGGACAAGGTTTGTCTGTGCCAAAACGGTGATCCAGCCAATAGCCATCAAGATATTTCTGTTTAGACATTTAAGGGGAAGTGTTGGACTGATGAAGTGACTCTTCTCTCCCTAAATCCGCACCAGCAGCATTGCCAAAAATAGTGGCAGGAAACAGTTATTTTGGCAACGACCCTGATATCTCACCATCAAATGGCCACTTTACAGGGATTAACAATTTAGTCATGGTGAAGAGAACTAGTGAGAGCAGTGCACGGAATGACAACAAATAGAACGGTCGGCAGAAAGAGGAAGAAAGGAAATTGATAGTTCGCAAAGACGCCATATTTTGAAGAGATTTAGTAGAAAGAAATGTTGACATTATTTTTCTTATTTGAACCTTAGACATCTAATCTGTCCTGGTACTGTAATGACAGATGCATGGTAGACATTCACTCAGGTGGTGGGCACACAAAGGTTAAATAAAGGCCTGACATTTAAGCATCCAGCCATAATCTATATCTACATCCTTTGAGGGTAGGGGGACGGGGGGGCTGGAGCCAATCTCAGCTGATATTGGGAAAGAGGCAGATTACACCCTGGACAGGTCGCCAGCATGTCCCTGGGCTCCCATAAGACAAACGACCATTCACACTCACACATGCAGTCAGTTAAGAGTCTTCCATTGATCTTACCCAAATGCCTCACACATTAATTAGTAAGATTACAAAATACACAATTCAGCTAAAAACATGAACATTATAAAAAAGACCAATTCTACAATGACACAACAAAGTATGCTTTGAATTTGACCAAAGTCTGGGCAGATATAAACTCCTAGAGAGGCTCATATAAATTGCCTATGAATATAGACAGAGCCCCCTATCCGTACTGCTTTAGTTTTTGTCTGTAAATGTGTACTGCCTCTGATAGATTAAGCATACAGATGAAATAGACTATACAAAGCAGTACCACGAAATATCATAGAGGGCAGTTTAGCTAATAGATCAAGCGAGATGACCATCAGACACGAGGAAGAAGAATAGTGTAATGCCAAAGATTTTTGAGGATAGACTTTGTAAGTTGGTAAGAAACTACCCAGACACAGTCGCTTTCTCCTCTTTCTTATGACGTACATAACTCGACTCAGCTCAGCCCTTTAGTAGATATATTACTTAACAACCATGCCAAAGTAAAGGATACATGGAAATATGTGGTCAGTGACAGATACATCATTTAAAACAAACTTACTGCCTGTACGTATCTCGTACAGGCAGCATAAATGAGCCTTAAAACAGTGTTCCACTTTCTGATATCTTCAGATAACTACAGGTTATCAATTTAGAAGAAAGGTTGAACTATGCCACGGTGAAGGGTCTGTCGTCAAGGCAGAGGACAGAGCCCTCTTATGTGATGGTTTGGTCCTCACCCTATAATTTCGATCCATCACCAACCATAGTACTGTGTTATGTGCTTTTATTCAAGATTGTAAAAAAGAAAAGAAAGGATTGGTATTACTTTTCAATTTCTCCTCTGAACTCAGTAATAATTGGTTTGTATGATGGAGGACATGAGCCACAGTGGTATCATTCCCTCTCAGTTTGAATGCTCTCTGCCACGGAGGTGTAGCTATCCTCTCTCCCTCTCTCTTTCTCTCCCTCCCTCTGTGTCCTTCATATGTCCTTGCGTGACAATGCAACTGCAGTGTGCTCCACCGTTTCAGTGGGAGGTATCTCTGGGATCCCAGTATGTGGGAGAGGACTTCTGCCTGGCTCCCCACGTTTCCGTGGCTTATCTCAATCATGCACACTCCTGCCATCCCTTCCACTGTCTCTCTCCCCCCTCTCTCTCCCCCTCTTTATAATGAAGCAAAATATCATTCTTTCATTTAGCTCAGCCCTGCTTCACTTTTGTTATACAAACAAAGGGACATTTCTCAATCTGCCACCCTGATGATGACTGACAGCAAAATTAAGCATTAGTTGCATTCATTCTTCAAAAGCTACTTTGAAAAGTATTCCATGCTGCTTAATTAATAGGCTATGTCTACACCATGTACCCCCATTTACACCAGGCATTAGAATGCGTTTTCGGTTGATACCTGACTCAAGTAACCGTAACCCGATCAGCCGAATCACCTCCAGAGGTCGCCAGGAATGCATTGTGACTAAGTGTGACCAAGTGTAAATGCAAAACATTAGTCTAACAGTCAGATCCCAATCACATCTCAATGTGACCACTGGAGACAGGTAGTAATTCCAGGTGTAAATGTAATCAGGATACAATCGTATCACGATACAATCTGGATAGGAAATGCATTTTAATGCCAGGTGTACATGGAGTCTGAGACCATGACAATAGTTTGCAAGAAATTCAAGGTTTTTACAATCCTATAGGACAAATGGTCACACCGGTTAAAGTGAGAAAACCTCATCTCCGGGAGACCGTCTGACACCAACCTTTTCAGCGATGCAGTTTCACTGTGAAATAGATCATTTCATTTTAAAATATCTCAGGTTGATGATGTACTCCACCAAAGTGCAGGATGAATTTCCTCTAATCATCAAGGCTGATAATCAGGATTAATGACTGTCATAATCATAATTTAACAAAATGGTTGCGACAGTCACAGTCGGACACACACACACACACCCTGTACTGTAGCTCATAGCTGCAGAGGATTCCTCCTGATTGAGAGTGCTATAGTGGCAGAACTAATTATCAGCGTCTGATTGTCTTGGCGCAGAGGTGGAAGTCATTACCATTTCTCTGTCTATGCAGAATATAGTGGTTAAAAACTCCAGCAGATGTTCACCATGTGGCTTTATGTGTGTTTAATTCACATTCCAATTTCACTGAGGCAACGTTACAAAACAATGAGGATGCTAATTGAGGCGAGACTTAAGGGGATTCACACCTTTACCTTGTTTGGTTCAGACCTGTCAGTTTAGTCCGAACCAAAATATCGGGTGTGAGGGCTGTCGTAGAACATGAGCAAAAAAAATTGTGAATAGTTCAGACTATGCAGGAAGTGCAGGAAGTCGAGATGGCATTAACTTCCAGAGGAAAAAACAGGAGAGGTTTGCAGGATTGCTTGTAGTCTTCGCCTCAGAGGTTATAACGACAAGAACTTTCATTTTGTTGCCACCATAGTTCTATTTTGGTAAACAAACCAGTAAAATGAATGAAGTGAATTGGTTCATTTCTTTTCTCATTTCAAATGGGAAGACTATTTTCTATGTACTTAGTTCAAAAAAGTTTCCGTCCTTCCTACATACTTTAACTCAATTTGCCATTGTGATTGAGACACGATCGTTTTCTCATCTTCCCACCTCATATCTGTACTCCAGCCAGTTTGCCCATTCACTTCAAAGTCTTTTGAATGTTTTGAATGGGATGGAATAGGCTAATTAGACTCTGTGCCTATACAACACAGGCCAATGAGAGGGATGGAGACAGAGAGTGCATTTGAAGGGAGTAAAACTGGGAGTCACACATCCCTGTCCTATTCCTTCTCTGATGATCAATCACAGCATCTACTCCATTCGCTCCTGTCCAAGCCTCACAAAGAGGCTCCCGGACATCAAATGAGCTCGGTAGCACACGTGGAAAAAGCTGCCAGAGCACGACAGACCGCACCAAATTCACACATAGAATAAACAGCAACAACAGAGACAGAGAGGGGTATGAACACGGGAGCAAAGAGAATCCAAAAGCAAAAATAAAAAAAAGTGTCACACTTCTGTGAAATGTTCTCTCAGGCTCCGCTTGGCAGACAAAGTATAGGCCTAAATGATTTATGAGAGGCAACAAAGCTTGCCAGTTGTTTGTTTAAGATAAATGCTACACAAAGCAAAAACGAACAAACCCGATGATGGCAAAGGAAGGAGAAAGTTCTTGGCTGGGCAACAAAAAAAAAACTTCATATTTTCCTGAGCCCCACATTGCCATTTCAAGAGCGGCCTGAAAATCAAACCTGCAGGCTCTGGCGCAGATCGAGGTTTCTTTTGCAGAGTAATAGATTTTAAAAAGGTGGCTTTGCCAAAGAAACGGATCCCAGTGGCTGGACGTGCTTACCTCCTGCAGCAGGATGCCCGCGCCCCAGCACCAGCACCTGGCCGACTGCCCGCCCATCAGGTAGGAACACCTGGTAGTCGTCGTCAAACATCTCCTCCCCCTGCATCGCCAGCAAACACCCTCTCTCCATCGGCTCGACCCGCACAACCCTCCTCAACTAAGGGGACGCATCCCAGTACTGTACTTTATTGTGCTCTACTGTAATCTACTATATTGAGACTAAAGAACGTCCCCTTCCCACAGAAGCATCACGCCTCGATGAGTATGTTAAAAGAGATACTGGAGTTGGAAAACCAAGCTGAGGCCCGGACCGGACGGCTGCCAGTTTACATAGTGAGCACACACAATAGGAGAGCTTCACTGACAGTACTTGGTCTCTTCTTAACACACACACACACTACTAAGTATTCTTTCAACATCTGCGCTCTTCATCAGCAGCGCGTCTATTCAAAGTCAAGATTGGAGACGAGCACTCGGGGCTGCAGGAGCACTTCCCTTCTCCGTTCCTCTGCACTCTCTCTCTCCCTCCCCTTGATCTCCCACTTTCCATCTTCCTCTTTCTTCGTCTGAAAGGTTTTCTGTGAAAGGGCCCGAGATGAAAGGCCGCCCTCGGTGGGAGCGTGATTGCAGAGACAGCGCCGGCGGCCCAAGGTGCTACCAGAATTACTCACTCAGAGCCGATCCGCCCCACAAAAGATGTGCACCGCCATTGTCCGCAGTTTGTGCACGGGTGACATCGGGGGGAGATGCTCAGTTCAACAAGCTACTTCTCACTCTGATTTATGTTGCAGAAGTAAACAGACTTTAGCCGTACACAGGAAATCAGAAATATGAATGTAACATATCTTATGGAGTTGATGTAATCTGCTGTGACACAGCAGACGAAACAGAATGAGATAAATACCAACCAGACACTCAATGTAGATACACCTACATTTTACAATGCTTTCTGTGACAATATGATCACGTTCAGAATACACACACACACACACACACACACACACACACTCTTCTGCGATGATAAAACCACTTTTCTAATGATAGCCAAAGGCCTGGGGCCTGGTGCACAGAGCAGGCAGTACACAAACATCTGGTTATTTTTGGCGGGCGTGAGAAGAAGCAGGACAAACCAGACGATGGGCACTAACTGCCAAGAGGAATAGACGTATTGCCCGATAACCGCCAGGACAAATCTATATCCCCTCTCTCCGTGGCGAGCAGGAATGTTCTTGAGAGGACGACTTCAGCTCCAGTGGGCAAAATGCAACAGAGAAGCAAAGTTTAAAATCAATGTAATTAGGGCCGTGATCAGAGTCTGTGTCTCTGGGTTTCATTTATCAAGAGTTTAAACAGTAATCGTCGTATTTGGAGCGTTGGGTCATGACAAACTTAGCAGATACCGTGCAGATCATGGAAAACGCTAATGGTTCCATCTGAGGGTGAATATGTTTGGAGGGAAGAACATTTCTGAACCACATCCGCATCTTCAGCAATAAGCGACTCAGAGAATAATGAATCATACTTTTTGCTTTTCCACACATCATCAGCCTCGGATAGGAAGAAAGTACAGATTTAATTATTTCCTTCAGTCGCAGAACCACACAGAGGCACAGACAGTCCCCCTCAATATGTCTTGGTTATAATAATAGCGCAGCATTGTCTGTTCCTCAATAAGAAAAGCTGCAGATCGATATTAGAGTGATGATGGTGTAATGTAACCACAAACCTTCTTTTCTACAGCTCTGGGATGAAAACGAAAGTTGAAATGTGCCAAAGATGCTCGGGTGAAAGTGATTAAAATCAATGTGACTGAAATGATTTGACCGGCGCGCCAGATTGATAGTAAACACGTCTCGTGTCATGAGACATAAATTGTGGTGCGTAGTGAATTACATTTCCAGAGGCCAGTGACAGGGAATAAGAAAGAGAGAGAGAGAGAGATGAGTGCTGAAACATCCCTAGCGCCGATGATGCTGCACAGCACGCACGCACACAAAATGGCTACAGTGAGAGCTTCGTGTCAGATCTACAGAAAGACAACCCAAAAGAAATATGCAAACATGAATACACACAGCTATAACCCCTGAGCCTATTCGTATATTTGAGAGGAAACAGTGGAGTTTCAGACCAATTCATGCTTAAAGCCTCTCTTATGTTCTATCAGTCACAAAATTGTCACTTTCGCAGCTGCAGTCCATTTTAAGTGTATATGTGTCAGAGGGGGAAGAGTAAAATGATGATGATGATGATGATGATGATGATGATGATGATGGTAATGACGGTGAAAGACAGACACGAGCCTCTCTGAGAAGAGGCACAGGTGCGAACTTGGCGGGAGGTTAGGGGGCAAAGAGTTGGGGAGTAAACAGTCGACCCTAGAACTCCAGAAACGGTGAAATACACACCAGCCGTGAAAAGACAAAACGTGTCACAGCTCATGTCTCTTAATTTCTCTTGGAGTGATTTACAACAGGAGCTCTGGGGAAGCTTCCATTTAAGTGGTCTGCAGAGTCTGTGTCACTGGAATTCATTACGACGGATGACAGGTGTGATAATAATTCAGAAAGAGGCTGAAGGAAAGTTAGCAGAATGTAAAGAGAGTTGACCAACAATGAGATCAGCATAAAAATCAGCCGCAATAGCACTTCGGCTATAGAGCCACTGGTTATTTTCAATATCGCCTAATCTGTCAGCCAATAAAATGTCATTACTCGTCATAATTTCTTAGGGGCAAACATGACATGTTAACATTAAAGTAAAAGAGCTGATACCTGCTCACGAAGACAAGTTGGATCTGCTCAATCACATTTAATGTAATTCATTTTTAACGCTCCCTTTTTTGATAAAGTTCCCTGAAATATTCTGTTTAATAGTTTGACTAAAATGTTTTCTTTTTAAAACTTGAACTTGTCTGTGCCCCGTAATGGACAAACAATATAATGACAGTAATATTTGTAAATTTCCTGAAAAAACATCAGTTTCTGTACTGTAATTTATTGTTATTAGCCGACATTTAGCCGTTTAGCCTAATACAATGCATTAACTAATAACAGGGTCCCGGTCCCTATAAGTTCAAGGTGTTCCAATCACGGACTTACTCATATATCCTCAGAGGGTATAGAAGACAATTGATGAACCTATGCTCAAAATTTGTCAACCAACTATTTGTCGCAAGAAATAAAATCCATAAATCTTGTGCTAAAAAACAAGTACAATGCCTTAAAATCAATCATTATGATTAGTGTTATAATGATAATAATAATGTCGTTGGGAGGAAACATAAAATCTAAAGTGACATAAACAAATCCGAAGCATCAGCACTGTGTAAACAAAGTATGGGGCTTTTCTGCATATGCATGTACATATGCTCCACGCAACCACCTCCATCTTGAAGCTCTGACAGTGAAGTGATTCCACATCGGGGCTCAGGGCTGTAAACAGCACATTATCCCTTCTCTGCTCCGGTCTCTACCTGAGTCACTGTATCGACAACTAGTTACACGTCCATTAGTGCACTGTGGAAATTTTGCATTTTCAAAGTGTTTAACATACATGGAATTCCAAGGTGCTCTGGAATCAATAACTGGGATATTTCTTCTTTTAGAAACCCTTTTGAGAATTCAGTGGGTCCTGCGGCTCCAGTGGAAAGTCCCGCAGGCCCCCGTGTGACACCAGGGAGGGCCAGCGTTCAGAGGACAACCTGTCAGGCGGGCGGCACACATGAGGTCGGGCAATTTTCTTGTGGTATACGGATAGGACGGAACAAAAACAGGGAACAAAAGGGCAACACCGAAGCCCTGCGTGTCCCTGAACTCCTGCGTCAAACACCCACCGACAGAGCACCGTGAAGAGAAATCAATATCGAGTCATGCTATGCTCAGGAAGCTTCAGGTATATTTGACCGTGAAGACAAAACGAGACCGAGGAAGACATGAGGAGAGGAAGAGAGCGATGAAGACCACCACCGCTGCCTGTTGTTATCAGACAGCTCTGTTGCTTCCCTCGGCTGCACAATACTGATGTTCTTTCTCCCGTGACCTTCTTCTGTAAGTTCTTCTCGTACTCGCTCCCCAAACAACTCATCTATCGGGGGGAGCGTCTGCAGAAATGATTAATCTATTTCAATCTGGCGCTCATATTGCTTTCAGTCTTGTACGCATTGTGCCAAGTGTCATAAATTACCATACCAATGCACAAAGTTGGGAAAGGTTAAATCAAGCCTGGGACAAAAAGGAAATTAAGAACTTGCTGCATCAGTTGGCATTTTGCGTGGAGCTTCTTCGAGTTTGGAAAACCGTGAGAGCGACGTGTGCAGGTGACCAGCCTCCCCGAGGGCTGAGCGACACCTAAAGGGCACAGCCTGGCTTCTCCGAGACATCTGCAGCATGTCTCATTAGTATTCAGCTATGAATCATTCAAACGCAGCCGGCTGTCATTATCACAAACAGCAGAAGAGGGGACACACATGCACACACACACACACACACACACACACACACACACACACACACACACACACACACACACACACACACACACACACACACACACACACACACACACACACACACACACACACACACTCGGGGGCACAAGCATAAAATAAAATGCTCAGGAAAAAAAATCTGCACCAATATGGAGGAAAAGTATAGTAGTGCTGAGACGTCTGCTCGATCGGCAGAGGACAAACTGTTCTAGACGTTTATCAAGTAAAAATGTCCCAAAAAAACAACATTCACTGGTTCCAGTTTCTGCACGAGGGCGATTTAAATTTAACATGTTTAGCATTTGAACCGTTAGTCGGACAAAAGAGGAAACGTGAAAACATCTGATAGAAATAGTCAACAGACTTGCTAAGGGAAATGCTAAATATTAATTTCATTATTCATTTGGCTTCCAATTAATTTGTTAGATTGATAATTTGTTTCAAACATCCATTACAATGATCTGAAGCCTAAGGTGACATCTTCAGTTTGGCAGCAACTAGTTCTTATATTCATTATTAACTAGGGATGTCCCGATCCGATATTGATATCGGAAATCAGTCCGATATCAGCCAAAAAAGTGAATATCGGATTTTATCGGACTGAATCTAAAAACTCCGATATAAGCGCTCCGATATAAGCTGTCCATTTACCGCTACAGGACTTCTATAATAGGTGACTCTGGTTTGATCACACTCCAACACAGTAGGTGGTAATGCCCCTTAATTAACGTTGGTGCCGGCCGCGGAAGAAGAGCGTCTCTGATCCAGCATGCACAGCCCACGTGATCACAACAACGACAACGTGTGTGCCTGCAGCAAGGTGTAGTGATGTCGGCTGTGTGGAAGTATTTCGCTCAATTGGATAGACCTACAACCAATCAGAGCAACGTAGTATGTGACGTATGCTAAGCAACGCATTGTGAGTTATTTACTAACCCGGGTTCACACCGGACGCTTCAGCGCAGCGCCAAGCCTTAAATAACAGCTGGCTCCCATCCACTCCCATGTTAAAACTTTGTGCCGGTCACACCGGAGGCTGAAGCACCGCGAGGCAGCCTTGGCGCAGCGCGGTGCTTCAGCCTCCGGTGTGACCGGCACAAAGCCGTGCAGCGATCTACTGGATCAACGGGTGATATTATTAGCGCTGCCCGGCGGTTCAGCGTCGCTTCAGTGTCCGTTGTGAACAGCCAAGCGCCGGGGCGATAGGGATTAGCGCGGTGCTCTGGCGTCGCCTCCACGTTCTGTGTTCCTCTTTCAAAATGAATGCGCTGTCGATGTCTTCTAAAACAGACTCAATGGCAGCATCTACACATCTCAGCTCGCCAGCGGCAGGCATGTTTGTTGAAAACGAATTCAACCCGAGGGCACTTTGGTGACGTGGTTGATTACGTCACCGTTGATCATCTGTCAATCATCGTATAAAGCCCGCCCTGACAATCTGATTGGCCCAGTCCGGCCATAATTTTTTCCCAATGGAGCGACCCCAGACCGAACTGCCCGACCAAATCTGTTGTGGGCGGGGCTAAATTCGTCTGGCATCCAGGCTATGACAAACTACCACGGGACAGCAAAAAGGCAATGGCCATAACAGAAAAGATAGCCCAGTTTATTGTGCTTGATGACCAGCCCCTGTCGGTGGTGAGTAATGTCGGGTTTAAACGCTTAATGGAGCACCTCGAACCTCGCTACATTATTCCTATAGTTTTTGTTGTTTTTGTCCCTGCCCACAGTTGTTTCCAACATATGCTGACAGTAGAAAAATAACTGAAGTGAACTTGAATTGTTTGCACTTTAAAATTTAATTTATTCTATTCAATTGTATAATGATGTTGGTAACCAGTGGTTATTTTGCACTTTAAATATAACATTTTGTTTTCATTGGATTTGTTGAGGTAATACTCTTATGTTGAAGGTTAAAATTTATGTAACCAATTGGTTAATAATACATGGGTCAGTTTTTCCTATACCTACTGTTGCTGACTATTGTTTTCTGTTATATCACTACAACATCAGTAACAGTAACATCACTTTATCAAGCCTTTTCTAACATTCCACACAACAAAATAAGGAATAAATATATGTATGATTTGTGCCTATATCGTATCGTATTGATATCGGTATCGGCCAATACTCAAGGCTACAATATCGGTATCGTATCGGAAGTGAAAAAGTTGTATCGGGACATCCCTATTATTAACTAGCTCTCTGTAGAGCACATAACTCTGCCCAGGCCCAACCTCATATAAAACCTCATTTGAATTCACTAGATCTGTATTTTTTATTTGGATCTGCACCAAAATTTTCACATTCATAAATACCATTCTCCCTTGGGTCATGTCACACCTGTCAACAACCTTTCAAGAATTTTTTGCAAAAAGCAGTTTTTGCACAATCCTGCTAACAATAAACACAAATGAAAACATAACCCCCTTGGTGGTGGAGATTGATCTGTTGATAATGTTATACATCAATTATTTGGTCTAAAAATCATATTAAAGCAGAAGGTGTTTTGGGGCCCTTTTGCTTAAAAATTACTTAAATGATAAAACTGTTGCTGATCCTACTTTGTCTGACCAATAGCCCCAACCCAAAAAGAGATATTCACTATTTGGTCCTGAACAGATATTTAACTAACAGTAGCTGCAGATTAAGAGAATATTGAAAAAAATTTGCTTGAAATTACTTAAATAATAATAAATCATCATCCAGCTTTATTTGAACAGTCCAAAACCAAAAAAGAGATATTCACTATTGGGTCATAGAAGAACCAGAAACATCCTCATGTGTAAGCTGCTGTAACATTTACGTTTGAAATACAAGTTATCGGTCAATATCTATCAACTAATCCTTCCAGTGAGCTGATGCCAATATGCTGTTTTTTTTACAGCCTATGCATCGCTATGAGGAAAAAAAGACGTCTCTTTGAGTTCCTGCCCGACTTGAAACCGCTCTCCCCCGTACCACATTTCCACACAGTGCAACAACAGATTGTGGTTAACAAGCTCACACGCCCAACTCGAGCAGACTACTAATGCAGGAGGGATGAACTTCAAATGAAGACACTCCTCTCCGTCTCTCTCCCCTTGTCTGTGTGAGTGAGTCAGAGTGCACATGCTCAGTGGGGATGCAGAACTACAAGGGCGCCACGTCTTTGTGTCCTCGACATTTCATCGCCATACTTGACATTGATTATCTATACGCTTACATTACAACAGGCGCTGTGCTGTGACAAACAACAGGAGCATCAATGGTAACCCGGTGAGCCGCGACGGCTTTGTCAATTTGCGCTGGACTTTGCTTAGACTCAGCATTTATTAAATACCTCACATCTAATCTCTTCTCTATTCACTTACTTCCCAAAGTCTGCGATATAACTTTGCCATTGTTATGTTATTGCATACAGCGCAATATATAAACACATACGGTCGATGTCAACATACAAGCAAATAATGATTGCTTCTCCCGGCGAAGCTTAAAGATCTCCTATTCCAATTGAAATCTTTCACCGCTCTCAAGTTGCATTGGCACGTCGCAGAGGTAAGCAGCCGTGCAGTTTCAAAGACAACACCGGAGAAGTTAGAAAGCAATAAGGCAAAGTCCTCAGTGGCCTCGGCAACCTCCTTTCTAGCATTTTACACATCTGAGAAACAGAACGTCTTTGAATGAAGCCAGTAAACATACAAACGCCCCCCCAGAGCATGTGGTGAATTCATAATTCCATGATGGTATTAATATTTGAAGCTTTGTTTCAGAGTGTCAGTGAAACGTCTGATATCCGAGGAAATCAGTGAGATGATCCAATGCTCAAACATTCGATGTATATAACCTGAGCAGGAATCACAGATGGTCAGAGAAGCAGTCTCATGAAAAATAAATGGATTCTAATGCAACACAGCCGCCAGCGGGATATATTCCTACATTTACTGATGCTTATAACTTAGGAAGCACTTAAGGTATTTAGAACATGGCATCACATTATGGAACACGGACAATAAAGACAACATGTCAAAGACTAATGAACATAGCAACATGTGGCTGAATGCCTGGGAAACACACCATCGGCCAGGTCTGGAGATACGTCTGTTGGAATCTAATATGTGGAATCTCATTTGCTTCTTCATTACTCCACGAACAGAAGCATGAAAACGCTGGAATGTGCTTGACTCTGCCTAGAGGCGACTTTCTGTCCGAGCCTAGGAGAAAATCCGCCCAGTCAGGAATTCTGTTGTTTGTGTTTCAACCAACTCGAGCCAGATGTTTTCCCCAATTACAGCGTAAGAAAGATCAAGTAAATAGCCCAGCCAACACCAGTGAACCTGACCCAAACATCATTTCAATATTTTTGTCGGAACCCGGCCTGACTTGGGATACAACACTTTAAATGCCTAATTAGTTCTTCCCACATTCTGGAAGTAATTGTTAACAATTATTTTAAAACGTCTTAATATATGTAGAGCGTCTTGGATATATTCTTCACGGACTGAGAAAAAATTAAAACATCTATCTTCTAAAGATGTTTCCAGCAGCAAACACAAAGTTCATCACAAACACTGGCTCCGGTGAAACTGCCTCACTTATCATCTAACAAAGAACTGGAACGTATTTTATGAGTCTCCAGAAAGAATTGGGAGAAAATGATGTTATTATACATCGAGTGAGACGATGCACTCGTAATAATCCTATTTATCCTGTGAGATAATGTTTTGAATAAGGCAAACTGGCTTCGATTCTTTTTCTAATGACCTCATATTTGTTTGTTTTTTAATTTTGTTCTCCATTTTTTTTAATATGAAAAAGGTTTATGAACAAAAAAGTTTAAAAAAAAGAATTATTAATGGATACTAATCTTCATATACCTATACTCTGACTGTATATTTAGAAATGACATCCCTGCATGTATAGATTACAGAACTGGGCACAGACTCAGGATCTGTAAAGTGTCCCTGAAGGTGACCCCCAAAGACCCACAAGCAGATTCAAAATGACCAGAGAGAAATGCAAAGTGACCAAAAAGTGAAGCTAAATAACTACAATTTACATAAAATGTCAACTAAGAGACACACAATGTCCACCAAAAGTTTTCAAAATACTAAACACACACATTAAACGTCCACTTGATGCAAACAACCACAAAGAGTCACACAATGACTAAAGCCAGATGCAAAGTGTCGACAAAAGAGACAACCACAGTCTGGGTGGCTTGGGATGGGGGCCAACTGTGTCATAATCCGTCAATACATGGGAGTCGATGCATAATAAACTGTCTCTATGACAGGCAGCGACTGTCCTATTTGTGTTGTCCTTGCCATCACTGTTTGTTTTTTGGAAGTGGGAGGGAGTGGGACCTGCTGCCAAACCCCGGAGCCTCTCACTGCAGCTCTGCAGCCGTCAGTGCATCATTCCTGCTGCCATCTAGAAGGTGGGGCTGATATTGTACCGTGATGGCCTTTGGCATCCCAGTGTGCCCACAGGCAGCACGAAGAAGAAGGAGAGAGAAATGCAGCACAAGCCAGCCCCCCGGTTCCCAACACATCTGCCAAACCAAAAGGAGCTGAGGGAGCCAAACTGCCGCACCCACGTCTCTGCCAGGAATAATACTGCGAGAGAATCACTTAAATGTAAAAATACATGTACCTGCACAAAATAAATGCAGAAATACACAAGCAAAGACAGATTATAAGGCGAGGACCTCTACGCTTACACCTACTGGAAGATGCAGTTGTTTGATGTATTGCAGTGCAATACCACATGCATGCTCAATGAGCTTAACACATTATTTATCAGGGAGGGAGGGAAGTCTAAAGACCAAGTGGAGTCATTAGGGCTGCGAACACATTTATCACACTAGAGAGGGAACAAATGTACAGCTTCACATTGTCTGAAACAAATTTGATCAAACACATAAGAAAATGCTCTGGATCTCTGTGAAGTCGAGAAATGGGGGAAGTGAACCAGAGCGTGCAGAATGTGTACAGGTGTCAACGAGCTGATGCCGACATGTGTCACCCTGGTCTATTTAATGCATGTCGCATTTTTATAGCTTTGAACCCCAGAGCCTCACTTCTCATAATCACGTTACCCCTTGATGCCGGTGTGCTCCTCGCCCGCACCTCCACAGCCGGCTCTGTGAGCCTCTTGTTTCCTAGTAACTGTGGGAGAGAATGTAGGGCTTGGTGAGCGCAGGAGCTGATCTTATCTTGAGGTGTCTGTCATTCGTGAGCGTGCATGCAATGATTTAACAAATGATTTCACGAACACGTATGTACACCTTGTTCTTTTTTGCTATGTATGCTGCAAAGCCGTGCATCCGTCAGGCAATCACACACTTTGGTCCTGACTGGAAAGAAAAAACACTACACAGCTATTAAATGTGTTAATAGGATTTTATTCAGATAGGCATGATCCCCAGAGGTATGAATACTCATAACTTTGATCATCCTCTGACCCTTCCTCTAACTCCACCAGAAGGGCAAACGTTTCAGTTTCATATAGTTTAATTCTGCACATCTGCTAGCTGGGTTGTCAATGCATTTAGTACAGATATGACTGTTCTCCAAAGGATGGATTCAAATTTATTTTGTGAACCTTAAATCTTTATTAAGCAGCAGTATTTTCAGCTGTATTTTGTGTTCAGCAAATGTGAGCATGCTGAGGCGCCGAAGTAAATTGGTGATCACGGTAAAACTCCCGGTCTTGAATATATTTAGGCTTTAATTCTTAAAATACGCAGTAAGGGATTTTTAATTCAATTTAATTTGATCAAATGATAAATAAAAAAATCCAAACAAACAGAATATAACTTGTTGCAGCCTTGAAGAATGAACACGTCAGCACCATGACAACCTTCAGACACCCTTGCTGTAACCCACGGGCCGAGCTGTGGCTCCGGCACTGATTACCTCTGAGCCCTCAACAGAGCTCCTGTTATTGAACAAGGTCAAACATTAGAAGGCAACTCGTCGCCCTGCTGCTGGAATCATGACAGACGAGTGACTCACTGCCACCAGCAACAATAACTCTGTTACACACAAAAACCAGAGGAGCACCTTCGGCTCAGCCATTTTCCTCCATCTTTCTCTTTTTCACCCACAAGTCAGAATAACACCTTTCTTGCACAGTTGTGCCTCTCCCTCTCTCTCCTCCCGCTGTTGTGTGTCTGCTGCACACTGGCTGTGTTTCATGTGCCGTGCACTGTGTATAGGAGCCGGATGCCACCCAGCATATCGATCCAAAGACACAAAACACATCAGATGAAGCAGAAGGATACAGGTCCGTCTCAGGGGAAAACAGATCTGACCTTTTCATGCTCACTGCTCTAATACTTTATGACAGTGAGTTTGGACTCATCCATGGATTTCACATGCAATGTTTTTAGCTGCATTGCCCCCCCCGTTGCAGAAAATCCATCTTTTAGGCTTGGCTGCATTTCTGGATAATGCAAAGTCCATATCTGCTTCTCAGCCGGGTACAAGTCATTACATGTATATTAGTGAGTGGTAACATAGGGAATTGGTTTCCTTGAGAGGAGGGTAGCTCCTAGTGGGGAAAACGGGAAAGGGAATGAAAAGTTGCGCACAAGGTCACAGCAGAGTTTTAGTCTTTCTTGCAGCAGTCGCATGAGGAAAGGCAGCAGACTAGAAACACATCGGACAGCGAATGTGGCTGAGGTTTAAATGTCGGATGGAAATCTAAATTGCAGCTGAGGCACAGGGCAGTGCAAACACCCGCCGGTCGCCCACAACAGTAAAACCTCTGACTTATTTTGAGGTATGTGGGCGATCTGTTGTTTTTGATGCTTCGCAGAGTGATTTGAAATCTCTCGTTGAGGTTCCATCTTTAGTCTGAAAGGAAATAGCAGGAGGATAAAGAGGTGGCTGGTGAAGGAGTCTGTTGAGTCCAGGAACAGAATGAGATGGGTTTTGGGGGGGGGGATTTGGATCCAGTCAGGAGCAGAAGGAGACTAATCTGCTCGAATTTGTGTTCCTGCCTGATCATCTTGGGATTGAATATGAAGTCATGATGAGAGAAAGTAGGAGTACGACTTTCACCGCTTCTTCTTCTGCTCGTTATCTCCATTTCTTCCAAATCTCTCTGCCGGGGAAGTTTAAGGGGGAACTACTATTTCCCTTCCTTCAGGTGTCTCAGTTGCTGCGGAGCAGCGCCCTTTGTGAAATAAAACAGATGCCAGAAATGAGCCTTCAGCCCAGAGGTATTTGAAATGTAAATGGTGCGCTCCCTAATTTGAAAGGCACTCCATCCCACGCTCAGGAGCTCGTAAGCGATTCGGCTCAGCCTGTTCTGAACCATGTGAAACGTTCACCTGCCTTTAAATGTTTAATAATAACCACAGAAAAACATGTCCACTTAACAAAACACCAGCTTGCAGGAAGGATGATGGTGCAACATGATCTGCATCGGCTATGTTTAGACCGCCGCTGTCCCGTGCAGGGAGGAAGCAGATGTATTTGACTCTGACACAGTGTGCCCCATTTCTAGCGAATATAAAAAAGCAGAGTGTCCGCCTGCTGCTATTTCAGGTAACAACTAAACACCAGGTGAGGCTCATATGCTTGGAAATAGGAGATAAGGAGAGAATTTATTTTGTTTAAAGATGCAGACGTCGTACAGTAGGTAAAAGATGCATTTACTCCTCATGCTAATCTAAATATGCAGCTCCTCTCTGCATTACAGTGAGGTTCAAGTCACTGCCTGGTCCACAACTTGCTATTTAAGCTCACACTAAGTCTTCTTATTGCATAAATTTCTGTGCAAAAACTATAAAATCAAATGTTCTGTTCTCTGTTTAAGACCAAACAGCGGAAACAGACACAGGTAGCGACTGGCTGGTGAACATCATGGAGCATTTTTGCAGGTAAAGAGACAGATATTTCCTTCAGGAGGTGGTAGAGACCAAAAACAGAGATAAAAACAGCCGCAAGGGAACACAAACTAGACTGAAAAATAAATAACGTTGCTAAATAACCACTGGTTGTGTAAAGAAGATCTGCAAAATAGTTTGCCATTTCAACCAATCCAGATGGGATATGTAGTGCGTTTGCATTTTGTTTCTGCTGTCTCCAAGTGGCAAAATATATTTACAATTTCAATTTGGCATGACAAGATGATCACACTTCAATCAGAATCGATAAAACCCCAAAAACGATGATTAAAAAATGAAAAAAGGAGGATTAACTCAATAAACTCCTGAAGAAAATGTTTTTGCAGCAAGGCTGAGACAAAGAACAACCTCCAGAGTCAATACACCAGCGGTTCCAACATGTTTGGAAATGTATTATTAAATGAGATGATTATACCACTCATCATGTCTGCATGGTAAATGTGTAGCTAGATCCAGAAAGCACCTGAACATTTGAATTTTTACACAAACTAAATAAACAAAGACATTAGGTGATAATTAGTGTGCTTCAGAGCTGCTCATAGGGGGATACAGTTATCTTGGATCGGTCCAAGAGTTATATACTACTCTGATTTTAAATGTTAAACTAACTATTTGCTGTAAAACCATATTTACTACACAGACAGAGTGGCATTAATCTCTTTCCCAGCAAGAAAGCAAATGAAAACATTTCCCAAAAATATTCCATTAACCTGAACGAAGCTCATTTATTGACTTCATTACTAAAACATGACGTGATTACATTGGATAAACGTCACTGGTTGTCCCGGGTCTGACTCAGAGGGTTGATTCAGTGAATCAATGTTGGAGTTAATTACACCACCAAAAACAAAATGTGCATGCGCGAGCGTACACACACACACACACACACACACACACACACACACACACACACACACACACACACACACACACACACACACACACACCCCCCCCACAGGTCAATGATCACAAAGTCAGTTTTAAAGTTAGCAAAGGTTTTGCAAGTTGATGTCCCAATTCAAAAACACTATAGGATGCAGACATCACCATGCTGGATATAAGAGCGCTACGTGGCTGTCAGTCATGTGTGTGCTGATTGCCACAGGCTTAGAAATCAGTGAAGGGAGAGGAGGAATTCAAAATGTATCATTAACTATTATATCTTATATAGGAGAATTAGGATGTGAAAATATTTGTTAACTACTGAGAGTTTTACAAACATTCATAAGGAGCAAAAAGTGGCTAATACGTTCCATGATCAGCTAATTACTGCAATGACAAAATTGTCAGAAACTTCCTAACAAGGCCCCATGGCAAAAAAAATCTATTAAAGACTTGAACGATTTGGATTGGTATCATGTATTACTCGGGGGACCGGTTTGGTTCGGTTCAGGGCCGTCCAGGTCCCTTGAAACGCTCCTGACTGGTGGGATGCATTTGTATCCAACTCAATAAAGTGTCAAATAGGCAACAAATAGAGAAGTGGATAACCAAGATGTGATATTTTCATGATTTAACAAACATTTTGTCATGACTCTTCGACACCACTTACAAAATACACAACCTTTGCTCCTTTTCTCTCGCGCTGCAGCACAGAGCGGCTCTGCACCACTTGGGCTCTCAGTCAGCGGAGGGCTACTGTTGATTTAGAGTCCATTTTGTTATTTCTCGCAGAAAAACCTGAGCGCACAACAAGTTGTGTTTATGACTCACAGGCTGGAGCTTTCAAGCAGCACATTAGTGCAGCAGGACCTTTCCAACATTTCACTGTGGACCAACTAGAGCTCTGTGAGCGGGGGGGAAATCGGGAGGATAATCAAATACTGGCCCCTTGGACCAACAGGGCACTAAACTTGCAGGTTTATGTTGTACAAGCTGCTGTGGAGTCGTTTTGCTGTCATTTCCATTCTTTGAGCTGCGACCATCTCTCTTTGGTTTGTGTACCGACATGCAAACTTCATGAGCTGACAGGATGATATTTGTGTCCTGCAACGGACAGCACCGCGTGTGCCATTGCTAGTGACATTTATTCACGTTACAATATATCGAAAATGATCTGAGGATGTGTATTCTGTCAAACATTCTCAGCGTCGGTTGTCTCAGCTTGTGTAATTCGTATAATTATGACGAGCTAACGAGGCAGAGGCCGAAGGCAATGTAGGAAGGTTGGGATGGAAATGTCAGACTTCATCAAGGGAGACTCTTGTTTGTTTCCCACTTCCAACCAGCAATCAATTTCCAATTAATTGTCTTATTAAAGCACTTATCTCTGCTCAAACTATAATGTTTACTTCAACCTTAATGAGCCGTTTTCCTGCCTTAACCAAACCATAGCCATTTATTGTTCCATAGTGATTTGTAGGCGGCACAGATAAATGATGTCATCCTGCTGATGAAGACGTCAGATCAGTAGCACTTATGCGTTTTGTGTTTTAGACAGAGAGGACATGCTGCCTACTGTTGTTTAATGTAGAAGACATGCACTGTGGGACAACAATGAAATAATTCATTTTGAAACAAATCGCATAATAAATCTTTCATTTGAAAGAGAACGCAACAACATGCACATTGATTTTCATGAGTGCGCACATGACATTTCCAATTCACTTCAGTCTCTTTGTGTATTCTGATTCCTCGGCTCAGTGTATCTGACGATAGTGAATACTGATCTCAAGGCAGTGTTCTCTTTTTAATCTGTGATCCTACACAACAGGGGACTCACAAGAATCCTTTTTATGTGACGCAACACGAGTCTGCGGCTGCCACAACTGAACTAATGTGATATCCGAAACATGTATTTTTACTTTGAAATGGCGACAACGCTACATTTAACACACAGCGGCCACATCGTGGTCAATACCTTATATGCTTGATGACATAATTAGTGGCTTCAATCCAGCGGTTTGTAGCAAGCAAGACTACACAAACGCTGCAGAATGGATTTCAATGATACGAAGGATGCATTGTGGGTCAGGAAAGAATCAATACAGTTATGGTGCAGATCCGGATCAGGGGTTGATCAGGAAGTTTGTAACACTTCTTTTTTTAAACGTTTCCTGGGAACTGATCTCTATGATGGTGTGCAATTGTGTGCAGCTTGAAGTAAAACGCACTGTTCGGCCTTGGCGGAGGTATGTGCTCTACTGAGTGCAATTCTGGGATTAAATATTCAAAATACCTTTGCACTGGATTTGCCCTAATTTGTAAATCTATCCATTTCATTAAACAAACAAAAATACAAACGATGGCTCATATCCAGTCCATTCCTATGTTCGAACATTAAAACTCTGCCATCCACGAAATTGTGTAGGGGAAACAAGCACCTCTGATCAATGCATGTAATATTTAGACTCTTGAATCATTGATGACCTTGAGAGCTTACTAGTGCGCTTACCACTGCGGCTGCGAGAGGCTCGTCATATAGATCACAAGCCCCTGGAGTAAAAAGGCAAAACCATTCACATCACAATTAGATTTTTTTCTGTGCTTGCAACCTCAGTTTGCATCAAGGAATCCTCGCCGAGTACGTGAAACCCCGACAAAACGTGACAGGAGCTCTTTTTCTCCGAACTGTTATTTTATATTGGTGCAAGCTTTGATCAGTTTTCCTCTACAATGCCAAAATGGGTGTAAGTCTCCCTTTGTGTGCCAATGCAAAGCTCATATTTGCGGAGGTGGATGCACATACGTGAGCTCACGTCCTGTTGCATTTACAAATCGCTGAGACAAGGACACTGCATGAAGCGAAGCTCACACAAAGAACAGCTTGCTGGGTTTGGACGGAGAAGTCTGGCAGTTTCCCATGGCACAGTCATTATGTGCTTAGCCCCTTTCAAGCACAGAGAGGTTGTGGCCCAGAATGTGCGGAGCGACTGGAATCTGTATATCGTGTTAATATTTTGTTTGGCTGATTAGCCTTAACATCAGTACAACTCTGGCAACGCTATTCCCAGCAGGGTCAATTACTTAGGAAATGCCCTCAAAACAGGCAGCTCCTCTGCCGTGAAGCATTGCATCACCGTCAGCCAATCACACGGCGGGCATCGCTGGGGCTTTGTGTCGCACAGACCAGGGGAATAGGCAGGTGCATCGGTACAAAACAATGACTCCGCAAACACACCGAGACCCGCACATGTCTGCATGCCGCTGTCAATAACATCATTAACATTTTCTGCTAAGAAACCATATCGCCTGTGACACGATCCTTAGATAAATAAACCTAACAAAGGTGAGGATATAATGTGGATCGTTTTGAGTGTCCTCGCATGTTAGATAAATAAAGGGGGACCAGACCCAGCAGAGTCCACCTGCTTTCAGGTATTGTCCTCCGAAATGAAAAGACCACAACCGCCAAGCTGGTTTGAAAACAAAATATTTTACAGCTTTTTTTGATCTGCTTCTGTCTGGCATCTTGCATGAATGTTGGAAGTGTGAATCTACCGACATCAGATTGAAATATGACATATTTGAAGTGTACAAATGTTCATCCTCCCCGAGCTAGTCGTGATGTTTCCTCACGTTGTCAAGACAACATCCCGAGCATTTTCTGCTATCAGTCCAAATGGTGCTAGATGCACATCACTCTATTCTTCACCACATCGTGTGCAGCCTTGCCGTGTCTTTGCCAGCCTCTCCCCCTCGAGCAGAATAACATCCTCAATCTCTGCAGGCCCCTCCTAGGCACATTCTGGCTTCTCCTCACCAGAGGGGATCAGCAGATAGACAGACACGTGCGCTGACATAAACCTCCGCTGAGCGTACGAGGCGTAACAAGAAGGCACAAAACTACCTGGATCTGCCGGCTCTGTACAATGGCAACGCCAGGAAAAGCATGAGCTCTCCAGCAGGCTAATACTGGGCTTAATGCTTGACAGAGCGTAATCTACTCTTCACGGTTTAGCCTAGCAGTGTGAACTAGTGCAACTTGGTAATTGGCTTATAAAGATGCATCTATTTGCCGTGATAGGCTGTGGTTAAACTGTGCCTGCAAACCCTTATCCCATATTTCCTCACCGGCCAGCTTGGCAAAGCTTAACCTGATTTGGCACATTGCTGGCAGCGACGGGAGACCTGAATTTGCTGGATCTCGTTCCAGAAAAAAACTGCTTGTGTAGGAAAGAAACTTACTGCTGAAACATTCGGCCAAATCTGCTCCCTGTTTTTGGTTAAAATACACAACCTAATCCAAGTCAATCGGTCTAAAATAGACAGACTGACAGAAATCCAAGGACAAGCTTTAGCTAAAAATATCCTATATACAAACAGACCTCTGGCTGTGGTGCAAAAGGTCTCATGTCACTGCAGCTTTGATCCTCACCTGAGCTTCACACTAAATTCCTTATGAGTTTGACGAGACCGGTACAAGCATCTGCCAAGAAAATTCAAATATCAAGTTGAACAGATAAAAGCTTCAAAAGGTCACCAGCCCCGAAAAAAGCCAAACACAGCGGCTGGAAGCTGATCCGTCAAGTTGTACGGATCGGTATTCCTCACCAACAAGTTTAAAAAGCTGCTTACTATTCTGCTGCCGAGCTCTTTCAATCATCCCGAGTAATGACCTTATTTAGACACTCTGCACTGTTGAAGAGAATTCTGCTGTTTTGCCTCTGCGAGACATCAGCGTTCGCAACTTACCCGTCCACCTACGAGCCAACCCTCTTTTCGTCCTTTGCTCTTTCAAACTTCCCTTCATCCTGTCCCCATCTTTCATATCCTCCGCCTCCTCTGTTGCTCCCCCTTCTCCCCCAACTAGTTACCATATACAGACAGTCCCTGGGTGACACGCCAGCCAGGGCTGAAGGCGAGGGGAGGAAGAGAGGAGGGAGAGGAGCGGGTGAGGGAGAATGAGGAGTTAAAAGAGGGGGGGAAAGAAGGTGGGATGTTGTGCAGTGACTCTTCTGTAAATGAGCATATCCTTTTTCCTCTTTTCTATTTTCCTTTGCATCTTGATGCTGGATACTTTTTCTCTCTTTGACAGTCAAAGAAGCCTTTCAATCCAAAGACGCCTCAAGTATATTTCCCCTCTAATTCTTCCTTCCTCCAACTCCCACATCCTTTCCATCCTGTTCTTAAAATGTGTCTCATGGGCACTGATGCAAATATACAGTGTACTGCATACAGAATTAGTGGCACGCATATAGTCACATATGCCTGCCTCTTATTGGGAATCAGGGAGCTTTCAAGCTTTGCATTTTCAGGTCGCAACTACAATTTCACCGAAGGGAATGGAAAAGAGATTGGCATAGAGATTAAAAAAAAAGATGAAGGGATAGAAAAAGAAAGAGAGAGAGAGGCCCGAGGGGAAGAGAGAGCATCACAGGAAGGAGTTGACCCACCCGATCATCCATTTACATCACCATCCCCCATTCACTCAAGGCAAATCTGCCGCGTCCCTTCACTATATCAAACATCACATTCTTTTATTTGTCTTATTCATCTTCTGTTTCCTCTCTGTCTCATCAGTGATCTCACACACACACACACACACACACACACACAACCACACACACAAACACGCACACCTGGGAGCACTGCACTTCCCAGAGGTCGTCCATATGGCTGACAGCGACAATTGCAACACACACCCTCACACTTTGCACTCAAATACACACATGACAAATATCTCTGACCTGTCACCTCCCTCTCTGTTACATACACAAACACACACAACACAACACAACACACACGCACACACACGCCCACGCCCACCAGCACCACCTGCTTCACTGATGGTACTCCTAAACCAGCCCCCTTCCTATTTCTCCCGCTCCCACACATGGTGCCCAAACCCCGATGTTTCCAGCCCCTCGTCCTCCCATTCAACGTCCCTGCAAGGACCCCCCGCAGGGCGCCTCGCTCCCGAGCATCCAGCCCGTTGACTGAAGCTACCTTGCAGCATCACTCTCCTCAAGTGATGCTGCTCCTCCACGAGCCCTCAGCCCAACCCCCATCCTCTGCCTCCACAGAGTGACAGGAGGACGGCCAGCTGGTTGGACAGCACAACAAACACAATCCAACAAATACCTGCTACACAAGTATGCATGGAGATATAAGGGTTGACATGCCTTGGGATGGTGCATTGCCCATGCTGCGACACGGACCGCTGCAGCTGAAAGTGATCGCGTTTCCTGTGCCCCCTCCTCTTTTTTTCCTTTCTCCTCCTCCCTCCTCCTGTCCCTGGCTCGCAGTTCTTCACAAAGCGCCGGGTCTCTCCTTCCTTGTGCCGGTCCCCGCGCTCCTATTCGCTCCTCTCCTTCTACCGTCCTCCTTCCCTTTGTCTTGCTCTGACTCCGGCTTTCTCTTCCCTCCGCTGGAACCTCCTCCGCGAGATGGCTGTGGTCCAGCAGCGGCGCTCCTGACAGCAGTGCGCGTGTGTGACTGCGAGCACGTGTGTGCATGTGTGTGTGTGAGAGTGTGTGTGTGCAAGGGAGAGGTTGGGTGCGAGAGCCTGAGTGTGTGTGTGTGTGAGAGAGAGAGAGAGAGAGAGAGAGAGAGAGAGAGAGAGGGGCGTACTCTTCAACAGGATGCTCCTGAGGAGACTGTGCATGCCGGTGCAGGGATGCTCAGTACACGGCGAAGAGTGAGGCACAAAATTTACCCAATGATAAATTCACACTCCCTCACCCACGCTCTCTCACTTGCTCTCTCCATGCCTTATTTCCTCGCCATCACACATTATACTCTCTCTATCTCTCTCTCTCTCTTAAAGACACAGGCGGCACGCTGCATTGCTACACGCCTTGGGCACATCTCATGATATGGTAATAAATGGGAGTCCAGGGACACGGTCCTGCGTTGGGATCAGCAGCTGAGATAGCGGGGTGCGGGGGGCGGGCGAGAGAAAGGCTTGGAGCATCAACTGTACCAGCAATGGGGGGGTGGGGGGTGGGTAAGAGAGTGGTACTGGTGATGCCAGTGAGAGAGATATGAGGTTAGAGCCAAGAGTGAACACTTGAAATATCCCCAAGTGACAACAGCAGCTAATGATGAAGCTGTGTCGGCCCGAGGACAGGTAGTAGCGGATTGGCATGGCAACCGTGGCACGGTGGAAGGTGAGAATGACAAGGAGGGCGCCACAGGAGGGCGACCTCAGCATCCCTGTGGCCTGTGGCGTAGAATTGTTTGATGTTTGTTTGCAGGCATTAATTATTACTCTCTCGAATCCTGGCAACTACCAGTCACCAGGATTCAGAGTGCGGAAGCGGGGATGAGTCCAGCTCCGTGTCAAGCAACCCAACAATGTACTTCAAACACCGGGACGAAAAATCCATGGTGAAATCAATGGTGGGTAATACTGTACCTGACGGTGGACAAAGAGCAAAAACACATGAGCCACAAGTGGCTGAGGAAAACAAAAAGACGGAGTGGAATCAAGGACAAAGAGAAAGGTCAGAGGAAAGCGTTGCATCGCTGTCAAACAGAATGAAGCTATTCTTTGCTATGAGGAGCTAATTGGTGCTGATGAATTAAGTAAGGGAGGGAGGGAGAGAGCGAGAGACAGTAAAATGCCAAGCGACGGAGAGATAAAAGAGGATGGAGAGCCTCTTCATGATGAGAGTGATGAATAATGTATGGTCCAGGAGGATACTCGTGAATTACACAGCACACCGGCCTGTCCATCATGTCCGGCTGGCTCACAGTTTCAAGGAGGTAATACGTCGGCCTGTCCACCTGAGCTAAAAACAAGCCGACAAATCCCTGCAACAGCACAAAGGGTATTCATCGTTTCCTCGAGTTGAAGTTGAGGTAAGGGGAAGTTTACAGGACTCCTTTCCTCGAGGTCAGTACACAAACACAAAACAAGTGTTGGGAACGCATCGTCGGTGATTCAATTGTCATAGTTGGCAAATGTGAATGCAAATAAGACATTGCTACGGTGGCCCTGAGGGCTCAGCACACTACAATTTAAGAAAATCACATGCAAATAGACAAAACATATGCAAATTGCACACTCAACACACAGCCAGATACTGACAACACAGACAGATACTGACAACACAACCAAATACTCTGACTATCACTACCAAATACACACAGCCACTACAGAATACTCACTTTACAGGGTGTTCTGATTTACTGTCATTAAGAGGGACACACATGTTAATGTGTTCAGAAGTATAATGATGGATTTTTAAACAAAGAGCAAACTAATGTGCTCTGTGCTTAACTACGTTGTATAAGACCTAGATTAAAGCCATGCTGTTCAGGCTGCTCCTGCTACTGGTTGGGAGAATTATGTTGCCCAGTAGGGGTCGGTTACTATTTATAGCAAAAGATCTCATATTGAGATTGGATCGTTTTTGGAGATAAATTAGTTTTTAAAGTGATTTTACTTTCCCAAAATGAGTCATGTTCGCAGGAGGCTGATGGGTTTGCTGTGATTACATCGCCAGGGTATTTTTATGCAGCTTATTCACCCTACAACACCACAAGCTGGGGAAGTGACAGGGCACTACTTAGAAAGCAGATACTTATCCCACATTTTAAATAAATGGGAATATGGGACTAGGACGCAGTCACAGCTGTTTAACCCATAAAAGGGAAAACGATTCGCCCCAATCGATTAATGTCAAAACTCTAAGTCCAAAACCAGTGGTTTATTAGGGTAAACGGGTTCGACTGAAAGAAAAACTACAACAATATATGGCATTTATCTCTGTACAATGGCAATATGCTACTAAAAAGGACAAATTGCTGCTATTTTATCCCCAGATTCCATTATTCACATCCTGTGGCTTTTTCAATGGTCTCTTCCACGTGATATACACCTCACACCAAGCTTTGACAGGCAGTATATAAATGTGCCAATTTTAAATCTCTTTTCCGTTTATATACAACAGCTGCGTGGCTATATGTCATGTTGCATACCTGCATACCTGAGTACACAACCAGGTCGAACAGAGCATCAGTCCAAAGATGCTGCATTTGTCATCGGGAGATTATTTCTATGATTTGTGAAACAGCACCGACACCGTCTGAGAAAACAATAGAGGAGAATAGGACGGGCTAATGGCTTGTTTCTCCTCAGGGTTCATCGTATATTTTCCTCGAGAAGGAAGCTGATCATTGCAGAAGTGCAACTTGCTGAGTAAGAAGCTTAGTGGAGTTCATGAGCACAGTGGGCCACTGTTTTCTGGTAAAATTACATCTGCTGCTTTATTGTGGGAACTCGCCATATTATGTGACTTAATAACAAAGGGAATTTGGATCATTTCTGGGTGTCATTTTACAAAATGTCATTTCTAGTCGTCTCCAAAAGGGTTAAAGGAACCTAGTTTGTCCCGGTTTTCCTGCTTCCTTCTCTCCATCTCAGCTGTGCGAACCCGTCGACCCAGAAACCCTTCAGCACATTCAGTGGCACAATAGATCTGTCCTCGCTTCAGTGGAAACTGGCCGTCTGAGGTGATTGGAGGGGGCTGGGGAGGAATGTCAATGACAGTGTGACTTAGATGCAGGAAGACAAGACACCTCGGCCAGGCAGGGGCAGAGGTGTCGGTGCCGTATGTGAGGGCGCTGTCGTGACCCATCAATCACCCCTCGACCTTCCCTTCACAGCATGCATAAACGATATAACGCCAACAGTCGCATATGTCTTGTAGTAACCTTCAGAGCACCATCCAATGACACTGCTCGTTCAGAGCAGTGCAGCGGCGTACGCAGCATCCTCAGAGAGAAGAGAGAAGAGAGAAGAGGGAAGCGGATGGACCCAATAGTAAACAACGATTGGTATCGCTCCTCTTTACAAAGACTTTTCCAGTTAAATGACCAAAATTCCTCATCCATCCATATCGTTGCCAGTAATTCACTTAAGACCCTATTTCTAGTGGAAGGAACAGAGCAAAACTGTTTATTGGAGCCAATGAGCCCCATTCAGTCAGAGAACAATCCTAAACATCTGCCAAAAACTGGATTAAACACAGAGTGTGACACAAGCTATTATACTGAATCCACAGTGTGCGGCTGCTGTGTGGCCGCTCCTTTGAAGGGCACCTCTCAGCACAACACGCAGTGAGCATCTTATGGGTACGAGTTGCCCATTGAGACACACGTGGGATACATTAGCTGAGCTGGCACATAATCACAGTGAAGTAGGGGTGGGTGATCCGACCTTTAATTAATATCGCAGTGTTTCTCACTATTTGGAAGGTGATGGTATTACATCACAGCATTAATCTGTTTTGAAGTTTTGGGAGGAGAAGCCTGTCGTGATTTGACGTCCTTCTCTCATTAGTCTTGTCGTATATGTGGTGGCAGCAGTAAACAATACCTGGAGGGACACTGGTGAGGTTTTGGGATGTGCTCCACCGGCACTGGGTGTCCGTCTGCTGGTTTCGGACCCGGAGCAGTTTGCCTCCTCATATTCACGGATTCTGTCACATTAGCTGGGCTATCCCCTGGATGCTTTACACAGCACCTGTCTGTAGTCAATGTAAACAAGTAATGAGTGCGTCAGGGACTGAGCGACACAAACTTCAGTTGATCAGTTGGGCTGTGCATTTTTTACAACCCAACTTGCAGGAGGGCAGTGGCTGATAAAGCGATTTACTTTTTGATATATCGAGCTATTAAAATCATACCAGTGATGAGGGTATTGCAGAATCCATGTCGGGGTTCACTATCACACTGGTGATGAATATGACAAGGAACATTTGCTCCACGATAAAACATTTAAATGCTAGTTACACCTTTATGCATCAGTGTAAATGATTCAAAAATGTAAATAAGCCTTCTATTATAATATTGGCCTTTAACTTATTTAAAAAAAATCATCATTAATTATTTCATTATTTTGTGGTTATCATTGTGGTTATCAAAAACAGACATGGCTGACCTACTTGTACGTTTTACTTTTTATACTGAAGCAGTGTTAACTTTTACCTAAATAATGGATGTGAATACAAAAGGCCTTTAAAAGCTGGGAAGAGATTTTCTGATAAGTCATAATTGGTATTTGCACAATCTCATAGCTTTTCTTTAAACCCACTCAATCTTTTGCTTATTGTTGTGCATCTGCTCTTAATATTGTGTGTATGCAGGGGTTGGTTGTTGTAAGTTCAGGGCTGCATATTGTGAAAATGGAAAAGGATATTAAAATGTTTATAAAGTGCAATAGAGAATAAGAGACTATATTAGCAGCCTTGAGTCATGACAGCGCTGTTTAGTGTTATTAGAGTCTATAAGATTTCCAGCACAGTTCACAGGTGACTGTGGTGACTCAGAGGCGTTTGCTGACCTCGGCTCTCTGCATCAATATGAACTCAATCTATTTGCAATGCTTTATTCGTATACAATGACGCAGCTTCTTTTTCCGTGTGCAGCAGACATCTTTCTTCAACTGTGACTACACCATCTCATATGAAAAATCAAAGAGTCCTCGGCCTCAGCATTCCGCCGCCAATCAACAGGACAAATCCTGTGTTTCCATGGCGATGTGAAAGGCTCGAGAAGACTCATCCTTAAAAACCATAAAAAAAAGAAGGTGTAGTCAGTGGTGAACTCTGTTTCCTTTGGCGTGTGTGGGTGGATGGTCAGAGTGGAAGATACCATCCCAGCCACGGGCACACTGCTGGGCACCGTCTGGGACTTCTGCACGCCAAGAAAATACAAGTGGCCATTCATTTTACATACACAGGGTATGAGCATGTAGACATGTTGTATCACTGCAGCACACAGGACAGTGCACCTGTATCAACCCACTTAACATACAGGTTCACACATATCGGCAAAGATGTACAGTGGCATTTTACACCTTTTTAATTGAGATTACCAAAATAAAAGATACCGGCTTCATTTATTGCTCCTCTCCTTCACCAATTCTTTACCAATCCCCTTTGATCGATTGTGAGAGGTGGATTATTGCTACAGCTGGTCAGTGGTGCAGTGCCTCAACTGCCCTGGACAGTATTCAAATCCTAAGAGGATTATAAGATCACTCCATTACATGTAGGAGTGTTATTCTTATATTAAAGGTATAGAAATATTAACAATAAATGCTATTTAATTATTTAAACAAAAGTACTCATTTTCATTAAAGCACATCTACTAAGACACCTTTTATTATTAAGTATAACATTAATTAACATTAATGTTAATTTAGATGCACCTATGTGCTGGCAGCATTTTACTGATGCTGCAAAGAATCGGGAATCAAAACTCATACAGGAGAACAGGAGCTACCATCTTTTTCATTCCATGCATTCCTTGTCAGAACCCGACGTCTACATTACCCACAGTGCAACTCGACTGCTGGTGAATCATTAGCAGCCGAGGCACTGACGTCAAGCAGAGATGAGGAGCAGTCTACAAAGGTCCATTCCCATATTCCTAACTCCACACCCCCAGATTTTAGTTTTAATGGGTCTTTTGTGTGGAAATGACAAACCATAAACGTCTGAAACAGAACAAGGGATCCCCTAGTTGCACTTTCTACTCCACGGCCATTGGCCTAATCTTTTTTAATAATGCATGAATTTTACAAGCTTATCTAATGTAAGTTTAATTTAATGTAATTTAAAATATCAATCGGAAAGTAGCTGAGCTCTTTAATAAATGCAGCGCAGAAAAAAAGCTCCATTAATAGTTATAAAAGTCTTTGTAAATCGCATCCAAATGTAATTATTAGGTCAAAATTGCTCGTTAGTCCTTAAATAACTGTACTTAGTTACTTTCTGTCACAGGAGGTCATGAGTGGTTTTCGCAGTGTTACGAATGCTGAGTGGTCGTCTTGGGGTGAACCAAGGGTTAATCTGAGAAATGAGAGAGATGTCTGCAAATGATTTAATTATGAGTGAACCGTCCAAATGCACTTATTTGAATAAATCTAATTTCCTACCGGTAGTCTCTACAATCAAATTAGACCTTCAGAGATGGTGGCGCGTACCAGCTTCTTTACTTGGATGATTATCGGCGGGATTCACTCGTCCTGGCCTCAGGGAAGCTTCCAGGGGAGAGGCTGCTGGTAAACAGGAGGTAAAGGATGAAGGATGGAGAACACAGGTCCATTAACGTATCATGGCCTGTTAGAGCAGAACAGGTTTACAGCAGTGTACTGTTGTTATAATGTGTTAAGTGTCAAAGTAAAAAATACAGAACATACTGTATATATGGAGTAACACTTTTATGGCAAATGAGGTGATGCATCAAGCGTTTGCACTCTGTCATCACAACTTTACTTATATTTCTTCTAACCAATGTTCTAAATACAGTTTTTTTGCAGCATCTATTGCACATCTGTCCGTCCTGGGAGAGGGAACCCTCACAAGTGTCTCTCTCTCTCTGATGTGTCTACGTTTTTCCCACTGTCCCAAATATTTTAGTTTTTTTTCACGACTCTTGTTTAAGGTTGAGGACAAAGGATGTCCCAGCTTGTTAAGAGACAAATTGTGTTTTGTAAATATTGGCTATACAAATAAAGTTTTCAATTTGATTGACCATTGGCTAAAGAACAATACCCAGGCCCCACGCCCCCTCAATAACAGTACCGCCCCCCAGTTGATCCAGACTGCTGGATCGTGACAAGAATAATTAAAAAGAACGTGGTCTGATTATTAATATTAATATTGTTATTTAGATGTGTTGAAGGGAATTAAACCACATCATATTAACCATACGTGTGTCTGTATAAACAAACGCACACCCCACACAGTGACAGTACTTCAGTAAATAGCCCTGCAGTAGACACTACCTGTGTGTGTTGGGTCCACAGACTGAGCCCGGACGTGTGTCTGACAACAGCAGGGAGGAGCCCGTGTCTTCTCCAGGCCGCCATCGTTCAGTGCCTGTTCTCAGCAGGTCTGTTTGATGTGGTGATGGTGTTTGCAGTTTTCCTCCTGAACGTGTGAGAGTGACGTGCAGTGACTGAGGCTGCTCGGTGCACAGAGACGTGAAGCTGCTGCTTCACCGCAGCTGTACAAACATCTGTTCACCTGCTTATTCAAAGTTTGCTGAGGATCCACATCAGTCCACGTGGTCGTGAACGCGCTGCTGACGTCATCGATGACGTCACTTAGGTTGACGAGTCTCCTCTGCAGCTCCAGAGGAGTTTATTCAAGGTTTAATATTGTTGAACTGTCAACACTGCACCTATTTGGCCCATTAACATCACATTATTGTAATTTGTATTGTTATTAATATTATATCGTTATTATTTTTATCATCATCGTTGTTATTATTTATACTATTACGTTTTTATTGTTAGTATTGCTATTATTAATCATTATAATTTGTTTATTATTATTAGAACAATGATGATTATTATAGTTGTTTTTATTGTTAGAATTATTATTGTTGTTGTTGTAGTTGTTGCTGTTGTTGTAAGTCAATAAAATGAAGATGATGTAAAATGGCTTTAACGTTTGTGCTCTTGCTCAAGAGATTTTTCAAACTCTAATTTCCTTTTCTAGAGTAAAGAATGAACTAATCACTTTCTACAATATTTGAAACACTTTGTTTAGTGTATTTCAAACAACAACAACAACAACGTCAGTGTTGCCTGGGATAGTGTCTGGGATCAAATAACATAATTGTGAATCGGGCACAGAAACAAAGATGGAGTGAGGGGTCACTTTTTCAAGCTCCAGTGGAGGTTAACTGTTATGTCCGAATTTTAAAACCCCTGCAGCCATGTCAGGTTTTATTATTGTTATTATATTATTATTATCTTACCGATGCTCATCCAATCGCATCAATCACCATAAAACAGACATTTCTATTTCTCCAACCCAGTATGATTGTTATGCCTTTCTGTCTTAATATGGTAACTGATCAGTTAGTGTGACCTGTGTGGCCGCTGTTCACATTGAATTCATTCGAAAATAGAGGGGAAAAAAGATGTCACACATCAAGATGAGATTTAGTGGATCCACAGAGAGCAGCAGCCAAAGGTCAAGAGCAGCGGAGTGCGGAAGGAGAGTGTAGCTCTACATATCTTATTAGAATAATTTAGGTCAGCTTTATATGATAGGCACGGTAAGTGTGAGACAGATTGTGGCAGATAAGATGAAATATACTGCACATGTGTTGAACCAGCGAACATTATCATCACCTGAACTCAAACTCAATTACAAAGCAGGATCTTACAAAAATAAATGATATCACCAGATGACTTCATCAAGCCTCCTGTAATTCCAGTGTGTGCTAAATGAAAATCCCCTCTGCCGTCCGTGTCTTGTTTCCTGCTCTCCCTTCTCCATTTGTAGTCAGTCGCTCTCTATAAATACATAAGGTGCTGTTTCCAAGGTAACAACTCTATTGAGAATCAGCCACCTGAAATGTGGATGGAGGGGAAACAGGAGGGGGATTGGTTGTCTGCCTGCTCTCTTGTCATCAGGAGAACATCCTCACCTACTGTCCATCTCGGTCCTGCTCTGTGGCCCCCGGGACCATCGGTCCTGTGAAATGCAATAAGTCCTCTCAAAGTTGTAACATCTCATGTCTAAAAAATGATTGTGATTACTGTCAGATTATGTGTTTGTCTTCTGAACTGAAACCCCGAGGATCATTCTGAAATCGATCTCGTGTAAAATGTTGGAACAGTCCCTCGTGTAAAGCTGACGGAGCTGAGGGTTTTTCTTACACTGCAATATGAAGCTGTGGAGACTTGCTTATTTGCAGTTTTGAACTCAAGTACAACTGTCAGTTATATATTTCATATGTAGTTGTCCATGTTGTATTCAAAAGGGTCACTGTCTTCAAAATAAAAGTTCGAAAGGCTCAAAGTCTCATTTCATGTCCTATACTTTCCTTACCCTTTTCAAAATAAGTATGTGTTTATTGGAAACAACAATAACAGTGATAAAGTCAATATTATATATTATTGATGATATTTGAATCTCACTATTTTTATAACAAAGTTCTGTTAATCCCATTGCAAATGCCTATTATTTATTTCAGAGTATCAAGTCTACTTGCTGGAAGTTTCAAGCATATTCAGAATAAGTGATTGCTGCCCTCCAGTGGTCACAGTTGAGAACTAACTGTATTAAAATGATTTATTTGTATTATTTATGATTTTTATTATTTATCTTTTGTCAGTGTAAAGGAAGGCATTATTGTAACCATGGAGGTTTGTGATGATTATTTTTATAACAGATTAATTGAGAAAATAAGTGGCAATAAATCAAGTAAATCCATCAGTGGGCTAATTGGGTGAATTGTTAATAAGCCTTAGAAATAGTAAAGGGGCCCAATAGATTTTAAGAGCCCAAAATGAGATCTTAAAGCTGTTGATCGGTGAGATCCAACACAGAAAAATGACTTGTGTAAATAAAATTAAGTGTGTAAACAGGGATATCAGCGGACGGGAATCCACACTGTGTAAAATCATCTTTGATGTCCTTCATCATCCTCTGAAAGGGTTTTGGTAAGGTGAGCTGGCTATTTGTGCCATCGCATCAAGTCTTTTGTGCTATTGCTGGAACTACGCTCATTTTTCAAGCCACCTATACTTTGTTAAAGTCACAATCAGAATCATTATTCATTAGAAGCTTTACTACAGCAATTAACATTAAATACACTAATTAAATCATCAGTAGTCTTTATCATCTTTCCAGAATGGAACACTGAATAGAGATGAAGAGTGCGAGGAGGAGCTGGCAGAGAACTGCTTTTAAAAGCTCCAGATGCTGCCACACTATCTTCACATTATCAGTCTGATAAAGACGAAGCTGATTAAGCACATCCCCATGGGGAGCAAAAGTGCTGCACACAACAGTTATTCCAAAGAGACGGCTAGTAGGGCAGAGGTACAATAGATAATTATTTATTATAGTGCATTTATCAGCTGCTGACAAGATGGAGAAAAAAAAAGCATTTACGTTAGTTTAGAGATACATATGCACATATGCTGTCAGTTGTTCAGAAACATTTGAAAAAATTAAAGCGGTTGGAAAGATGAGTAGGTGGATGAGTTAAAAAAAAAAAGCATATACAATTGTACTTTTTGCTTTGTACCAGATTATCCAACACACCTACAGATGTTTAGGAAACACCAGAATGTACAGAGGGGTGACAATGTCAGAAAGGATTAGTCCTCCAGTTACACAAACCTTCCAAGAAAACCTCCCGATGTAGAAAAACAAAAACTGGAAAATGAATTTCCCTTGAGAGGTCAGTGTGATTATATGACAGTATCGTCATCTTCACTCTGTTATGGGTGTGCATGGTTGATTTCTTAATAAACTGCAGGAACATTTGGGATCAGTGTGAAGGAAACTGTTTCATGGCTGGTTGAACGCTTGTAACATTCTCACTGGTACATTTGAACTGTCTGCTGGTGATAAGTAATGGGGATGGTTATTACCTCCTAGTGCTGGGCGATAAATCAATATAAATAATAATTACAATATTATTTTAAATAGCAATATAACAACATTCCAAAATATTCCAATATAATTCTAATATGGTATAAAACTTTGCTCTACCTCAGATTCATCAAGTGTCTGTCATTCTCTGCTGATAAAGAAAAGTTTAAAATCCACAATCTTCCCTCGGGAGCAAAAATCTGTCATTCATCTTGATAATTACTGATATCGATTGATATGATTTTTGTTTTATCTTGACATGATTCTACATACATATAGCCCAGAACTATAAACCTCTAAGGAGAGGAGGAGATTGTGAGCAGCATTACTTAAAAACTAGAGAAACCATTTGCATTATTCTTAGTGTTCCTTCTTTAATATGACATGACAAGATGTTACCTCTGTTTAACAAACGCTGATGAATATTCTGTGGTCCACACAGCCCTGTGTTGTGCAAGCCGATGAGGTTGTGCAAAGGGCATCAGAGGGACATCATTTAAATAACAACATGGGGAAGCGCCCTGGGTACATGCAGGGACTATACTGCCTGAAGCATCGAAGAGGCTTTTACGGTGCTGATTAATAAAGCAGGTCGGACTAGATGCTTCCCATTCAACTGTAATGTCTTATCACGGAACTGACGATTTGGTTAAGAGTGTGCACCTGCCCTGAGACTTTACACTCTGGAGGCAAATCCCAACACCGAAAAACAATGAGCCAATCCTGAATCCAACCAATTGGTCCCGAGAACATTTTATTCAAAAAAAGACGGCACACCTGGCACGTCAGCTCATGCTAAAGTAAACCAGGTCTTGCGTAACACCAACATAAAAAAAACATTAAAATAGAATAGAAAACAACCCCTAACCAAAAGAACTAGATCAAAGACAATATAAGACCACCAGTAAATAATAAACAAGAGTGGGAGCAACTCTAAGAAAGGCCTCGTTGTTCCAATGGTGTGAATGTAGCTGAAACTTACAAGGGAATGATGCTGTAACTACACTCAATACACACATTCAAAACATTTATTGTCTTTTGTGGGCACAGCCAGGATGCATCCTTTTAAACCTGTGTGGAAGGCCTGAGATGAAATATAAGGTTCAGGGAAGTGGAACTGAACTTAAAATGGTTCAACAAATGTGAAAACATCTGGAACAGATGATGAGTACCACAACATCCTGACTATTATTGTGACTTACGGGATATGGACCTAACAATGCAGACAGAAACTGTAAAGATCTGAATTATAGGAGAGAATCAACAAGCGTCCAGTGTTTGCTGCCACAGTTAAACTGGAAACATGCAAATACCAGATATTGGATGTCAACTACATATTTTAATAAACCCATAGGGTGAATAAATAGTAATTATGTTTAAGTGGCGCTGTAGCCGGGCTATGGAGCTGTTTATGTTTATTAATCGCAATATTAGATGTTATCACATATCGCATGTTTTCCAAATAATGCGCAGCCCTATATTATGGTCTTGATGCCCCAAGCGCATGTTTTTTTAAACAAACATTCTTGAGAGATCCCTTCATCTTTAAAAACCAGTACCTTTGGATGTGCTGACCTTGAAGGGAGGAGGTGTCGGGGTTAACTCTGTTCAAGGCACCGCAGGGCTGCTCCCACTCTGCTCACGCATACATACACACATTCTTTCATTCATTCATCCAAACACACTACTACAGTACACATACAGTATGCATGGGAGCACTGGCCCTAGGTCGGACTCTTCAGGGGAACAGAGGCGAAAAGAGGGGTGAGACAGACCAGGACCAGTGTAGTCTCCCATTACACTGCAGACAGAAGTGGCAGATAGGACGAGGAGGAGTGACGGATCATTTCATTGTCTTTAGCTGGTTTGAAAGCCAGTCCAGACCCTCGTAGAGACCATCTCCACCTGTGGCACATGTGGCCTGAATATACCAGTTCCGCGGTTTCAGATTGTGCAGGCCCAGTTTGTCTGTGATCTCAGCTGCATTCAAGGCATTGGGCAGGTCCTGAAAACCGAAAACACAACCGTCAATAAACAAGAAGAGAAAAAGCAGCTAAACCATCATTTTGAACTGATTGGTTAACAATTATAAGGTGATTCAATATACTGGATTGGTATCTGTGTTCTTAATCAGTGCTATCAAAGTGTAACTCTGACACTTGACTAAATGGGCTGAAGTTGCATGAATAGGTTGTTTCTTTAATTAATTTTAAGTAAATTTTCATGATAGATAACTGAAAAAAATGGTTCTAGCTTCTCAAATGTGAAGTTTTGGCAGTTTTTTCGACTAGAAATATCACTACGTTTTGGTCCAAGTTCCAGACGAATGTGTGTTGCACAGAGAAACTTGTCGGAATCACACCGAGGAAAGAGCAGAGGTATAGGTAAATTACTAAGTAATGGCCGATTATAATTTAGTTTAGGTACTTGAAACAAGGAGGGAATCCTGTCAGTGAATTTCTACCTTTATTGGTTCAGTCAAAAGCTGATCACCCCCTCACCTGGGCCCGATTCCTCAGATTTACCTGAGGTATCGTCAGGCTAAGATGTTCCTGTTGGTTTTCACTCTTCTATACTTTTTTAACAACTAGTTATCATGAGTAAATGTAATTAGACTGCAGGTGATGTTGTAAGCACTCACTGGCCAATTTTATAAAAAAATTACAAATTGTGTTTATGATGGAAGTTTCATTGAAACATTTTGCAAACAATCAAAAAAGAATTATGAGATAGTGAAATGATGTGTTCTCATTCTGTGTCTCTTTTTTGTTACTTGTGATCAAATATTAGGTTTGTTTCTTTAATACATTGTCTATTTATGAGCTAGTAGCTATTGAACTCTATCAAAATGTAATTGTAATAACTTAGCCAACAGATCTTAATATTCTCTCAATATTCAACATGATCTCACCTACAAGTCATTATTCAAGTAATTTGTCTTTTCAAATGGTTTCTCTATGAGGTTTTATGAGTGGTCCAAGTTAAGCGATAAACTAAGATCAGTTGATAGCTGCCAAGTTCTACAATTCAAAATGTTGTTAGAGGGACACTGACACAAACTCACCTGTTTGTTGGCAAAGACAAGCAGCAGTGCATCTCTCAGCTCGTCTTCGGCCAGCATTCGCATCAGCTCCTCCTTCGCCTCACCGATTCGCTCCCTGTCATTACTGTCCACAACGAAGATAAGGCCTAGCAATGGAAAAGAGGCAAGGTTTGCATGGAGGAAGTCTCTGTGCGTAATTGAGGATTGAACCACCAATGGGCTAACACTTGTTCAACAAACTTGGAGCGATGGGGAAATATTACCTTGTGTGTTTTGAAAGTAATGCCTCCAGAGTGGCCTGATCTTGTCCTGACCACCGACGTCCCACACTGTAAAACTGATGTTCCTGAACTCTACTGTCTCAACATTAAAACCTGCGGATGAGAGAGAAAACCAAAGAGACAAAATTAAGTTTTAAATGTCTACGTTTTCATATTGCAAGGTCTAAGTCCCACCAACATTGTGGCAGTCAGCATAAGCATTAAATTACTGAAGATGCAGAAGAGGCCTCACCGATGGTGGGAATTGTGGTAACAATTTCTCCCAGTTTGAGTTTGTACAGGATTGTGGTCTTTCCAGCAGCATCGAGCCCTACCATCAGGATTCTCATCTCTTTCTTGCCCATTAACCCTTTAAACACGCTTGCGAAAATCCCCATCTTGGCTCACCTGCAAAAGGACAAAGGATATCCAGCGGTCAGACAAAAAATGTGTTATCATACTAAAATAAGTAAATGGGGAGGGGCTACAGCAAGTAGGTGAATCTATGTGCCGATCCGATACCACGTCTTTAAAGAATATTTGTTTAATACGCATGAAATTGCAATCTCTTTCCAGAGAACCCACTTCTTCTTCATCCCTCAAACAGACGCTGCACTGTAGTGACTGCAGCGAAAACGAAGTGATGGCCAGTTGTGTAGCGTTAGCCAGAGTTGGCAAAAATGTATTTCACACTGGAATGTTCCAAAAGTAAAATGGCCATGTCAAATGTGCCACATGCAGGTCCGTCAGTTCCGAAAGGCTGCACAGGCACTTGTTGCCAATTACAGCAGTAGCAATCATCACTTTAATACAGGGTTAGTAGCATGCAAATGTAAAATGTATACATGATACAAGATCATTTTTAAATGTACTGGTATCAAATTGTTACTCTGTACCTACCGACAAAGTCCGGGTCACAGAATCAGGGAAGGGGAAAATTGTATCGGAGCATCTGACTGAATTCACAAACTTATGATGGCATACAAATCATGTAATATATGCATTTATGAATTAATGACCTAAAGTAGTATAAATGTCAATTCAGTTTTTATTTTGTTGTGAACTGAACTCCTTTAGATCAATCCCAGACTTAAGTTTAACTTCCATCATTGTGTCTGTCTGAAAGGTGTTAAATTCAACAGAAGTCAACAGTCTGGTTTAGCTACATAGTTAACAAACAAGGGGGAGCCCACACAGTCATTGTCTGCTTCTTGTTCTGCGAGTCTGAATTCAGAAATCTCTGGCATCACCACCTGTCATATATTGTCTTCCACCTGCTCCTACTTTTAAGGTTTTCATGGACGGCCTGTTAAAAACTAGAGAAAACCTGCCTCCACTTGTTCTGCTCAGCCGTGTATTGCAGGTGGAAGGTGCAGTGGAGATAAGCACCAGTATGTTTTAAATAAAAAAAGAAAAGAGCACATTCTTTGAGCTCATAAACACGAGAGCCAGCAATTATGTTCTCTGGCAGTGCAGGATTCTGGACCACTGCATCTATTGTCATTGAAGAAATGGATATCACCGCTTCTTATACAACATATTCCGTGTATTTCATGATCCAATGCTAAGGGACTGGCACCAAGTCGTCTTAATAAGTGTTATAAACATGCAAGAAAATCAATGTTACAATTTTTCAAAACTCTAGGTCATTGTTCAATGATTAGTCTAAAAACCAAACATCATAATTTTAAAAGCATTTATCTAAAAGTGACTGGAAATATGGGGAATTTATGCAAATCTTTAAGCATTATGGTGTCGATACTAATCTAGAAAAGAATAGATCGACTGAACATGTGTTCATAACTTTGTGCTGCATTAACATGTGTTGCTCTCTTTCCCTCCCCGATAAATCCTATCGAAATGCCTCACAATCTTGGGAGTCACTGATGTGAACAGCTAAATACATTTGTTGTAGATTTATATTCTGTCAATCAACAGTTTCTGATCCAAATCCGCTTTTGACAGTAAGACACATGTCAAACAAACTGGGTTTTGGTTTTTTATCCTGCTACTGGAAGTCATGTTAGGTCGAGTCTCCTTAAACAGGAGTGACAGGTTTCTCTCGGCAGGACACAAGCACTGTTTGAATAGTGTTAAAGAAAGTCTGAGGTTTTGTTCCAGACTGAAAAATTACACCTGATTTCAGTTTTGGTTAAGATGTAGGTGTGTGTGTGTGTGTGTGTGTGTGTGTGTGTGTGTGTGTGTGTGTGTGTGTGTGAATTACAACAAGGCTTCAGTGTTTGACTTGACAGGTAATCTTCTGTTAGCATGTAGCTGGGAAGCTAGCAGAGCTTCGTTTTTGGTCTCATTAAAAGATAAAAGCATAGAAATAACCCCTCGTGAAAACACACTACGGCTGCTGATAGATATCCTTGTTGTCGTTTCACACTTAACACAACTCAAAGGTTTTAAACTTCTCAAATGCGAACTAGTTCCAATGCTAAGGAAATAGCTAACGAACTTCAAGCTTTGCCTGCGTACGGCCAACTGGTTGTAACCGAGGAAACGTTGAAAGGCTCCCGGTCTGTCCACCTTTGTTTAAATGTGAGTTCCAAACCCGCCAAGAGGATGTGACATGTTTAAAAAAAGAGAATGTTACCTTTTCTTGTGCTTTGCGATGCTTCGTTGCTGCTCTGCTCACACAACAAAATGGCGTAAGCTGACGTATCGTGTTCCTCGTCATTATCCGCCTCCTTGGCTTCTTCTGTGTATTTTAAGGTGGTTACAAACTGAGAAAGGACTCATTACCGCCTTCTAAAGCTGTGGAGGACTGATCGGAATTATAAAATTGTGATGTGTAGAAATAACATAAAGGCCTAGTAGTGTACAGGCTGGTGATATTTGTATATACATTTATTCCCGTCAAAAACTAAAGAAAACATTAAAAACTACAGTAATTATACTGTCTGTAATGTCACAGTTCACTCTGTCCAATAGGCCGTCGTGGTCCTAAGACATATTAATAATCAGTAATTAGCTCGATCGCAGTGGGTGACATGCTCCTCAAATTAACGTAAACATGGCTAGAGTTGTTTATTCTGAATCTTTGTACACACATGAATACATACCTA